>NC_137620.1:38214945-38959945 GCF_963280865.1 Gymnoscopelus braueri | reverse complement strand
TTAGTCGACCTGAGGTTCTCTCTGTAGAACCCCAATTACATGATGACACTCAATGAATGAGAGGTGAATGAGAGGTTGCATCATTCCAGGTCACCTGGCAGTGAGTGGCTGATTATTTGCACCAGTGGTTTTCAAAGTGGGGTCCATGGGGTCTCACAATCTAACAGACCTGATACAGCATTTTGGCTAAGCAGTTCTCTCATAATATGCAGGTGGCCTATTATCATGTTTACCTGCTCTGCTAGGACACTCCATTCAGACATCTCATAACAATGTGTAGCTACTCAGAACAATACACTCATATACGAATATCACTGAAATAAGATGAACACTAAATTAATAATAAATCAATAATCAAACAGAATTCCTAAATTGTAAATAGTGAATTGGTATTTATCTGCAGCCTTAGGCTAAATGTAAAAGGCCAAATTAGACCAAGACGTGAGAGAAAAAAAGAGAGAGAACATCTAGAGAATGTGTTAAAAAAGAGAGGAATGGAGTGGTTATAAGACAGATAAAGAAAAAACACAAAAAGAATGAGCGTGAAACATTCAAATAGGAAACGTAACGCCACCCCCCAACTCACACAGAATCACTCACACACACACACACACACACACACACACACACACGCACACAAACAAAGTGCTGCTCTCTCTCTCTCTCTCTCTCTCTCTCTCTCTCTCTCTCTCTCTCTCTAATGTGTACCGGTTTGTGTGAGTTTTGGACAACATTTGTTGGAGTAGTAGCAAAAAGTGTTTTGAAGAAAACGCACTATGGCAGAAAATGTAATCTGGCACAAATGGAGCCTATAAGTTGCATCATGATCCAAGGAATGTTGATTGTACGATCTATGGTTCAAGAGTTAGTCAAGTCAAGGTCAAAACGTGAAGTGGGTTGTTGTATTGTCACCATGAGTAGATTTGAAATATTTGGGATGGAGGTTCTTCCGTGGCTTAATGGGAATGTGCATGCAAAGTTTTCCCAGCAATCGGGCGCTGCATTCATTACTGCGCCACAATTTGAAATATTTTAGTGCATGCATGCAAAGTTTCACTGCAATCAGATGCTGTGTTCACGATTTGAGGCATTTTGTTCAAAACGTGCCACTCCTGCAAACCTTGGAAGCCAATCTTAGCCAATCAGGATGGAATATGAAAAAACAGACAGATCCGTCTTGAATCTTGATCACATGACTACAGACATAATGTGTACCGATTTGCGGGATGTTTGGACAAAATCTGTAGGAGTAATATCAAACAATTAGTTTAGCATAAATCTGCCTCCTGGTGGCGCTATAACAGGCCAATGTTATAGGGAGTGTGTGCAGTTTCACACCGATATGTCCAATGATGCCGAAGATTAGCTGTTCACAGACGGAAGGACGGACGGACGGACGGACGGACGGACGGACGGACGGACGGACGGACGGACGGACGGACGGACGGACGGACGGACGGACGCACGCACGCACGCACGCACGCACGCACGCACGCACGCACGCACGCACGCACGCACGCACGCACGCACGCACACACACACACACACACACACACACACACACACACACACACACACACACACACACACACACACACACACACACACACACACACACACACACACACACACACACACACACACACACACACACACACACACACACACACACACACACACACACATGCACGTACGCACAGACGGACAGACAGGGGGGAAACATAGTCTCGGCCACGCCTTTGGCCTGGTGGAGACAATAAAGATATCAATCAGTCAAGATGTTTCTCATTTCATACTATTCTCTAGTTGGATAATGAAATATTATTCATGTACTTTGAAAACAGAAAGATTATTGAAATGAACTTAAAAACTATTCAAATAAGATAAGATAAAATAAGATAAGACTGGGCAGTTTAAAAAAATAATGATCTTATTAACTTTCCACACAGTGCTGTATCTTCTCATCTGCTGTGGACCTGCTCAAACAGATGGTGAGACAACTTCAATGCAATGCATTATGGGTACCATCCTGTTTATATACCCTAAAGCCTAAACCTTAATTCAGGGATTTTCAAACCCCAACATAATCCACAAGAGCAAATAAATGAATGTATTATTGATATGATTCATAGAAAGTAAATATATTGGTCATTTGAATAGTCTGTATTAACATTGTATGTAATTCCTTTTGACACTATCCTGAAACACAGGGCACTAAGCTTGTTTCTCTCTACCATAAAACATGGTTATCTGTTCTTTAATGGTTGCTATAAAAACCCTTGTGGTTACTATGGCAATGTGTGGCATCATGACAACATTTAAAACAAGGCATTCATTAGTAAACATCCATTTGCTTATTGTAACTCAACAATTGTGTAATTGCACAAAATCTAATTGATGTACAGCATAGTATAAGAGATTTCCTCAGTGGGTGATTTGTTTTAGAAAAAACTGAAAAAAGATGATATATGCATCCTCAACTGACTTCCAAAGATGAACACATTGCAGTCAGTCAGTTGTTATTCTTTCATCTAATAATACAAATGCTCAACTTGGGATTATAGACATTTTGGTGTGCACCTTTTCCAACATTAATAAAACATGAGAATGCCTAATTAGAAAACAAGCTCTGTTTTTTCACAGTATTTGAGTATCCAGACCTTAAAATGATTGGTTGGCCTGCCTTTAATGTTATTTACAGTGACAATTAGCAGCTCAGATCTGATCAGAACATAATGTCTACAACAGGTATAGAATGTATCTCTCACTCTCATCCCTTCTTTCCATCTTATCCTTTCTTTCTTTATTTTTTTTCTGCCCCCTCCCCTCTCTCTCTTCTTAGTGTCTCTGAGAGTCGGTCCTGAAAGATTTCAGTTCTTTACAGGTGAGTCCATCTCACTGAGCTGTGAGGAAGAAGGGAATTCTATGCCAGGCTGGTCTGTGAAAAGACAGACCACTAAGAGAGGGACTGGAACCTGCAACGATGGATGGGGAAACACCAAAGGTATGTAGGGAGGGAGGTAGGGATGGATAGATAGATAGATATATGATGTATTTTGACTGTAACTGAAATCTTCTTTCTTTTCATTGTGATTCTGTGTAGGAGAGTCCTGTATCGTGGTGCTGTATCTTTGGGATGGTGGAGTTTACTGGTGTGAGTCCACGTCAGGAGAACGCAGCAAGTCCATCAACATTATGATCTCTGGTACAATCAATATAATTACATCAATATAATCAATATATTGTGGTACAGTAGACAGACATAATTGACTTACTATCACTGTTAACACACAGACATTATGTTCAGTACCATTCAAGAGGTCAATGTTATATGTGTCCTTTTGCTAACGTTGACAAGCCAATGCTACGTCTGTTCTCTTGATGAAGTTTTAAATATAAATCAGGGGTGGGCAACTTTGATGATAGAGAGGGCAACTATATTTACACTCACTCCAGAGGGCCACATTGCATATACTGTCGGGGCCATTCTATGTCACACAAAAATAACAAAAATAGCAGATCTACAAGCTCAAAACGTGTCACAGTAGATCTGCAATTTTTTAATTGAAATTCAGATATTTTAATTTTAAATGCATTTCGTTATACTTATGTTAACTTTATGAACTTGAATACAAATACATTGGACATAAAAAAGACAACATTTTAATACTAGTCATTAAGCTACTACTACCGGTAATATAGTAGTAGTAATTAAAGCGGGTCATGTTTGCAATTGTAACAGCTGAAATCAATAATGTATCAGTATTCCGAAATTTACCTGCAGGCCGCATTAAGTGAAGGTGGGAGCCGCATATGGCCGCCGGGTGGCCAGCTGCCCATGTATGATATAAATGATCACTCATCTCCCGGGTTACTTCCAACAAATCTATGTCAGGAGAATTAATAAATTAATTCAACTCATTTTAATAAGCTTAATTAATACACTGCTGTTGGTTCTAGATGGAGATGTGATCTTAGAGAGCCCTGTACTTCCTGTGACGGAGAGTGGCACACTCCGCTGTCTGTCCAAAGACAAGAAAACTGGTAAACCATCCTCTGGCCTCCCAGCTGATTTCTATAAAGACGGATCCTTCATCAGGACTGAGTCTACAGGACAGATGACCATCCACAATGTTTACAAGTCTGATGAAGGATTATACAAGTGTATAATATCTGGCCTTGGAGAGTCAGCAGAGAGCAGGATGGATGTGAGAGGTGAGTTAGTCATACAATAATGCAAAATAAATCAATCAATCACACACTAAGGGCGCTATCTTGCACCGCCTACTGCAAATCAGAGCTAAGCACAACACAGATGTCATTGCTATAGTTTCAATCCAACGCAGCTGTCATTTTCACAGCCATCGTCAACATTCCCTTCTTAAAAGGAATTGGAGACCCTGATTTGTCTAATTTATGTTATGCCCAAAACACACCCATAACTAATTCAGAGATTATGTTAAACCCCCTTGTACTGTGCGTCTAGCTTCTCTTAAGAAAACACACTGTTTAACTACCAAAATTGGCGCTGGATATACCCCCAACACATTTCAAATCTGTGCCCGGCGTCCTGCTCCAAACACATAGATTGTCTAAATATGGAAATATGTGTTTAAAATCCCTAGCCCCTAGAAGCAGTCCTGCTCTGTTACACCACAAATGATCAAAGTGGTTTGTACCGACCAAACAAGTGTCCGTTCAACATTGAGATCTCACACACTCACTATCAGTGCTAAAATAAATAAACGCAGTCTGATTTTCACTGGTGCTTCTGCCCTTCAAAATACAAATCTGTAGATAGAGACAGAATTTAAATGAATGACATTTAAAAGAGATTCACAGCTCTTAAAATGTGTGTTTAAGAGGAATATGTGTCTCATTCTGCTTCTGATTCTCTTGTCTCCAAATCAGACCCTCCCGCTTTCTCTCTCTCTCCCCCTCCCTCTCTTCCTCCCTCTCTATCTCCCCCTCCCTCTCCTCCTCCCGCTTCCTCTATCCCTCTATATTTCTACCTACGTGCTGGAGTCTTCAGCTTTCTGCTGATTCTGGGTCTGTGTCTCTGGAAGAAATGCAGAGGTATGTTGATGATGTTCAGACATACAGCCATTTAGAGAAGCTGTAAGATGGACCCCTTTAGCGTCAACGTCAACGTAGCTGGAGGCAATAGGAATAACCTCAGAATAGTAGCAAAGTTCCTGGACCGCTGGTCTTGCGGTCCGGGCATCTAGCCTGACAGTGTGTTGCAGGTTCGAGTCCCGATCCCGGCAACCTTTGCTGCGTGTCACTCCACGTCTCTCTCTCCCCATTCCCTGTCTATCTACTATCAGGCAGAAAAAGACAAAAAATATATATTTTTAAAAAAATGTAGCAACGTTATTTGGTACTGTAGTAGGCTATGGTAGCTTCTCACTTACTGCCATCTAGCTGTGTTGTTGGGTTACAAAATCAAAGGAGTATAAATGAATGCGAATGGCTCCAACTTGAAGAATTGTCACATCACATTTGCAGGCTTTCTTTGGTTTCTGTTTCAAACAAACCACCCAGCCCCACCAGCCCATCTACTATGTCCGGTAGCCTAATTTGCACACACATACTGTACACGCACACCCCATTTCCATATCTGCTATAGGCCCAGACCCAGACCGCATCGGCAACCTGCAAAGCAAATTTGTCCCAGTCTAATCACATAACAGCTGCAACTAATAAAATGAAAGAATTATGTTTATAACGCACACTTCAAATCAAGTAATGTTAAATAAAGTATTATATTGTACTAGGTAGAGATAGATGTCTAAAGCTTTGTAATGTCCATTCATTCATCAGAAACAGTTTGTTGTGGTGTGTGTTTCACTCAAAGGACCACAATAGAAATGCTGTAAGCTCTCAAGATGTTTTGTGTTTTATCCTTTTGACAGATGCACAAATACATATGGTCATGTTTATGCATTTATATCAATAAAAACATCAATCAATCATTATTCACACTGATCATATTGATCACACTGAACAAACTGATCACACTGAATATTGATCATATTGATCACACTGAATAGATTGATCATATTGATCACACTGAATATATTGATCATACTGACCACACTGATCATATTGATCATACTGACCACACTGATCATATTGATCATACTGACCACACTGATCATATTGATGATCACACTGAATAGATTGATCATATTGATCACACTGAATATATTGATCACACTGATCATATTGATCACACCGAACACACTGATAAAATTGATCATATTGATCACACTGATAATATTGATCATATTGATCACACTGATAATATTGATCACACTGGCCATCTATGAAAATGTGGGTAAAGTTTCAGCCTGATCAGAGCCCCACTTGACTTCCATTATGAAATCATAAATAAGTATATGATATATAACAAACCTCCGGTACTTCTGTGGGCTGTGGCCTAATGGCAGTGTGCACAACGAATTTAGCACTGAACGCTCCAGCAGCAAGATTAGCTCCGGGGAGACACACACACACACACACACACACACACACACACACACACACACACACACACACACACACACACACACACACACACACACACACACACACACACACACACACACACACACACACACACACACACACACACACACACACACACACACACACACACACAGACACAGACACACTCTTCTATAAGGCTCTTCCTCCTACAGAGCCGTACCTTAAAATATTTAACATCGAACCCTGGACTGTTTCTCTGCTGCAGACTGTAGGACAGACAGTGAGCCAGATAGACAAAGTAAAGTGTAATATGCAGCAGTGAGTGTGACACAAGGAGCTTAACACAGGAGAGGTAGAGTAACAACACCACACTGCAACTGAGTAGCCTACTATTACATTTCATGGATTACATCTACAGGATAATAACTGAGCAGCTCTTAATAAAACATACTGTACTGAGTAATATTACATTAGATGATTACATCTACTGTATATTATAATCAGTGAACAGTTCCACATAAAACAGACTGAGTACTACTACATTTGATAGATTACATCATTACAATAACTGACCAACTCGCCATAAACCATACTGGTGAGTACTAACAACAATTTAAAGGTTCAAAGATTTATGGTCCAACTTTCTGCTTTTTAATTTACAGATACATCTTGTGTCAGGTAAGTACAGTATTGATCTGTGTCTATCCATTAACATGACAGCAGTAGATTCCATCTTGTTTTCTACTTTATTTCTGCTAAATATTTATTTATTATAATTACAGTCCTGTTCAGTCTCAGGGGACCAAACAGAGCTCAGCTGATTACCAGAACACCAATCAAAGTGGGGGTCCTGATGATGTGTACCTCCCACTGCAGCATGGTCAGTTTTTGTACCAATAATATGTTGATTAAGGACACTTCTGACAAGTTCTTCTGACAAGGAAAACTGGTTCTAATTTGAATCTAAATGAATGTAAAAAATAAATCTTACATCATTAAACAATGAACGTCCTTTATCGAAGTAGTCTGTTTAGCAGAAGAATTAAGTAAATTATAACATGTTTGACGTGAATGCTTATGTTTACCTTTAGGCGACACCAGCGTCTATGAAGTAATCCAGCACCATGATGACTATGAAAATGGTACAGCATACTTTTTAAAGATCCAATCCAATGATATTTGTCTAATTTAATTTGGTTTTATTGTGAAATATTAATGTTAGGAGTGTCATTTATTTCAGGTTCAAATACAGGTATATCACTTGATTTTTAGGCATGTATGTTTTTATTTGGTTCAATGGTTTATGGTATAACTTACCCTAATGTTTTTTTTATAGATCGACTTTATGTCACGTAAGTACAGCATTGATCTCTGTGTATTCATCATCATAACAGCAGTAGATTCCATCTCGTTTTCTATTTAATTACTCCCAAATATATATTTTTTAATTACAGACCCCTTGAGTCTCAGGGAACCAAACAGAGCTCAGATGCAGACCAGAGGACCAATCAAAGTGGGGCTCCTGATGATGTGTACCTCCCACTGCAGCATGGTCAGTCTCTGAACCAATTATGTTGGTTAAGGATACTTATGACAAGGCCAACTGGTTCTATTTTGAATATAAATTAATTTAGATTAAATTAGAACTCAAATAAAAAATAAATCATTAGTTAAACCAGGGGTTCTGAAACTTTTTTTATGGGGGATTTTATGGGGGATATTTTTTGGCGACCCCTTGCTTTATTTATAGAGCAATTTCAAAGTGGAAATAAAGAATATCTTAAAGTAAAAAAAATCATACATTGCTGGCCTTATATACGAATATGTATTAGATAATGAAATTAAAGCAGTGATTTCTGCTTATTTGTAGGCCTATAAGATAGGCCTTATCTTATCAATGAAAGGAATGAATAATATCGTAGCACCGCCGAAACAGACTTGGTCGCGACTCACTCCTCACGTCAGCTAGTTTTCTTGGCGCAGCTTGTTAGCCTACTGCCTGAGCTGGAGAATTGGGTTTGATTCCAGCTCCTAGCACTAAAATGCTACAATATCAATAAAAGTAACGTAAGTGTTTCTGTACACACATTTATAAACTGAAGCATAAGAGTTTCTTAATCCAGCTCTTGAATTTATCTTTGAGGAAACTGACCGCGTGTTTTTCTCCATTGCGGCCAGGCAGATGTAGGCTGCTGGTCGAGTTGTCTGTGAGCAGGGCCTCCCCGCACGGCAATGTCACATCATGATCCGTATTGAACGCAGTTTGTTGACTAAAATGCAGATTTACACAGGTTCCCCACCATTACCAATTTACCGGTGTTAATTTAACTCAGAGAGGGTACAAATGGAACCAAATGGACCCATAAGCATCCATTTCCATGCATTTTACGCACTCGGAGCAACAAAAACACCCAAAATACACAACAACAACAACAAAAATCTGTTGCCAACGCACAACCTAAACGGCACCTTCCTGCGACCCCACTTTGGGTCGCAACCCATAGTTTGAGAACTGCTGCATTAAACAATGAATGTGAATTTTGGAAGTACATTAAAGGCTGTTTGTTTTTCCTAATTTGCAGAATAATTAATTAAGTTTTTATAACAAAAGTATGCACCACATTAATGATTATTTGTTTAACTTTAGGCAACACAAGCTTCTATGGAGTAATCAAGCACTGTGATGTCTATGCAAATGGTACAGTATATACTTTTTATTCATCCAATCTAATTACTTTAATTTCAGTTAATTTGGTTTTAATGTGGAATATTTATGTCAGGAGTGTAATTTCTTCAGGCTCAGATGCAACACTTGATTTGGTAGAAATGTTTTAGCCCTCCCTGCTGAATAACTTGGTGGTTTGAGAGGGTGTGCCTCTCTGTTAATTGTCCTGTTCGCAGGACAGTTATGTTTACTGTCTGACAGTGTGATTGTTCGGTTACGTTGTAACCTTTGTTCTCTGAGTCAAGAGACTATCTCTCCACCTCAATGTCGATCAAGTAAAACCAGTGTAATCACGCACACCTGGGCCTTATATACCCGTGCGTGCCAGTACAACTGGTGTGTCTTAAAGAAATATCCACGTCAAGTGAGGTGAGGCCATACATATGAAATATGTTGGGTGGAGAGAATGAATGATTAATGATTGAGGCCAAGTGGATGTTGAGGGAATTTCCAGTGAGATACGTACTGTTGAGCTGAGCATGACAATTGTACTGAAAGAATGACAAAATTCTGACAAACTGAATGAGGGTGCGGTCACAGCGAACTTTGATTCTGCCAATGTGGCGGAGTCTGACAATGCTTTTCAATGGGAACGGAGCGTTTTTTTGCAACAAACCGCTCCGTTCCATTGAAAAGCATTGGCAGAATCGCACCCTCAGAGGTGAATACATTTTTTCCACATTCCACATTAAGGTAAAGCAGTAGATAAAATGCCAGACTACTGCAAGTTCAATGACACTGTATCCTGTTTTAAATGTTTCCTGTACCTTTGTTTCAGCTACAGAGATGTGTAGGACAGCCCAACAAACATGACACGTGGATAAACACAAATGGATCTTCGCCAAGTAATGCAGTGTAACATTATTGCCAGACCCAAGGGGGCTTTGTATCTGTTTTCTCCATACATGGGCATGGTCACTTTGTCCCCCGGCCCCAGCCCAAAAAGTCTGTCCCCCTTTCGTCCCCTTTCGTCACAAACTATTCATGACGTCATTATTATGTCACAAAAATGATAAAATGATTTATGCTTTTCAGTTATAAAGTGGTTTGTAGGTGTGTTACATACTAGGACTTCATTCTGGGTCTGGCAGAACCAGGTCTCCTGGTCTTGTATAATTATGTTACCATACAAATAGATCTTAACCAATATATGCAGGTAAAATGTAGGGCTGCACAATACTGGAAAGAACTCGCATTGCGATATTTTGTCTGCAATATACAGTATATTGTGATATTAAAAATATATATTTTAAAGTTTACGAACTAGAGCTGCACGATTATGGATTATGTTAAAAAGTTTAAGCACAATCTAATGATTGGTCAATAAATGTCTATCTAATATTTTGTGGGGGAAAAACTCTTTCTGTCCTTATTATTCTTATTAGCAAAAACAATAATAAATAGATAATGGAGTTTCTTCTACATTATTTTTCAACTGTTTCTGCTTATATGTTTTTCAAAGTATTATTTTTTAGAATAAATGTTATTTTGCTTCAGTTTGTTAATACAAATGTTATAAGGGCACGGTCACGCCACACTTTTATTCTAGTAGTAGCTTTTTGCAGAAATCCGCAAATGGCAACAAAACGCTCCATTCCCATTGAAATGCATTGGCAGAATCCGCCCTAATAGGTAGAATAAAAGTGCGCCGTGACCGTGACCTAAGTCTTGTATGAATGATCTTTGAATCTGAATAAGGTGCATCAGTTCTCTGCTTGTATCTACAGTTCAATTAAAACAATTTAGTTTTCAGGCTGATGCGTAAACTCCTTCCACATACCATCCCAGGACAGTCATGCAATGTTCCCTCTAAGTTTCCAATGGTCTGAGCAAACACCATTGTGACTGCACCATTAGGGCGCGACCTAATGTCCCACCAAAACATGGTCGGCTGCTGTTAAACGCAGCCGACCATTGGTTGTGCGTGGCCACAGTTTTTTGCAGCCAGCGGATTAAAAAAAACGGGAGTGACGCACCTGTCACTCACTTTCAGGACCCTCCCCGTAGCCCGCACCGCCTTCTGCCTTGAGCCATAGACATATAAAGGTAGACGCCTCATCTGGCTCTGGCAGCTGAAAATGTCCGCGTGCGTCACAGAAGGGGGCGTTCAGTAGGCCAATGAGAGGCAGGTGAGGGCGGGACAACTAGATTCTGACAAGTCCTGGAAAAGACGCGCTGTGATTTGCCAGTGCCCGTTCCCCCCATTTCCGGGGGGAACGGGCACTGGCCAATCACAGCGCGTATGGCGGCCACCATACAAAACAGGTCGCTCCAACGAACTGCAGAGGCCAATGAGGTATCTAGGTTTCTATATCTATGCCTTGAGCACCATGGTGCTTCCTGAGTCTTGGGACGGTCCACCTTCGACTCACCCGATTGGACAGAGGGGGAAAACTAGCTCCTGCCTCCAGTAGTTATATGCTTCAAATGGTCAAGTCGTGTAGAGCAGATAAACGCAAGGTCTGCGCGACATGCGGAAAGATCCGCTCTTGCGCGAATCCACGCATTTACATTGACAAAGCATTGGCAGATTCCACCCCAGAGGTAAAATAAAAGTGCGGTGGGAGCGCGCTCCCACCGCATTGGTCCGGTGGGCCATCTGACACTTTTCCGGAGTCCCTCCCCCAGAGGTTATAAAACGACCCGGAGAGCGGATGTTCGTTCTCTTGGCTTCCTTCTGCCAACAATGAAGGAGCTTCACACGTATTCAACAAGAACATGTTTCTACAAGATTGAGGTCAGCGGGTTCTACTAACTCTAAAGCGACGGGTAGGATTCTCTGTCCATTGAGAGTTCCCCGGACCTCCTTCTCTCCCTCCTATCCCCGCTGTGCTTTTCTGGACGATCACCGCAACCGGGGAGCCAGCGTGGATCCCCCCCCCCCCCCCCCCGACGACGATGCGGCACCTGTTCCTGCTCCCAGCCCCTGGATGAGTGGGACACAGTCTACCATGACACACGCGCCATCGTGGACCACCACTCTCAGTCCTCGCCACCTTCCCCTTGGGCTCCCCAGCCCTGGAAGAAGCCGCGACACACACACACACACACACACACACACACACACACACACACACACACACACACACACACACACACACACACACACACACACACACACACACACACACACACACACACACACACACACATCAACGTACAGATCTGGCTGAATGTGCATGCCCTTGTGTTCCCTATTGTTTTTGTGGCTCGAAATGTTTTTCCATGACAAAGTGTCTGTGTATTAAAAAAAAAAACTCGATACCGGAGACGCCGCTTACCAGCGCTAGCTGAGATGCGACTCCTCAAATAGGAGATCATTCTCCTCAACAATTACTCGGCAGAATGGGCTGGTAGAGTACTCGGTTTGTGCGTCACCCATGGAAGGGCATGGTGGTTCACCACAGATCCGGCAGGTAGGTCCAGCTTGCTTTTCCCAGTCTTCCTCCGCCCCACCCGCTGCCAGCCAGAGGCGAGCAGCGCGACCGGAGGGACAGCGACCGCCTCCCCGCCTTTCAAACCCCACCAAAGAGAGGCCCTACAGGGGTCTCCCCCGGGTCCCTCTCCTCCCAGACGGGGGATTTGCACCTTGAAAAAGTGGCCGCGGGCCTCAGTTCCAGGACGCCGAGGAAGAGACAAGGTCTCCCCCGGTTCCCTCTCTCCCCAGACGGGGGATTTGCACCTTGACAAAGTGGCCGCGGGCCTCAGTTCCAGGACGCCGAGGAAGAGACGAGGTCTCCCCCGGTTCCCTCTCTCCCCAGATGGGGGATTTGCGCCTGGACAACATTGGAGCCGGTAGGACGCAACAAGGACCGCTCCCCGAGCCCTGGAAGATGTTCGGACACACACACGCACACACATGTCAGGGTACAAGTTTACATGACCGTGCATGCCTCTGTGCCCCCCTGCTGTTGTTTGCTCGACTTGTTTTTTTCATGACCAAGGTTTGTGTATTAAAAAACATGGAATCGCAACGAAATACAGCAAAGTCTTCACCGGAGCCAGCAGAGACGGCGGAGGATCGCTCCCCTAGCCCCTGGAAGAAGTTCCGACACACACACACACACTTTCAGAAGTACAAGTTTACTTGAACGTGCATGTCTCTGTGTCCGATGTTTTTGTTGCTCAGAATGTTTTTCTATGACAAGTGCTTGTGTATTAAGAAACAAATTGCAACAAAAGTTACAGCTGAAATGAAAATGAGCCAACGATCACCAGCCAATGGTTGGTGGTCGTTGGACGGAACGTAGGCATAGTGACGGGCCTAAACCGTCACATGCTACATGGGTCATGTCAAAATTTTCCTTGGAATATTTTCCTTGGTCCACCAAAAAGTGCCTTAAGGTAATACCAAAGATTGTTAATTTAGCAAGAAACACATTCTCCATTGGAGCCACTAGAGGCGAAGTAGTACACAAATCCTACAAATGGTCTCCTAAGTAGGCGTGGTTGTCTTCTCCCCCGACCATCCCACCACCCTCCCCCTCCCCTCTCCCTGGCTGACAACGTCATGTGGATGAACAATGTTTTGGTTGTGCGTCCCATGTTATCGGTAAGGTATAGCGTTTATAAGTGCTGTACGGTGTACATGTCGGTATTTTTAGATGAAGCATAGTATTGATAGTATAGTAAACAAAAACAAAGCGAACAGTGGTGTTTGAGTATCATGACAAAAGGGCATACTGTAAATGTCTCATTTCAGTGGTGGAAAAAGTACTCAAATATTTAACTTAAGTAAAATAACCAATACTGCAATGTAGAAATACTCTGTTACAAGTACAGTTCGGAATTCAAAATGTACTTAAGTAAAAGTACAAAAGTATTGGTATGAAAATGTACTTAAAAAAGTATCAAAAGTAAAAGTACTTGTTACGCAGAATATGCCATTTCACAAGTTTTCAAATGTAGAAAATCCATACAAATCATTTGGAAATAGCAGATCTGCAAGGCAAGCTCAGCTATAACATAGAATCGCTGTTGTCAGGTGTAACAGCTAATAGGGATCCTAAATAAACTCTAACTCATAGTGATGGTACTGAAATAAAATAAACAAAATCAATATAAAAACACAACTTAAATCGTTCATTTGTCTGAACCAGTGAAACATTTCAGTTTCCTCCTAGCTCGTGTTCCCTCTTCCTTCAGGTGAACGTTAATTTGACGCAACTCTGCTCCTATCTTGCACAGAGGTTGCAGAGTAGTTGTGGTCACTGGCATTGATATGAACCAGCAGCTCCTCACATTTGCAGCAGGACAAGAGAAGTGGGTCTTGCTGCACCTGTCTGACCAGCCATCCAGAAATGTATGTTAGCACTTCATTTTTGATGCAGTCTGAAGCTGTCTCCACAGTCACCGCTGTCAGGTCTTCACACTCAGGAACATACTGTAATATAAGCACAAGTTGAAACAACTTGATGAATTTAAATTGTCTGAATGGACAGCAAATAGAGTTAGGTGATTTGTTTTTAAATTTCTTTATTTGACTAGGAAAGAACGATTGAGTGTAAGAAGCACATTTTCCAAGGAAGACATGCACATTTGGCAAATATAACAATTATGTTCACAAAATGCATCACCATATTTGGAGTCTGCCATTAACAAATCTGTATGTTATGCACCCAGGTGAAAACAGTGCAGTGCAACAAAATACATGTTGCTGTTGCCAATTAGGAATGTTCAGTATGTCCAGTAAATGCAATTGTAATTTGTCAATTGTATTTACACTAGGAAGCTGTATATTCTGCCAAAATTCTAACTTATAAGGTGAGCAAATGTCCAAATTTATTTTCAACACTCACGTCGCAGGCAGCATACACAATTGATTTGTGTTGATACACACCTTTGAAGTAGATGCTGTTGGGGGGTTGGAGACATCAGACTGGTCAGTACATGGTGGATTGATCTGTTCAGCACTGAACAAAGGGACGTCATTATCCATGAGACAGTTGCTTCCCATGCTGTTTGTCAGACAAGCAACAGAGGCACTTTTGAGTGCTGCAGCAAACTCAGTGCTCGTGGGATTGTACCGATGTCCACCCTTGCCACAGATCACAGAGAACTAATTCTGGGGGTGGGGGAGACATGAAATGGCTAAGAGTAAAATATTAATTACCATGTTTATTCATAATGTTATTCTTACTTATGTTCTTACCTCGAGGCAGTCCTGATTTAGCTTGGCTGTGCACAGGAATTTTATGTCTCCAAGTTCATTCACCAGCTGCTGCACAATGTGGAGGACACTTCGGATGCTGAGAATTAAACCTCGCTGGCAAGGGGGAGTGAATCCTAGCCTGGGACCAGACAAATCTGCGAGTGCAAAAGAAAATTGCACTCTGCGATTTGGGTCTGGCACCGCTCCATAGAGAATCCATTTCCTGCTCCAGAAGACGTGGGTAACCAATCAGGGCCCAGTATTCGAATATGGGAGACAGTAATTGGTAGTTGGTTGTAGGTCTAACCAATTGCGTCGAGGGCCATTGTTTTGATCCCGCCCCTTGGGAAAAAAAACGTCCTCATGGAAGCACCAGACTCATATCCACGCAGTGATATAGTCTGGCTACACCAGGCTAAGTGAATCCAGGCCTGTATAGTAATATTACAGAGAACTCAGTGATCTATTGCAGGGGTTTTCAACCGGTGGTCCGCGGACCGTATTGCAGGTGGTCCCTGGCCAAATATATATATTTTTTTACTTTTAATAACTTACAGGTGTTCTTACTGTGTGGTGTGTGTGTGATATGAAATGTGAGCTTACCATAATCACAGTAATCCTTAATCATATTCCATCATATTAAAAAAAAAATCACTGTATTTTATTAGATATTATATTGATATTATAGCTATTTTCTCCAGCTCCCTGTGGTGCATGAACTATTGTGTGGGGTGGGTCTATGATGGACCCGCCACGCACAATAGTGGTGGTCCCCAGGTTGCTCTTAGTCAGGATGGTGGTCCCTGGGTCAAAATCAGTTGAAAACCCCTGATCTATTGGATGAATGATTATGATGATGGCATACTGTCAATCAATCACTGTACAAATCTAGATGTGTCCAATACTCTGAGGACTATTTCATGGAAATATACTGCATACTTCCACTTACTCAGAACATGCAATTGATAAATCTTATGAGAATGAAAGAAAATTTACATTTGTCCATTGCCTTTTTCTGATCACACCACATGCAGTGTGTTCTAACCAACCTGAAGGTCCAAGAAGAGATCCATTGAAGGCTGTCCGTGAGGACCTTCATCTGTTCATCATCACCTCTTTGTCGGAGGGGTCGGCACCAAGGGTTGGAATGAGAGAGGCTTCTGAAAAGTATGTGTTTGCTGATAAATAAAGATATCAAATGTCACCTTCATTGACTAATATTAATAAAACAAACAATACAAATTTGTGATGATCAGTAGCCATTTAAAATAGAGTCAGAATTAGTACCTTGAATTCAGTATGTCAAATAACCTGTTCATGTCCTCAAAGAAGTCGTGTGCCTCACTTGGTAGCCTTTTTAAATCAATCATGGTCTTCATCCCTATATGATTGTTTGATTATTACATTACATCTTGTAATACAGGTGAATGTGTTCCAAACTCAAACTCATCTGTACCCAGATGCATCATAAATTGTTTGTCGATTACCCACCTGCAGCCACAGTGTGACTGAAAACTTGAGTTGCAAGTCGAACACACATGTTGGTGAAAGGTGGCAATTCGATGTGTTTCTTTGACAACTTTGGAGCCAGGCGGACACAGTTCTGCTTGTCCTGAGCATAAAAGTCTTCCAAGTGTTTCCACTTGACTTGTTTTGTGCCCATCTGTAACACAAGATGGAAGTTGATGTGATACATGTGGTTCTTAGCGATTGTCTTTACTATACTTCAATTTCATTACAGTGCCAGGAATGTCTGTGACATCACCATGGTAATTCAAATGTACTCAATTTATGTCCAACTTGTGTTCCCAGTAATACCACAGTAGGTGATAAACAGGTCTGGGAATTAGCTGAATCATGTATTGTATTTGATAATGAAACTAACCTGCAGGCCATGTTTTTTAAGGTTGTTGCGAATTGACTTAACAAGATGAGGCACATCGAATATAAGTGGAATTATTTTCCCCTCCACTAATATACAGTGTGCCACATATGTTGCATCTGCTGAATCCAGGCTGGCTCCCAGCAACTTCAGTGTCTTCATATTTGTTGAAGATTGGTCACAGACCACAGAAATGACCTGTTGTGAGACACACAGTGTACATGTTAACATAATCTATGTAACATTTATGTG
The DNA here is from genome assembly GCF_963280865.1 of Gymnoscopelus braueri. Classification (NCBI taxonomy): domain Eukaryota; kingdom Metazoa; phylum Chordata; class Actinopteri; order Myctophiformes; family Myctophidae; genus Gymnoscopelus; species Gymnoscopelus braueri. The sequence goes on along the minus strand of NC_137620.1, from coordinate 38,942,443 downwards.
GAGTATGTACATAATATGTAAGTATCTACATAACATGTGAAAGACTTACTGTGAAACCAATTGCTGTTAGGCGCCAATTACAGCCTCTGGCAATATTGCTGCCAACTCTTCTCCAGAGAGCAGTTTTGTCAAGGAAGTATCCTATGGTCTGCAGTGAGTAGATGAAGTGTACTGTATATTAATTTGTCCTGAACACACAATCATTCCATAACGTCTCAGCAATCTCCAATAAAATGAGCCCTTTCAGTGAAATGAACTGTATCTTGTTATGTGTAGTGGTCACTTTCTCTAAGCAGTATAGAATTAACATCGACTCACCTGCTTCCACCTCGAGGCCACTCTTCGAGCCATAAGTACCATGGCTTGGTTAGCCAGCTCTCCTTTTGCTGTGAGACCATTTACACAATCCAGTGCCCTATTGTAGTCGACATGTTGTTTTATTGCCATCTCATCAAAAACAAGGGAAACGAAACAGGAAGCTCACTTGGCTTTACCATTTTCCCTAGCTTTTCCATGTGGATGAGGACAGCATCAAGGAAACCTGGCTATAAAATGAAGGAGCAGTAGCATGTTAGTGTAATGGAATGACAAAAACATCTGGAAGGTCAATGCAGGAAGGACACATTTTCATAGATTTGTTATGGCTGAACAAAAGCACAGCAATACTGGATATGTTATTATGAACTGCAACACACATCATTTTGTCATGATCCATTCTTGAACTACTTATATGGAAATGGCTGAAATTACTATTTATGAAGCATCTCAGGGTTGTTGGACATGGAAGGACAAAGTGCTTCCTCAGTGTGCTGTAGGCATTGGGGCTGTGATGCAGAATCTTCACACCCAGCTGTTTGACAGATGTTGGGAATGCCTTTCCTCTCTGGTTTCGGCCACAGGTTTTCAATTGATGGTCTATGAACTCAGCAGTCACTGGAGGAAGAGCTTTCAGGGCATAAGAGACCTTCTTTTTCGCTTTAGCCTTTTCAGCTGAAAGCCTTGAGAAAAAAAAGGTTTTATTTTTAAAGACAGGAGGAAAGTTAAGATAAAAGGTTAAGATAAAAACACACAAAGCACATCAACTCTACTGTAAAGGAATGCCTTCTGTGCTTTAAGGCTTTTGACTTTGGCTTGCAGTCTCTTTTTGCTGGCCTTTTCCCGATTAAGCTGTGCTCTCATCCTCCTTTTCTGCTGTATTTCTGTGTTGACTTGTTCTTCAAGGACAAGTCTTCGCTCCGTTTCCAGTGAGAGTTCTGGACGTTGCTATTGTTAAGAAAGGAGCATTGAAATCCATATTACAAAATAGCAATCTTAATTCTAGTGTTATACATTGTATTCTTCATTTGTAACCACCATTAAATGGCAATGTTTAGTATTTCAAATGGACTTATTTAACCACCTTACCTCAATCAGTAATTCTTCCTGTATTGGCTCCTGTATTGGCTCCTGGATTGGCGCCTGGATTGGCTCTGGGTTCCCAGATTGGTCTGGGGCAACTTAAAATAAATAATGCTGATAATAAGTAAAGATGGCAAGTTCACCTTTATAAAACGGCATGGGTAGCCTATAATGATGTTTTTTCTGCGTTTGTATTTTTTACAGGTGATGCCAATATTGGTCTGGCCCACTTCAACCCTTAGGTCCCTAAAAGATGGAGATAGAGCCTGTACTCCACCTAATCTATTGATGTTATTACTTGCATTTACAGAATCTATACTAGAAAGGAGATTAAATTGTTTTACTGTCACCCGTTACCTACCAATAATATGGAGGAGTCCATGTAGCACACGTCTACCAGCAGCTGATGGTGGAGGATCGGCACAATTTAATGTTGGGGTGGCATCGTCTGTGAGACGTTTTCTCACTTTCTGCAAAATAATATTCACATGAGGACCTCTCGTCTTCACACTAAATATTCTTCATTGCACTATTCCATTCCCCCCAAGAATGATTGTAGGATATAGTGAATATATAGTGAATGTACCATTTGGACAATCATGTAATTTTCAAAGTGGTCCTCACAGACTCCATAGCCTCCTTTTCGGAGGGCATCTGGAGACAGGATGGACAGGTCTGGTCTTCTGATGTTGACCAGCCATCTCTTTCTCCTATGTAATTAGATAAGATGGTATGGTAAGGAGAAGTTTTTGTCTTGCATAATGTCACCTGTCTTACTTTGCTCATCATGTGCATTAGTGTATTTTCTTCATTAAAGAAAATAAATGCTTTACATGTTTGAAAGTGCAGTTATTGGCAAATATGCTTTTAAGAAAACCCCCACAAACACACATGTATTATTCAGTCTTATGCTAGATGTGCTCCTGTTTCTGCACATTGTAACAGGGCCTTTTATTTATAATGTATATATTTAACCACTATAGACTATAGTGTGTTTAGCATGTTCATGTGTAACCCCTGTTGTCATGGAACATAATTCATAGTTCATTCAGGTCTACATATATGCAGCTAGTATGACGTGACAGTGGCCAGCTAATTTATTACTTACCTGTCAGCCTCCTTTGGGAAGGAAAACACAGATTTTTTTTCTATTATTACAACCTACTGCTGCACAAAGTTTTGGCATTGTGACTGACTGAACAGAGACTTGCATGCTGACAAACTTGTCTTTATATATAAAATCTCGCGAGAGTGTGTTGCATGGGATAGAGAAAAGTCGATAACAAAGTAGATTTTCCCCTAATTTGTGTCACTAAAAAAAATCGTGCATATTGTGTGTCTTGTGACGATCGGGTCCAATATTTAGTTCAGTGACCATGGAGCTAAAGAATAGTTCAGAAGCTGTGTTCACGTTCACTCTTCTATTGGAATCAATAGACTCCAACTTGCTTCCTGTCTCCTAAAAAGGTGTCCACCTACGTCACACAGAAACGGGAAGTAAACCGGAGAATGCGACTCCATTTCCCTCTCGGGTAAGACTTAGGCCCAAATGTTGTTGTATTGTCGGCGGAGGCGGCCAAAATGGCTGCCTCCGTTGGAAAACACGGGCCAAAACACAAAATGGCCGTGGGCAAACACGTGGCACCTTCGAAAATGGCGACGCACACGAGCCCACATGTTACAACAAGCACGGTTGCCGGGCCAACGAGTACAGCCAAGATGGCGGCTCTCAAAGTGGCCGCGCACACACACCCAGATGTAACAACAAACATGGTTGCCGGGCCAACGAGTACAACCAAGATGGCGGCTCTCGTACGCCCGAAAACAATAACAACCCCTCCAAATCGAGCGATGGAAAGAATGCAACGCCAACCCCTGGGTGCTTCATATGAGAGCACGGGGGTACAGGCCGCAGTTTCCACAAAACCACCCATGTTCAACAGAGAATTGTTGTCACACACGAGTGGACAGTAGTGACGTGTCGGTTATGATCGATTCTTTCACAAGAACTAGTTCTTGACGTGAACAAACGGACACTCTTCACTCTTTGGAACCGTTACGTTCACGATTTTGTTCATGCCCCCCCCCCCCCCGCACACACGACAGGCGGACTGCTTCTCCTCCTGCGAATGTGCACTGTGCAGTCATGTTAGTGGGATCAGATGCGCACGGTTGCATGCACATAGTAGCCCCTTACGCCCCACCGGGACCGGAGGCGCTACCGAACATGAACGAATCTTTGAACAAATCTTTGAACAAATCTTTTGAACAAATCATTGCCGTGAACGTGAAATAAATCACTGAAATGAAACATTGGCGGCAGGGGTTGACACTAAGGTCTCAGAGGCACTTGCCCGTCGGGCCCGTCGGGCAAGTACATGTCATTTTCTACTTGCCCACAGGTCTTGCCCACTTGCCCGAAAAGTAAATCGTCCTTTATAAAATAATAGGTTAAATTTAATTACCGTTCAATTAAACACTTATTATTTACTTTCTACTTGCGAATTATGGGGCTGCACAATACAAAATGTCATACCTCAATATTTATGCCAAATATCTAAATGAATGAATATGACTATGTCTATGAATATGACTATGGGTTAAAGGTAGGGTAAGTGATATTTCTTGTTAAAAATAAAAAGGTTTTTGTTATGGGTTAAAGCTCTATATTCTGATAGTACTTGATGGAGTTGGATTTCACCTTATGACCCACACAAAGTACCACATACATTGTATAACGGAGGCAATAAGGAAAAACCAGACTCAGACAGGCAGCCAAGGGTGTAATGAAACATGTTTGTATTCAGATCAGAGAGATATAGAAGGTTACAGTATATCACAGGTATGGTTCCGCATCATCGGTCGCGTCTCTCTGTAGTGTAACAGAGAAAGCAGTAGCTTTTAACATTGTCCAGTAACATAAACATATGACATCATAGGATGTGACATCGATGAGGTTCCGGGCGAAGGTGGACTTCTCGGATTGGATGAGAGCGATGGTTACGTCGTTGTCTGATGATGGTAGATGATGGTAGATGATGATAGATTATGATGGTGTGACAGTTTATCTCTGGACAACAGCGTCCCCATGTCTGGGTCAACACATTTGACATCTGACTGCTCTGACCTGTCACACTGGTCAGTGGAGATGTGGTGACACTAAGGGAGACAGCTGTAGAGAAGAGCATTCTAGATACAGTGTTCTTAAAACAAAAGATAACCACAGAGAAAGCCTGCATGCGTTTGACCTTGGCTTGCAGACACAGAGACTGCTAGTAGAGAGTACAGAGTACTTTTAACATGACTGAGGTACAGGCCCAGATGGCATTATTAATAGGACATTTTAACCAGGTTAAGGACCCTAGACACATTATGATAATTGAGATAAGAGATCAAATGACTCTATCAGTACTCATTGCTATAGAGTGTTTGTTCAGTAACAGGGGTCACCCTGTCTCTCCAGCTCTTTGATAGACAGAAAATACATTTCCAGGTATGGTGACACCATTTCAGCCAATCAGGAGAGTACCCATTTATCAGCTTAATTTTTAGTGTTCCAGTTCCAAATGTATATGCTCATTTATTTGTGTCATCACTTCCAATTTCACTTATTTAATCTGTATCCTGTCTAAGTTCTCTGTCCTGATTCGATATAATTGGTATCCTGACCTGAAAAGGCATTTTCTGTTTAATAAAGAGCTGGAGACATGGAGACTCCAGTTACTGAACAAACACTCTGTAGCAATGAGTACTATCAGAATATAAAGCTATTTAACACTTATTTTAACAAAAGAAAATCACTTAGCCTACCTTAACACTTGTTATTTTATATTTTTAAGTGTAGCAACAGTGAAAACAGCGCAATATAGGCCAACAGTGCTCTTATTTTACATTCCACAGACAGGAAGACACTTACTTTCCCATAACTTCACAAAGCGCTCTTATTTTGAAGTCCACCGACCAGAAGTCAAGGGTTTACGTTCGTCTGACTTGACACGTGTTAAGCTTTGACTAGTCTTGCGTAGCCAGACAACTATTCCACAATCTCTGAATGCTATAGAGACACACGGCCGGAAGCGGAAGGCCTACAAATCCACGCCCACTTTTGACACTCGGGGTCCGTTAGAACGATGAACTGCAGCTCTCAATGCAATCTCTATGAGAGGCATTGTAAAATACCGTCATTTCACTGGTTAACTACTGAGGCTGTAGCGTTTTTTTTTGTGTTCTAATTATCTGTCCCATTTGTTTAATTTGTCCTTTTTAATGTCCCATATCTTTCATATCGATATACTACCCACAATATACTATAATATACTCCATCAGTATGTCAAAACCGCTAGCATCGGAGATCCTGAGTTTAAGTGGTCGCATGGTATATAACATATACGTCACGGACGCATCCCTTGAGGTTTTCAATACCCAGAAAACTGGCGAAAGTGGCCGTTTTCAATAGGTTTTGGTCATTATCTCTGGAACAGAAGGTCCAATCTGCTCAGTTCAAAGCTTGTTGGATGCGTGACTTTGAGGACATTAATGACACATTTTCGTTTTTTTTTATTTTTTTAGGAGGGGCGAGGTCTTAGTTGGGCAGGCGACCGCCTCTCCTGCCTCTACAGTGGGTTCGCCACTGGTCGGCGCTCGGCGCTCGTAAAGACAGTGATGTCACTGAAATGCCCGTCTGCTGTCTACCCTCTGCTGTGTTAACATTATGGGTAACTCGTTAAAGTGGCAAATTAAATGTGAAACACATCAACTATTAAGAAAACAAGAAGATATGTTGACAAAGACACTCCATACATTTGGAAACATATTTTTATTTAAATCAATATCGTCTTCAGTTAATGCAGGATCATTTTAAAAGTAGGCTAACTTTCATATCCTCTCATAGGGAATGCATTGGCAGCTGCAGTTCATTGTTCTAACGGACCTCGAGTAGCGGCGCTGTCTCAAAAGTGGGCGTGAAATTTGTAGTCCCCGTGTGTCTCTATATAGAGCATCGCAGTTCCCGCCCACTTCCTGGTTTTTCGTGGTGCCGGAAGGAACAACTCAAAACGCTGTTTTTCTAGCCTGGACGTGGTGGCGTCTTCCATGGCGTTCGCAGTCCTGGGCGTGGCTTCCACCTGAAGGTGGGTAGGTGCATAGAACGGATGTAGGATCTGTTCATGCCCTTGTGCCTAGTATGTCATAGGCCGACGTCTGGGCCTTAGTTCAGTAAGGTGGACTTCGGTCTGTTAGGGCCCTCCACTAAGATGGACAGGCTGTGCCTGTCCTTTAGTTCTTAGGGCTGACAATGGTCTGTCAGGGCACTACTTTTTTTCCTGATCCTTGCCTCAGTGATGGCGCCTGGGTGCCGAGGGCCACACCCCTTGGGGGGCGGGGCCCTGGCGCCCGGGACTGGGGCAGGTATTGTGGTATCTCGATTTGTAGGTCAAGGTCATGTCACTTCCTGTACTAGTCCCGGAAAGACCCTATCATTGGCTGACAACCTTTAAAGTGCAATACACACACAGTCCGCAGCAGGCCGCTACACTACCCCCCCTTACAAAAGTCCTCGTCCCCGAGGACAGGCCCGTAAGGAAACAAAACACAGCCCATAGGCAACAAGAGCAACAACCTGAGGTAGCATAGTAGTGCGAATCGACAAGAACCCCAACAACAAAATCCCCCACCCCAAATACACACCCCAAATACAGTGTTCTTTTTTTTCTTTTTTTTTTTTCACAGTTTACATTGTACACATCAGTCCTGTGCCCCAAGGGACACCACATAGTCTCTCAGGTGCCTCGGATGCCGAGACCCCTTAGGGGTCGGGGGCAGGGGAACAGGGGCGGTCGGTGGGACAGACCCTGGGGAGGGGCAGAGGGGACATGGGGCAACGGTGAACGGCCGGGGGACACGGACGTGGGGTCCCCCTGTGGTGTGAGCGGGGAACCAGGGGGGCGGTTGGGCAGCCGGGGAAGGGGGAGAGGTTGCCTGTGCATCTGTGCCGGGGGCCGGAGGGCCTCCCCTGTAGGGGGCCAGTCTGTCTCTGTGGAGCGCCACCTTCCTCCCCCGGGGAGGCATCTGCACTCGGTAAACTGCCTCTCCCAACCTCTCCAGCACCTTGCAGGGCCCCGTCCACTTGCTGTCAAGCTTGGGGCTTCGTCCCTTCTTCCTGATAGGGTTGTAGACCCAGACCAGCTCGCCTGGCGCGAAGTCCCGTCCCCGAGACTTCACGTCGTAGTTGCGTTTTTGCTTCACGGCGGCCTCCTGCAGCTGTTCCCGGGCGAAGTGATGGGCTGAATCCAGGCGGTCCTGCAGCTTCCTGGCATACTCCGGCCCTGCAGGGACCACCGGAGCATCAGGTGGGCGACCGAAGATCAGCTCGGCCGGGGTGCGCAGCTCTCTTCCGAGCATGAGGAGAGCCGGTGTGCACTCTGTGGACTCCTGTACCGCAGAGCGACATGCCATAAGCACCAGGGGCAGGTGTTTGTCCCAGTCTCGCTGGTGTTGGGATGTGACAATGGCCAGCTGATCTCCCATGTTCCGGTGGAACCTCTCCACTAACCCGTCACTTTGAGGGTGCAACAGGGTAGTGCGGGTCTTGTGTATGGTCTTGTGTATGGTCTTGTGTATGCCCTAATTTTGTGCGTTCGCACAAAATTAGTCCCCCTGTCACTGTGGATGGATTCCATTACTCCAAACCGACTTATCATGCCCCCCACCAGGGCATCAGCGATCGTCTCCGGCCACTTAGTGAAATAGTCAATAGCGGAGAGGACGTAGCAGTTGCCCCCGTCGGAGCGTGGGTATGGCCCCGTAATGTCAATCCCCACCCTCTCCATGGGGCACCCCACAGGGAACTGTTGGAGTGGTGCTTGCGAGCGCCCAGTGGGGCCTTTACGGGCAACACAGAGGTCACAGCGGCGACAGAAGTCTGCAACGTCCCTCTTCTGCCGCCCCCAGTAGAAGCTCTGTCGCAGACGCCAAAGTGCCCAGACCCGCCCGCCCCGTGCATGCAAGGCTTTCAGCACTGCATCTTGCAGGCCCCTAGGGACCACCACCTGCCACTGCTCCACCCCGGTGGCTGCTGTCTTGAACGCCCGCTGCAGCACCCCACGGAACAGCCACAGTGAGTCAAACATGGCCCACAGACCCTTTGTCGCTTGGAGAAGGGCACCACCACCTCCCATGGTGGACGCTGCCGGGCCTCCACCCACTGCAAGACAGGCTGTAGATCTGGATCGCCCTCTTGCTCGTGTCGCCATTCAGCGTTCGTCACTGTCTGCAGCTTTGACCTGGAGAAGCAACAGCAGGAACAGCTGAGACAGCTGCTGGTGGAGTTCCAGGACAGTTTTGCAAGGAGCGAGAGTGAGGTGGGGAGGACTCACATGGCACAGCATGTGATAGACACTGGACATGAGCGGCCCATCAAGGGCCACCCACGCCGCGTCCCTCTCGCTCGTCAGCAGGCATGTGACAAGGCCTTAGATGACCTGCTGCAGGCAGACTTCATTGAGCCGTCTGACAGCCCCTGGGCGGAGGGGACATGGGGCAGGTCTCATAGGGGTAATAAAACATTGGGGGAAAAAAATCACTTTGGACCACTTTTTTTCTTGGGATTATCAAAATCCAATTATTATCAAAAATTAGAGGTCCTATGGATGCCAAAAATCAAAACTAGAAAAAAAAAAAAAGCAGTCGCGCGTGGACCCCTCCTAGGGCCTCTTGGTGTCATTGAAATGTAGATACATTTCTGCCAGTGTTGCCAGATTTTGCAAGAGAAATAAGCAACTAGGTCTATGAAAACAAGCCCACAAGAAGCGACTATAGGCCACATGAGCATTTGAAAATAGCAGATCTAAGTGTTGTGAGCTTGTAGATCTGCTATTTAAAAATAATATATATATATATACATATATATATGAAAAAAGTGAAATATTTTGAATATTTTTTTGAAACATTCTAACAATACAAATCTGGTGTAGGGGTCACAAAATACTTTTAGATGGAGGGGTCCGTGGACAAATACATATTAATCTGGGGGTCCTTGACATGAAAATGAAAAACAACATTAGGATACAAGCCCAAATAAGCAATCGTTTCTAAAGTGATGCTTAAGCCCAAAAAAACACAACCCGCAACTAGATAGATAGATAGATCGACAGATATATACTTTATTAATCCCGAAGGAAATTTGTTTTGTTCAACAGCTCCAGTGCAATACATTCATACAGATCGATGGCAATAAAAAGAAGCATGATGAACCTTAAAAGACATTACATCAATGGGAATGAAATGCAATACAGGAATAAAAAACTATCAGTTATAAGAAGTTAAAAACCTAGGTTAAAAAGAGAACATAGCTACTCACAACTACACAACTTTACATAAAAACAAGCCTTCTAGAAGTAGAACACATTAAAACAGCGCAGAGCCACAGGGACCTCTACTGGAACACAATTGAATAGCCTGGGATCAATACCATTTTCGCGTTTCTGATCCGGTTTTGAGCGGAAATAACTTTACGTCATCCAGGAACATATGATCAGAACAACCGGCGCCGTGCATCTCCAAAATGATTCCCCAAGTTTAAAATGTGTTTAGTTTGGTATAATCGTTTTGTTTCTTTTGGTATAATAATGGTTTGGTATGTCCACCTTTCATTCTAACTCGTAGTGAGACTAGCGAGACTAAACGAATTGATTCGCATTATTTGGCGAACAACAACAATGCAACACCAACCGGATACACCACCGGAACACGATTCTTTTTAGCTCCGTTCCGGTAGCAAATATAACACATCCGGTTTTTGAGCTAGCAAATATAAGGTTTCCGGTTGCCTTCAAAGTAAGAGCATCGCATTTAATGTTTTATGAAAGACATACATGCATTTCGAAAAAGACATTTATACAGTGGTGGAAAGTAACTAAGTACATGTAATCAATTACTGTACTATGCATTTTGAAAAATACACGTATAACGTATACAGTGGTGGAAAGTAACTAAGTACTACTCCACTACATTTCAGAGGCAGATATTATACTAGTTACGTGTTACTTTGTATATTTTTGATTATAATTACAAGACCACTTCAGCCCTATTTAAACTTTGGAAATTTGAAAATAGCCGATCTACAAGCAAAATATTTTTATATTTATACAAGACCACTTCAGCCCTATTTAAACTTTGGCAATTTGAAAATAGCCGATCTACAAGCAAAATATTTGTACATTTAATTACATTTTGATACCAGTACTTTTACTTAATTACATTTGGAATTCAGGACTTTTACTTTTGCAGAGTATTTCTACATTGCAGTATTGATACTTTTACTTAAGTAAAACATTTTAGTACTTTTTCCACCACTGCATTGATGGATGTATTTATAAGAATTAGCCTACGCCCTAACAGGTCGTTATTGAAATTGGCCTTTGATCCACATTCAATGGGCACTTAGCACATTTTCCATACACCCATGTTTAACCACTGTGATTAGACTGTAAACAGGTTTCAGATTTAAATTGGAATGCCAAAGATGGCAATCCCCTTTCTATAAATAATAATAGTAGCTTGTACAGGTGTAACATGTGGGGGGGTTATAACATATTTAACAATACAATACTGTGTGTGTGTGTGTGTGTGTGTGTGTGTGTGTGTGTGTGTGTGTGTGTGTGTGTGTGTGTGTGTGTTTCTCATGGCATGGTGTTTTTTTACCTCAATTTCTTTAGAGCACAAAGCCCAAATACCATTGAATATAATATATATGTATATATATATATATATACACACGTATATGTATATGTATATGTATATGTATGTGTGTGTGTGTGTGTGTGTGTGTGTGTGTGTGTGTGTGTGTGTGTGTGTGTGTGTGTGTGTGTGTGTCAATGCAACAACTACAGTAGTTAAAAAACAGTTTTGTCTGAATCCAGCCACTGTAGTCCACACACTAAACCTATATTTTCTACAGAGGTTGTGAATATTTGATTGTTAGGTTAGTGCATCAATGATCTTGTTGTACAGTATGTTAAAATGTTTTGTTGAAATGTATATACAAAAAATCTGTTATTTCTAATTATGCTGCCGGTATCGTGTCTGTGATTATAATGAGCAGGGGATTTGAGCAGGTCACAGCTGATTAGAAGGTTGTAAAGTAAGGTTTTTTTTTAGGCAAACTTTGCAGCATCGGGTAAAGAGTAAATAATATATATATATATATATATATATATATATATATATATATATATATATATATATATATATATATATATATATATATATATATATATATATATATATATATATATATATGTGTGTGTGTGTGTGTATTTATAAGAATTCGCCTACGCCCTAACAGGTCGTTATTGAAATTGGCCTTTGATCCACATTCAATGGGCAATGGGAAGATATTGGCCATGGTGTGGATGTGTTTTTTTGCAATGAAAGACCAAATCACAATATGTGTGAAGCCATACCATTACCAATACTAACATTTCTAAAACAGACATCTGCTTTCCAAAAATGTCACACACGGCTTGCAGCAGCAGCAGCAGCAGCGCAGTCCCCAGCATTGTTTAAAAGAGCGCTTGAGAAACTTGCCAACACTCAGGTGGTGTCATTAGTGTCTCGGCAATTTTCTATGACAGACGTGTACCACATATTAAACAGCTTTGTGAATGACACACTTGGGGCTCCTTTCCTTGGAAATGACCTGCTTTGCCTTAAAAGTCTTGGTCGCTATATTTGTACTCAATGTGGTGACCAGGCCGTACCATCTAGAAAGAACATGTCAGAACTCATAGTGCAGCCACTTGAAGTGTCACAAAAAGGCATCTTGGACACAGTTGCAAAAATATGTTCTGCTCAACTTGACCAATGTGAAACATGTAAGCAGGACTTAAGCTTATCAACCTATCAAGTAATTCACAGCCCACAGACTTTACTTCTCCTGCTAAGATCTGGTGCAGAAATTCCCAAAACGTTCACTCTCTCCTGTCTGTACCACCAAAATGATTATGCTGTGTCCAGCATTTGTGCATTTTTTGACAAGTCACCATATGTGTCATTGTACACGTGTAAAGACCAGCAATGGCATATCATGACAAAAGCATCCAATGACACAGCAGGCTATACCTTTGAGCTGATGCTAAAAATACTGACCACAGCTAGTTGCTTTGTCGTGTCATACGAGAAAACTAATAGTGTGAAACTAATCAACTTTCAGCAGGTCGAACAAAAACATAAATGCACAGACAGATAGAGGGCTAGAAAAAGGAGATCCATTCCAAAGGCAGCTGTGGAGAATAACGAGTGGCTGAGTGATAAGATGATCGATGAGTACCATAAGCTCTTGCTTTCGAGTGTTGAAAGAAAAAAAAATGCATTTATTTGTCCCAGCACTTTTGTAAGCCAACAGTTACAGAGTTTTTGGTGTGATGACATCAGTGTCCTCCCAGATGTACCACGAGCATCACGCAATTGGTGGAACTACGAGTTGGTGATATTGCCCGTCAACGCAAATAAGTCCCATTGGGGAGCCATCGCGGTAGATTTCACCAAAAAGACAGTGAATGGTGATGTTATAGTATTAGATGTTGTGATAATGGATTCACTACGTGTGCATGAGCAAGACCTGGTTAAGGCATTTTTTCCACTGCAAAGGTACTTAGCATTACAGTACTTTGCATTGTATGGTAGAGGTATGGGTATTACATTTAGATATGAGTGTTATCACAGTTGTCCCAATTTCATAGAACAAACTGACGGCAGCAGCTGTGGTATTTTCACTTGTTTGTTTTCCAAAGCTGTTCTGTTTGATGTGAGCCTCAACACTTTCAAAAGCCACCGTGAAAAGCGAGATTGTGTTATGCATGAGTTGTCAGGCAAAAAGATATTTATCTGAGTACAAAGTTAAAGCATGTACTGTGATTTACTGTATCTTGGACAAACTACCTAAAAGGCTCTGTTGTGTCTGTATTCTTTTATGGTGTGGGGTTGTGTGGCCACTTGTATACACTATTGGGTTAGGGTATGGCCACTTGTATACACTATTGTCTGAAAAGGGCCCTTTTCTGACCCCTGACCTCACTGGACGGCCCGCCACTTTTTTCTACACCTTAGTGCCGCTTAGCGGAGAGTGTGGCTGTGTAGAGGGGGTCTCCCCGAACGCGTGCGTACCTCAGAAGTTCCGGCACTAAGCACCGTCTCCTGTCCAGTGTCCAATTTGTATACACTATTGTCTGAAAACGGACCTTTTCTGACCCCTGACCTCACTGGACGGCCCGCCACTTTTCCAAATACAGCTCTCCCGCTTAGCGGAGAGTGTGGCGGTGTAGAGGGGCTCTCCCCGAACGCGTGCGTACCTCCGAAGTTCCGGCGCCAAGCACCGTCTCCTGTCCAGTGTCCAATTTGTATACACTATTGTCTGAAAACGGACCTTTTCTGACCCCTGACCTCACTGGACGGCCCGCCACTTTTCCAAATACAGCTCTCCCGCTTAGCGGAGAGTGTGGCGGTGTAGAGGGGCTCTCCCCGAACGCGTGCGTACCTCCGAAGTTCCGGCGCCAAGCACCGTCTCCTGTCCAGTGTCCAATTTGTATACACTATTGTCTGAAAACGGACCTTTTCTGACCCCTGACCTCACTGGACGGCCCGCCACTTTTCCAAATACAGCTCTCCCGCTTAGCGGAGAGTGTGGCGGTGTAGAGGGGCTCTCCCCGAACGCGTGCGTACCTCCGAAGTTCCGGCGCCAAGCACCGTCTCCTGTCCAGTGTCCAATTTGTATACACTATTGTCTGAAAACGGACCTTTTCTGACCCCTGACCTCACTGGACGGCCCGCCACTTTTCCAAATACAGCTCTCCCGCTTAGCGGAGAGTGTGGCGGTGTAGAGGGGCTCTCCCCGAACGCGTGCGTACCTCCGAAGTTCCGGCGCCAAGCACCGTCTCCTGTCCAGTGTCCAATTTGTATACACTATTGTCTGAAAACGGACCTTTTCTGACCCCTGACCTCACTGGACGGCCCGCCACTTTTCCAAATACAGCTCTCCCGCTTAGCGGAGAGTGTGGTGGTGTAGAGGGGCTCTCCCCGAACGCGTGCGTACCTCCGAAGTTCCGGCGCCAAGCACCGTCTCCTGTCCAGTGTCCAATTTGTATACACTATTGTCTGAAAACGGACCTTTTCTGACCCCTGACCTCACTGGACGGCCCGCCACTTTTCCAAATACAGCTCTCCCGCTTAGCGGAGAGTGTGGCGGTGTAGAGGGGCTCTCCCCGAACGCGTGCGTACCTCCGAAGTTCCGGCGCCAAGCACCGTCTCCTGTCCAGTGTCCAATTTGTATACACTATTGTCTGAAAACGGACCTTTTCTGACCCCTGACCTCACTGGACGGCCCGCCACTTTTCCAAATACAGCTCTCCCGCTTAGCGGAGAGTGTGGCGGTGTAGAGGGGCTCTCCCCGAACGCGTGCGTACCTCCGAAGTTCCGGCGCCAAGCACCGTCTCCTGTCCAGTGTCCAATTTGTATACACTATTGTCTGAAAACGGACCTTTTCTGACCCCTGACCTCACTGGACGGCCCGCCACTTTTCCAAATACAGCTCTCCCGCTTAGCGGAGAGTGTGGCGGTGTAGAGGGGCTCTCCCCGAACGCGTGCGTACCTCCGAAGTTCCGGCGCCAAGCACCGTCTCCTGTCCAGTGTCCAATTTGTATACACTATTGTCTGAAAACTGACCTTTTCTGACCCCTGACCTCACTGGACGGCCCGCCACTTTTCCAAATACAGCTCTCCCGCTTAGCGGAGAGTGTGGCGGTGTAGAGGGGCTCTCCCCGAACGCGTGCGTACCTCCGAAGTTCCGGCGCCAAGCACCGTCTCCTGTCCAGTGTCCAATTTGTATACACTATTGTCTGAAAACGGACCTTTTCTGACCCCTGACCTCACTGGACGGCCCGCCACTTTTCCAAATACAGCTCTCCCGCTTAGCGGAGAGTGTGGCAGTGTAGAGGGGCTCTCCCCGAACGCGTGCGTACCTCCGAAGTTCCGGCGCCAAGCACCGTCTCCTGTCCAGTGTCCAATTTGTAGACACTATTGTCTGAAAACGGCCCTTTTCTGACCATTTATCCATTTAGATAAATTATTAATGTTTAAAAAACCGTTTTTGTTACACAGAAACATAATATGTGTTGTGTAGAAACATAATATGTCGTTTAAATGCTTAATTTATAGTTTTAATGTGCAAATTAACCGTTTTTCAATGGCTCCTTTTTGCTCTAGAGTGTACTCTTATTCTGAAGAGATCGTCCACCGGAAGTCTTATATTTGCTCCGTTATATTTGCTGACGGAACACTGCTGTTATATTTGCTGACGGAACACTGCTCTGAACACTGCTATTCTTTTTTTCTAAACGGGATCACGCGAGGTTACAAATCAAACCGAAAGTAACTAACTAATAATTTGAGGAAGGAATTATGTCGGCTACAGTTTTCCAAGTTAGTGTCTTTACTGTAAAGTCCTCTCTGTGGATTTATTTCCATATATTCCTGGTATGGACCAGCTGCTACATCACATCTGTGACAGGTAACATTAACGTTACATTGATAACTTGTAAACCGTTATTTACTGCGGAGTTACCGACGGGTAAGGGTGGGGCTGCAAAAGTTGAATGCTGGGTGAGTAGCTACTATAGCTAATAACTTTATGATAAGAATTCATCCAGTCATTTTCTTATATATTATATATTATATATATAAAAAACGTAACTATACTCGTCCAGGAAACTGTACAGTTAGATGTAGGCTATGTATGTTAATTCCGCTTTGCATTAGTTAAGTGAATGACAGACGGAGTTAACATAAAATATGTAGGTACTTATCATGCTAGATAGAGTGTTTGTTCAGGGTCTCCAGCACTTTAGTAAACAGAAAATGCATTACCAGGTCAATCAGGAGAGATAACTCATACAGAATACAGGATAAACAAGAGAAATTGGAAGACATGGGGGGAAAATACTGACAATTTTAGAACTGGAATAGGGCAGGCCTACTATAAAATTGATGCTGATGAATAGGTACTCTCCTAGCCATGGTTCACATGACGCTTCCCCCTGGTCTAAAGTTGTGTTCGATTTTTTCACATTGCCATCTCTCACATAAACATAAACGTTCAGATTTCAAATATAAAGTGCTTACCACCGAGCCACGGATGTTACAAGGCGATGCGGACCGCGATGAGTACCCGTATCTCCCGTATTGTTCAATAAAAAGCATTTTAATCCCATTGCCGGCCATTTTCTCCAAATTGTCTCCGATACTTTCAACCATGCGACACTAATGGTTGGGAGGTGTATTGCACTCTGATACATTACAAAACAAAAAACAAACAAAAAAGAAAATGGCCGGCGATGGGATTAAAATGCTTTTTATTGAACAATACGGGAGATACGGGTACTCATCGCGGTCCGCATCGCCTTGTAACATCCGTGGCTCGGTGGTAAGCACTTAATATTTGAAATCTGAACGTTTATGTTTATGTGAGAGATGGCAATGTGAAAAAATCGAACACAACTTTAGACCAGGGGGACTCGGCACCATGACTGTCATACCATGACAGTCATGTTTCAGGGCTGGTACTCTCCCAATTAGCTGAAATTGGCATCATGCCTGAAAATGTATTTTCAAGAGTTGGATTGATGGGGAGACACCTTGTTGTTGAACAAACACTCTATAGCAGTGATTACTATATCAGAATATAGAGATTTAACTTTTTTAATGAAAGAGTTATTTTCAAAAAAAAAAAAAATCACTTACACTACCTTTAAAGATTAATATCACTATAGGCTACACTAAAAATATTTTTGTTTTATCTTAAGGAGACGGAGAGCAGGTGATAGGGTCCTCCCAGGCCGTGCTGGCCAAAGTGGGGGATGACGTGGTCCTTCCTTGTCACATTGAGCCCTCTGTCAGCGCAGCCAGGTTGACAGTGGAGTGGTCGAGACCAGACTTGAAGTTGGATTTCGTGTATCTCCTCCAAGATGGACGTGAGCAGCCTGATGTTCCGAACCATTTTTACAAACGGAGGACGTCTCTGTTTCCTGAGGAGCTGCCTCATGGCAATATCTCACTGAAGCTGTCCAGGGTGCAGCTCTCAGACAAGGGGACGTTCAAGTGTAATGTTCCGACCCTGAGTAGCAGCAGTTTGATTCAGCTCACTGTTGGTAAGTTGTAGGAAGAAGTAAATGATGAAACCGTTTTTGAGAAGCCAATACACCTTTTTAAATGCTAAATCCCTTACACATCGTTGTCATCTCTATATGACAGGGCAGGTCTGACTTCACTATCCCATCGTAGAAGGCATCATTGGCACATTTTCCTCTATAAAGCCATCATTGGGCTACTCCCTCTAAACTGCCTTTTTAATTTAAAGATAAAACAAAAAACTTTACAATCTCCGCTTGCTGAATCTTCCACTTTTTACCATCCCTAATCCATCAAAGAAATTTGGGAGGATGGCTTTTAATGTTCCATCGCTCTTTAATGCCTTCAGGAACCTCTGTAAACATATCATACTGTAAGGCAGTCTTACACTATCTTACTAAGACTGTATTCAGTCTATACATTCTGTAAATACTCCAGTCAAAAGAACTAAAAAGACTAATAGTATGGTGCATTAAAGTAGAAATATTTCCTTTTGTCAGACTAGTATCTATTATTATTAGGGGCTGTTCATTATTTATCAAAGGGGAGGTATGGTGCTAAACAGAATTTTTTATTAAAAAAATAATTAGTTTTTCATACGTGTTAATACTCACCTATGTTCGATATCAAGTTTACCCTGGCCTGTATGGGGACTTGACTTGGTATCTCCCACTTCTGTTTATGAAACTTTATGTCCCACCAAACCGTTCATTCATTTGGACGCAGTGAACCACGGTTAACGTCAGTCCCGGGCTCATATTCTTCACAGTCTGTACAGGAAAGACACCTGCCTTTCATTGTGATTTAAAGCGCACCTTGATGGGAACCAGCGGCTGCTTTCATGTTCTTTCACCCCTGGTTAAAGGCAATGGTTCAATCCAGAGTGATTTGATAGGTCGTAACCCATATAATTACAGTATGTCAAAGCCACAGTGGGTCGGACCAAAATTACAACAAGATAGCGGGAGAGAGAGAGAAAAGTTTCGGGAACCAGCAGCAACAAGAGAAAGGCAACGCACATTGCAGAGGCATATGAACTGATTTTGCTGCCCATAAACGATATAGCAGGAATTTTGTTGAACAGTAAATAGCGGGTGGCCCCGTTTTGTAACCCTGAGAGGACACAAAATGGACCCTCATGGCTGTCACTGGTCCATTTGGTTAAACTCCCAGAGTTAAATTAATACCGGTAAATTAACACGGTAAATTAACACTGGAGGGGTCCTCCATTGGCCCGATGATTTTATATCTGTTGTTACAAAACTAGCTCAGGTGTTCATTTACACCCGAGTCCCAAGTCGAGGTGACATCTCGCCCGGGTGGTCCTGCTCAATCTCCCTGGGCAGTAGTTCATGAAAAGTAGAACATAGTTGCTCAATCTTTCTTTTGTTTGGGATGTTTTTGTAACCCAAAGAGGGCACATAATGGAACCAAATGGACCCCCGACGTCAAATAGGGCGCTAATTCACCCATAATAAACGTTGGAAAAGAAGTTGTTGTGAATATAAAAGAAATGGAGGTCGGGGGGTGGGAAGAGGGGTCAAGGAAAAAACAAAAATGAAATCACATCCGCACCATACCCCCCCTTAAATAAATAAACAAATGGTCCCTTGCTGGTGAGTTTCTCAATGGTGAATACACAGCAACACAGTCTGACAACAGGAAGTATGTCTACTTTAATACAGCGCAATGTTACTCTTATTAGCCTCTATAATATTGTTTGAAGTTTTTGGTTGTTATTTCATGCAGGTTTGTGATAAGCAATGTGTCATTACTGTAGCAATATTTACATGCAACCATTTTGTTGCAGAATCAGATTCAACCTTATTTTTACATCACAGGTTTACAAGTGTAAAGAAGTGGGTGAAATTATTTTTTGTGCAAGCTCCATTGTTTGCTTGTTTTGTTTTGGGGTTTTTTTTTTCAAAAAGAGAAAAAGAATGGGGGGGGGGGGTGCAGGAAGAGCGAGGAGGAAAACAATCAAACAGTAGATAATGTCAAGGAGAGGCAAAAATCTAAGCATATTTTGCCTGCTATATTTGTACATCTGTTTTGTATTTAACAGGTTCAGTTAGCCATATAGCATCTGTCACTGTCATCCCTTGTGGTTACTATAGTTGTACTGCAGTTATGTACCTTATCACATTTGTTCTGCACCATTTTGTCATGCCCAAAATGGAAATAATGTTTGGTCAATATACATGTAACTGTACCCACGATTTGCCAACCAGTAAACCATTTGCCAAAACGATGTGCTTTGAACCTTGGCTAAGTAGCCATCTTGTCAACATGTAAATAACATACAACTTACTAGGGCCAGGCGATGACTTCAAATTCATAATTACAATTATTTCAAACTTTGGCTTGGATTAAGATTAATGAATGATTATTTTATTTACGCTTTTTTTTACACTGCACTCTGACAAGGTATGTACTGTAAATAGTATAAGTGCAGCAGTTAATCACACTGTATTGATTTAATCGATTTTAATAAATAAACGGCAAAACTAGCAGATCTACAAGCTCACAACACATCACAATGGGACGTGTTGTTAGTTTGCTATTTTTGCACGACATCGTTGTACTAATTCCAATATAGGGCTAAAGTGGTTAATCAGACAAATTGATTTAGTCTATCATTAAAATAAAAATAAATGTCAATTCGTTGATATACAAGAAAAAAACAAACGCTGCTCCTCGATTATTTGATTAACTGACATGAGCAAGATTAAGTCAGTGAGAGGTTCTAAATGTCGGTTTCTATACATTATTGGTTAATTGCCCAGCCCTACAACTTACAATGTCAACAACTATATCAGGTTGTCATTTCATCACATTTCACTACTCTGGACTCAGAAGAAAGGAGAAGGATGTCTTTCTCAGGGCTCCTTCATAGGCAAAGGAAAGGTACATTTATCCAGAGTGACTTACTGTACTGTACCATGCAGGACACATGACTGTTAATGGAGATCAGTCAGGACAGACCCTAGAACCATTTTAACACCACTGTTGATTTGCGTGATTTCATTTTACTATGTTGACAACAGCTTTGTCATGTTTCACTGTCTTTCAGAGGATGTCACTAAAACTGACAAGTATGACTGTAAGACAGAGGGTGGACTCGCTGGAGGAGCGGGTGCAGGGATTGCGATTATAGTGACTGTCGTATTGGTGGCAGCAATACTGGGATGTTTGTATTGGAAAGGCTGTTTGGATTTCTCTTGGAAAAAGCAGAATAAACCAGGTAAGTCTTGAACAGATTTCTGGACTAATACATTTTTCAAATGTATATTTGTGATATCCATCCATGTGGCTATAATGACAACAATGTGAAGATCAAAAATAAGTGTTGCGAACGTTCAGGGCATACTTGCCAGCACTGGCCTATATATGGAGATCCCCATAAATGGAGACGATCGACCTACGGAGTCGTCATAGAGACCCAAGACGTGTCATAGATACGGAGTCTGACATCAGTGAACCCTTCCCAGAAACTCCATATATGGAGATAACCGTCACGTCCAGGACTGACGTCCTGGTCCCATATTTGGGCATAACTGACATAGGCAGCTCCATATGAGGAGATGTCTGACACTATCTGACATCACCGCAGGGATGTCAGGGGCTACCCACAGCAGGATAAAACACGCTGGATGTCATGGTTGAAACCACTCTCCTCATCGGCACCAGACTCAGTCTTAACTCTTCCAGAGTAGCCAGCATCGATCCAAGCAGGACTAGCTCACCTGACAACCCAGTGTCCTCAGCGACGCTCGGAGATCATCTTAACTCTCTCTAGAGTACCAGGACGACTAGCTGGCCGTACAACCCAGCTAGGCCTCACAGTGGCTCTTGAGTCCGGTTCTAAACAACCAGCCGATTATCAGTTTAACAATAAGATTAGTGTCTCCACACTGATGAATCGTGTGTGTGTGTGTGTGTGTGTGTGTGTGTGTGTGTGTGTGTGTGTGTGTGTGTGTGTGTGTGTGTGTGTGTGTGTGTGTGTGTGTGTGTGTGTGTGTGTGTGTGTGTGTGTGTGTGTGTGTGTGTGTGTGTCTGTTGACTGTGTGTGTAACTGTTGACTGTGTGTGTAATTGCATGAGTTATACACAAGCATGGTATTATAATTCAATATTCCATATTGTTTCAGGTCAAGAAGAGGAAAACCTGGGTGAGAGACTTGGTCAATATATTGATTCAATTGATCCAAAATGTGTTTATGCAGAAAAGGGTAGATTAAGAGAGTTAACATTATGTGTAATATACCTGTAACTTTTCCCCCTACAGCCCTGAATGTGAGTGAAGGTAAGTAGAACATCCATGATGTACTAGATGCTGTAGCAGAGTTCCACAGTATATGTATGTATGTATGTATGTACGTGTGTACACACACACACACACACACGCAGTATCATCCATCCATCCATCCATCCATCATCAAACGCTTATCCGGGTCGGGTCACAGGGGCTTCACCTGGGGCAAGTCTCGTTCCCTACTTGGAGTGCAAACTCCATTGGTTTGCATCGGTGTGTGTATGTGTATATATACATACATGTACATACATTCTCCGTCGCGGCGAAGGATTTCCGTCGTGAGGATTCCTTTGGGGCTATTTATGAGATCAGTGCAGATATGCAAAAAAAAAAAAAGGGGGGGGGGCGGGGGGTATGTGTAGCGATGGCGTGAATGACATGACCGAAGTTGTCAAAACACAGCATATGCTTGCTAGTCAAAATGATCTCCAAACTACAGAGCATCCATCCCTAGTGATCTATCATAAAGTTCAGCTGTAGAATGTGCTGCGCCACAAGCCGCTGAATGTAACCTGACACCCAAGTGTTGGCCTCAGTTATACTTAGTTGTGTGTCGGTGTCGTGCGCAGTAAATAGCAGATCTACAAGCTCACAACACGTCATGAATAGGACGCGTTGTGAGCTTGTAGATCTGCTATTTACGGCATGCAACACCAGTGTGCAATTATGTTGTGCTCCGACTTAAAGTAGCACAGATTTACCTCTGAAGTTATGGAAGGTGGAAGGTTTCCAAAAGATGAAATCCCAGGAATAATGGAAGTTTTAAGAAACACTGGAGTTTTAAAACGAAAGTGGATTACGCTACGTAATAGGTAGGATCTAATTATGTTGACATGGTAGGACCAGCAGTAATTGACAACGTATGCGCAGGTTTTTTTGCATTAAAATAAACAGCGGAACACTTGCTATGTTTGCCAATTGTTTTTTTTATTTTATTTATTTGTCAGTCACAAAAGTCATAGTAGATGTATTTTATCGAGTCGTGACTTTTATTTACGTATCTACGAGAGTCTTAGCGATCACCCCCCCAGTTCAACCTGGATTGTCACCAGTAAAGCCTGTATTTCTCCAAACATGTACAAATGCAAAATATAAGGTGCTTACCCGCTTGTCTCAAATGTTAACTAGGTGTCCGGAGTATTTGTGCAATATACTGTATTAGTCCATATCTTTCAATTAAGAAGTGTTTGAATCCCGTCTGTGACCGATTCTGTCGGAAGTTCCCAATGGGCGGTAGTGACGGGGCACATCTGGTGAAAACCAGAATTACACTCAATGTAAAAAGGAATTAAACAAGGGGGGGAAATGGCGTTCGGCCACAGACGGGATTAAAACACTACTTTATTGAAAAATATGGACTAATGCATTGCACAAATACTCCGGACACCTAGTTAACTCTTTCAGTGCCACAATACGTCAAATACGTCATGAGGCCTAACGCCCCGTGTGCCACAATACGTCAAATACGTCATGAAAAAAAAAAAAGGAAAAACATGTTCAGAACCCAAGATATGATGATTTGCTGCTCCATTCACTTCTTGTTTAACTTTTTACTGAAAAAGGCTGTATCTCGGCTCCTAAGCACTTTTTTTTTTACAATTAATTTTGGTTGTGGCACTCAGAACCAAAATTCCATAAATAAGCATGGCATTGAAAGAGTTAACATTTGGGGCAAGCGGGTAAGCACCTTATATTTTGCATTTGTACATGTTTGGAGAAATACGGGCTTTACTGGTGACATTCCAGGGCAAACTGGGAGGGTGGTTGCTAAGACTCGTAGATAAAATACGATCTACGAGTCTTGATCTGCCAATGCAAATAATTCGGTGCGGTGTTTCATTTGGGACGGTATCATGATAGGTTTTCAAAGCAGTAGGCGGAGGTTTATCGAGAGAAAATGCATTAAATTAATCCCACGCGTGAGTGATCGAGGCGTTGGTGATAAAAGAAAGGTTCGGACGTGACTGCCATTAAGAGCACAGTCAAAAATAAATGGAAATGGCCTTGGCTAAATGAAAAAGTTGAAAAGGGGAAGCCGTTCAGGTCATGTTGCAAAAAGCTCAGAGAACCGGGACTCGGAGCATGTTTTTGTTGTGTGTGTGTGTGTGTGTGTGTGTGTGTGTGTGTGTGTGTGCAACAAAAAGTGCTTTTGTGAGGATGCACGCGTCACGTGAATCAATGACAGATGATCGTGTGTGTACTGTAATCATAACTCTAAAACTGGGGTCTTCAACGTTTTTTCAGGCCAAGGACCCCTTAGCTGAGAGAGAGAGATGAAGCAGGGACCCCCACATGTGTTGCAAATTAAACTATTTAATAGATTTCACAGATAGATTCATAGACTTGTTTGACAGCATTAGCATCAGTTTTGTGTCAATTCATTTTTGTTTGTTTGTTTGTTTTTGTTTATACATATTATTTCTATTAAAAGGTAGGGTAAGTGATTTTGTTTAATTAAAATAAGTGTTAAATAGCTCTATATTCTGATAGTACTCATTGCTATAGTGTTTGTTCAGTAACAGGAGTCGCCATGTCTCTCCAGCTCTTTATTTAACAGAAAATGCATTTTCAGGTCGGGATACCAATTTTATCCAATCAGAATAAAGAACTCAGACAGGATACAGATTAAACAAGTGCAATTGGAAGTGATGACACTAAGAAATGAGCAGGCAAATTGGAACTGGAACACTATAAAAATGAAGCTGATAAATGGGTACTTTCTATAGTTTGGCTGAGATTTTGTCACCTACCTGAAAATGTATTTTCTGTTTATTAAAGAGCTGGAGAGACATGGAGACCTCTGTTACTGAACAAACCACTCTATAGCAATGATTACTATCAGAATATAGAGCTTTAACCTTTTAACAAAAAGCTTTTTGTTTTAACCCAATAATATCACTTACCCTACCTTTAATTCACGTTAATATGTATTTTCAGACATTTGCACACAATGCTTAGTAAACTTGACCTTTGGCTCTGTACTTGGTCAGCTCTTTTTCCACTCTACACCAAATATCTGCCAAAAGTAGCAGATCTACAAGCTCATTGTGAGCTTGTAGATCTACTATTTTTTCCAATAGCTGATGTGAAAAAATAAGTTGCTATCACACAAAGATATGGCGCCCCCCTGGTCTGAAAATCCTTTTCAGGCCCCCCCCCCCGGTCTGAAAATTATTTCAGATTATTTATTCTGTAGCCGATCTGTCACTTCAGCATTCAATAAATACATAAACAAATAAACAGTCAAAACGCACAGTATACATACCACCAGCTCTCTCAAACAGTCAAAAACTGTTTGTCTCTGCCACTGGCAACACCTGCGCCTGATTAGGGACAGGGTTAAATACCTAGGCAACCTTGGCCTTGACCAAGTCCTGCAGTGACGTCATCAAATAAGAAACAACAATCATATATATAGCTCATATAGGACACCAGCCCCTAATATGCTACTGGCAGAAAACAGCGCAATTCTTAAAACATAACAAAGAGCCATAAAAACGAAACAAAATGTAAGCTATTTTCAGCTATTAAATAACTCCGGCAATATATTATATTCAAAATGGCAAGACCAAAAAGTTTTAATTCATGTGATTACAGCCTTTGTACAACCTATCTTCATAAATAATTGGTCCACTCATTATGAGATGGCACCAGTTCTGTTTATTCTGTTTATTCAGTCAGCTGTGGACAGTTCAGAAACCTGCCTACAAATGACATCATCAATAGGCAGGTTTGGTAATTTCCAATCTGGGAATCTGAATCTATTTCGAGAGATTAGGTAATTTCAAACAAGATTTCAAACTTTGTATTTATTTGTATTAATGCAATTGTAGTGGAAAGAGTTATAGAATGCAAAATGTGTGTATTATTTGTATAATACACACACATTATTTGTATAATACAAAACATGGCAGAGTACGATTAGCAAAATGTGACAAAATTTTAAAACATATTCGCTATCAATTCAATGCTTTGTGTGGTGAGTAGGCCTAACTGATAGGGGAAAAAAGTCATTTTGGGGTTGAAATACTCCTTTAATATAATGATTCTGCATTTTATTCTGTGTATTCATTCTTTTTCATTTTCTCTTAATGTGTGGCCTCACTCTGTTTATGTTTAAGATTATTTAACTGACTATTAAAGTTTTAATTCATGTGATTACAGACTTGCAGAAGGAGGTGTCGAACCAGAACAAAGTGATGTCAGGTGAATTCATCTCACATAAACTTAAATAAACATAAAACAAAAAGTTCATAAATGTGTAGGATTCCACTCTAACAGACTTTGGTTACTGTAACCAGTGTACTGCCATGTACCGTCACCCTTTTTACCCCCATTTACCGCCATGTACCCCCAATGTACCCCCATTTACCCCCATGTACCCTCATGTACCCCATGTACCCTCCAGTACGCCATGTACCCCCTGTACCCTCCAGTACGCCTTGTACCCCATGTACCCCCTGTACCCTCCAGTACGCCTTGTACCCCATGTACAATGGGGACCTGGGGTAGGAAACTCAAAACAAAAGTCAACAACAATAAGCAAACACATGTTTCATGGACACAATCCACACACTCAGCTCTGCTGCTCATTCCACAAACGGGGCCATTACAAATGAGGCTCCATTTAAAAGAGAAAAACTATTTACAATTTACAATATAGACATTTAGCAGACGCTCTTTAATCCAGAGTGACTTACAGTAAGCATGCCAACAGTATGAAAGTTACTTCCAAGAAGCATTGTGTTACACCATACATATATTATCTCCCAAACTTTTAGTTTTATGTGTAGATGGTTCTGTTGAGAATAACATGATGTGTAGTGGCATTATGCCCTTTGACACTGAGGGGGAAGATGCCCATGACCCCCTGATTTTTGGGATGCAACTTTATTTATTTACGTTTTTATTTATCTAATTTTACAATAGGCTATATTTTATACGTGGTTATGAACATTTTATATCATCGTTCAAACATACCGCCCACTCCCCGATCCAGTATACATCATCTTCTTCTTAATGTGTGGCCGTGCTCTGTTTGTTTGATTTAAATTATCATAAAAGTTTTAATTCATGTGATTACAGACTTACAGAGTACCCTTACAGAAATAAAGGATGGTGTGGCTGCCATGAACTCAGGTGAGTTCATCTCACATAAACTTTAATAGATGATTCTGCTGAGAATAACATCATGTGTATCCAGTGTTTTTGTCTCTGCCAAAACGTGGCAGAGTACGATTAGCGAAATGTGACAAAACTAAAACAAATATTCTCTATCAATTCAATGCTTGGTGGGGTGAGTAGGCCTAACTGATAGGGGGGGGGGAAAAGTCATTTTCGGGCTGAAATACTCCTTTAATACAATGATTCAGATTTTATTCTGTTTATCCAGTCTTTTTCATTTTCTCTTAATGTGTGGCCTCACTCTGTTTATGTTTAAGATTATTTAACTGACTATTAAAGTTTTAATTCATGTGATTACAGCCTTGCAGAAGGAGGTGTCGGACGTGAAGAGAAATAACTCAGGTGAATTCATCTCACATAAACTTTAATAAACATAAAACCAAAAGTTCATAAATGTGTAGGATTCCACTCTAACAGACTTTGGTTACTGTAACCAGTGTACCGCCATGTACCGTCATGTATCCCCATGTATCCCTTTTTACCCCCATTTACCTCCATGTACCCCCATGTACCCCCATGTACCCTCCAGTACGCCTTGTACCCCATGTACAATGGGGACCTGGGTTAGGAAACTCAAAACAAAAGTCAACAACAATAAGCGAACACACATGTTTCATGGACACAACCCACACACTCAGCTGTGCTGCTCATTCCACAAACGGGGCCATTACAAATGAGGCTCCATTTAAAAGAGAAAAACTATTTACAATTTACAATATAGACATTTAGCAGACGCTCTTAATCCAGAGTGATTTACAGTAACCAAGCCAACAGCATGAAAGTTACTTCCAAGAAGCATTGTGTTACACCATACATATTATCTCCCAAACTTTTAGTTTTATGTGTAGATGGTTCTGTTGAGAATAACATGATGTGTATCCAGTCCAGTGGCATCATGCCCTTTGACACTGAAGGGGAAGGTGCCCATGACCCCCTGATTTTTGGGATGCAACTTTATTTATTTACATTTTTATTTATCTAATTTTACAGTAGGCTATATTTTATACTTGGTTATGAACATTTTATATCATCGTTCAAACATACCCCCCCCCTCCCCCCGATCCAGTATATATCATCTTCTTCTTAATGGGTGGCCGTGCTCTGTTTGTTTGATTTAAATGATTATAAAAGTTTTAATCCATGTGATTACAGACGTACAGAGTACCAATACAGCATTACAGAGAGATGAGTCAGCCCTGACGAAAGAGAACTCAGGTGAATTCATCTCACATAAACTTTAATAGATGATTCTGCTGAGAATAACATCATGTGTATACAGTCTTTTTGTCTCTGCCAAAACGTGGCAGAGTACGATTAGCAAAATGTGACAACATTAAAAAACATATTCTCTATCAATTCAATGCTTTGTGGGGTGAGTAGGCCTAACTGATAGGGGGTAAAAGTCATTTTGGGGTTGAAATACTCCTTTAATATAATGATTCTGCATTTTATTCTGTGTATTCATTCTTTTTCATTTTCTCTTAATGTGTGGCCTCACTCTGTTTATGTTTAAGATTATCTAACTGACCATTAAAGTTTTAATTCATGTGATTACAGACTTGCAGAAGGAGGTGTCGGCCCTGAAGGAAGTGATCTCAGGTGAATTCATCTCACACAAACTTAAATAAATATAAAACAAAAAGTTAATAAATGTGTAGGATTCCACTCTAACAGACTTTGGTTACTGTAACCAGTGTAACGCCATGTACCGTCACCCCTTTTACCCCCATTTACCCCCATGTACCCCCATGTACCCTCATGTACCCTCATGTACCCTCCAGTACGCCTTGTACCCCCATGTACCCTCCAGTACGCCTTGTACCCCCATGTACCCTCCAGTACGCCTTGTACCCCATGTACAATGGGGACCTGGGTTAGGAAACTCAAAACAAAAGTCAACAACAGAATAAGCGAACACACATGTTTCATGGACACAACCCACACACTCAGCTGTGCTGCTCATTCCACAAACGGGGCCATTACAAATGAGGCTCCATTTAAAAGAGAAAAACTATTTACAATTTACAATATAGACATTTAGCAGACGCAAGCTCTTTCACTGCCAGACCTATTTCTGGCTGCGTTTGTCCACTGCCAGCAATTATCGTTTTTTGTATCCTTTCAACTGGCCACAGAAAATATATATCCCTTGTGATCGCTTGTCCGACTGTTTGTAATCACACACGGTACGTGTGAGCGTCGCCCAGAGAAAGATATTCCATACGGAACATTCCCTTCTCCTGCAGCAGCATATTGAAAATAGGATGTCTCACGAAATACAGGGGAAAAAAGTCAACTCATGATAGAGCTATTTTAATGAAAAAGTTAAACAGGAAGTGGACGGAGGCGGAAATCTTCGGATGACGTTATTTCCAGATCCGGTTGAGTGGAAAGTGAAACTGATCACTCGGGTGACAGAGAACAGCGCAATCTTTTATAAAACGATTAAAAAACAGTAAGTCGTCCTTGGCAGTGAGGGCGTTTTGCGCGATGTCTCATCATAAGTCGTCCTTGGCGGTAAGAGAGTTAATCCAGAGTGATTTACAGTAAGCAAGCCAACAGTATGAAAGTTACTTCCAAGAAGCATTGTGTTACACCATACATATTATCTCCCAAACCTTTCGTTTTATTATTATTACTGCCCTGAAGAACTCAGGTGAGTTCATCTCACATAAACTTTAATAGATGATTCTGCTGAGAATAACATCATGTGTATCCAGTCTTTTTGTCTCTGCCAAAACGTGGCAGAGCACGATTAGCAAAATGTGACAAAATTAAAAAACAAATTCTCTATCAATTCAATGCTTTGTGGGGTGAGTAGGCCTAACTGATAGGGGGAAAAAGTCATTTTGGGGTTGAAATACTCCTTTAATATAATGATTCTGCATTTTATTCTGTGTATTCAGTCTTTTTCATTTTCTCTTAATGTGTGGCCTCACTCTGTTTATATTTAAGATTATTTAACTGACTATTAAAGTTTTAATTCATGTGATTACAGACTTGCAGGAGGTGGTGTCGGACCTGAGCGAAGGTGAATTCATCTCACATAAACTTAAATAAACATAAAACAAAAAGTTCATAAATGTGTAGGATTCCACTCTGACAGACTTTGGTTACTGTAACCAGTGTGCCGCCATGTACCGTCACCCCTTGTACCCCCATTTACCGCCATGTACCCCCAATGTACCCCCATTTACCCTCATGTACCCCCATGTACCCTCCAGTACGCCTTGTACCCCCATGTACCCCCTGCCTGTACCCTCCAGTACGCCTTGTACCCCATGTACAATGGGGACCTGGGTTAGGAAACTCAAAACAAAAGTCAACAACAATAAGCAAACACACATGTTTCATGGACACAACCCACACACTCAGCTGTGCTGCTCATTCCACAAACGGGGCCATTACAAATGAGGCTCCATTTAAAAGAGAAAAACTATTTACAAGACATTTAGCAGACGCAAGCTCTTTCACTGCCAGACTTATTTCTGGCTGCGTTTGCCCACTGCCAGCAATTTTCGTTTTTTGTATCCTTTCAACAGGCCACAGAAAATGTATATCCCTCGTGATCGCTTGTCCGACTGTTTGTAATCACACACGGTACGTGTGTGCGTCGCCCCCAGAGAAAGATATTCCATACGGAACATTCCCTTCTCCTGCAGCAGCATATTGAAAATAGGATTTCTCACGAAATACAGGGGAAAAAAGTCCACTCATGATAGAGCCATTTTAATGAAAAAGTTAAACAGGAAGTGGATGGAGGCGGAAATCTTCGGATGACGTTATTTCCAGATCCGGGTGAGTGGAAAGTGAAACTGATCACTCGGGTGACAGAGAACAGCGCAATCTTTTATAAAACGATTAAAAAACAGTAAGTCGTCATAAGTCGTCCTTGGCAGTGAGGGTGTTTTGCGCAATGTCTCATCATAAATCTTCCTTGGCAGTAAGACAGTTAATCCAGAGTGATTTACAGTAAGCAAGCCAACAGTATGTAAGTTACTTCCAAGAAGCATTGTGTTACACCATACATATTATCTCCCAAACCTTTCGTTTTATTATTATTACTGCCCTGAAGAAAGAGAACTCAGGTGACTTCATCTCACATAAACTTTAATAGATGATTCTGCTGAGAATAACATCATGTGTATCCAGTCTTTTTGTCTCTGCCAAAACGTGGCAGAGTACGATTAGCAAAATGTGACAAAATTAAAAAACATATTCTCTATCAATTCAATGCTTTGTGGGGTGAGTAGGCCTAACTGATAGGGGGAAAAAGTCATTTTAGGGTTGAAATACTCCTTTAATAAAATGATTCTACATTTTATGCTGTGTATTCAGTCTTTTTCATTTTCTCTTAATGTGTGGCCTCACTCTGTTTATATTTAAGATTATTTAACTGACTATTAAAGTTTTAATTCATGTGATTACAGACTGGCAGGAGGAGATGTCGGACCTGGACGAAGAGAACTCAGGTGAATTCATCTCACATAAACTTAAATAAACATAAAACAAAAAGTTCATAAATGTGTAGGATTCCACTCTAACAGACTTTGGTTACTGTAACCAGTGTACCGCCATGTACCGTCACCCCTTTTACCCCCATTTACCCCCATGTACGCCTTGTACCCCATGTACCCTCCAATACGCCTTGTACCCCATGTACAATGGGGACCTGGGTTAGGAAACTCAAAAAACAATAAGCAAACACACACGTTTCATGGACACAACCCAACCACACTCAGCTGTGCTGCTCATTCCACTAACGGGGCCATTACAAATGAGGCTCCATTTAAAAGAGAAAAACTATTTACAATTTACAATATAGACATTTAGCAGACGCTCTTAATCCAGAGTTATTTACAGTTAGCAAGCCAACAGTATGAAAGTTACTTCCAAGAAGCATTGTGTTACACCATAAATATTATCTCCCAAACTTTTTGTTTTATGTGTAGATGGTTCTGTTCTGAATAACATGATGTGTGTCCAGTCCAGTGGCATCATGCCCTTTGACACTGAGGGGAAGGTGCCCATGATTCATGTGATTACAGCCTTTGTACAACCTATCTTCATAAATAATTGGTCCACTCATTATGAGATGGCACCAGTTCTGTTTATTCAGTCGGCTGTGGACAGTTCAGAAACCTGCCTACAAATGACATCATCAATAGGCAGGTTTGGTCATTTCCAATCTGGGAATCTGATTCTGTTTCGAGAGATTAGGTAATTTCAAAGATTTCAAACTTTTTGCAAACTAGTAATGCAATTGTAGTGGAAAGAGTTATAGAATGCTAAATGTGTGTATTATTTTGTATTTCATGAACCTTACTTTCAATCTTAGCCTGAATGCCTTGACACATTCCCAAGATAGCTCCAAACCAATGTGCTAACTCTGACTTGACTGCAACTGTCATCTTCTCCTATGTGAATGTCTTTTTGGGGTCTTAGCGACTTGTGTCTGGCTAGGTAACAGGTAATTTTGTACATTAAGTGCGTTAAACATAGTTGTTGTAGTTATTATAGTGTCCTGCACCACAAGGTGCCCAGCCTGTAGTAGTGTCTGTCAGTAGGCTATAGCATGCTTATACTTATGACCATTTAGGGAAGACTTCTTTGTGTATAAAAGGTGTTTGAGATCACACTTAAAGAGGCTTTTGCCCAGGAGGGCTGTTGCCCTGTTGGAGCTGTTAGGTGCTGCTGTGATGATGATCTTTCAAAAAACTTCACCCTGAATGGAAACATAATTTTCTTCCATATATTCCATAATATTCATGGCTTTTATTTCAGCATTCTAACTGTAATGCAATATTATTTCAGTATTTCCTGGAAGAGAAAGGCTGTAGATTCTATTAGCTTAGAATCCCCATCGATGATGTCATTGGGCAGGTTTCTGAGCTGTCACTCACTCACTCAAATTTGAACTGCATATGTTGCATGTTTCCTCCAACGCTATTTCTCCAAGCTTAAACTTATCTGGGAGACAAAATATTAAGCTGTTAATGTCAAATGAATCCTCTGCTATTATTTTGATAATAAAATACACAAAATTCCGGACGGCAAAACATTTCACTTATTGGTTTTCAACAACAGATGAACATTGATATGAACCAGAATTAACAGAAGTTGAACACAATATAATCCTCCACTTGGCTAGAACCAAAATTGTTTTTTTTTTACTTGATGTAAAGTCCATCAAACGGACATCTAACGTTTACTTTCTTTTGACTTGTGAATCTCGAATGTGCTAAGCTTTACTCAGAAAGGCACTTATTGTATGAACGTCAGTACGCACTGCTTTGAATATGGCATAAGGAACCAACATAAACGGTAAAGTTCCAAAGAAACTTCACTCCAACAACGGTAACAGAAAGTAGGTCCCAGTCCACCGTTAAAACCAGTATATGTTCAGTCATCCACTCTTTCCCTTATACATTTGTAGTCATTCAATTAAAATAATCGTCAGCCTACATGCTTTGACACACAGTAGCGGAGCTGCAGCTCCTTCATACTGAGAATGGAGATTAGAGCGTAATGGGCTGTTTACAAGGTCGATATACAGAGGTGTGTCGGTATGACCATGGCCGTGATTGCACATTTTCTATTCTGGGATTCTGGGACGCTAATCGACCTATTATGAGAAGCATGGAGAAAATAATAACTAGAAAAGTGTGCTCCTCAGAGCACAGGTCTCCGCCAGGTCGGGTTGCCTTCCCAGGGCCCGCAAACAGTCATAGCCACTTGGAATGGGATCTGACAAATCAGACGTATAAATCTTGATCACATGACCCCAGAGATAATGTCTAATGTGTGAGTTTTGGACAAAACCTTTGAAGAAAACGGAAATGGAATCTGGCACAAATGGCCGGGCCTATATAGAGAGGGGGGCTCCAAGGATCCAGGGAGAAAAAAGTACAACCTACGGTTGAAAATTATGGTGTGGAGGTTCTTCTTTGGCCTACTGTGAGTGTGCATGCAAAGTTTCACAGCAATCGGGCGCTGCGTTAATGATTTGTGCCATTTTGTGCAAAATAGCCAATTGGAATGGAATATGAGAAATCTGACAGATACGTCTTGATCACATGACTACAGAGATAATGTGTACCGACTTTATGAAGCTTGGAAGAACTTCCAAGTAGCAATGTGCGTGCAAAGTTTAACGGCAATCGGCCGCTGTGTTTATGATTTGTGGCATTTTGTGCAAAACAGGTCACTCCCGCAAACGTTGGAAGGCAATCATAGCCGATGGAATTGGCCAAAATGGAATATGAAACATCAGACAGAAAGGTCTTGATCACATGACCATAATGGTGCTAAATAATCCATTAGAGCTTGACATTACATTGCTTAACAACAATTATATTAACATGATTAACTGCCAGTCTTACAAGCCTTGACACTGTATTTATATGACTCAGATGACCATTGCACAAGCAGGTTTTTTTGTAAGCACAAAAAAAGCATTCCCAGAGCTGAGGCGTTCCCGAAGCGCCACCACACCGCTGATAGACCGAAGATGTATTATAGAAATGTGTTCTAAGACATTCTAACTTTTGAAATTTTGTTTTTCAACTTTTTCTCACAGATGGACCAGTACATGTAAGTAAAACTTGTGAAACATTCAGAAAAATATTTTGAAAACTAACTGTAAACTCCTCCTTCACATACAGAGAGTAGTTATAACGCGCTTGTTCTGATTAGTCATGGAGCAGACATTCTAGTGTATCATTGTATATTTGTTCCCAACTCAAAATCTGTCTCTGATATTTTTCAATAATAATAATAATAATGAATTGCATTTTATAGCGCTTTCCCGAATATTACAAGTTGGCCAGCAATCCTACAGGTCTCTGTGTGCTCATGTGCAATGAGAATTTTGAATCCTCATTGGTGGAATCTTTGCCTGGAACAAGAGCTGATGCTGGTAAGAATGTTTTCTATATACTATGGCACTTACCATTATACTTTTTACTGATGGTTGTATCTTGTATTTTGGTTATCTATAAATTGAAGATCACGACAAGCAACTTGACATCTAAAATGTAAACATAAAAACTAAATAATATCCTGTAAATGGTAGTGTTTCTTTGGTGTTTGAATCTTAATGAGGTGTTTGTTTGCCTCCCATGCAGCTTCCTTGACACGTACATTCAGCAAGCTGGGCTTCAGGGTGTTGAAGTGTATAGACAATACCAAGAGCCAAATGGAGGAGATACTGACACACTTATCTTTAGAGAACCTCTCTGGGCTACAAGAGTTCAATGTACAGGAATGGAAGAACAGGAAGTTCTTGCCCCTTAATGCTGATGATCCTCCACGGCATGGAGATGCCTTTGTTTGCTGCATTATGAGTTACGAAGCATTAGATAGTGTTCATGGGACTGATGGGGAGCCCCTCCACATTGATGACATAACTACGCCTTTCAAAGTAGAGAACTGCCCAATCCTTAAGGACAAGCCCAAAGTGTTCTTCTGCGAGGGATTGGGGGGAGAAGGAGACCTGATTCCCATGGAAAGAGATTTCTTTTTTGCCATGGCAAGCACTGAGCATTATGCACTTTATAGAAGTGATACAAGGGGATTCTTTTTCACGCAATCTGTGTGCAAACAGCTGAACAAAGGCTGTCCCAGGTAACTCAAAAAAAGAATATGACTATATACAGTATACTGATATGTGATTATTTTATTAAGGTATGCCAAGTCAAACTTGGTCCACAATATCTTTTAGACCTGGCCACCTAATTGCCACCATTGTTACATGTATGCCTAATACATTGTTTAATTGACCACAGTTCAATCAAGTTTTTGGTTTAGTAGTGATGATAACTTGTTGTGTTCTAAATGTTGTGTCTGTTACAGGTGTGACATCATGACCATCTTATCTGAGGTCATAAAAGATGTGGCGAAGAGGTGCAAGAGGGAGGAAGCAGGGAATCCAAAGCAGATTCCTGTGGTCAGAATTGACACCCTGGCAAGAAACCTGGTGTTCTCACCGATTTCCAATTGATTCCGAAATACCCAAAACAGTGAGTGCTTTCATACACAAACAAAGATGAAACGTGTTACGTAAATCTGCCCTCATTCAAGAAGAGAAGAGAAGACAAGCACTGACAAATGAGATCCTCTGCCTGCCAGTCTTGAGCCTAGACTGGGATCAATTTGTTTTACAGTTTTCTGATCCGGTCTAGAGATACGGACATCACATGTCTGTGCTCCCTAAAATAATTCCCCTCGGAAAGCAGGGGTATCATATGAACAATTTTGAACACCTCGGTAGAAGCTGATGCCCTAAGGCCTTAAAAATAAAGCTCCAGAGTCCAGACATCCCAAAACGAACTAGTAAGGCTACTTCTTGGCCTTAAACATACAACTCATCTAACCCCTGCTGATTTTGCGAGGGTCGGATGGCTCAGGGTTGAGGACAGAGTACAGCAACTTGCAATGGGCCTGGTCTACAACATACACCACAATATTGGGATACCCATGTACCAAGTAACAAAGTATTTCAAAAACGTAAATGAAGTCCACAATCACAACACCAGAGGCAGCTCCACTGATCATGTCCAACCCAGATTTGGCACAAACAAGGGGTTGAACTCGTTCTCCTGCTATGCAACAAAAATGTGGAATGCCTATGAAGTGGTGAGACAACGTGACTCGGTTCCACACTGTTCCCAACATATGAATGATTGCTTCTCCTTCTTTGTCATCTTTCTTTTTTTTCTCTCCTTTCTCTAGTGTTAATTAAATCATATAAAGTGGATACCTAACGTTCGTGTGGCAGTTATATAGTTTTGATATCTCATTCTGTTTAGTTTTTTTCTATTTTACTTGTTTCCAAATCCCATTCAGGTTGGGCTAGGGTTCTCTAACCCATTTATTTTTTGGCAAACAGTGCCTCCCCTAGGCCTTTCTATTTTCATTGCAGTCTCCCCATGAGACTGACTTATTTTCTTTTCTCATTACATGTCCTAGGGAGGTCGCAACTGTTCCCAACATATGAATGATTGCTTCTCCTTCTTTGTTATCTTTCTTTTTTTTTCTCTAATGCTAATTAATTCATATAAAGTGTATATCCAACGTTCATGTGGCAGTTATATAGTTTTGATATCTCATCCTGTTTTTTTCCTATTTTATTTTATTTGTTTCCAAATCCCATTCAGGTTGGGCTAGTGTTCTCTAACCTATTTATTTTTTGGCAAACAGCGCCTCCCCCAGGCCTTTCTATTTCACTGCAGTCTCCTCATGAGACTGACTTTTTCTTTTTTCTTTCCCCATTACATGTCCCAGGGAGGTCGCAATAAGAAGTATATTTTCACACATGTCAGTGGGTACTAACCCATATTTCCGATTTTTCCTATTTTGCTATGGGGAATGTGGTTCTATGACCGACAAGTTCAAGAATATGGTGAGATTCAGCGGGCACAGGGGTTGTGGCCCAGCTGAGGTGGAGGGGGGTTCATGTTCTATGTTTCTTTTCTTTTTCCTTTCTTTAATATGAGCCATGAAAAAATGAGCCATGATGTTTTACTTCCCCCCTCCCCAGCATCTCCCTTCCTGGGCAATGCTGGAAAGGGATGACTGTTATCCATACAAACCCGAGACCATTCTCCTGGCACCATCTAGACTAGAGTGCACAGTCGTAGATATAACGGGAATGTTATAATAAGAGCCTCAGATGACATTTGGAGACAGATAGCCAAACGAACAGATCTGATATGGACTCGGCCTTTAAGCTATGGGAGAGGGAGGGTATCTCCACCCTATTAGATTTGTATAACAAGGGTGTGTTCTACTCTTTTCAGCAGATAGTTGACAAATTTGGGTAACCCTAACCCACTACTCACTTTTTTCGCTATTTACAGA
Source organism: Gymnoscopelus braueri (assembly GCF_963280865.1). Lineage (NCBI taxonomy): Eukaryota > Metazoa > Chordata > Actinopteri > Myctophiformes > Myctophidae > Gymnoscopelus > Gymnoscopelus braueri. Next base: position 38,904,511 of record NC_137620.1, on the reverse strand, counting down.
TTAGGGACTATGTCTCCAAAAATGTACCCCTATATATGTCACTGACCCAGTCTAATATCAGGGATGTCATTAAGCGCTCTCCCTTCGCCCCAAACCTTATTTCGGAGCTTTATACAAACCTAAGAGAGGGTAAGGTGGATACCTCAGGTATACGGGTAAGGTGGGAAAGGGAACTGGGAATGTAGCTAGAGGAAGAACAATGGAATAGTTCACTCGTACAGATTCATAGATGCTCTATCAACGCAAGACATTGTCTTACGCAGTTCAAAATTGTTCACAGGTTGCACTACTCAAATGCCAAACTGCATAGAATATTCCCTTCTGTGTCACCACTGTGTGAGTCCGGGGAGGCTACTCTGGCACATAGTTATATGCTATGTCCTATCATTTTAACATATTGGATTAAGGTCTTTAATACTATCTCCACAATACTTTCACGGCAAATTACCCCAGACCCCCAAACCATAATTTTTAACAACTCTTCGACTCTGAGTGGCCTCCCCCTTGCCAACAGATGTTTTTTGAACTTCTGTCTTATGTCTGCCAAAAAATGTATTTTATTGCGGTGGAAAGGGAAGGAAGGTCCTAATATCAAAATGTGGCTTGCCGACCTTGTAAATATACTTGAGGTAGAGAGGATTCGGTACCTGCGATTGGATCAGACAGATAGGTTTGACCTTATATGGCAACCTCTTGTCCATCACCTGAGGGAAAACGCCAATGCCAACAACTAACATCTAACGTTGATAGTCGCTCCCCCTCGCCCCCGCCCCCACCTCAGGATCCCAGGGTTTTGTTTCTGTTTTAGTTTCCAAGTTTTTCTTGATTTCCAATTATTAACTGTATTGTATTTGATTTTACTTTTGTTTTTGGTCTTGTCCCATGTTAGGTGCTTTACCTGCTCATACTTTCATCTTTACGGTGGGAGTGTTTATTATTGTTTGAGTATAAATAACATTGCTACTATGTTACATCTCTGGTAAAATCTCAGCAAAAATGTGCAAATGTGCTAAAATGTGTACCCCCATACTCCCACACACAGCCCTTTTCACCATGTGTCGTGTCATGTATGTAAAAAAAGAAAAAACCCTAAGGTGTATTGTATAAAATGCTATATTCTGCACGCATACAATGTAAAGTACATCACCTTAATAAAAATTAAAAAATTTGGAATGCCCTACCAAAAGTAGTGAAGGAGTGTAAAACCCTACTCACTTTCAAAACTGCCCTAAAAAAATACCTTCAGGAGGCTGCAATTCCAAACTGGCCTCTGCAAAAGTCATAACCTAATACCACAACCCCCCCCTCAAACTTTTTACTGTACATATCTTTAGTTTTTCTTACCTTTAAACTGTTTATATGATGTTCTGCATAGTAGTGTTTATCTGTCTGTTTTTTAATGTCTCCATGAATTGAACAATCTGGTACCACCCACCCATAAAACAAACATGGGCAAATTCTCCTTCTACAGCACAGCCACCAAGGTATGAATAGTCTAACCCCATCCATCAAAAAATGCAGTTCGCTGGGCCCATTCAAAACAGCCCTAAAAACTCTTTCTGGAGACCAAAAGAGGAGCAAGTACCAGTTTCTCTGTAGACAGACGACCCCCCCCCCCCCTCCCCTTTTTTGTATATATTTTTTATTTTTCATGCTTTTTTTTGTACATAGTGATATTTTTTCTCTGAATTTTTATGTTGATTTTTGAACTGTTTGGTTGCTACTATATATGTCTATGAAATTAATTCAAGGACCCCAACGGAAACAAGTCCGCAAGGACCTTTTTGGTTGGACCTTTTAGACAAAAGTATTATAAACTGTGTTGTTTTACATTCTTTTGCCTAATAAAAGAGGTGGGGACTTGGACTCGAGACTCGAGACTCGACTTGGACTCGAGTCCCGATTTTGATGACTTTAGACTTGCTTGACCAAATCAAAAATAGACTTGGACTTGCTTGGGACTTGAATGCCAAAGACTTGAGACTTGACTTGACTTGAACACTAAAGACTTGAGACTTGACTTGAGCCCTCTTGACTTGAAAATTCAAGTCTTTTCAAGTCACTTTCAAGTCACTTAAGCAAGCCAAAAATGTTTAAAAAGTGTGCATCAACTATAATGTTATTAGTCAGAAATCCCGGCCGTCAGTGACACCTAGTGTAGTGTTGCCAAAGCTGCTTATTTACCCTAACTTTTGGACAAATTTTGGCTTGTTTTTGGCTTGTTTTTGGAAGTCGGTTCGCTTGTTTCTCTCCCGATACTTGGCAACACTGGCCCACATGTTGCACGTTACCAAACAAACAACACACCGGCTTCACTCCTGCAGTCGCTGCTGGAACTGAAGCCAGGTGGAATAAAATGTCAACTCCAGCAGTTATAGCTTTCGGTTTTAAAGATTACAAGGTGGAAGACAAGACGAGAAAAGCAGTATGCAAGGCAAGACCTATACTTCACATTAACATTACTGCGTGCTAAGAGCAAACTATAACCAGTGGTGGAAAGTAACTAAGTACATTTACTCAAGTACTTTACTTAAGTACAATTTTGACTTATTTTTGACTTTACTGAAGTATTTGCAATTTTCAGTACTTTTACTTCTACATTACAGTCATTTAGCAGACGCTTTTATCCAAAGCGACTTACAGTAAGTGCATTCAACATAGGTAGGGAACGAAACTACTAATCACCAGAAGTCTTAAGTGCATTTTCTGCAAAAACAAGCAACCAAGAGTATACCTAGCGCTAAGGTAAAAGTGCAATATATCAGCTACTACTTCTACTCAACTACATATCAGAGGCAGATATTAGCCTACTTTTACTCCACTACAATTATTTGAAAACTTTAGGTACCAGTTACTTTGTAGATTTTGGTTATTAATACAAAACATACATTGACCACTTCAGCGCTACAGTATATACATTTCCTCTTCTACCCCGGATTTGAACGCGGTTTCCAGTGCAAGTGCTGACATTTCACCATTGTGATAATAGAGCCTGCCTGCTTGATCAGAGGATACACTGAATTTGTGTCAGATCCTGTGTCTAGGTGAGACATGGCCTTTGACATTATCTAAATGTCTCAATAGAAGAGTAGGGAGACAAAATACAACCACCCTGATTGTATAAGTTATATTGTAGTAACATACTCTACCATACAGATTGTACAAAATTACATTATATTCATTAAAAAGGGCCCTTTTAAACCCTGTCCTCAAGGAGGAAATTAAAAGTACAGTATCTGCGTTCTGTTGGCCTGGAAGAACCCTTGTTTTAAAACAAATGCAAATTGTGAAAAATGCTCATGATTTATGTAAATCTTTACATATCTTGAATTAACATTTTGACTTGTTTGGGACTCGAAACAAAAGGTTAGGACTTGTGTGGGACTCGAAACAAAAGGTTAGGACTTGTGTGGGACTCGAAACAAAAGGTTAGGACTTGTGTGGGACTCGAAACAAAAGGTTAGGACTTGTTTGGGACTCGAAACAAAAGGTTAGGACTTGTGTGGGACTCGAACCAAAATGCTAAGGACTTGTGTGGGACTCGAAACAAAAAGCTGAGGACTTGGACTTGACTTGGGACTTGGCTGTGTTGACTTGGACTTGACTCGGGACTTGAGAGCAAAGACTTGAGACTCGACTTGGACTTGCAACATAGGGACTTTGTCATCAATCAATCAATGAGTACGTGAGGATCTCATTTGAAACAAGCCATTGCGGCTTTCATGAGCGATCCATTTTAGTTGACCTTTTATTGTAAACTGTACTTCCATGTGCTTTTTCTCTGCAACCCTCTAAATAAAGTATTCAATCAATCAATCAAAGCCCGCCTCCACCCCTCCTTTTTCTGTAATTATACCTTTTACTTTAGTTTACTTTTAGTACTGGTTTCCTATAAATTATGTTAACAATCATATAACTACTATGTCTTATTTTCTTGCCTTGTTCAATGGTTAATGTCCTGCTAGCTAAACTGCCTGTCAATAAAGTTCTATGATTCTTTGATACTGTCACTATGACTATGCTCATCATGAGTGTCACTTCCCTGGTGGGTGAATGTTAACAGTAAAATGTTAGGTATTCTAAAAGCTTTGTTCTAGCACCTTCCATTTTGGCAAAAAGTTTTAATTATCCTAAATATTGTAGTGTCCTGTTAGGGGTGGGAGTACAGTAGATAGGGGAGTTATTTTGTTTTGCTTTATTATTTGGACAGTATTCAAGACTGTGCTATGGAGATTAATGTGTAGTGTCTTTCATATCAGTCACCTATTAATTTATGTTTACATGTGTGTATTCATGTTACATAATGACTGAATGTGTAGATGTATTTTAACTGCTTTTTAACTTGGTCTGTAAGTGTCTGTCTGTATGTGTTTTGCAAGCTGTTTTGTCACAATAAAATAGTTTCTTATAAGGTTGTTATACAACTTACATGGCTGATTGAATGAACAAACCATTACCACTACAATAGACCTGACTACAATAGGAATGTGCAATTTTACTTGTCTCATATGTTAGTATTGTAAATTGTATTCTGGATGAAAATTGTACACAAAGTCAAACAGAAAATAAAATACACATATCTTGAAGCCCTTGAATTTTTCTTCTGTACTAAAACAAGACCAGGAGACCTGGTTCTGCCAGACCCAGAATGAAGTCCTAGTATGTAACAGCTTTACTTAATTACATACTTGTGACATAATAATGATGTCATGAATAGTTCGTGACGAAAGGGGACGAAAGGGGGTCTCTGAATGGCCGGGCTTCGCACGACGTGTGTCCCTTCTATGCCCATGTATGGACAGACTTTTTTGGGTGACAGACTTTTTTTTGGCTGGGGCCGGAGGACAAAGTGACCATGCCCATGTATGGACGAAACAGGTACAAAGCCTCATGTAAGCCCGACCCCTTGGGTCTGGCAATAATGTTGAATGTTGGAGACCTACTCCTTTACTTACTAAACACACATTTAGTAGTATGCAATACATTATCGTTTTGATTTATTTGATTTGCACAACATTTTTTGTATACATTTACAGGACATGTTAGTTCTTTCCAAGGGAAAGTTTATGAATTAGTTGTTGTGCCGGTGAGGTAAGAAATCCTAGGGGGGCTTATGTGAGAACCTCACCGTTTAGATTACATATAATATGAGTTATTTAATATTAAAAGCAAAACAAACAAAGAAAATAAAAAAATATATATGCATATATATATAGAAACATTAGTACTTAGTATCGTACATTAGTACTACCGTACGTTAGTACTACGATAAGTCCAAGAAAAACTCAATGAAAGTGTTTTTCAATATTTCATATATATATATTCTCTGTCCACCAATACGTCTAGTGTCATCTAAATTCAAGGTAGAGTTGGTAGAACGGCCGCTGACCAATCTACGCCAACTACTTTGTAAACCAATCCTGTCACACCCCAATATGAAGGACCACACTAATACATTTGCAATGGTTCTGCAATGCAGTTGTTGCGTTCCAATTTAAAAAAATGTCTTAACTGTTCACCATTTTAGTAGCTATATTGAATTTAGAAGTCCCCAGACATATCAGTATGTGGACTGACATATCGATCAGCTTGTGTGATTGTCGTTACTCGTTGTCACTTGGTGTACTTGGAGGCCATTCTATGACATAAGTACTATGACGGCAGCGCTGTATGTTTCTGTGTATGTATTTGTACCCATTGTCCAGCATTGGATGGGCAAAATGGGTACTTGTATGCCAGTCAATAACGTCAATACTATGACGTCTATCAGTACCCAGTGTTGCCCAGGTTATTATGTGTCAGTTCGAGGCCAGTGTGTGCCCTCAGCCATCTATGATGGCAGTACTGTGACATCAGGACTGTGACGTCACAACTTCCACTTTATAGAATAGCACATCAGCCAGACCAGACAGACGCCGACAAAACGCGGGTGAGATGGTGGCGTTCGCCTGGGATCGATGGCGGCAGCGTGAGCTGCTGAGGCACTCCATCTTCAGCAAACTGCGAGAGAACCTCGCCTTCGAGCCCAGTGCGAGCAACAAAGGGGCCAGCACGAGAAACCTCATGTTCAATCTGAACGGGGACTTGTTCGTGTGGGACGACACAAGGTGTGTGTTTTACACCACCAACCTGAGACGACTCAACTCTGAGGAAGAGGAGAGCCAGGGAGGCAGGACTGACCACCACCAGACCCTGCTGTGCATCAACCCACCCCACTTCGAAGTTTGCCAGGTTCTGCTGAGTCGAACGCAGCACTATGTTGCTCTCGTCGGCCAGCGGGGAGCCACCGTGCTCGAACTCCCACAGCGATGGGGCAACAGATCAGAGTTCGAAGGCGGACGGGCCGAGATAAACTGCAAGACCGTCCCCGTGGCTGAGTGCTTCACCAGCTCGGCATCTGTGAGCCTGCAGCAGTCGGCCTGGTACCCCAGCGAGACGGAGGAGCCGCGTCTGGCACTGCTCACCTCAGACAACACCATCAGGATCTACAGCCTGAAGTCACCCCAGATCCCGGCTAAGGTTCTGTCCCTCTCCAAGTCAGATGAGGACAGCGGCGTCCAGACAAAGCGTTCCTACGCTGCTTCTCTTGGCGAGATAGCAGTGGCTTTTGACTTCGGGCCGGTGTCCAGTGTTCCTCGACAGCATGCAGGCCAGCACTCTAAAAATGTGCTTGTCCATCCCCTGTACATCCTCTATGAGATTGGAGAGACGTACTTGAGCTACGCCAGCCTGGCAAATGGTATGAACCTCAGCAAGCCCACGGGACCTCTGCCCATGTATCCTGCAGCTGAAGATCTATGGCTACGATGCCTGTGCCATCCTCTGCCTGCCCTGCGTGCCCAACATCCTGGTCATCGCCACAGAATCAGGGACTCTCTATCACTGTGTCGTCCTGGAGGTGGAGGAAGAGGAGAAAGAGACGAGGGCGGTAGAGTGGTGGAACACCCGGTGCTCCCAGGCAGTGCCGTCTCTCTACGTGTTTGAGTGCCTGGAGCTTGAGCTTACCCTCAAGCTGACCACCGGGGAGGAAGAGGACCCCCAAGTGTCCGACTTCACCTGCCCCATCAGACTTCACGGAGACCCCCTGTCCCAGCACAGGTACCACTGCACCCATGAAGCCGGCGTCCACAGCGTGGGTCTCACCTTGTTCAACAAGCTCCATAAGTTCCTTCAGTCGGACGAGGAGGATAAAGACAGTCTCCAAGAGCTGGCAGCAGCAGAGCAGTGCTGCATCGTGGAGCACATCCTCTGCACCAGGCCTCTCAGTACCAGTCCGTCAGTGCCGATGTGTGGCTTCTTGATCGTGTCGGACCTGTCCCTGGGCGCCACCATGATCTGCATCACCAGCACGTATGAGTGTCTGCTGTTGCCCCTGCTGAACTCCATCCTTGCTGTGCTCCCGTTCGGGCCCGGGCAGCTCCCCTCGACTGACCCACGAATCGACAGAGCAGCAAGTCCGCAACATCCTGGCACGCAGCTCCACCAACCCCCTGATACTGAAGGCGGGTGACAAGGACACATCGCCCCAGCCCGCCGAGTGCCTGCAGCTCCTCAGCCGCGCCACGCAAGTTTTCAGGGAGGAGTACATCCTCAAGCAGGACATGGCCCGCGAGGCGCTGCAGAGGCGGGTGAAACTGTTGACGGCCCAGAAAAACAAGCAGCAGGAGGAGATGACTCTGTCCCTCGAGGAGAGGAAGAGCCTGAGAGAAGCGGCCGAGAGGCTGGCAGACAAATACAAGGACAGCAAGCGCCGCCAGGATGCCATCATGGACCGTGTGAGGAGTGTGCTGGGCAGCCTGTACCGACAGCTGCCTGTGCTGTCAGACGGTGAGAAGGAGATGCGGAAGGAGTTGCAGTCCATCAGCGACCAACTGAGGCTCCTGGACAGCAGCATCAAACAGGTGCACACCAAGATGGAGTACCGGAAGAAACAGGCGGACAAGGGCGGCGCCACTGTGGCCAAGACCACAGTCTCCCTCGACGTGCAGCAGAGGAAGTGTGTCCAGGGCTTCCTCAAAGAGCAGGGGGAGCAGATCGCCGACATGATGAAGCATATCAAGGATGTCAAGAAACATATCAGTTTCTGAAGCGAGTGTTAATTGTTTAAATGTAAAAACAATTATGGGTCATTTTTTTACTATCTTACTGTAATTTCTTCATGTGACGTCCAGAAGCCTGTGGTAGACATACACACAGGACAGTTAATATGGACAGTTATAATTCACGGCAATCTCACCTATTTTACATTACAGTTTGTTTGTGATTTCTTGTCTGAAATAAACAGAGTGCTACTTGGCTTTTCAAAGACAAATAAATCTCCGTCCTTTCTTAACCCGCACTTTTTCTTCTTTTCATTTAAAAACATACATATACATATACACCAATTCTAATTCATTGTTTATCAAAATGTATTAGTCTAAAATTAGCCGATCTACAAAGATCACAATGAGACGCTATTTTAGCAATTTTCTAACATACCTTTTGCCTACAATGACACCCAAAATAGGGATGCCAGGTTGGAAGTGGTTAAGCCATATTTGACTTCAACAGTCCATTTATGCTACTCGACTAATCGATTATGATTCTTAATCAATTAAATGAATTAGGCTCTCTAGTGGATATGGTATTCTCTATTCTGGGTGCATTCTACACATTACCCATACACATGCATTGCTTGCTTTTTAAGTCAAACGTGATGGCTTGTGTCAGGCTCTCTGGTTCTCAACGTTAGGTCAGGGGACCCCCAGGGGTACTTGCGGAGAGTCTAGGACGACCCCAGCAAAATGAGGAACAGTTTAAACACTTTATTCTTCGGCTATCCGAAATCATTGACAAATCTTGGATGTCTCTGCTGGCACAAAATATAAAATGGGGGTCTTGCAGCCAAATTCATATACATTTTGGGGTCCTTGACATGAAAATGTTTGAGAACTACTGCTCTAAAGTGGATGTGTCCAATGTCGTGCATCTGGTGAAGCATTTTGGTAATCAAGATGAGATGTTTTTACATGCATGTTTCACCATTTACCAATTATTGGATGCACAACCCAGTAGGGGCAAAGTGTGAAGAACAGCGATAAATGGAGGTCTCAATGTCTTTTTAATTGTACAAGGATGCCACACTTTTGTTACTGGCTTCATCCGAAATGCCATACTAACATAGCCTATCATGTAATATGCCAAATTAGTGAGCCTTTTTAGTACGTTTGAATTTGAAAGCTTTGTAGCTACTTGTATTTGAAATTGCATATACTAAATTCGGGAGATATTACAATATGCAACAGTGGACACTATGCTGGTATAAATGTCCCACACTGCAATGTGGTAGCTGCAGTTTCTTCTTTAAAACCATAAAAAACAAGTTTTCATAGTGATACCAATAAATAAGAACTTAAAGTGGACCATACTACTACGTTGGTTCCATTGATCCAAGCCGGAACACAAATGATTGATTGATTATTAAAATGAGCATGCTCTTAGAATGCGTGCAACCCACCCGTCGTGGTCAGACGGATGGGCCACGAATCAAGTGGGCCCAGATCCAGAAATGGTATGGAACCACTTGTAGTATATTGATTTCAGACACAGCATCTTGTCTTGTTGGTCTAGCTTGTTAACCACTTAAACCCCATACGTTGTTGAGAGGGGTCCCTCAGGGCTCTATTAGTGTATTTTCTGTTTTCGCCCTACATTAAATATCTTCACAAAAAAATTGCCGATCGTCAAGCCATCAGCTATTTCCTGACAAAGTTTTCGCAGATTAAAGATTCTGGGGTTTAAGTGGTTAATGTTGCAACAAGTAGTCTACCCGGATGAGATTACTCAACCGTGTTCTTCAGACCACTTGAACAGAGAGGAGTCAGCAGTTACGTAGAAAAAGAGAAGTGGAAGGAAATTAAGGACATAGAAAAAGGGAAGCTGAACTGAACAGAAAGGCAAAAAGGCTGCAGTGTGAGAGTGCAAAGAGGAACAGGGTAATGACACTTACGGGAAACTTAAAGGATTAAACTTCCAGTCAGTTCAGATCCTCCTTTCAGGCCAGAAATGTTAGTTAGTCCAGAATCTTTGGTCTACCCATGATGTTGGTAAATAGCTTGATATGGGCATTTCCTCTATGTCTCGTGACTCAATGTTTTTTTATCTTCCTCTGCCATGGTGAATGTCAGTGACAGGGTTCTGTGCTTGTTGTTCACCTGTAAGTGCATAATTACTATACGTTGATTAAACCCCTATTTTATACCTTGACTATTCAAAAACACATCTACAAGCTCACAACACGTCACATCGGGACAGGTTGTGAGCTTGTGGATATTTTTTTAAACATTTGACACATTTTGAAACATTATATCACATTATATTTGATGCCAATACTTGGGGTACTTTTACTCAAGTAAAAGTTTTAATACAGGCCTTTTACTTATAACAGAGTATTTCCATATTGTGGTATTGCTACTTTTACTGAAGTAAAAAAATAAAAGAAATCTGAGTACTTCTTCCATCCCTGCCTGGTCCTCAGGAAACAACCTCCTGAGTCGAGTTTGTTTTATTTTATTTTAAACTATAAGCCAGTAGGCTTATAGTTTAGCCAGTAGGCTTACCTTTTGAAATGTTATGGTTTGATTCTCCTGTTTTATTTCTCACTGCATTTTGTATTTTATACATGTTATTGTGTTTTGAGTGCTCTATGAATAACTATTTATTATAATTCAAATATAACTGGAATATTACAGTAATTATAATCTTTTGTGATTTAGTTTTAGAGCTTGTGGACATGCATGTCCACAAGCATTCTAAATGTTCATTTAGAATGTTTTAAGACGTACTGTATACACAGGATGCAATGCACTCTAAATTATTTAAAACTCATACAGATTCTGAATATTAGTCTTAATTGCATGCATTTCTAAACAAGTATGAGGAGAGCATAGTCAGCATACCGTAACAGGTTTTGACTTGTGAAACACTATTGTCTGCACAAGAGAAGATCAGAGCACAGGATCACAGAGTGGTGTGGAGAGGGCAGGTGTAGAGCGACATCTAGTGGCTGAATGTTGTCTATATTTTACACAGTGATAGATGGAGGTCTCAATGATTGATATTTAAAATGAACATGCTCTGGAAATGCACTCGTCCCACCCGTCTTACCACTTAACAGTGGTCAGATGGGTGGGCCGTGAACGCTTGTGAGCTTTTCAAGTGGGCCTTGATCCAGAAAAGGTTTGGAACCACTTATATGTTGATTTCAGACACAGCATCTTCTTGTCTTGTTTATAATCTAGCCTTTTAACCACTTAAACCATGTTGTTGAACGGAGTCCCTCAGGGCTCTACTAGTGTATTTTCAGTTTTCGCCCTACATTAAATATCTTTGCTAATAATAGCCGCCCGATCAGCTATTTCCTGACAAAGTTTCCCCAGAATAAAGATTCTGGGCTTTAAGTGGTTAATGTTGCAACAAGGGTATCAAGAAGACTCACTCCAAAACCAACTCACCCCATTGCTAGGAAAACTCACTCCGGACTTAACTTTGTGAGCTTTCCATTTTCACAGAATGCTTTCATAATGTGATGGTGAAAAATGGTTAAAAAAAAAAAAAAAAAAAATTCTTTCTTTGAAGGTATAGAATTACCAAATTATGTTGTTCAATTATATTTAGCTAATTAAAGTGCTTTAAATACAAGGTAGATTTCATCAGAAAAGTGAACATTCCAATGTCAAATGATGTTGTTCAATTACATTTAGCTAATTAAAGTGCTTTAAATACAAGGTAGATTTCATCAGAAAAGTGAACATTCCAATGTGTTTATAATCAATGTGTTTATAATGCAAACAAATACTAACTTAACAAAGAAAAGTGAAGAAAAAATCCAGTGAAGGTAAAACACAGGTATAATGTTTTGTTTTCTGTGTGAACACATTTGTGAGAAAAGCTTTTGGTAAGCATTATTGAACTTTAGTTACTATTAGATATACATTTCACTATTGTAAGCATTATTGAACTTTAGTTACTATTAGATATACATTTCACTATTGTAAAACATGCATTAAACACTTTTCCCTATTTTTACCTAGGATATTTAGTTACCTACTACTTTGCTGGTATAAATGATAACATTATAGAACATTGCATTGCACACATGCATTGTTTGAGAACTTTAGTTTTTAGAAATATTACTTTTGGTACATTTTGATGCCTTACTCTTTGTGTGTGTGTGTGTGTGTGTGTGTGTGTGTGTGTGTGTGTGTGTGTGTGTGTGTGTGTGTGTGTGTGTGTGTGTGTGTGTGTGTGTGTGTGTGTGTGTGTGTGTGTGTGTGTGTGTGTGTGTGTGTGTGTGTGTGTGTGTGTGAGAGAGAGAGAGAGAGAGAGAGAGAGAGAAAGAAACAGTGAGTGTCTAGTAGTAACCTTTGACCTAGAGCTCTGACCTAGGCTGCTAGTTTGCTGCCATGTGTTCTCCTCGATACAGATAGCTGTCAACGAGAGTTATACATAGTTTGTTAGCTTTTGTTGACCATGTTGGAGAAAACATTGACGTAAGGATGTTGTCTGGAGCTGTATATATATATATACACACCGGTATATACACGCTGTGAGTCTGACTGGACATGCTTTGAGTCAGATAGGGTGTTCCATTACATTGTACCATGGAAGTCTGGCTCCTACTTGAGTACAACAACAAAAAAATACTCATACTTTTAGAGAGCACTTTTGTTTACAAAGCACTTAATAACCTGGCACCTTCATATATTGAAGATTCTATAAATGTTTATGTTCCAAACAGAACATAAGGGGTTCTCCTCCACTCTCCCTACTAGATGTTTCCAAAGAACTTCCTAAAAACACCGGTGAGGCCGTCTTCTTCTGGGTCTATGGCCCCAAGTTGTGATATACACTAACACTGTAACTTAAAATGGTTCTATGGCCTCAAGTTGTGATATACACTAACACTGTAACTTAAAATGGTTCTATGGCCTCAAGTTGTGATATACACTAAGCTCACAAGCCGGTAGATGTGCCTTTTTTAAACATACAGACTTGGTGTAGAGGGGAAAAGTTAAACCCACCCACAAAACTTGTAGCTTATGTGTAAACCTGATATTTAGAGCAGTGTTTCTACAAGTTTTGGGCTTTTCTGCTGAAATCAATATAATCTTGCCTCCTGTCTACATGGACAATGATGACAATATTTTAAACACAAAGATATCATTGAACGACATAATTTGGTAATTCTATACCTTCAAAGAAAGAATTTAATCCAGTATGGATTAAACATGTCTCATTATGAAAGCATTCTGTGAAAAAGGAAAGCTCACAAGCCGGTAGATGTGCCTTTTTTAAACATACAGACTTGGTGTAGAGGGGAAAAGTTAAACCCACCCACAAAACAAAAACTCACTGTACTTTACACCATTGAGTTTTTCTGGGGTGAGTTTTCCTACCCCCGGGGTGAGTTTTCCTACCCCCGGGGTGAGTGTTCCGGAGTGAGTTTTCTCAGGTCCTGGGGTGAGTTTACCCACCCCCCGGGGTGAGTGTTCCTAGCTCCGGGGTGAGTTTTCCTTTTTGAGTTGGGGTGAGTTGGTTTTGGAGTGAGTCTTCTTGTATTCGCAACAAGTAGTCTACCCGGATGAGATTACTCATCCGTGTTCAGAGCACTTGAACAGAGAGAGCCAGCAGTTACGTAGAAAAAGAAAGAGAAGTGAAGGAAATTCAGGACATAGAAAAAGGGAAGCTGAACTGACCAAGAAAGGCAAAAAGGCTGCAGTGTGAGAGTGCCCCCCGCGCACTGTGGAGTGCCCAGCAAAGTGCAAAGAGGCTCATAGTCATAAGAGGAGTAATGACACTTGCAGGAAACTTAATGGATTAAACACCCTCCCAGTCAGTTCTGATCCTAGCTGTCAGGCCAGAAATTCTAGTCAGTCCAGAATCTACCGTAAATAGCTTGATGAGGGCATTTCCTCTATGTCATGTGACTTATTTTCTTTTAAATATCTTCCTCTGCTCTGCCATGGTGATTGTCAGTGACAGGGTTCTGTACATGTTGTTGACCTGTAAGTGCATAATTACTATTATTTATATATGTTGATTAAATCCCTATTTTATACTTACTATTCTGATATTTTATACTTACTATTCAAAAATAGCAGATCTACAAGCTCACAACAAGTTGCATCGGGACAGGTTTTGAGTTTGTAGTTATTTTTGAAAACATTTGACACATTTTGAAACATTATATCACATTATATTTTGATGCCAATACTTTACTCAAGTAAAAGTTTTAATACAGGCATTTTACTTGTAACAGAGTATTTCCATATTGTGGTATTGCTACTTTTACTGAAGTAAAAAATGAAAAGAAATCTGAGTACTTCTTCCATCCCTGCCTGGTCCTCAGGAAACAACCTCCTGAGTCGAGTTTGTTTTATTTTATTTTAAACTATAGGCCTACTAGTGTCTTTGTAAATCGCTGTTTTCTTCTAAAACACTTCTTAAAATGCATTTTTATTTAAAGGCCTATTGAAATGTTATTGTTTGATTCTCCTGTTTTATTTCTCACTGCACTTTGTATTTTATACATGTTATTGTGTTTTGAGTGCTCTATGAATAACCATTTATTATAATTCAAATATAACTGGAATATTACAGTAATTATAATCTTTTGTGATTTAGTTTTAGAGCTTGTGTATGTAAAACATTCATTTTGATTTTTTTTTAAAGACATACTGTATACACAGGATGCAATGCACTCTAAATTATTTAAAACTCATACAGATTCTGAATATTAGTCTTAAATGCATGCATTTCCAAACAAGTATGAGGAGAGCATAGTCAGCATACTGTAACAGGTTTTGACTTGTGAAACACTATTGTCTGCTCAAGAGAAGATCAGAGCTTAGGATCACAGAGAGTAGTGTGGAGAGGGCAGGTGTAGAGCAGCATCTAGTGGCTGAATGTTGTCTATATTTTACATTATTTTGGTGCTCTATGTTTTAGACATAATTTTGCCATACCATGGTACAGTGGTGGATAGTAACTAAGTACATTTACTCAAGAAATGTACAAGTATTTACAGTATTACAGTATTTTTACTTTAATGGAGTATTTCCAATTTTCAATAACTTTACTTCTACTCCACTACATCTCAGAGGCAAATATTGTACTTTTACTCCACTACAATTATAGGAAAACCGTAGTTACTAGTTACTTTGTAGATTTTGATTATTATTACAATACACATTAACCACTTACAGACCTACATATATATTTCGACCATTTGAAAATAGCAGATCTACAAGCTCACAATATATACATTTTTAACTTGTGAAATGGGACATTCTGCACAATGAGTACTTTTCCTTTTGGTACTTTAAGTATATTTTGATGCCAATACTTTTGTACTTTTACTCAAGTACATTTTGAATACGGGACTTGTAACAGAGTAACATTGCGGTATTGATACTTTTACTTAAGTAAAAGATGTGAGTACTTCTTCCATCACCGACTTTGACATCTTTTTGGCACACCTTAGTAAATGCACTGGTCAGAGGCCAAAACCTCTACCACTCACAGTCACATAAGCTAATTGAAATGACCAAGAGCCACAAACATATATACATATACTGTACCCTGTCACAACTCACTACCTTCAACAGCACAACATAAACAGCTTAGTATTTGTATACTGTACCCAGTCTCAACTCTTTACCCAACAATAACCACAACACAATTGTTGATAAAATTGGTCGAGGCATTGCAGTCACAAGAAAGTGTTCATCTTATGTACCTACTGACATCCTGGGTCAAGTGTGTAGATCATTAATTTTGTGTCACTTGGGACTATGGTGCAGTTTGGTCATCTGCATCCAAAAGCAATCTAGCAAAATTACAGGTCGCACAAAAAAGGGCTGCTAGACTTGTTCTAGGCTGCTCTATTAGAACTAGCACTGAAAAGATGCACACCAGTCTGTCATGGCTCACCATGGAGCAAAGGATTTCCTTGGCCACTTTTTTCTGTTGCATTATTGCCTTTATTTTTGTTTGAACAGGTAGTTTATTGCAGTGACACACACAATCACAATACAAGATTTGCTGGTAATTGTCACATACTTGCATCTAGCTCAAGGACTAACTCAATTAAATAAAAAGTTATTTATAGATGGTTGGAATGATTTGCCACTTAATATTCGTTTAAATAAATTATCCTTTAAGAAAACTTTGCGGAGGTATTTACAGGAGTGCAGAAGACAGCTGTATGAGTTGTAGGTACAGTATATGGGGGTAAAATTCCAAATTAAATGTCTATATTTTTTCATACTAGTGTTTATTTTATTGATCCGTTTTTATATGAATATATATTTGCATAATTATTCATGTCATTGAATGTTGTTGTTTTTATGCAATGTGTTTTGTAAAATGTTGGCCTGGACCCCAGTAAGACTAGCTGATTGCTATGGCATCAGCTAATGTAATGAGTATCCTTTTTTAAATAAATGAACGGACACAATAAAGATTAGCCTTCAATTCCAGAACCTTTTCTCATTGCCACCCAGTCATTGAGTCACATTAGCACACAGCATACAGCACAAAGAAAGATAATGGCCATGAGGAAAAGCCCTAAATAGACAGAGGTGTTGCCACCAAGCCAATCATATTAACCAATACATCCACCCTGTCACAATTCTCAACCTAGTATATGTATACTGTATGTCACAACTCAACACCTAGTATACATATACTGCACCCTGTCACAACTCACAACTTAAACAACACAACATACACAGCCTAGTATACAGTACGCATACTGTATCGTGTCACAACCTTCAACAACAGACACAACACACCAGACAACCCGTAGTGTAGATTCACATCAGCCTTCAATTCTGAAGCCAGAAGCAGTCACTGAAAATGTGTCATTGCCACCCAATACAACACAATATAGTATATGACAACTAAAGAACACCAGCTTGAATCACATTAGTACACAACGATAGAACACAATATGACAACAACACAGCAACAGCTTGAATCACATAAACAACATACAACACAATCAGCAGCAAAAAAAAAACACAGGTTCCTACCCTATGTCTTCATGGCTTCATCAGTTGTGTAAGTGATGTCCAGGGTCAAACTTTGGATCTCATGGACTAATATGATTGTAGAAGCCCCTCTCTCTGGTCTAGGTCATCCTCAGACGAGCTCTCCAGTAGTTGTCTCCAGTCATCTCCATCCTCCATACATCTGGCTAGCTGGCCAGTACTTTCCTCCCCTGCATGGTGTGGGATGCCCTCATGATCAGTGCCCACGTGTTGGGTCCCATAGCACAGGTTTGCTGGCTGGGAGCTCCCTGTATAAATGACAGTGACCGGACAGTCTCATTCCCCCTACAACCCTCCTGCCAGGATGTTAAACTCCTCACTGTTGCCGTCTGAGGTCATCACCTTGGCTCTGGTACCTGTGTACATGACTCCTATGGTCCGGAGTAGGTTGGGAGAGACACCATAAGCCTTGAGTATCTGAATGAATGAATGAATGAATGAATGAATGAATGAATGAATGAATGAATGAATGAATGAAAATTTGAAGTGACCAAGAGCCACAGTAAAGTTGGTTTGTATTGGATAGATATTCAACCACAGAGCTACTTAGGGGCCGTCAACAATGTACTCTGTAATATGTGTTCATACAGTATAGCAATTAGTATTAGTATTTAGTCATTACTATTTTCAATATTTTCTAAACCCAAATGATATGACCCTGAGAAAAAAAACGACGTTGTGCAGGGGATGTATGTGTGCACATCCTTTAGATTTCTCACAAATATTGTATAAGAATATTGTATTTTACATTTTTATTACTGTAAATGATGTCATAATTACGGCTATAACAGTAGAATTGCACACTAAAGTGATAATGCTGAAATTATACACTTTTTTTGTTTTAGATCTGACAATGGTATACCTAAGTACATTGACATTAAATACAAATCAACATGTGTTAATCTTAAGACTTGCTCCAATATAAAGTTTCCAGTGATGGTAATCTACAAGCTCCCAACCTGATGCATTATATGAGCTTAAAGATCAGCTATTTTTGGCAGAAAAGATTTGGTGTGAAATAAAGGTGTGAACCAAGTAGACCCCTGGGGGACCCCGGTCAACTATGTAGGGTTTAAGTGGATAATGAGAAATTGATCTGTTGAGCTACTGTACTTCAGTTTCCACTAGATGGCAGCAGAGTATCAGTCAGCTGATGAGATCCTCCACTTTCAGTGGTTCTCAAGTGGTTTTCAGGGGAAACCTTGACAGGTTCCAGTTTTTAACCACTTTAACCCTATTATAGACTTCAGATATTCTAAAATAGACAGTGCTTTGCAATATGACACATTGTGAGCTTGTTGATCGGCTATTTTTGAAAAATTTGTAAATGTATATTCACAAATTACAAAAGCTTGTAAAGCGGTTATTTTTGGAAAAAAGACAAATCTTGAAAAAGAAAAAAAGAAGTGGAATAGGGCCCACGGGCAAATACATCAATATGTTGAAGTACGGCCTATATAGGACCACAGCACCTTACAGGCCTGTTAATTTCAAAATAATAGCCTACACATATCTGGCCTTTCACACACACAGTCTCTCATTGGATTATCTCTCAAGAACAGATTCTGCTCCAAGTTAGATAGTACAAACAGCAGAGGGCGCCGTTTTTCATTCTCACTTGGCACTGGGTTCGACACAAGACAAGTGCTTTAGCCCTGCATGTTGCACAACATATTCAATTGAGTTCACTCACATAACACAAAGCTAAATATTGTTTCCCCGACTAGTTTTTGCTTTACCATCATTTCTCAAAGTAAAATAACAAAAAGTGAGATGACACAAATCAGCTCTATTGCATGGCAATGCTATAGCTAAGCAGCTAACTGTATTTAGCTAAACTCACCTGAATAATCCAGCCATTTGGAATGACCTGCAGTTCCTTGTGAAGATAATGAACTTCTCTTTCAGCTGTCAAAGACGTTTGTTTAGTAGTTTTAACTCCCTGACAGCACTGACAACTTTACTGTACTTCCATGTTGTGTAAGGTTACATTATATGTTTATTTCACCTAAATGACAAACACCTGTTTCCTCTCCTGCAGGTGTGGGGGAGGGGGGCGGGAAAACATGAGGATTTAAAGAGGATGCCTGAAGCTGCTTAGTCTACTCTAAGGCATTGGTTCTGAAGGTGGGGTCCTGGGGTGGGGGGGCATTAGCCAATCAAGTCCTTTTTTCTGTTTGGAAATAGGACTTGGGTTGCATTGCAATGCTTTGTGAGCTTGAAGATCTGCTATTTTTGAAAATGTTTGACTTTGTATTTATTAACTCATTGCCCAGGCTCTGTTGTTTATGGCTATAGAACAGGTACATTATAACGTCGAACAGCCTATAATTGATTTGATTGAAATCTCTTTAAACCATGTCAGTTTTAAAGGTCCCTACTTTGAGCAAGTTACTGTATCAGTGACACAATTTAACTTCAACAGATTCTAACCTGACCTGAAAACAGAAGGTTAGATATTACTGATGTTCTTCATAAATCATACGAAAGCAGTTGTTCTTAATTCAAAATAAGTATTTTTTATTATTATAAATATATATAAAAATGTAATTATATATATAAAAAACAACATGAGATTATGGCAAGTTTGTTATTCAAGTCCAATATGACATTTTAACATCAACAACATATAAACAATGGATGGGTAGTCAGTAACTTAACGACAGGAAGTCATTGTGGTTCAACCACAGGTAAATACTGTATTACCAATGCAGCTTCTACAGTACGATCCACCTCTGGTACATTTAAAGGAGCATTTCACCCCTGGAAGAAACTGCAATCACTCAATGGTAAAAGTATTTGTAGTAGATAACAGTAGCACAATTTAAAATTTGCACCCTATGGCCAGAAAAATAATGAAATCTGTGTGTTTGACTAGGGTTTGACTGGACTGCTGCATTACTACAATGACCATAATGCTTTGGTGCCTTGTGGCAGGGGAGGTTCCATGTGGGTGTGATCTCCAACAATAACATCCAAACAGCATGCCAGTGTCGCCATGTCTGCTTATTATAAGCGGCTTCTTTCTAAAATGTAGTTGATATTTGGGCTTGTTTCCAAATGTTTTGATTGTTGTTTAAACCAGTGGTTCTCAAACATGTTCATGTATTTTTCCACAGACCCCCATCTGAAATTATAATTTGTGCCAGGGAGCCCCTAACAAATATGTGTCAAAAATATTCCACATTTTCCCCTTATATGTTTGTATTTGTATGTTTTGTATGTTCGGTTTGTTTGTTAGTAATGTGCTAGTCTTTTCTTTTTTTGTGTATGTTTGTTTTCATGTTCTGAAAAATCCAATAAAAAGTAAATGAAAAAAAAAAAAAAATCCACATTTTGCACTTTTTTCCCCCTCAAGATTTTTTTGTAAATAGCAGATCTACAAGCTCACAATGGGTCGCGAAGCGTTGTGAGCTTGAAGATCGGCAATTTTCAAATATATAATATCCCATGTCTAGGTAAAGTGCTCTTGGCCTAGTTATCTTCTTTTGGGCTTGTTTTCATAGACCTGGCTGCTTATTTCTCTCACAATATCTGGCAACACTGGCTGTACTCGCACACGTTCATCTAGTTACATATATGTCCAAGGATTCGTTAGTGATGTCATATCACTGGCACATCCTTGGTATCTTTCTCCTGTTCTACTTCCGTGTCGCATAGTATTGACATCACTGTCGAATCCTTGGTATTATGATCCTAGCCTTTGCGACGGTGTTTGTTTACCAGCGCTGCCACTCCACGCTGTATTTTTTTTTCAAGCTTGCGCTTATGAAACACTACACAGGATTATTATTTCATGTCAACATTCAAGTACAACTATCAGAAGATAACTCAGGTAAAGTAATGCCTCACTCTGCAAGGGGGGTTGCCCGCTGGCCGCAGCTAATGGGAGTGGCCGAGTGGCGAAAGAAGGTTGAACAAAGTGTTACGGGGGCTGTCGTTTGGAGCTGGTCTGACTGAGACGCGTCAAGACAACATGTAGTGCGGAAAGGAATGCGAAGATTACTAGATATCTAAAAACACAGATTATTCACAAAAAAAAAACCCAGGATCTTGTTTCTTGACTCCTAAACTTCATTAAAAGACCGAAAACTTCTTCCAGGGGTGAAATGCTCCTTTAAGGTGGATGCCAAATATGTTGTCATGGAAAGAAGAAGCAAAACAAAGTCCAGGCCAACATTAATTCTCACATGAGACCCAATATGTCAGACATATGGAGACAGAACCTTGCATGTTTTCAACAAAGATAACTGGACAATTTAACAGCAGAACAGTGAATTAGTCCTAATAATTGGATTAGCGTAGTTTGTCCCTGTAGGACAGGATAGTGTTGTTTGTCTCTGAAAGACAAGTGTTGTTTGTCTTTGCAGGACACACAGTTAGCGTTGTTGTCTCAGTAGGACGGGCAGGCAGTGTTTTTTGTCTCTGAAAAGACAGAGTGTTTTGCCTCTGCAGGACAGTTTGTAAACGTTTAGATGTGAACAGGGATGTGAGGGCGCTCGTCCCTTAGTACACAGACTGTACACACGTACACACACACACACACACACACACACACACAACAGTCTCATTGGACGACACAAGACAGAAGGAAGTTGAGGAAGATTTCTATTGGCTGATAACACAAACACATAAGGGTGTTTGTCGTGGTTTTGGGGGGAACAGAGTAAATAAGGCATTGCGGAATAAGGCATTCCTTGGTTTCCTATTGGTCAAAAACAGAAGTAAGGCACTCCTCATTAGCTGACATATGGCTGACATAGGGCCGCTTTAACAGTTGACTATTCTCGTCCTGTCTCTTCCGCCACATCTTTTCATCCCGTTCATTCATACTCATCCCTCACTCCACAGAGGACATAACATCACCTCTCGTCTCCTCCTCTGTTGTCTCTCTCTCTCTCTCTCTCTCTCTCTCTCTCTCTCTCTCTCTCTCTCTCTCTCTCTTCTCTCTCTCTCTCTCTCTCCTCTCTCTCTCTCTCTCCTCTCTCTCTCTCTCTCTCTTCTCTCTCTCTCTCTCTCTCTCTCTCTCTCTCTCTCTCTCTCTCTCTCTCTCTCTCTCTCTCTCTCTCTCTCTCTCTCTCTCTCTCTCTCTCTCTCTCTCCATCCATCAGTTGTCTGTCCAGACCTCTGTCTCAAATGCCTAATTTATGCTCTGTCGTACAACGCTGCATGCTTTGAGAGCTTATAGATCGTTTAGTTTTGCAGCGTGAAGCCGTCGTTCGACCCATAATTATAAAATCAGGCTTAAGGAGTCCGGGTTTGGACGTAAACAAAAGTACCATTGTTCCCATTGTCTTTGTTCTCCTCCCTCTCTCCACTCTCCTAGCTGACAGTGTACAGGAGTTTTTTTTAGCTAGGTTAGTGGCTGGATCGAGGACAGGCACTGTTTCGGTATCCCCCTCTCTCTCTCTCTCTCTCTCTCTCTCTCTGATCCCTCCCTCCCTCCCTCGCTTATATTGCGTAGCCAGACGATTGGAGATCTACGCCTACCGAAACAACAGGGGACATCTAAACTCAATGTAGGGTCTAGAACAACAGAGACATACTGAAACTGAATATAATTTTAAATAGATGAATTATGTACAGTATTTTATTTCTTTAGAATTTTACTATTGTAGGATGTATTTTCTGTCTTGCCTCTTTTTTTCTGTACCTTTTTATTTTTTAAGCTGAGTCAGGGAGCTATGCTCAAGAATTCCAATGCACTCGTGTAAATACACTGAATCTTGAAACCTACGCCCACTGCTTTGAAAACCATCATATAACTTTTTTAAACCTCTTAATTGCTTCCACCCAGTTCTAGCCCCTACAATGAACTTGGATGTCACTAAAGGCTTCGGCGGAGATCTCCGATCATCCAGCTACGCGGCGTGATTTATTGTGCAACAGCGTTTATTGTGCAACAGCATCGAAAAAAGCAGGTCTGCGAGCTCACAACACGTTGTGGACAGCTACGGCTTCTGAGCTTGTAGATCTGCGATTTCTACGATCTTTCGGCCTGCGACACCCCCCCTCATGAAATGGAGCATAATTTGGCCACACCCCTTCCTCCCTCGTTAACGTGCCGTCATTCGTCTCTGCCTCCCTCCACCATGCTGTATTTCTGCGTACAGCAGTGAGGCAGTGACACGGGCCAGGAGAACACCACGGGAACGCTCGTCTGGACGTTCCTCTCCAGGAAGTTGAACACAGGGTTCCACCAGGTCCTCGACAGGTAGTTGTTAGGTGCCTGTCGCAGTGCCTGAACAAAACAAAAACGAGAAAAAAGGAATTAGCTATAAGAAGTTATGCATTTCACAAAGTATAAAACATTATGTGAAAAGCAGTTTGTGAGATTAGCGCCGGACACACACAGACACACACAGACCCTCTTATAGATTGTTAGCCTCCTGCATATCTACGCTGTAGTAAATGTACTGTACAGATAATATAATATATTGTCACTGTCGGGTGGAAACCTTGTATGTCCAAAACCATAAAGAAAAAAAGATTTTTTTTTACATAATTACCAGTGATTTACAAAAGAAAAACACAAAAAGTTGAAATATTGAGTTCTTCCCGACAGCAACGATATGTATATGACTAAAACAATAACTGCAATCATAATCATCTTCATCATAACATTACGTTTTGGGTGTAAAACAGCTTCCATGCAGCAGCCATTTGTTTCGTCCGGTTTACCCTGTATTGTTTATGCCTGTTTATTATTTTTATTTTTATTTATGTGTGGTATTGGTTTTTATTCGTCAGAGAACACTGTGAGCCCTATTTTCGCCGGTGCCTTACCCATCATCCCTTAACTTCTTTGCCATTCTTTAATATTTTTAAAAATATTTTCAAATAGTTCAAATAGCCAATCTACAAGCTCACAATGTGTCAATGTAGATCGGCTAGTTGAACTATTTGAAAATGTTTTTAAAATAGTAAAAATGGCAAAGAAGTTTAGGGATAATAGGTAAGGCACCGGTGAAAATAGGGCCCAGAGTTGAATATCATCACACACAACAGTCTGATGGTTTATGTTCAATGACGCGTTTCATCCACTAGAGAGCAGCATACATACACATGATAATACTACTGTATGTAGGACAGTTTGACAGAGAAAGTAACCTGGCATCACCAGTCTTTCCACCTCGGAGGAAAGCCTGGTATTCGTTATTAAAGTGCCCGTGTGATCCGGTCTAGGCCACGCCTACTGAAAAAAATAAATAATAAGCTTCTGGTTCCGGGTGTTGCGGGTTCCGGTTTGGCGGAGCCGCTTTGTTTTGGTTCCCCCTGTTTGTTTCCCCAATCCCTATTTAAATGGAATAGAATTTCCCTGTGGGATAACAAAGGTACACAGACGCTAAATAGTCTCTGGAAAGTACACTCACATTTATATCTATTTTGTATTTTAACACATTGAGTGCCATAAACGGTCTGGACCGTTTTTGAGAATCCATGCGTCATGTGCCATAAACAGTCCGGACCGTTTTTGAGAATCCATGCGTCATGTGCCATAAACGGTCCGGACCGTTTTTGGCCCATTATTCTTTTATACGTGGGGCCCACGTGGGGCGCTCTAACGAAACTTTGGGATCATCCAAGGAGTCTCTGAGAAGGAGAGGCCGGATGTCGATCCATGTCAAAAATGCTTCCGCTCGGCCGCTCCAATGTTAACTCCTTGACTAAAAGCTTAATATCTCCATTTCTTTTTAACGTGGTGGAAGTGAAACGTTTTCGATCGGCGATCACTCTGCAATGGAGGATCGTGTTAGAAATATTATTGTTCCAGGCGTTAGTCGGGACCCTCCGCCGTCTCGCACGCACGCTTTGTTTACATGCACTTCCGCGTCGGGGCTTCTACAGCACGAAACATATCAACGTAAGTGGATGGAAGATATGCAGGCACTGAACATACCCTAT
Organism: Gymnoscopelus braueri; assembly: GCF_963280865.1. Classification (NCBI taxonomy): domain Eukaryota; kingdom Metazoa; phylum Chordata; class Actinopteri; order Myctophiformes; family Myctophidae; genus Gymnoscopelus; species Gymnoscopelus braueri. The sequence continues at coordinate 38,879,513 of NC_137620.1, read as the reverse complement.
TTTAATAAACCTCTGGCACACAATGTGTTAAAAATAAGCTAAACTACGCCGCATCAAGGATTTTATTAGGTAGACCCTATTAAAATGCCCTTGATCGCAGCCGGAGTGACCGGAGGGTGAGGCTTGCGGGTTCCGGCCGCCTGATGACGCGGATGACGCGCCTGGTGACGTAGGGTTAGTTTCCGCTCCCAACCGGATCATAAACCCGAAAAAAGGTATTGATCCCAGGCTACCCAGCACTATCGGTCTTTTTTCCCTCTTTTTCTTGTGTACTTTTAACCCCCATGCCAATTAATTTCTGCCCAACGCTCCCTGCTGACAGGTGCCACCCCCCCCCCCCCCAGCCTGTAGGAATGAGTACAGTGACAATTATCACCCTCCCTGAACATGGGCCAATTGTGTTCGTATAGACCATTGGTTCTCAAAGTGGGGTCCGGGGACCCCCAGGGGTCCTTGGGGGGGTAACAGGGGGTCCCCAGCAAAATGTATTAATAAAGCGTTACAATCATTTTAAGCTTGTAGATCTGCTATCTTAGAAAAATCTTGAAAATGTGTGCAACTCTTTAAATATATATTTTTTAAAGGCGAGTTTCTTTTACACAAATCTTCGCTTCTGGTGGTCCCTGGCACAACATATTTTCAGGTGGGGCTCCTTGGCCAAATACATATCAATTTGTGGGTCCTTCACATGAAAAGGTTTGAGAACCACTGGTATAGACACCTGACACAGCCGGATGGATGCACCACGGTGGAATTGAACCCACAACTTCCGCGGTGGTGGGCAGCCACCCGAGCGCTTCATCACTACCAGTCTGACCATCGACTATACTGACAAGTAGAATGAATAATCTGCAACAGAGAGACACATCCAGTTACAGCCTGTATTTACATCTATTGTAGGCTCCTCCATTAATGCCTCATAATCTGCCTCTAATAATTCTCTCTAATAGTTATTTTCCCTTCAATATTCTTGTTTCTCAGCCTCACCATCACCTTAAAGGGGTTCGTCAAAGACAACCTATGTTCCATCTGCAATGGAAAAGCATTTACAACTTTACACAACTATCCTCTTACATTCCATGTGAAGAGAATCATAGCACTGTGTTGGCACAGTACTGTATATTACACATGCTGTATAACTCAGCAAGCCATCACCCATGTAGATAATCTCATCAGAATTAGAACAAGGTTTACATCCAGGGTGAATTAACACCCAGACAGACACTACCCCATTCAGTTATTAATTCATGAACTAGTCCATACACAGGCATGCGTTTGCCCCGACTACGTGCAGATTTCTGGGGACTTTCCAAAAATGCTAATCAACAGCTTAACCCATTAAAACCAGGAAAGCATCTGTGTATGCGCTTTAACCATATTTTTTACGTTGGCTGTTCAAAAATAGTAGCTATACAAGCTCATATTTGTGCCGCGCTATGAGCTTGTAGATCTGCAATTTTTTTTAAACATGAAGATTTGTGCAAATCTTTGAATATACATATTTCTTTAAGCGAACATTCTTAACTCAAATCTTTGCTTCTGGGGGACACTGGAACAAAATATTTTGAGATGGGGGTCTGCGGCCAAATACACATAATTTTGGGAGGTCCTTGACATGAAAAAGTTTGAGAACCACTGATATAGCAACATAGGCTTTTCAGAAAACGGTTAGAAGACGACATTTGTAGAATCTGCCTCAGGTCTTAATGGGTTAAAATTGGGGGAAATTGAAAAATCTGCTTCATCACTCCCTACCTATGCCAATGCTCAATGCTCACATGCAATTTCAGATTGATTGGCAAACCCATTGAGGAGACAAAGGGATGCAGACAGATCAATTTGATTGGAAGGATTTTATATAGTAGGATATCACCACCAACAGCATAGTCTGTGGGGTTCACCGATTAGTCTCATCAATCGACCGATTCATTTCCTTCATTTGAAATGATCTGTAATACCGTTGATAAATGCATGCACTATCTAATACTCTAGTTGTTCCTCCTCATTGCATCACCTTACTGATATTCGGCAGAGACAATCTTTGTTCCAGCTGAAAAGAGAGGTCCGTTTGACAGTAAGGATGAGAGAGGTTACAGTCTCTTTGTGTCACGGTGGCAGTAGGAAAGCATTCAGTAGTTAGGGCTAGGCGATATCGCATTTAAATCAATATCACGATTATTTCAAACTTTTGCCTTGATTCCAATTAATGAATGATGATTATTAAAACAAACAATTAATAGCAAAAGTAGCCAATCTACAAGCTCACAACGTGTTGCATTGTGACGCTTTGTGAGCTTGTAGTTATTTTTAAAAATGTTGCAAGTCACCTTTGGACAACAAGTATAATATGGGGCTTAAAGCAGAATCAGAGAAATCAATTTAGTCAATTACAAAAATATATTGAATTGTTTTCATGTTGATTCATTGATATATAAGAATACAAAACATATTACAAAAAAAAACCTTGTTTCTCGGTTATTGGATCAACCTATTGGTTCTAAATGTTGGTTTAGATATATCTTCGATTAATTGCCCAGCCTTAGCTCTAGTGCAGTGACAACTGGTGTGTGCACCCACTCACCAAGCCCCACACACACACACACACACACACACACACACACACACACACACACACACACACACGTATGTACGTACGTAAATGTGTGAAACAGAGAGAAAGACAGAGTCATTATGAGAAAGATGCAGAGAATGTGTGAAAAGGAGAGGAAGACAAAGTGGTTAAAAGACAAAGAAAAAAGAGGTAAAGAATGAGCGTGAAACATTAACAGGAAACAAAACATCACCACCCAACATACACACGCACACACAGCACGCATGCACCAGTCCTTACCAGTTTCATGTCACTTTTCAGTTTGCTGAGGCCAGCTCTCTCACTCTTGGTGGCTCCAGCGTGGCCTATCTGATGGATGGAGAGGGAAGAACTGACGCCAGTATCAATCTATCGAAATGCAGGAGAAAAAGAAGAAAAAAAAACGCATTTAAACACGTCATTTAAACAATAAGAAACACAGCCAAAAGTACACTTGGTTGTGATGTTTACAGGGCTCCAGATTAACATTTTCACCACCGTCCCAGAACTACAATAATACAAATTTAGCTGTTCAAAAGTGAATGTAAAATGTACCAAAAACAATCAGGTTTCTTCACTTTGTCTTTGTCATCTGCTTTGACTGCTATTGGCATAAAAACACCATTCAAATGCTTAGGAAATTGATGTACGGTCACATTCTATTTTTTTTTGTTTAAAGGCTATGTTTATACCTTGAAATACGTAGTGAAACATTTTACACTTTCTTTTTACACCAGAAAAATGTTCCAGCTTTCACCACAAGATGGAGATTCCTCTTAGTGAGACAGGGTGTGGTACACTTTGAAAGTGAGTGAGCTGTTGTCTTTAGTATGAATGCGGAAACAATGCGAGGACAGCTCAGTGCCAGTGATCCACTGTTTACTGGGTGCACGGCTCAAAAGAGTTCAATATGAGCTAAAGAACTGCCAGCACTCACAGAAATGTTGTTCGGGCACTTTTATTCAGAGTTAGGCACGGGCAAACCTCAGCTACTCGCCTTCAAAAAGGATTTACCTGAAGGGCAAAAGTATCTAGAAGGACATTTCTGAGAGTGCTGGCAGTTCTCCTGCTGCTTTAGAATTAATAAAAGTGTAATGAAAAGCACAGAATTAATGTGACACAAAGTATCAGGTTTCATTGGATAATGTCAGACTTTTTCATTGGATCTGGTTATTTTGTATGAGACTGGAAAGTTATTGGTAATGTTGTAGGAGACAAAAATGCAGTGGTGTAAAGTAACTAAAAACATTTTCTCAAGTACTGTACTTATTACTTACAATTTTGAGGTATTTTTTTTACTTTACTGGAGTATTTCCAATTTTCAATACTTTTAATTCTACTCCACTACATCTCAAAGGCAAATATTGTACTTTTACTCCACTACAATTATTTGAAAACTATAGTTACTTTGTAGATTTTGATTATTATTACAAAAACATACATTAACCATTTCAGCCCTATATACATTTCGGCCATTTGAAAATAGCCGATCTACAAGCTATTTTCAAAAGATTTTTTATACATTTGTGAAACTGATAATGAGTTGCATAATGAGTACTTTCTACTTTTGGTACAATACTTTTGTACTTTTACTCAAGTTCATTTTGAATTCCAGACTTTTACTTGTAACAGTAGTATTTCTACATTGCAGTATTGATACTTTTACTTGAGTAAACAATGTGAATACTTTTTCCACCACTGCTAGAATGTGATTGGCTGTAATTGTTTGACTGACCACTCTTCTGCACGCCAAACTCTTTCCCGCTGAGGATGTGATGAAGAAGATTCTTCAACTCTGACGGACTGAGACTCATCAAACTCTCAGTTGCCTCCTCTCCTGTAGTCCACACACACACACACACACACACACACACACACACACACACACACACACACACACACACACACACACACACACACACACACACACACACACACACACACACACACACACACACACACACACACACACACACACACACACACACACACACACACACACACACGTGAAAAAGAGAGGAGGACAGAGTGAGAAAATTAGAAAGATGGAGAGAATGTGTGAAAAAGAGAGCAAGACAGTGGTTATAAGACCCACGCACACGTTCAACGTGTTACCATCAATTCTCACGCTCTGTTCAGACTGCAGGCAAATGCATGTTTCTCAAATCTGCTCTGCATGCCCACACGCTATTTGTAAGGGATCAGATCGGATTAATCTGCACTGGATGCTGTGTAATGATTCATGTACACTGCACTGTAGTACAGACAATGTCGCTCGTGTGACAGTGGTGAACTTGTGGATCCGCTATTTTTGGCAAGCGACGCCGTCGTACGGCTAACTATAAACCGGGCCTCAGTGTCCGAGTGTCCAGACGAACACACATCTTTAGAGATCAGATTTAAATTGCATTTCAAACCACTTAGGAATGTGGTTTGAATCTGATTCACAAAAATCTTCTATGATCATGTTTCCATGATTGTGTTTTGTTTGCTGTCCAGACTTGATAAAAAAATATATTTGATTCCAATCTGGAAAGGGCAAAAATCTGATTTGGGCTGCCAGTCTGAAAACAGCCCAGAGTCACTCTCTGCTGTGTGATCTTCAAACCATGTGTCTTCACCAGAGCAGTTGAGTGACTGGGCCAGCTCGGTGGTCATGACCTGGATGATGAGTCCAATCCTCAGTCTCATCATCTCACCGAACAGGCTGGGCTGAGTCCGGATGTTCATGGCCAGGAACACCATGATCTCCTAACAGACAGACAGACAGAGGGAGGGATGGAAGAGAGAAAAGACAGCATAAGAATGACAGAGATGTGAATGTGGAAGGTAGGTTGATGATTAATTTAATTTCGTTTATTTCTTTTTGCTATTAAAGCTGCTACAGGTAACTTTAATGTTTAAACCCAAGTACCCCCCCCCCCTCGGGAGTCCTGAAGTTTTTACTGTTGAGCAATACAAGTTTGAGCTCTAGACACTTTTTTTATGCAATACCTCTTGTCAACCAGTAGGTGTCTCAGAGGAAGAGTTGGGAGACCACCTCCAGTAATATTGTATTAACATACTCCATACAGATTTGCTTTATTCTTACCAAAAAAATGACAGATTGCAGTTTTAATTATACTGTCCTACAACCTGTAAGACGTGAATATAAAATGAGGATTGTGTGTGTATGTGAATGCGTTTTGTACAACAAAGGAGCTTGAAAATGTGTCCAAGCTGCAGGAGTATATGAACAACAAAGGATGTGGTTTGAGAACTCTTTGAGAGTGCATAGACAATCACATGCCTCCTTCGATATACATGTAGTCACTAGCCATGTATTTTCACCTGACGGTGAAAGGGAGTTTATAGCATGTCGAGGAACACGCTATCCCTCCAAGTTCTGCTCCCTGCTGAACAGTTACCCCTAACAACCTTTAGAAGTCGCCAGTGCAGTAGTCTTATGTGGCCAGACTGTTGCCTGTTGCCTCCCACAATGTTCAAATGCTTCCGGTCATACAGTCTGGAGCACGGGAGCTCTGATCATGAGCAAGCGGATGTGAAGCCTTCTCCCCACTTACGTTTCATCTTTACAGTCGCACAAATGTATCCTAATCAAAATCATCTGAGCATATATAGCTTGCTGCTTAGCAGAAATGGGAGAAAAAAAGTAAAGATATTTAAAAATATATTTTCGCGAACGGAAATGACGAACAGATGCCAGCTTCCATGTTCGGATTTCGGGAAGTGTAGTTCCAGACTTTATATACATATAGCATTCAGAGATTGTGGAATAGTTGTCTGACTACGAGAGACTACTAGTGCAGTAACAAAAACACAATCGCCTGCCAGTTTCCCACCCACAAACATGGCCAACTGAGATGGAGGCACCGTGGAGGAATGAAAACCCCAGTCTCCACGGTAGGGGGGCAAGTACTTTACTTTGCCTGCACATCCCTGGAAGCCAGTGCATTTGTTTTTGAGCGGTGTAACCGCTCCTATAAGAGGGTTTAGGACCCATCCGTGGCGAAAGTTTTTCTTTCCGTCGTGAAAATTTGTCTTTCGCTGTGACGCCATGCTGTGGAAAACACGCCCATAGGCTAAACTTTGCAGGACGTGCTGTGATTGGCTAGCGAGACACATGATGAAATTAACTTCAAACTTCGCAGACGCGCTGTGATTGGCTAGCGAGACGCATGATGAAATTAATAATAATGTAAAAAATGTAAGCACGTCACTTCCTAGGACATGCTGTGATTGGCTACCGAGATGCATGATGAAATTAATAACTCATAAATAGCACCGCTCACTTCACACTGGGTGTGATTTTTATAGCCTGAAACGGTTCCTCTTTATCAGTGAGTGACCCACCTGCGCAGCGTGAGTATAGCTATAGTGATGTTGTTCTCGCTGGCTTCGTCTATGAGTTTGACCAGCTGGTCAGGAGGGATGGGGGCGGTGATGGTCTTCTCTCTGGGCTCTGGAGGCAGACCCACCGTCAGGTGCTTCTGGTGGGCCAGCAGATCAGAACAGGCCTAGGAAGAGACCACAGCTAATGACAAAGAGCTCTGGAGATATTACATAAAAATCATAATCTGCACGAGGAGACAAACACCAATGAGATAAAGAGGCTTTGCGTGAATTTAACCCATCAAAACTAGGAAAGCATCTGTGCCATTTTAGATTTTAGAATTGGCAATTCAAAAATTGCAGATCTACAAGCTCGCAGCGCGTCACTTTGTGCTGCGCTGCGAGCTTGTACATCTGCTATTTTTGAAATAAAAAAGAAATCTTGAAAGTGTTTGAAAAATGTTTAATTTAGAAATGTCTTCACACAAATCTTCTCTTCTGGAGGTCCCTGGCACAAAACATTTTCAGATTGGGGGTCCACGGCCAAATACATATCATTTGGCAGGAAGAAAACACTGATTTAGAAGGCATTTGTAGAATTGGCCTCAGGTCGTAATGGGTTAACTGAATTATGTGCCTGTGTGTGTGTGTGTGTGTGTGTGTGTGTGTGTGTGTGTGTGTGTGTGTGTGTGTGTGTGTGTGTGTGTGTGTGTGTTTACGTACCCAGTCTAGCTCTTCCACCTTCTTCCTCAGCATGCCAGAGATCATTCTGATGAGACCCCACTGTTTGAGCTCTCCTGCCTTCTCATACAGGTCAGTCAGCAGAGAACGCACCGTAGAGCCATTACCATGCAGACATGTGTCCCAGTCCATTCCCCTACACACACACACACACACACACACACACAGGTTCTCAAACTTTTTCATATCAAGGAACGCCTAAATTGATGTGTATTTGGACATATTTTTTGGTCACCCATCTGAACATGTTTTGTGCCAGGAAACCGAAACAGAATTTAAAAAAAATAACTTTATGGATAAAGTGGTTAAAACTATTGTGATGCTGTATCAACACATTTTGCTGGAACCCACCCACCCACCTTCACCCCAAATTCATTTCTTTTAAATGATATATTCATAGTCACTGTTATAGTTATCATTCTTGGTGAGGACAGCCCTTTAGTCTTGCCCTTTATGTCTTTTTGGCTTCAGAAAAATGAGCATTATGTCAATAACAGTTTGTTATAGTGGCATAATTATGGAAAAGCTAACTGACTTGTCCTTGAAGAGAATGTAGAGTATGTCAGCCTGGTCCTGCAGACTCTGTGTGTCCTTCAGCAGCTGAACCAGAGCCTTGTAGTCTATGGCTCCACTGGCATCTTTGGGTATGTCACTGTCTGTGGAGATCACTACTGGACAAGCCTGCAGGAGACACCAGAATGATAATATGGCATTAACATAGATTACATTTAACTTTAACCTCAAATGAGTACACATCACAGCACTGAGCATGACCACTTAAGCTATGTTTTTTTGTTTATTTATTTCGAACACTGTTAAAAGACAAAAGAAATACATAAAATAAACATAATACACTTAAAAATAAGAAATATAAAAATAGGAAAACAAATACAACTCTGGGGTGTTCGAAAAGGGCATAGGAAGAAGTTGAAAACTTATCTAGTCCTATCCCTTATTAATTATTAATTATCCAAATAATATTTAGAAATACAATTTCTAAAATCTATGTAAAATACAATGTTATACTCTGTTATACAACAATACACGTACAGTATGAGCGAGTGCGCACACACACACACACACACACACACACACACACACACACACACACACACACACACACCATTGCTTATCACCAAATTTGGGCACCACTTCAGTCCGATCGATTGCTAGTACTTCCATACAGTAGTCTTTTTCTGTGGTGTTGAGTATATACTGTGCTTATTTTACACCTACTTCAGAGCACAAAGCGATACTGATTGGCTTGCCGCTCTGTCGCGAAGTGTCAAAGACTTTTCTAAACCTTTTTGTTTTTGTTGAAAATTTTATTTAGAGTAGCAAATTATTTTGTACCCCCTTTTTCTCCCCAATTTAGTCGTTAAGCCAATTAATTCCTCCCCACACATATTTCTGCGTTGTCACTGCTGTTGTATCCTACTGACTCACCTGCCAGTGAGGAGCCACCACGGGGAGGACATAGAGCCTTCGTCCTACTCCCCGCTGACAGGTGCCGCCCCCCAGCCCTTAGGAATACATGCAGTGACAAATATGACCCTCCCCGCCCGACTTCCCTACCCCGAACATGGGCCAACTGTGTTTGCATAGACGCCCGACAAAGCCTGATGGTGGTGGGCAGGGACTTTACCACTGCGCCACCCGAGCGCCTGGACTTCTCTCAACTTTGACGCTTTGCTTTTGTTTTGCTTTCATCTGTCACTCCTCTCTATAGCCAATGCATTGAACCTCGACACTTTCTTAGAACACGGGCAGCGAAGGTCCACTGTTCCTGTGAATACAGTCGTGGTGTAATAACGTGGCGGACTTATCCCTCACTGTGAACGTCGAGTTCGTGGGCCGTTTTCATCAGAGAAACCATCTCTTTGGTCTTGGTGGCAGCAGCCCTGAACCGGCCCAGTCCTGAAGCCACCTTGGGACTGTGTTTCTTGGGAGCAGCGTGCGCCATCAGCTGGTCCAAGTACTGGGCCAGGTCATCTGATTCTGGAGGGATGGTGGGAGAGAGAAGACAGAGAGAGGGAATATGAGAAACATACAGTAAGGCCACCTCACTACATCCCTCTCATAGGCAGGGTTGGACCAGCTGAACGTAACTTCAGTCGTTAAGTTAGTAAGTAAGTCCCTACTGCAGGCTTAGTAGCTACTAGTTAGTATGTAACTAGTGAGTTACTAAATTATGTTGCACCACGATTATTTATGGAATAACTCAGCAATAGAAGACTTACGTTCGTAACGTAATGTGTAGTCACATAAAATTACGTTTGAGTCATCTAATCCAATGAATACTGATTTCACCTGTAAACAGATGAGTAAACAGAGATACAGGCTACTAGAAACACTTCAATATGCCACTTCTTAATGACATGAAACCCAAAGAAAAAACAGTGATGACGAGGTCAACAAACTGATAGCTTTTCTACACACACCTTAAAGGGATATTTCACTTTCAAAAAAAACTTTGGGTCATTTTATCGTCTACTCAGGCTTTTGTGAGCCCCCCAGACCGTTTTTAAGTTGATTTATATTTAGATATTTGATATTCATTTTATCAGACAGGCCCCCTTCCTATACAAACCCATTATAACTTCAAACTCAATTTTTAACATGTTAGATTCATCAAAAACAGCCGTCCTTGGTTCTGGTGACTCATCCTGCCCTCCTAATACCTGAGGGGGCCGTGTTTTTTCGATAACTTTTCTATTTATTTTATATATATTTTTTATTGTATTTAATTTTTTTCATTTTCCAAACAAAATATTAAAAATAAATGAAAAAAGTACCGGTAATCGAAAAAACACGGCCCCATCGCGTATTAGGAGGGCAGGATGAGTCACCAGTACCAAGGACAGGTGTTTTTGATGAATCTAACATGTTAAAAATTGAAATTGGAGTTATAATGAGTTTGTATAGGAAGGGGGCGTGTCTGATAAAATGAATATCAAATATCTTAATACTGAATCAAGCAACTTAAAAACTGTCTGGGGTGCTCACAAAAGTCCAAGTAGACGATAAAATAACCAAACGTTTTTTTGAAAGTGAAATATCCCTTTAAGAAGAAGCTTTGAAGTCTAAACAATCCATGGTGTGCACACACAGGGCTTGTGTCTTTCTTGGAACACCATCATACATAATGGATATAATATAATGTTACCCCTTTAAGAGTGTTGACAAGGATGGGGTTGTTTGTTAGATTCAATAATGCATTAATTCATTGATGCACTCAAAGCGGCCTACCATTATAAGTAAGGATGCACAATTAATTGGTATCGAATCGTACCATATTGGTATCGGACCGATCTAAAAATAAACCCGATTATTTTCACCAATATTGATGACCCAATAACAATGTGACCATTGTACTCGCAGAGCAGCCTGTCTGCCTGTCTCTGTCTCTTTAAGAGAGTCATATAGCCCCTCCCTCCACCCTCCTTCACAAACACACTGCCTGAGTAGCAGGCTGCTACGTGTGTCGGTGAACAGAGAGAGAAGCGTATAGTAGTCAAGTAGTCAAACGGCAAACAAACTCTTAAAGTCCATAGTTCATACCCAGAACAGACAGAGAGGGTTTCTTGTACATCTTAAATTAGTTTAGATTAGTGATACTGCAGAGGATATATTTTCAACACGAATGTGTATATTGCCTCGTTGTTTAAGATCTAAGTAACAGAAACTAAACAATGATTGTATTTATGGTAAGCTTAGTTTGTATATCACACACAGTGAGTGGTGGCTTCAGGGAATTGTGATTGTGAGAGCTAAGGGAGGCTCCATTGTTTAGAGCAGAGGCTAATGAATTTAGGCAACAGACAATATGAATATCACTAATAACAAACGATTTTTTTAATGTATTTATTCCATAGATATTTTATATATCACAGTAGGGTTAGTGGGGAGGGGGGTTTACCATCAACTTTCACCAGCAAAGCAAAACTTTTAAATAAAAAAAAACAGCAATGAGCTCAATATAAATATTGAATATATATATTATATAATATATCGGTACCGATATGACCCTGCAAATAATCGGAGATCGGATATCGGTCATAATTTCATAATCGTGCATCCCTAATTATAAGTAGATGTTAGTGCTTCTTCAGGGCTTACGAAAATATTTTGTTATTACTTAGCGATACTTTATAACTAATTTGTGTGGTGCTTAAATAGTTATGCCATTAAGTAGTTATGCCATTTACGCTATAACTATATAATAATGTTTGAACTTAGTGAGAGGTGGTTCAACTGGCATAAGGGCTAAGTCTACAACTATAGTTAAATAGCGCCAATCCATATCCTTCCTTTCATCCATCCATCCACCTCTCTTACCGTCGTCAAACCGTATTTCAGGCATGTTAGTCGGGGAAAAGTCACCAATACTGGAATCTTCATCCTCATCATCATCCTCGCCGTGGTGGTGGCCGGAGGAGGACCTGCTATCCAGGAAGCTGAGGTGAGCGAAACAGGAAGTGGTCAGGAACTCTGACAGCTTCCCCGTCTGGATCCTGGGGAGAGAAGCGGTTGAAGAAGACAAACAAGGCATGAAGAAGAAAGACATTATGACACATAATTTAAAATAAATCTGTGAAATGTAAGCTTTTTGTCAGTTAATCTGATTATTCATGATCTTTCCTAAAATGTACAAACACCTGATGTTTTGTATTTATAATACAGCATGGCTGTAAGACAAGCTATCTAGATTAGAACATGATTTGTCTGTATGTATGTAGAATGCATGTCTATCCCCTCAACAGTAGACCAATCACAGCTTATGCTGCTACACGCATGATGTCATGAACTAACCACTTTTGACCATGTACGCCTGAAATACAGAGTTACCTAAAAGTGGAATTTATGAAGGGTGTGAAAGTTGGGTCACAGCTGAAAATCTATGCATCTATAACACACCATTATTGTTGTTGTGAAGCACTTTTGTTCTTATTTATAAAGAAGATCTTTATTTCTATTTGGTCAAATGCAGCATAGACCATCACCACAATAGGGCAAGAACACCATAATAAATAGGTAACATTTGGGCAGGCCACAAAGTCATTAGACTCTATGTGTGGTTTAACTGATGAACAGTACATATTATTCTCTGAGAATAAACCTCACCTCGCTCCTCCAAAGTATCCATCCTGGAGTTTCTTCAGAGTTGCCAAGACTGCAGGGTCCAGATCTGAATGGTCCTCCGCTGGTATGCACGCACACACGCACACGCGCACACACACACACACACACACACACACACACACACGGTCTGTGATATGGGGAAGGTGACGGTGGGTCGTCCAGTCAACCTCCATCTTGATGACAGGTAGGACAGATCTGTCCTCAGCATCTCCACGATCATCCTGTTGTCCAACGCCAAGTAGAACTGATGGTGATCTATGAACTGAACACATGTAGAACTGATGGTGATCTATGAACTGAACACATGTAGAACTGATGGTGATCTATGAACTGAACACATGTAGAACTGATGGTGATCTATGAACTGAACACATGTAGAACTGATGGTGATCTATGAACTGAACACAAGTACAATTGCTGGTGATCTATTAGACAAGCAAGGAACGGTTGTTCCATTTTAGTATGTATAGAATAGAATGTATAGCATTGTATCATAATGCTATATTTTAATATCCTAAATTCTCCCCCAAAAACGTTTGTAAATGTGTGTTTCTTTGATATCTTTGTTGTTACTGTTAACTGTTACCAGTTGTAAAGATCATGCTTTTGTGAGATGAACAGCACAGCTGATTGTGTGGGTGTTCTCAAACTGCCGTGTCAAAGTCAAACAGTGAATTTGTCCTGGTGGCATCGACCCTATTGTCACCTGACTGTCTGCTGGGTCGTGCTCTACGTGTCCAGAGTAGTCTAATAAATACAACCACGTTGGCTGACCTCTGATGAATGGAAGGAATGGAATGCCAGCCCACACAGCAACATGTGACCAGGCTGGTGCCCAGCATGAGGAGGAGGTACAAGGCTGCTGGGACTTCGTATTACTTTTCTACCCGCTACTGAGGCTCCAGACTATTATTGTTTGTTCAATGAATAAAGCGTCACATTGCCAATATGTCCTGTTTACTCCTTCTTATTGATGGGGAGTTGGTTGTTCTGTTGAGTACAGATGATGGCGACTTTGTTTACCTGTGGTGTGAACGCGAACACATTGTTTCTGATCATGTAGAACTTGGCGGTTCCCAGAACTCCCATTCTCCTGTAGGGCCGACCTGTCAGACCCAGCCTCTGGTTACGACCTGAGGAGAGAGACAGATTGAGTCATTGATTGATCGATCACTCAATCAATCACTCACTCACTCGATCAATCAATCTTTCACATCAAAGTAAAAGCGGGTGAAATTCTTGCTTGTGCCGGCTCTCACTATTGCAGTTAACCCATTAAGACCGGGAACGCATCTGTGTCATTTTATAGATTTCTTTGGCTATTAAAAAATAGCAGATATGGATCTGCTAATTTGGAAGAATCGTGAACATTTTTGCAAATCATTGAATATATATATATATTTTTTTAAACAGTTTTTTTTTAACTAAAATCTTTGCTTCTGGGGATTCTACAAATGTCTTCTAAATCCTAATAGTTTTTTGAAAGAACTTATGTTGCTATAATCAGTGGTTCTCAAACTTGTCAAGGACCCCCAAAATGTATATGTATTTGGCCACAGACCCCCATCTCAAAATATGTTGTTCCAGGGACCCTCCAGAAGCAAAGATTTGAGTAAAAAATATATATATATATATTCAAAGATTTGCCAAAAAACAAAAATAGCAGATCTACTAATAGCCAAAGAAATCTAAAATGACACAGATGCGTTCCCAGTCTAAGACAAAGTAAAAGTAGGGTTAGAGAGAATAAAAATATAGTGGAAAGAACACGTAAAGTGCATGCAGGAAGGGATGGAGAGATGGAGGTTGGGACGAAGGACAAAGAGAAGGAGGGATGGGGAGAAGGAAGACAGTTTACCATAGAAATGCAAAGCAGAAAGGTGCTGGTACAGTAGCAAAAAAAAAAAGGCTAAATAAATAAAGTAAGTTGACGATTAATTGTCACACAAACGATTTAATTGTGTTTTGGCATTAAACATTGGAACATATGAATACAATTTAAATTTCTGTTTTGTTTTTTTAGGCTTGTAATCACAATTTGCACAGGGCGCAGATATGACAAATAACTTAAATCTACAAATAAATTACTGACATATTTAATAGAAAATAGCTGGGTAAACTTTTAGATCTGCTATTTCTACTATTTTTGGAAAATGTTTTGAAACTGTATGAACATTTTTCAACATGGAAACGATTATGCAAATGAATTGCGATTATCTCAAATAATTGCGATGATGCGATTATGTAATAATTGTGACAGGCCTCCTAAAGACACATAGAAGCTGTTCTAGGTTTTTACCCAGCCTGGCGTAGATGTGACTCAGGACTTTGGAAGGCTGGACGTGTATGGGGTGGATGTCAGCTACTGTCTCCACCTCGATGCCGTTCTGCAACAGCAGCTCTTTGATCTCCTCATTCTCGGCCAGGATGGACACTGCACAAACAGAGATGGAACTTATTAGGCAGGCGCACACTTGCGCGCGCACTTCATTTATACAGTCTATGGCGCACCCGCACACGCACACACACACACACACACACACACACACGTGTTGGTGAAACTGGTACCTATTATGTCCCTAAAATGACATGCATGTTTGCATTTAGTCAACCCACCCTTCATAAATAAAAAGTTAATAATGTTCGACACAATAGGCTATTTAAACATTCTATCTTCCATTGCCAGAAATAATTACTTATACCGTCGTGCCTGTGTGGTTTCAGCCCCCTGGACATAGTATACATTATTACTTGATTTAATAGTAGCCTAAATGTTAATCTGAGAACCAAATTAGACCAAGAGGTAGAGAGAAGAAAGGAGAGAATGTGTGAAAAACAGAGGAAGAGAGTCATGAGAAAGAAGAGAGAAAACCTATTGTGTGAAAAAGAGAGGAAGAGATAGTGTTATTACCGAGAAAGAAAGAAAAGAGAAAAACAATGAGCGTGAGAAAACAGGAAGTCCCCCCACCCCCCACACACACACACGCACGCATGCATAGGTTCATAGATACATATTGTTGCATACTGACTTTGTGCGAAGAGTCTTTCAAACTATTCAGCTTAGTCACTAGCAGAGTTATTATAGTTTTACAATACTCTAAGATTTTTATTTCGTTTTTTAGTTTGGTGTTTGATTTCAGTCTAGTTTTATTTGTAGGAATTGATCAGTTTTAGTTCAGTTTCTTTTTAGTTTGAGGCTTATTTTTTACTTTTTCAGGTATTTGAGGAAAGCCTTGGTTTATAGAAGCTGAATAATGTAGGACGAAATTACATCAAATATGATGGTGGACAAAGTAAAACCAAAGATCATTTTACATGCAATTCAATTTTGTTTCTGTTAAAGAGCACAGCAGTGACGACGTAGAAATGTCACAACATTTGTGAAAATCGTAGGATAAATAGAGACTGGTTTGGATTGGTTAAAGCTGCAATCCATTAGATTCATGGCCTACCCAGGACGTGAACCCAGATCCCCCGTGTGAGCACCAAAATGTCTCTTTAGCTATAAGGGAGAGCCTGTTTGGGAAGGCAAAACATGTTCCTTTGACATACAGTATATGCAATAGCTCTTTACAACCAGTAGGTGTCCTACAGGATCTAAACGTCTCAATGGAAGGGATAGTTATGTTAGGTTGAGTGGTGGAAATTAACTAAGTAGATTTACTTAAGTACTGTATTAAATACAATTTTGAGGTATTTGTACTTGAGTATTTCCTATTTTCGATACTTTTACTTCTACTCCACTACATCTCAGAGGCAAATATTGTACTTTTACTCCAATACAATTATTTGAAAACTTTAGTTACTTACTAGTTACTTTGTAGATTTAGATTATTATTACAAAACATACATTACCCACTTCAGCCCTATATACATTTCGGCCATTTGAAAATAGACGATCTACAAGCTTACAATGCGTCGTGATGCGATGCATTGTGAGCTTGTAGATCTGCTATTTTCAAAAGATTGTATACATTTTGAACTTGTGAAATGGGACATTCTGCATAATGAGTACTTTTACTTTAAGTACATTTTGATGCCAATACTTTTGTACTTTTACTCAAGTAAATTTTGGAAACCGGACTTTTACTTGTAACAGAGCATTTCTACATTGCAATATTGATACTTTTACTTAAGTAAAAAAATTAAGTACTTTTTCCACCACTGGTTATGCTAGTTATACTGTATCAACACACCCGACCATATAGATTTGTAAAAATATTGGTACTTTGTATCTACTAAGTAGATAGTAGATAAGTAAGTGTTTCAAGCATCAGCTCTTCATCAAACAAAGGAGCTCTTTTGAAACTGGTGGTAATACATTGTTATGGGAGCATTTTAGAGTGTGCAGACTTTAACATTTAATTTTCACTGATGTAATTATCATTCAGTAATCTACAGCTGCATCTGAGGGTGCGCCCGTAGAGGGAGTTTGGCTCTCTGCCAGGCATTCTTGCTGCAGACAACCACCATAATCTATGACAGAGCCGATGAACTGTTTTAGCAGCTTAAGCCCTATTTTATACTTTGTTGTATGATGTGTCGTGTACTGTAGCAGATCAGCTATTTTAGCTACTTTTAGAAACGTTTGGCCTGTAATGACATGCCCAAAATAGAGACCGCTAGGTTGAAAGTGATTAAAACATGTGTAGACATGCCCACCCACCCTGTACGACAACATCAGGCTTGGGGATGGTAGAGAATCTCCTGTTCAGTGGGTCGATCTCTCCAGGGGCAAGGAAACCCTGTAGCACAGGAAGAGAGGTCGAACATTGAAAAACATTAGCTGGTTACTGGTTACAATAACAGAGAATCTATTATTCACCCTCTGGAGTTATCACAACCACATTTTAGATTTTTACGGTTTAATTACATAAAATGATGTATACATTACATTAACATGTATTATTAATTCAGATGGATTGTGTTAGCAAGCATACCATCAGCTATCAAAACCTACCATCAACCTTTAAAACCTTGTAATGACAGAATTTGTGCCTCATTTATACTAGAAGCATAATGCCCAGCTTTTGTTTTCACTTTTTATGTTCCGCATCTGGAGTTGAATCTGATGTATGACTTGTGCTACATAAATAAAGATTGATAGATTTTTTTAAAAACATGTACGGTTAACAATAAAAATGATACGCCCACACACGCCAACCTGCACGGTACAGGAGCAAAATGTATTAAAGAAGCAACGTTTTGGTCTGAAGAAGGTCATCTGTAGCCTCGGAAACCCATGCCTTTTTTTAGGTAATCTGTGACCAAAACATTGCTTATTTAATACATTTTGCTCCTATACCGTGCAGGTTGGCAGAGTGTGGGTGTATTATTTGTATTGTTGATGTGCACCTGCTTTTAAGTTTTACTTTAGGTGTGCGAAGGTTTCTTAACCCATTAAAACCAGGAAAGCTTCTGTGTCACTTAAGATTTTCGCGTTGGCTATTCAAAAATAGCAGATGTACAAGCTCACAGCGAGCTTGTACATCTTGTACAACATCTTGTACAACTATAGTACTTTCTTGGGTTTAAAATACTCTCAACCCATTAAGACCGGGAAAGCATCTGTCATTTTAGATTTTAACCACTTTAACCATTATCTTATACTTTGGCTTTTCAAAAATAGCAGATATACAAGTTCATAGTGCGGCACCGAGTGCTGCGCTATGAGCTTGTATATCTGCTGAAAATCTTTGAATATGTATATTTTTTAAAGCGAACATTTGTAACTGAAATCTTCTGGGGATTCTACAAATGTCTTCTACTGTAAATAATTTTTTTGAAAAAACGTGTTGCTGTAATGAGCAACTTTTTCATGTCAAGGGCCCCCAAAATTATATGTATTTGGCCGTGGACCCCCATCTCAAATATGTTGTTCCAGGGACCCCCCAGAAGCAAAGATTTGAGTTACAAATGTTTGCTTCCGTAGGTTTCAGTGTAAAAGGACTGATAAGTGATTCCTCACCTCAGACATAGGTTTCCCAGTACGTACAGAGACTGGCCCCATTTCAGAGGACACTTCCCCATAGGAATCCTCTCCACAGTGTGAGGATTCATGTACTCCTCCTCCACCTGAAAACACCAAACACAGGAGGAATAAGGTTATATGGGCACCGGTAGAGATGACATGACAATGAAAGTGACATAGAATCATTGTCATGTGATTTTGTTAGGATTAAATTAAGATTTCATCTGTTATTTAGCCACAAGATCAAGATTTGACTTTGAAAACACTGCAGAACCCTTCAAATGTCACTATAAAAACGACTTATCTTATCAGCTAGATAACAAGCTATAAACTAGAATAACAAGATGCTAAAGCCTGATTTATACTTAGTTGAGCTCTGGTGTTGCATGGCGAAAATAGCCGATCTACAACATCACAACATTTCGCACTGCAACGGGTTGTGAGCTTGAGGAACTAAATCAAGCGTTAACGTTCTGACATTGTCAGCAGGGACACTGTAGAGTTCTGGTACCAGCCTTATTCCATCCTTCTGTTTGATCAGGATGCCTTCCAGAGCCTCCTGGTACTCTTGAACCTGCGTGGGCAGGAAATATTCAACATAAAGCATGTTAAATACAATATCATACATGTCTTTACCCTGAAGAACGTACATATCAATAGTATGAGAAAGATAATAGAGGGACAAGTTTATAACACCATTTTTTAAAATCTTGACTGAGGTCACACACGCACACGCACACGCACACACGTGTACCTGCTCAGGACTGTTGATGAAGATTCCATCTAATATGAGGTACGTCCAGAACAGAGGCCACTCACACTCATTGTTCTCAAACAGTTTGAGCTCTGCAGACTCATAGTACAGACGGTTAGGATCCTGGGAGGGAGGGAGGGATGGAGGGAGATAAAGAATGGACAGTTGAGGCATGAGAGAGAAAGAGTGAAAGAGAGAGACAGGCAGGGGGGGAAAAAAGCGAAAATGTGAGACCAACATATACAGTGTGTGTGTGTGTGTGTGTGTGTGTGTGTGTGTGTGTGTGTGTGTGTGTGTGTGTGTGTGTGTGTGTGTGTGTGTGTGTGTGTGTGTGTGTGTGTGTGTGTGTGTGTGTGTGTGTGTGTGTGCAAGACGTGCATGGCATGAGAGAGAGAGACCAGTACAAGCCTGCTCTACCGCAGCCTCTTATCAGAGGAAGTAACCTTACATCCACTTCCTGTTTCCACAGGCCTAGACTTTTGTTGTGCTTTAAGTTTTTTTTTTTTTTAACAACTTTAGCTGCCCGTTTCTGAATGTAAACGTTTTTCAAGAGCACAGAGAGATTCTCCTCTCACAGAGCTACTTGCTCTGATAAGCCAAAACCCTCATCCCTCGCTCAAAGCAAACAGGTCCCAGGTCCTAGTACAGACAGTACAAACAGATCCATTAAAGAAACTAGCACCTTGCTTAAAAGCACACCTAAACGGTAACCGTTCTCATTCAATTACTACTGGCTGATTAGCTACTCACACAAAAGCACACACTAAGTCCAGTTCCATTAGTTCTGCCACTGTGCATTCACAAGAAGTCCTCAAACGACCTGAACGCTGGTCAATGAGATGCTTTGCAGGAGGTTCTGTAAATACATCTGATACCTTGTATCACCATTTGAGACGTGCTGTATATTGGACTGAGAGTGCTGTGTTACATAACAGGGTTTTTTCTTTCCTTGTAACTGTCGCCACGTGATTGCTCAGAGGGGAAACATTGGATCTCTGCATAGGGTCATGATTACAAACTTAACTTGATGATTAATTGTCACTCAAATAATTGCGATTAACGATTTAATTGCGTGTTTGGCATTGTTGAACATTGGAACATGAATACAATTGCCTTTTAGGCTTCGTAATCAAAAAATTGCACAGGGCAGATAACAAGACAAATAACTTAACCATACAAAGAAATTATTGACATATTTAATCATTTTAAACATGTAAAAATAGCAGAAATAGCCGATCTACAAGCTTACAACACGTCACAAAGTTGCGTGTTGTAAGCTTGTAGATCTGCTATTTTTGCTTTTTTGTAATATTCGAAAATGGAATTGAAACGATTATGCAAAAATAATTGCAATTGACATCACATGGTATGAGAATGTTGTACACCACCTGAACATACACAATCACAGTGTTGAGCATGGAGCATGTTGTGTTGTTTACCTCTTTAGGGGTTTTGTGTCCGTCTCTGAGAAACCTGCAGCAGCCGTACCGACCCTGAACAGACAGAAAGAAAATTTCAATTTAAGCATAAAGCAGACCCTCTATTTCATAGTATACAGTGTGAGATCAGACTAAATGGCATGAACCGCAGTCAAATCAATTACAAGGTACATGGTCATGTAAATAGAGTGCAAAGACAGCAATTGATTAACTAGGATGCCAGGTAAACATCAAACTTAGCATCTAAAATGTTATCACTAAATAACATTCTTAATATTTGTGGACAATCTAAATATTATATACAGTACAACATGAGAACAAGTAACCAACATGCATCTGCTAAGTACATGTGCTGTATACACTACAGTAACAAGCATCCAGTGGTGGAAAAAGTACTCAATTTTTTTACTTCAGTAAAAGTATCAATACTGCGATATTGAAATACTCTGTTACAAGTAAAAGTCTGGAATTCAGTACAAAAGTATTGGCATCAAAATGCACTTAAAGTACAAAAAGTTAAAGTACTCACTATGCAGAATGTCCGATTTCACGTTTTCAAATTTATAAAAATGTTTTGAAAATAGCAGATCTACAAGCTCACAATGCGTCGCATTGCGACACATTGTGAGCTTGTAGATCTGCTATTTTCAAATGGCCGAAATGTATATAGGCCTGAAGTGGTTGTGTTTTGTAAAAAATAATCTAAATCTACAAAGTAACTAATAACTAAAGTTTTCAAATAACTGTAGTGGAGTAAAAGTACAATATTTGCCTCTGAGATAGATAGAGAGTGGAGTAGAAGTAAAAGTACTGAAAACTGGAAATACTCCAGTAAAGTAAAAATCACACCCAGTGTGAAGTGGGCGGTGTGGTCACAGTGGTCATCACAGTGATGGAAGTTCACTTAAAGAAAAGTAACATTGTGGACCAACCATTGTACACCCCTAATTAAAAAAAAACATAAATGTGTTTTTTTTAAAGTGCATAGTCCTATTTATAGGGCTATGCACATGTGTCATGTGTTTCACTAGCCAATCACAGTCCTGAATAGACTGTGATTGGCCAATCACTGTGCAGGGTTAGGGGGGTACAATGGTGGCCAATCACAGCGCAGGGTTGGGGGGGTACAATGGGTGGGGGGGGGTACAATGGTGGCCAATCACAGTGCAGCGAATGTCGATGTCCAAACCTCACATATAGGGGCGGTTTCACCGCCCAAAAATACCTCAAAATTGTACTTAAGTACAGTACTTGAGAACATGTACTTAGTTACTTTACACCACTGCTAGCATCTATCAAAAATAGGCAACAAAAAGTGATACAAGGAATGAGAAGTGCTAGGGGGTGAGGTAGAGTCTGAAGAGGAGAGTTTTCAGACTGTGGTGAAAAATGTGGAGTAAGTCTGCAGTCCTGACTGAGGGGGGAGGTCAGGGGTCATTCCACTGTTTGGAAGCCAGGAGGGAGAAGAGTATAGGATGCCTGAAGCATTGGCCACAGCATCGTAGGGAAGGGAGGGACAGACGTCCTGTGTTAGCTGATCTGAAGTGTGCAAGAAGGGGTGTAGAGGTGGAACATAATCCTGAAGGTAAAGGGGGGGCCATGCCCTTGTAGGTAGCAGGTGGAAGTAACCATAGGCAGTCACAAAAGCCTCACACCTCCTCCTCATGCTTATCACATGTTGCCGTGGGATGTCATTCCATTCCTCAACCATGATTCATCACAGGTCAGCCAGCGTGGTCGTGTTTGTTAGACTATTCAGACTTATTCGGATACATGCGTGTCACTGCCCGCCCCTGCCGGTTCTCTAATTATTTTTTTTTAAATAGGCTCTGTCATGATTAATTGACCACATATATGAAGTTAAACAACTAAATTCAATCCAAACGATATCTTAAAAGTAAATTCCGTGCCTCAAAAAAGAAGTTTGAGAGCGTTTTAAAACCGAAAGTAAAAAGTGTAACTGCCTACAGAAAACAATGGCGGATCGTTCCATTTTTGTCGGCTGCACTCGGTCCCATTCGGGCTCACTCGAACTCGCCACCTGAGTGGCCAACTGTCACTGTCAATCACAGAACGATGAGCGACGACGCTGATAGGCTCGTCCATTTGGTGAACGGGCTAGAAACGCCCAGACAAGCCTTCAGGCCAGACTCCTTCCTGAAATCAAATGGAAATGAGATTTTCCGGAGGGAGGGGCTTTACCAGGCTAGGAAATAGCTGCTTGCTCAGGAGAAATATTGCCTGACCTTTGGGCAATAACACTTGTCAACCAGCAGGTGTCCCATCTCATGTCACTGTACTGACCTGTAGCTTGGAGATGATCTCCCCTTTAGTGATGTTGACCAGGTTGAGGTCCTCCACAGCGAAGGCAGGGTAGGAGATGATGGCCAACACACCTGCATCCACTTCCTTAGATATGGACGCCTTGGGCAGCATGGAGGTCAGGATGGACTGAAAGACAGGAAGGAGAGAGACTTATTCTTTTTCTCACATTTCATCCAACACTTAAGACCGCCTCCCTCTTGATTTGTAGACCAAAGATGCTGCACACAAGAATGTAAACATACGTTTTTTTATTTTATTTATTATGAATGGGTGGATAAGTGCATGTGGCAGTATGTCATGAGTGTGTGTGTGTGTGTGTGTGTGTGTGCGTGCGTGCGTGCGTGCGTGCGTGTGTGCGTGCGTGCGTGCGTGCGTGTGTCATGGAATCTGATTTTTGTGAACCAGATTCAAACCACATTCCTAAGTGGTTTGAAATGCAATTTAAATCTGATCTCTAAAGATGTGTCTCCGTCTGGACACTCGGACACTGAGGCCTGATTTATAGTTTGTCATTCGACAAATATAGCGGATCCACAAGTTCACCACACAATCGACATCGTCGTACTACAGTGCAGTGTACATGAAGCATTACACAGCAACCAGTGCAGATTAATCCGATCTGATCCCTTGCAAATAGCAGTGTGGGCATGAAGAGAAGATTTGAGAAACATGCATTGGCCTGCAGTCTGAACAGAGCGTGAGAAGTGATGGTGACACGTTGAACGTGTGTGTGGGTCTTATAACCACTGTCTTCCTCTCTTTTTCACACATTCTCTCCATCTTTCTCATAATGACTCTGTCCTCCTCTCTTTTTCATGTATGTATGTGTGTGTGTGTGTGTGTGTGTGTGTGTGTGTGTGTGTGTGTGTGTGTGTGTGTGTGTGTGTGTGTGTGTGTGTGTGTGTGTGTGTGTGTGTGTGTGTGTGTGTGTGTGTGTGTGTGTGTGTGTGTGTGTGTGTCTGTGTCTGTGTGTGTGTGTGTGTGTGTGTGTGTGTGGTGTGTGTGTACCTGACAGTGTTGTATATCATCAACCAGTGCATGGACCACAGAGCTGGGTCCTCCTTCAGCTCCAAACAGGTTCAGGTCATCCAGGGCCTCCAGGGCTGCCTGCAGGGCAGATCAAACACCACAACACAAGTATTACATGACAGCAGGGTATTACACGTGGGTAGAGAGGCCCTCAGAGAGGCCCTCTGGGAATCAGGAGGTCACCAGTTCTTCCCCACCACCAGTTCACTTAGGGACACTAAGCCCCTAATTGCTCCCTGAGCGCCGTATTAATGACATCCACTGTTCCTAATATAGTTAGGATGGGTAAATGCAGAGGACACTGTCCAGTAGCGGAACTACTTGTGTTTGCGATCATAATCTGTAGTCGCGTATTACTATTAACAAATAAATGGTGCTTGTATAACTGTGCATAAAAGTAATATCGCACTCATGCTGTTATCAGCACGGCTGTGATTATCTTCAGCACCCGGCCTGTAATCTCACGCTTATGACTGGATCACAGCTGTGTTGATATACAGTCCAACAGCACTCCCTCTAGTGCGATATTGTTTACTGAACCCTAGTGTCCCTACTCTGGGCATGTAATAATAGGCAAATATTTGGTGAAAATAGGTGAATATTCTGCAAAGTTATTCAAAACATATATCGCTATTTGACATAAAACAACGTATACTGTTATGTATAGGGCTTAAGTGGTTAAGTAAATCAGAGGAGAGGAAAGAGGACAACAATAGTATATAGTATAGAACTGATATCACAACACATGAGAACATGAGTTCAAATCCCAGCTCAGAATAGACAAAAGCATAATATAGTACAATAGTATAATTATAGTATAGTATAGTATAGTATAGTATAGTATAGTAAAGAATAGAATAGAATAGAACAGCATAACGGCAGAGTATGGGTTCAAATCCCAGCTCAGAGAAGAATAGACTAGTACAGTACAGAACAGATAACAGCACAACAAACATCACAGCATGGGTTCAAAGCTCTCAGCTCATGTTGTGTTGCTGCTGTCAACACCACTGATGATGAATGTGACCTCCTGACAGGGCGAGTAGAGAATGTACCACTGTGGTGCCCCTTTCCATTAAGTCTGAAATTAGCCTGTGTGTGCATGTGTACTAGGTTATGTTGACATTCTTGGAAACCTCTGAGGTTTTACTACTACTGTATGAACCTGATACCCTCACAACCAACTGAACCAAGGATAACATGGGGGCAGCATGCCGTGTGTGTGTTTGTGTGTGTTAGGGTTAGGGTTAGTGAGCAGAACTGCAGATTTACGTTGCATTCATGCGTACAGTATGAATGAGAGACTGAGGACACATTGAATATATTGAAAGAAGTCGAGATTGTCTGCCTGTACACGAGCGAGCGAGCGAGCGAGCGAGCGAGAGATAGTGTGGTGAGTGTGACGAAGAAAAATAGCACGCGCGCGTGTGTGTGTATGTGGCTGGCAGGTATATCAAAGCAAAGTATTCATTATCTCCTCAGTCATCCATGAACCATTACATTCTCAGCTGCCCAACAGCGCTCTCTCTCTCTCTCTGTTCTCTCAGTGCGACCCCGGGGTCTGTGCAAAGGTCACATGTGGTGACTGAACTGAGGTTTCTATGCTAGTAGTAATGTTTATGGTCATACAACAGATATGTGTTAGTTACTTGTTCAGACCTTTTTGTATTCAAATTAACAAATGTGAAGAACGCCATTTAGATAGCATGTTGTTTAGGCAGATGCCAGGTTCATTGTTTATCTGATATCCTAGTTTCTTTGAGGCACTACATTATTCTCTCTCCACTCTACTTATGTGACTGTTTACCTTGTTGTTTCTTGACTAGGGTTCATGCTTAGTCTGCTTATTCTGATCTCGCTCTGGGTAAGAGAGTCTGCTAAATGCATAAATTGTCATTTTAACAGGCATTATGCATGCTGGTTTGCATAATCAACATTTCTTCATGAAAATATAGTGGAGATTCACTCAGACAGTTTGATATCATCTGAATTGACAAATGCCTTCTTTTCTTTTTGAATTGACAAGAGTGTATGATGAAGAGCATAAACAACTCTGTGGGACGGGTCCGGGAGACTCAGAGTGAACTAGATGATGTTAAACTGTCTTTATGAACCTACACCATTGATGCATGTCATTATGTGCATTCATACCAACCTTGGCCATGCCTATGGAGCTGGCATTCAGCTCGGTGATGCCCTGGTTCGTCTTGTCACCCCTTTCCCACATCCCATAATCCTGTGGGACACCAGAAGACGACCAATTATTGTCATAACACCACAACCTACTGTTAACACTTTGGGGTGAATACGTATGTTTGTGGCACCTTTGTGACACCAAACGCCTAGTACCCTTGTCCCGCTTTCTTTTTTTACCCCCCTTCCCCCCCATTTGTTTGGAGCACCCAGCCAAGCTGGAGGCACTAGAGGATTCAAACCTCTAATCTCTACGGTGGTGGACAGGACCTTTACCCTGTGCAACCAAGAATCCCCCTGTTTTAGCTCTTGCTCATTTGATTTTCCTATTTGTCTCATCTGTTTAAGAAAGTAGGTAGCTGATATATTGCACTTTTACCTTAGCGGTAGGTATACTCTTAGTTGCTTGTTTTAGAAGAGAATGCACTTAAAGACTTCTGGTGATTAGTAGTTTCCTTGCCTACGTATGTTGAATGCACTTATTGTAAGTCGCTTTGGATAAAAGCGTCTGCTAAATGACTGTAATGTAATGTAATGCTTTCTTTTCAAGAATATAAACAAAAACCACCACCTGATTTTTTGGAAGAATATAAACGGTCACCACCACCTGATTTTTCGGTCCCCATATCTCTCCCAGCTCTCCAACTGTCTGAATGGACGTGCAACATGTTTGGGGTATACATTATACAAAGAATGCTTACAGCCACTTTGTAGGCAGCCTCTATGTAGAACATCAGGTTCTGAACCACATCCACTTCATCTAGCGTGTAGACAATATGGAGACCTGGAACGAATGTGCATAACACACACACAAATAATTTGTTTATAGGCAAATGGACCGGTACTCTCTTCTGCTATGTGAGAGTAACTGTGCATTCTATTATTATATAAATATGAATCAGTTTGTTGTTTAAACTAGTATCCATGATATAGACTTATTCAAAGTGATGAGGATAAGGACTATAGACTCTATAGAGCATTCTGAATTGTAACACAGGCATCATCTGTGTTATATCCCAGTCACATGAGACAACACGATCAATACTCAGATTAATACCCTGAGCATTCAATCCAAGGCTAAAAGCATTTAATTTGCCTCACATGGTTTAACTACTGTTTCAGAGGAACTACGCCAATGAAAGGGAGCATCTGCCTCTCACACACACACACACACACACACAGTCTCACCTGAGGCAGTCATCTGAGCGAGGAAGAGGAGGAACAGAGAGGTGGCGTCCACCTGCAGATGTCCCCACTGGTCATCAGACACCACCGTCCCACACGTCCTGATGTTGTACTTGGCATGCAGGGAGTCTGACGTACTCTTACTGTACTTAAACTTCTCCACCTTATCCAGCTGTGGGCGGAAGAGAGTTAGAGAAATAGATTGTGGATATTGATGGCTAGATAGATGCCAATTGGCTGGTTTGTGAATTGTTTCTTTCTGCAACCTGTGTGCACATGTAGTCTCAATGTTTGTATACAAAATAACTGGTCAAACACAGACACTAGGGGGCGGGGCTCTATTTTCATTTCTCCCAAAGGGAAATTAACCAGTCCTTAATCTGTGCATGTGTGTGTCAGAGAAAGGGCGTGTTTGATACACGTATTTGTTTTAGCTCTTGCTCATTTGATTTTACTATTTTGTCTCATCTGTTTAAGAAAGTAGGTAGCTGATATATTGCACTTTTACCTTAGCGCTAGGTATACTCTTAGTTGCTTGTCTTAGAAGAGAATGCACTTAATACTTCTGGTGAGTAGTTTCTTTCCCTACGTATGTTGAATGGAATTATTGTAAGTCGCTTTGGATAAAAGCGTCTGCTAAATGACTGTAATGTAATGTAAATGTAATGTGTTTAGTTGTGCGTTGGAAAGATTGTGCGTTCAGCACTGTTGACATACCTGTCTCATAATGCACTGAAGAATCCCTCTCATTAGTTTCACCACACTCTAGAGAGGAACACAGACACAGACAGTGACATTTCCAACACAGCATCCTCTGTAGGCACTCAGGCACAGAAATATGACACTACTGTACTCCATGCCAACTGGAACGCTCTCTCAGCACAGGGGAAGGACACGGATGCAAGCATGCGCGTACCCACACACACCCACCCACCCAAACACTCACACACACACACCCACATACATACACACACACACACACACACACACCCAAACACTCACACACACCCAAACACCCCCCCCACACACACACACACACACACACACACACACACACACACACACACACACACACACACACACACACACCCACACACACACACACCCAAACACCCACCCACACCCAAACACCCACACACATATAACCCCTGACTGTGCTTTCCCTGCAGGATAGGCGAGACACAATCCTTGAGCCTGGACCTATCCAAAACCAGGGGTGGGCAACCTTTTTGGGCACCTGATCACAGCCGTTTTCTAAGGCTTACGTGATCACCCAGTGCCAGACAGTGAAAACCACATCTTAATTATTATTATAGGCTGCTAAGTGCTAATTAGAATAACACCATTATAGAATGAGGTATTCATCTAATAATTAAACCTAACAAAGAATGAGTCAATAATGTAATTTTAATAATAAAGTTATTAAGTAATTCTGACTATCTGGAGAGAAAGGTTTTATGGAAATCATACAACAACGGTTGTTTTTGACGTTAGAACTAAGCAGCTGGAGACTTGCTTTCATTTTTCATTGCAATTGTGTCGTATTTGTCTGTATTGTCCTTTGTGTTAATGGTACAAGGAGATACCAGGGTTGTGGCTCTTTCGGAGCGGGAACTTTGGGGGGGGTGGGAGGGGTAACATACATTCACTGTTTTTGTATGCCTTTTGTCATAGACCTGTATGTGAAAATATAAAATAAAAAAACCTTAAACAGAAATAAGCAGCTGGTGATTCCTGAAATTGGCCGTAAACTCAGTTCTAACAGTTAGACCCTTCACTACGTTGCACTATCATCTTTTAAAAATCATTTTAGGGCAGTTGTGGCTTTATGTCACACAGTGTAGAGACAGGAAGCTAAGGACAGACAGGGGGAAAGTTTCAACACAGGTTTACATACAGAATCGAACCAAACATTGCACTAACCGCTGTCCCTCACATCATCTCTAGTGTCACACGTTTTGTTGGAAGCATAATGTAAAAATAATCCTGATAGTTGTCAATTTGTACACTTTTAGAGTTTAACTCAGGGTGTTCCTGTACCAGTCCAGTACAGTGTTGGGCTGTGGTTTGTCTGGATCTGATTCAAACAGCCACTCAGAAGTGGCATCCTTTACCAAGATGTTTCTCCTACTCCTAGTTTGATTGATTGATTGAATATTTTATTAGGCAAAAAATGTAAAACAGCACAGTTACATTTAAAATACTTTGTCTAACAGGTCCGTTCATAAAAGTCCTTGCGGACTTGTTTCCAATGAGGGCCTTGGTATTCAATTAATATACATATATAGTGGCACCACAGTTCGAATATCATTACAAAAAAAAAACAGCAAAAAAGATATCACTTTGTACAACAAAAAAATTAAAAAGAGGGGGAAAATGATATGTACAAGAACAGGGGGGGGGGGTCTGCTGTCTAACGGGAAAATGGTACTACCTCCTCCTTTGGCCACCTGAAAGGTGCTTTTTTAAGGCTCTTTTAAATGAGCCCAGCGAACTGCATGTTTTGAGGGATGGAGTTAGACTATTCCAATCCTGGGTGGCAGTGCTGTAGAAGAAGAATTTGCCCATGTTTGTTTTATGGGTGGGTGGTACCAAATTGTTGTTAATGCTCGCTCTGGTATTGTGACTGTGGGTGTCGCTAACCTTTTGGAGGTATTTACTCAGATATGCGGGAATAGGGGGCATATCGGGCAAATTTTGCATTTACAATTTTGAAGGCCAGTCCCATTTTTAGTTGTTTAACCCTGTCTTCCACCCTGAGCCAGCCTAGGCTGGCAAAATGGGTGGGAGAAAGGTGAGTCATGGGCCCCAATCCGAGGAGTAGCCGAATCAGTTTGTTTTGGGAGGTTTGAAGCTTAGTCTTCAGTGACACTGAGGTGTTGGAGTACCAGGAGGTGCAAGCATAGTCAAAAAGTGGTTGAATCAGGGCCCCAGAGAGGGTCCTGAGGGCCTGAGGGTTGACAAAAGAGGAAGTGGTCCAAATAAACTAAAAACATGAGCTACATTCCAGAGAATTGAGTCAAGTCCAATGCTAGACCAGAATGCATGATCTTAATCAATGGTTGTCCTGTTTACATTTTGCAGTGTGCAGTATAAGACTAGATTATAAGACTTGATTATCTTCTTTGCGATTATTCTATTGATGACTTGTTTGATTGACAGAGAAGCAGAAGTGTGTTTGTTAATTGTTTTGTATATTTTCTTATGCATTTGTGTATTTATTTATCAATGAATCGACAAAACAATCAGAGATTGATTTTTCATAATCGACTAAATTAATTTGTCTGATAAACCACTTAAGCCCTATTTTATACCTCTTTGAACAATAAAATAGCAGGTCTACCAGATCACAGCACATCACATGTTGTGAGCTTGTAGATGCACTATTTTTGATGTGCTATGTATCATTTTATTAAAATCCATCAAATCAATTAGTTTCATTAACTGTTAACTTGCACCCTATGCATTTAACCACATCTCAACAACTGTCAGACAGATGGATAGATTTATACACTCCACTCCAGTCTTCTCCTATCCAGTTACTGTCAGATCAGTGCTGTTCTAGGAAATGACTGGAGAGGACATGAAGCTATTCTAGTCTAGGGGTTCAAGTAACTGCTGTAAGGAAAACATTTGGTGTGTGTGTGTGTGTGTGTGTGTGTGTGTGTGTGTGTGTGTGTGTGTGTGTGTGTGTGTGTGTGTGTGTGTGTGTGTGACTCATTCAGCTGCAGAATGATGAATGACATGGCATGTGAGTGCACGTGTGTGTGTGTGTGTGTGTGTGTGTGTGTGTGTGTGTGTGTGTGTGTGTGTGTGTGTGTGTGTGTGTGTGTGTGTGTGTGTGTGTGTAACATGAGGCAGCAAGGAAATAATGTTTAACCCAACTGAACCATTGTGACATGAAAGCTACTGAAACCTACTACTACAATAATACATGCTTTATGAACGTTATACAGCACTTCTTACACTTATTATAACTGTCTAGTCTACTAGTAGTGTGTGTGTGTGTGTGTGTGTGTGTGTGTGTGTGTGTGTGTGTGTGTGTGTGTGTGTGTGTGTGTGTGTGTGTGTGTGTGTGTGTGTGTGTGTGCGCGCGCGCGTGTGTGTGTGTGTGTGTGTGTGTGTGTGTGTGTCTCAGTGCAGGGAGTTGAAACGGTTGAACAGTTACCATTTTCTACACTTTCAGTGTCAACAAAAGGTCTCTCTCACTAATAAACAATAAAAGCCTGGAGATCGAGGCTACTCTCGATCGACTCTGTCACTCACTCACTCACACTCACACACACACACACACACACAACTAAAGCAACAACAACAATAGCCATGGTTCACATGACGCTTGTCATGGTATGACAGTCATGTTTCAGGGCTACAACAGCAACAACACTCACTTGGTATTTCAGGATGGTTTGATGAACAATGCGAGCATAGTTGTCGAGTTTCACGCCTGAGTTACTTCTGCTTCTCATGTTTGATCCTCACGAAAACCAAACAAACTTTAAACTTTGCATTCATTAAAGTACAGCCATTACTACACCCACGTCCAGAACACAGACTGTAAAGAGTCCCAAACTCTGACAGCAGTAACACGGCGGACGGCGAGGTTTTTTAAGCATGTCTGTCAATAGAAATGAATTATTATGACATGAGAACCGACAGAGCTGCATGTCTGGCAGCGTTGCCAGGTTTGGCGAGAGAAACAAGCAAACAGGTGAGTCTATGAAAACAGACGGCTATTTGAGCTCGAGCTTGTAGATCGGCTATTTTCAAATAAAATCTTGAAGAAAAATGTGGAACATTTTAACACTGCAAATCTTGTATGGGGGTCCCTGGCATACAATATTTTCAGATGGGGGTCCGCAGACCAATACGCGCCTTTAATTTGGGGATCCTTGACATGAAAATATTTGAGAACCGGTTTAAACATTAGGAAACAAGCCCAAATAAGCAACTACACTAGAAACAAGACCCCAAAAAAACACAACCAGCAACTATCAATATTTACAAGCAACTTTACAGAAAAACAAGGCCAAAGTCGCTTATAATAAGCAGATCTGGCAACACTTATGGGCGGGTACTAACCTCACCGTCACCAGGCTTTCCACACTCTGCCCAGTGGTGGAAAAAGTACTCACAGTTTTTACTTTAAGTAAAAGTACCAATACTGCCATGTAGGAATACTCTGTTAGGACACGCCACGGCCACACCCACACCAAACCACTGCCCACAACACAACCTGAGTGTATCAGTGGGCAGTGCCCACTGATACACTCAGATTGTGGCAGTGGTGTGACTGAAGGCCTGGTGTATGTCCTGAATGTGTGTGTGCACGCGCACGCACGCGCACGCACGCGCGCGCACACGCACACACACACACACACACACACACACACTCAGCCTGGTTGTGCACATGACTTCCACACATTTGTTACACATTTATACACATAGGCCTACATAATAATATAATATAATATAATATAATATAATATAATATAATATACAAGGATACTGTTAC
Source organism: Gymnoscopelus braueri (assembly GCF_963280865.1). NCBI lineage: Eukaryota > Metazoa > Chordata > Actinopteri > Myctophiformes > Myctophidae > Gymnoscopelus > Gymnoscopelus braueri. The sequence goes on along the minus strand of NC_137620.1, from coordinate 38,846,297 downwards.
AGAACAACAGTTTTTTATCAATTAGACAGGAGGGTGTAGTAGTTGCATGTGTTAGGCCATAAATAGATCCATTAACTTCTGCTTTATTCTGTATGTGTGCATTTGTTCACCTTTTTTGGTGCTCTCTGTATAGGCTTGTGTGTGTGTGCAAGCACCAAGGTGTGTGTGGCTGAGCGTCTTACCCTTATTAACTCTATGGTCTTACCAGACAGGAAAAGGACACTTCAGACAACAAGAAGCAGCAGAGAGGTCTATGTCAAACATCGTAGCCGTCACTCTGTTAGTGAGTTCCAGTCAGTTTGTCAGAATGGAATTTGCATCAACCTATATAATATCATGTGAGTACTTTATGTCCATTTCATATTTAGTTGACTATAACCATTGAACTTTATTAAGTTGAGGCTAAGCCGTTTTAGAACACAGTATTATATTAAATGGCACAGGGATCCCTACTTTATTAACAAAAAAAGGTTATTAAGGTGCTGGAGAGATGGAGCAAATGCAGGCCCAGGCTGATAATAATAATAATAATAATAATAATAATAATAATAATAATAAATGTAATAATAATACATTTTATTTTTGCAGTTTACATTTGAAACAAATCTCAAAGTGCTACAGTACAGAATAAATACATTCGCATAAAAACAACACATTAAAAAATGTCTAAACATGGGGCAAAAACCTGGGGGATAAAAACCAGAAAAGCTAACTGAATACTTTATTAAAAAGGTGAGTCTTTAGTCCTCTCTTGAAAACATCAACAGACTGTGGAGCTCTCAGGTGGTCCGGGAGAGAGATCCACAGTCGAAGGCCCGGTCGCCCATGGTGCAGAGCTTGGTTTTGGGTGGGTAGGGGCAGTTATTGTTTCCAGAGCGGAGGTTGCGAGTGGAGGTTTGTGGCTTGAGCAGTTCCTTGATGTAGAGGAAGGGGTGGTGGAAGGGGTGGAGGGGGCATTACGGTGGATGCATTGATAGTGGGGTACCAGGACACTCAGTCATTTCAAATTCATGTGAAAGTTAATTTTTCACTTCTAATTTGTAGATAATGGTCTTGATGCTGCCAATTAACATCAAATTACTTCAGATTACACCTCACTTAGACAGTCTGGACAGTCAGTCATTTCAAGTTGTTGTGAAAGTTTAGTTTTCATTTCTAATTTTAAGTGAAGAGTCTATAGAACAATTTTAGTTTGAGTGTCAAGAAACCAGATTGAAATGTTTTTGGTTTTATTTTACCCATTTTCCAAAATAGCAACAATCGAAATTAGTCTACATGTAGGTCAGATTTCCAAAAATCTTAACCCTGAAGGCAAATTGTGTTAATTTATGGCAGGTGCTGGATCCAAATCTGCCATATATGCCCAGCTCAGAAATGTCTGATAATGCCTCAAAATGCACCATTTAGAGATAACCTTTTGACTAAACCAGGTATAAACTGGATTTCTTTTTGCTTTATTGGGTTTTTATGGGGAATACAATAGCATGTTCTGATTAGAGATACAATGTGAGGAAAGTGCTTGTATTGGGTAAATTGTCATTTATTGGTGAATAGGTTTTCCAACCAACTTTATCCAATGACTTTATGACATATCTGCTGTACAATAAGTACTTACAATATATTTATTTGAAAAGCTCCCGACCTGGGGACTGAGCTGGGCCATCAGGTGTATAGGGAAGATGGGCTACTCAATGGGGATACAGTGAAGGGACATGGCCCATTATGGGCCTGGAGGATGTGAAGGTTGGTGCAAAGCTCTGTGAAAGGTCTGTGAGTTTAGTGACCCTACAGTAGGATGCCCCTTAGGTGGGTAAAGGGGAGTATGGGGGTCACTGGATAGATCCCTGGGCACTTGGACCATGGAAGATCAAAGTTATGGGGACCAAGAAAGCACTGCATCGGCTGATTCCCTTTCCCATCTCATAACAGCTGCCAAAAAAATAATGCTGTAGAGTGGGGCGCACTTGTGAGCCCAGGAGGAGTGCTCATAGTCGGTTAGAGAGAGTGTTGATATGTGAGTCAGTTTCTGGTGATGGTGGTTCTAAGAACTCCATGTGGTGCATGGCTATGTGTAAGGCCGACAGGGTGTCCCTATGTCGGTCTGGATCACTGGATAGTCCCGCTCATCCCAAGTGGACCTCCTTGCGGATCTGCTGGCTCCTATGCCCAAGATAGGTGCTCGTGGGCAGAGGTACAGTATAGCGATGCAGGCCGGTCTCCAGTGGTGTCAGGCAGACAGGGATATCCATGTCAGACTGGCTCACAGGAGAGTCTGGTTGTTTCTAAGCAATATTACCAGGGGTCATCATCAGTGACTTATCATTAGTGGCATGGGCTGTTCCCTTCTCCCTTCTCCATAGTTGAACAACTCCAGAACAAAAACACAGTGTCTGAGCACAGGTGAATACAGAAAGCAATGCTTGTCTGTCCAATAGCAGCAGGGACATGGCCCCTTATGGGCCTGGAGGTTGGTTACACTAGGATCATATGGAGGAGAATGGAGCACAGGGCATCATGGACTGCTTTTTAACACCTTCCCCGGGCCTAGCTGTTAAAAAGCTCCAGATAAAAAGCAACAGGCAAAGGTAAACCCTATCCCTGCTACACTCCGCCTCCACCTGTGCCTAGACACCCAGCAGCATTTCATTCATAATGTTCCATTGTAGCCTACTCACAGCCCTCTTGGAAGCAGTACAAATCCAAGTTCATGTTCATTGCTGTTGCAAATTACAAGCCACATTGTAGTATAGGCTAATCCACAATGAAATGATCGTCCTGTGGTGATTGATCAGGGAGTGTTCTTTAGTCATTTGAGTTGAACTAATACTGTGGCTTTTCCAACAATCTAAACTAAAGCCACAGTTCTTGGTCAGGGGGCAGGGGGCTGTAGTCTTGTGTCTCGCTTTGTTTAGGCTACAATTAATCGCGGAGATCCAAGAACTTGAAGTTGCATCTATCACTCATTTATTTTGACCTGAAATAAATATGAGCTCACAATGCGTCGCATCGCGATGCATTGTGAGCTTGTAGATCGGCTATTTTCAAATGGCCGAAATGTATATAGGGCTGAAGTGTGTTTTGTGATAATAATCAAAATCTACAAAGTAACTATAGGGTACAATATTTGCCTTTGAGATGTAGTGGAGCAGAAGTAAAAGTATTGAAAATTGGAAATACTCCAGTAAAGTAAAATTACCTCAAAATTGTACAGTAGCCTACTTGAGTAAATGTAGCTACTTAGCTACTTTACATGACTGCGAGAGAGAGAGGGGCTGGAGTCGCAAAGCGAGTGTGGTTAATTCAGCCAAAATCTGTCACAAGCGTTTCAAATCTTAGCTCTGATCGGCTAGTGATATATCCACACAGTATGATAAATACCAAATTGTGACTGTTAAGTTATATCATATAACTTAACAGTCACAATTTGGTATTTATAAACATACTTGTTGATCGTGTGGATTACAGAGAAATTTGAATGAAGTGGTCAGGGACGTGCTACGCACTTCTGGATCTCTTTGTGTCAGTCCCTGTGACATGTGGTTCGGGGCCCCAACCAGAGCGGCTTAGCGCAGGCGGTCCTTGAGTAAATCTTTACACCACTGTCGATTGGTCTATCCAGCTCAAGTCTGTATCATGTCATTAACCGGGGGGAAGAAGAAAGAAAAAAACATGTAGGTAAATTGCTATTATCACACAAACCCTCCAGCTGCCACAAATAAAATATGCAAACAAACACAATTTAAATAACTTTATGAGGTTCAAACGAATTAACAATGCATATTTTTTGCGCTGCCAAGGAACATATTTATTTCGGCCTGTAACAGACAGTAACAAACAGTGGTGTAAAGTAAACTAAGTACATTTACTCAAGGACTGTACTTTTTGAGTACAGTCCTTTTTTCCAATTTTGTCCAATGTTTTACTTTACAGCAGTATTTCCAATTTTCAGTAGGCTACTTTTACTTCTACTCCACTACATCTCAGAGGCAAATATTATACTTTTGCTCCACTACAATTATTTGAACATTTAGTTAGTTACTATTTAGATTATTATTACAAAACTTACATTAACCACTTTATCCCTATAGCACACATTTCGGCCATTCGAAAATAGACGATCTACAAGCTCACAGATCTTGTAGATCTGCTATTTTCAAACATTTTTTTTTATGCTTGTCATACATTTGAAAACTTGTGAAATGGGACATTCTGCATAATGAGTAGCCTACTTTCTAGTTTTGGTACTTTAAGTACATTTTGATACCAATATTTTTCTACCTTTCAAGTACATTTTTTATTCCGGACTTTACAGAGTATTTATACATTGCAGTATTGATACTTTCACCTAAGTAAAAAATTTGAATACTTTTTCCACTGACTGTATCCATGTCCAACCACGACGTTAGTGCCAGGAACCACCATATAATATTGTTATGGTGTCCAATGTTTGCAAACAGTTTCACTTTATAAGGTTTAAAAAAATAAACGTATTATTTGCATGAAGAATAAAAGGCCAAATTAGTCCAAGAGGTAGGAGAGAAGAAAAGAGAGAGAACATCTAGAAGAATGTGTTAAAAAAAGAGAGGAAGGGAGTGGTTATAAGACAGATAAAGAAATAAAACACGAAAAGAATGAGCATGAAACATTTAAACAGGAAACAAAACGCCACCCCAAACACACAGAATGACACTCTCTCTCTCTCTCTCTCTCTCTCTCTCTCTCTCTCTCTCTCTCTCTCTCTCTCTCTCTCTCTCTCTCTCTCTCTCTCTCATCTCCTCTCTCTCTCTCCTCTCTCTCTCTCTCCTCTCTCTCTCTCTCTCTCTCTCTCTCTTCTCTCTCTCTTCTCTCTCTCTCCTCTCTCTCTCTCTCTCTCTCTCTCTCTCTTCTCTCTCTCTCTCCTCTCTCTCTCCTCTCTCTCTCTCTCTCTAACGTGTACTGGTTTGCAGGGGCCAGTGGCTGGGCCAGTGGCCGGTGGGCCACCAAAAAATATTTTTGCTCCCGTTTTAGGATTATTATTATTATATTTCATAATCCATCCTGATTGGCTAAGATTGGCATCTAAAGTTTGCAGAAGTGGCTTGTTTTGATTGAACAAAATGCCTCAAATTATAAACGAAGCGTCCGATTGCTGTGAAACTTCGCACGTTGCCGTGAAACTTTGCACTTCCCACTTGGCAGAGGAAGACATGCCACCCTTTTCACATTGTCCTGTTATAGCGCCACCAGGAGGCCGATTCTTAATATAAAGAATGGAAAATAAACTTTTTGATATTACTCCTACAGATTTTGTTTAAACAACATGCAAATTGATACGCATTCTCTCTAGTCATGTGATCAAGACGGATCAGTCAGATCTTTCATATTCCATCCTGATTGGCGAATTTCGAACATTGCTGGCCCACAATAACCTACCTGACCTGGCCGAGACCTGTGCTCCGAGGAGCACTTTTTCTAGTTTCATACTATTCTATAGTTGGATAATGAAATATTATTCATGTACTTTGCAAACTGAAAGATTATTGAAATGACCTTAATAACAATTATAATTAAATGAACTGAACCATGAAATGAAATTAACAAATTGGAAGTCTGAATTGATAAAACAAAGTTGCACTTTACATGAAGTTGCATGACACTGGCTTAGTTCAGAAAAGGTAAGATAAGACTGGGCAGGTCTTTTATTTTTTAATCACATAATGATCTCATTAACTTCACCCTTCACCCTTCCACACAGTGCTGTATCTTCTCATCTGCTGTGGACCTGCTCAAACAGATGGTGAGACTAGACAACTGTACACCCTAAATGTTAATTCAGGGATTTTCAAACCCCAACATAATCCACCTCATAATAAATGAATGTATAATTGTTATGATTCATATAAAGTAAATATATTGGTCATTTGAATAGTCTGTATTAATATTGTATGTAGTTAGGTACTAGTGTCAATCCTTTCACTCCCCTATTCCCTTTGACACTACCCTGAAACACAGAGCACTCTTGTTTCTCTTTACCATAAGACATGGTTACCTGTTCTTCTGTAGTTGCTATAACAACCCTTGTGGTTACAATGGCAATGTGTGGCATCATGACAAAACCTAAAACAAGGTATTAATTAGTAATCTCGATCTGCTTATTGTAACTCAACAATTGTGTAATTGCACACAATCAAACTGATGCACAGCATAGCATAAAGGATTTCCTCAGTGGGTGATATAATAATTTGTTTTAGAAAAACAGAAAAAAGATGATCTATGCATCCTCAACTGACTTCCACAGATGAACACATTGCAGGCAGTCAGATGTGGTGTTGTTATTCTTTCATCTAATTATAAAACCGCTCAATTTGGGATTATAGACATTTTGGTGTGCACCTTTTCCAACATTAATAAAACATGAGAATGCCAAATTAGAAAACAAGCTCTGTTTTTTTCACATTTGAATATTCAGATCTTAAAATGATCGGTTGGCCTGCCTTTAATGTTATTTACAATGACAATTAGCTGCTCAGATCTGATTAGAACATAATGTCTACAGCAGGTATAGAATGTATCTCTCACTCTCATCCCCTCTTTCCTTCTCATCCCTTCTTTCCATCTCATCCTTTCTTTCTTTCTTTCTTTCTTTCTTTCTGCCCCCTCCCTTCTCCCTCTCTCTCTTCTTAGTGTGTCTGAGAGTCAGACCAGAGAGAGCTCAGTTCTTTGTACGTGAGTCCATCTCACTGAGCTGTGAGGAAGAAGGGAATTCTATCCTAGGCTGGTCTGTGAAAAGACAGACCACTGACAAAGGGACTAGAACCTGCAGCAATGGATGGGGAGACATCCAGGGTATGTATTGGAAGGGATGGATAGATAGATACATGATGTATTTTACTGCAACTGAAATCATCTTTCTTTTCATTGTGATTCTGTGTAGGAGGGTCCTGTATCATGGTGCCGTATCGTTGGGATGGGGGAGTTTACTGGTGTGAGTCCACATCAGAAGAAAGCAGCAAGTCCATCAACATTATGATCTCTGGTACAATCAATATAATGACATCAATATAATCAATATATTGCGGTAGGTAGACAGACATAACTGACTTACTATCACCGTTAACACAAAGACATATATAAGTTCAGTACCATTCAAGAGGTCAATGTTATTTGTGTCCTTCTAGTTCTAACGTTGACAAGCCAATGCTACGTCTGTTCTCTTGATGAAGTTTTAAATATAAATCAGGGGTGGGCAACTTTGATCATGGAGAGGGCCACTATATTTCCACACTCACTCCAGAGGGCCACATTGCATATACTGTCGAGCCATTCTATGTCACACAAAAATAGCAAAAAAAGGCAGATCTACAAGCTCAAAAGGCGTCGCAGTAGATCTGCTATTTTTGAATTGGAATTCAAATATTTTTTTTGCTATTTTTGAATTGAAATCCTGAAAAGTAACATTTTAATTTAATGTCAAATGCATTTTGTTATACTTATGTTAACTTTATGAACTTAAAAAAGACAATAGAATTGTAATACTAGTCATTAAGCTACAACTAACATAGTAGTAACAATTAAAGCGGGTCATGTTTGCAATTGTAACAGCTGAAATCAATAATATATCAGTATTCCGATATTAACCTGCGGGCCGCATTAAGTGATGGTGGGGGCCGCATGTAGCCCCCGGGTCGCCAGTTGCCCATGTATGATATAAATGATCACTCATCTCCCGGGTTACTTCCAACAAATCTATGTCAGGAGAATTAATAAATTCAGTCATTTTAATAATCTTAATGAATACACCTGCTGTTGGTTCTAGATGGAGATGTGATCTTAGAGAGCCCTGTACTTCCTGTGACGGAGAGAAGTGATGTCACACTACGCTGCCTGTCCAAAGACAAGAAAACTGGTGATCCAACCTCTGGCCTCCCAGCTGACTTCTGTAAAGATGGATCCTTCATCAGGACTGAGTCTACAGGACAGATGACCATCCACAATGTTTACAAGTCTGATGAAGGATTCTACAAGTGTGTAATCTCTGACCTTGGAGAGTCAGCAGAGAGCAGGATGGATGTGAGAGGTGAGTTAGTCATACAAGAATGCAAAATAAATCAATTAATTACACACTAAGGGCGCTATCTTGCACCGCCTGCTGCAAATCGGAGCTAAGCACAACACAGATGTCATTATAGTTTCAATCCAACGCAGCTGTCATTTTCTAGGCCATCGTCAACATTCCCTTCTTAAAAGGAATTGGAGACCCTGATTTGTCTAATTTATGTTATGCCCAAAACGCACCCATAACTAATTCAGAGATTATATTAAACCCCCTTGTACTGTGTGTCTAGCTTCTCTTAAGAAAACGCACTGTAGCAGCCCCTAGAAGCGGTCCTGCTCTGTTACACCACAAATGATCAAAGTGGTTTGTACCGACCAAACAAGTGTTCGTTCGACATTGAGATCTCACACACTCACTATCAGTGCTAAAATAAATAAACACAGTCTGATTTGCACTGGTGCTTCTGCCCTTCAAAATGCAAATCTGTAAATATCTGCTGAGACAGAATTGAAATGAATGACATTTAAAAGAGATTCACAGCTCTTAAAATGTGTGTTTAAGAGCAATATGTGTCTCATTCTGCTTCAGATTCTCTGGTCTCCAAATCAGACTCTTTCTCTCTCCCTCCCTCTATGTCTCCCCCTCCCTCTCCTCCTCCCTCTCCCTCTATCCCTCTATACCTACTGAAGTGTGCTGGAATCTTCATCTTTCTACTGACTCCGGGTCTGTGTCTCTGGAAGAAATGCAGAGGTATGTTAATGATGTTCAGACATATAGAGGAGATGTAAGATGGACCCCTTTTGCGTCAGCGTCATTACGTCAGTGTTAGCTGGAGGCAAAACAAAGGAATAACGCATTGGAGGCAATAGGAATAACCTCAGAATAGTAGCAAAGTTATTTGGTGCTGTAGTACGCTAGACTAGCTTCTCACCTACTGAACCTGCCATCTAGCTGTGTTGTTGGGTTCCAAAATCGAAGGAGTATGAATGAATGAGAATGGCTTCAACTTGAAGAATAGTCGCAAAATAAACTCACATCTGCAGGCTTTCCTTGGTTTCACATACACGCGGACCGCGTTTCCATAACTGCTATAGACCCATACCAAATCGTCAACCTGGAAAGCAAATTGATCCCAGTCTAATCACAAAACAGCTGCCACTGCCAGTTAAATAAAATCAAAAACAACTAATAAAATGAAAGGATTGGACTGAGGCGATAATCAAAAATGCTTGTGTTTCTATATACTGTTGTAGGTATGGATATATGTCTACAGGTTTGTCATCTCCATTCATCAGAAACAGTTTGGGGAACTAGGAAGAAAATAATAGATAACGGTATTTCTCGTAACTCAGCCCACGTTGTGATGTGATAGTCAGGTGTGTGTTCAAGAAGACCTCACCCTTTGTTTTCTTCTGAATCAGAATCAGACTTTATTGTTCTTATAGAGGCATGGTGGCAAAAACAAACTCATTTCATGGATTGGCGTAGATGTGTTGAGTGTCTGTGTTCTGCAAAACTAGAAAAAGCGCTCCTCGGAGCACAGGTCTCCGCTAGGTCAGGTAGGGTATTGTGGGCCAGCAATGTTCGGAATTCGCCAATCAGGATGGAATATGAAAAATCGGACAGATCCGTCTTGATCCCTTGACATCACTTACGTAGGAGTGATCTAAAAAATTTTATGTGCAAAAATTGGCCTCCTGGTGGCGCTATAACATGACAATGTGAAAAGGGTGGCATTTCTTCCTGGAAATGGATAATTGTTTTTGCAACAAAAAAAAAACAGGTGAAAAAATGCAGGGCAGAGGTTTCACACCGTGCAAAGTTTCACACCGATCGGTGCTGTTATATAGGTAAAAACACAAATTGGCCTGTTCTAGCGCCACCATGAGGCTGATTTGAAAGAATTCGGGTGGCATTTCTTCCTCAGCCTTGTGGGAATGTGCCTGTAAGAAATACATACTCCTATGGGCAGGGGTGGGCGGCCCCTGTCATCAGGGAATGTTGAGTAGGAGGAGTAGGACGAAGGCTCCATACGTCCTCCCAGTGGGGGCTTTTCACTGGTAGGTGAGCCAGTGTACAACAGCAGTGGCACGTCGTGGGTTGACTCTTTCTTTTCTGCAGGCTGTAGGAGGACAGTCAGTGAGTCAGACGGACAGAGTGAAGATGTGACTTATGCTGCTGTGACTGTGACGCATGGAGCTAACCACACTGCAAGGCCAGGCAGACAGAGTGAGTATGTGACGTATGCTGCTGTGACTGTGAAGCAGGAAGCTAACCACAGGAAGAGGAGAGGTAGTATCTCAATACCACACTGAGCTCACTCACAGAAACATACTCTGTGTGTGTGTGTGTGTGTGTGTGTGTGTGTGTGTGTGTGTGTGTGTGTGTGTGTGTGTGTGTGTGTGTGTGTGTGTGTGTGTGTGTGTGTGTGTTGCACATGAAATGCGCAGACTTAGTTCAGTCCACAAAGCATAGGACCACAATGGACTTTTTTGTGTTATCCTTTTAGCCTAAATGCGTTACTGTATCTCTGTGCTGTTTACATTTCTGATTTTCATTTAATCAATCAATAAAAGTCAGGAAACTTTGCAGTTTCTGCTGGCAGACCATTGGTAAAGAGTATTGGACTTCATTAGAAAAATCTCAAAGCAGTTACGCTATAATACATACCTTCTCAGGGATGTTTAGACCAGTGGATTAATATCTAGTCATGTAAACACGTTTCAAATGTAAATTTCACAAACATCTTAAGTAAGTTTCGCTGTTATTCTCCACCAACCAATGTTGCAAGAATATTAGCCTGATCCATGAATGATTTCAGAGTAGGCCTATTTAACCACGCAGTGGATATATTTTCAACAGAAATACCTGCTGCTTCATGTCAAGTGGGTTAATGAGGCTTATTGAAAACAGCTGAGAAACCTGCACATTTAACCACATTGAGTTGAAAAGTTGCACAAATGAAGTACAAATGTTTATGCTTCTGTCTAGAAGTCATGTATTATGTGTCTATGAAGGTTTTAGCTTAAGAACTTAGCTGAATCTTTTTGTAAACATTAGATCAGTGAGTTTTCTGCAGCAGGTTAGTAAATACTGACGTAGAATTAACGGCAAAGCTTCAGTGAACCGATTAATTATTTTGTAACCGATCAATCGTCCTATTCATGGTACATTTAGATCGATCCAAGTGTCCAACATTTAGTGATCCAATTCCCTAACTTTTGGAAGGAGCTTGAACTGTGATATTATTTGTTAGTTGGCTCTATTCAAGGAAATATACATATTATGCTTGGTGGTCAGAGGGCCCTAGGAGGGCTGGGGGCGGGCCACATATTTGAGCGCTAACCTACATACAGTATATTCGTGTACATTTAGGTTACATTAACTCCATTGGTCCAGTTCATAATCCGTCATTGTCTAAAAGCAAACCAAACTCATTTTACATTCATAAAAAATATTTATATGAGTTATCCTGACCAAATGTCTCTTTCTTTTTTCTCCAGACCAGACCTCTGAAGGACAAGACATCTACTCCACTGTGAAGATAAATACAGGTCAGCCACAATGTACACAGCTATATGCTGATGGGTTTTAACCGAAGAATCAGTCTGGTTTACATGAAGGGAGAAATTATTAAAAAAAAGTAAAATAATAATAATATTTTTAATAATTTTCATCTGCACATGAGTACACACTAAGTCAAAGAACCATTAAACCACAATGTCTTTGTTTCCTTCTAATGTCTAATGTTAGTCTGTTTTGTATGGTTTTATTGTGTTACAGATGGAGATGTTTGAGTGAAGAAGAGAGGAAGAGTTCAATGTGACAAGTGCAAGGTCACAGCTTACTTCGGTACCTTGCAAACTAGGCCTGACCTCGATTATTCGAATAATTGACTAATCAGTCGAGGGGTGTCTGAGTCGACTGCCAATCTCTTAGTCGAATCATGAAAAAAAAAAAAAAAAAACATTCATTTTTATTATTCGACTGAGAGATTGGTCTAGTTTGTTATATTAATTGACTAATAGTTTGCCAAATAGGATATACATCATGATTTATTGGGAGAAACCAAGCAAGTATATGTTCAATCAGACATTAAGCACCAAATGGAATGTTCCTCTATTGCATAACATATTTTTTGCATGATTTGACTGAGAGATTGGCAGTTGAATCAGACTAATTTGACTGCCAATCTAAGTCGAATCATGCAACAAAAGAATAATCAAAAAAATATTAATAAAAAAAAACTTTCTTATTCTGTCAAAAAATATATAAAAAAAACAAATAGGTATTTATTAAATATAGTATAATATACTATATTCAAATATGTTTTGACACAGAATCAAATGTGTTATGGTCATGATTCACCAGGAGCCAGGATGGATTTGTTCCAGGCTTAAGATAATTTATATAAATATTTTCTGAAATCTCTATGGGGAAAAAGAAAGGGGTTTCTATCTGTGGCACCACAAAATGGCCACCACTGCTATGCCATATTTCAGAGATTAAATACAACCGCTTTGCACCTTGCACCTTACTTTGCACCCAAAGTATCCATCTATTGTATATAAAAGTAGGACACACGTATCCCCAATGCATGTGTGCCATGTGCTTTTTAGACCATGGGGTACTGTAAGGTTTTGTGGTGGTGGAGTGTGAGGACCTTACTGAGTGGACAGTGAGGTGTAGAATGATGAGCCAGGCAGAGAAGGTTTCAAAGTTGTGCCATTTACTTATATGCCAACAACTTTTTACAAACATTTGTCCATGACAGTGCATGGTTACAGCATGTCTCAGGCTGGCAGATACAAAAACAGACCCCATATGTTTACCCATTACCAAGCTGGTACACATATAACCCCTGGACTATACCATCACCCACCTGCATTGTCAGGGCTAACCCAAACAAAAGCCCAAACCTAACCCTTCCAGCCACACCCCTCTCTCTTCCCTGGCCCTTGGTACAACCTGACAAGTTAATTGCCAGGCTTAGCACCTTGATGGCTAACATTATGTACCTTGTTTTATGTTTCTGCGGTGTTTGGGACTGTAGACTGTAGATTATATTGTAATGTAAATATGACATTGTAACTATGTTCTTACTTGAGGTATTATTAAGACGAGTTATTACACCATATAATTGAGATTGATTTTAAACATTTGTTTGAATTTTAAGTTTGTAACTGTCTGATAATGTCATACTGTAATATGTATTCATGTTATGTAATGTCATTTTAATATTAGCATGTCTTCAGCTCCATCACTGGCACCTCTACCAGTGCTTAATTTGTGTTAATAAAATTGTTAAGTGCTGGATCTCATGAGCCTGATTTTGTTAAATATATTTGCAGTGTGCAGATTATACTCGTCAACATAAAAAAATACCATCATAATAAACATTTTTGAAACCAATTGTATACATGTTTGGATAAACTAAAAAGCACATTTTATAACCTTCTTATAATATAAGATTTACTGACCCCAATAATTTGTTAGTTGGCATAACATCAGCTATACAGCACATGCATTATGTATTAAATTAATATATATTAAACTAATTATACTAATCAGAACACATACAAAACAAAGTAATACATTGATGTGGAAGAGACAGCCAAGTACTGTATGTCACTATGGTCTGTTCTGTTAAAGCTCATGATGCTGCACTGACTTCCTGTTTACATTGTTGATTGGATGTAGCCACACAATGTTGCTTAGTAACCACTTACTTTAAGACGTTCGTTTCGGTGGGGTAGCCTGACTCTGTGAATCACTAGTTTGAAACTAACTAGTAGTTGCTGAGAGGAGCTTAGTAAGGCACTTTACACACAAACTTAGAAATGGATAATAATAAAAAATAGCTGGTGCAACCTAGTCCAGATCAGCATAGTTAATACATTATGCTTGCATTGCGTCCGAACGCAGGAACTAGTGGCATCGTTCTTATTTAACATTTTATGAAAACCCTCCCTTTGTTTGTCTGTCAAAAGAGGATGATCACATGTTGCTTCTCCATTTACATTTAAACCCTAAAAAACTCAGATGTCTGACAGAAGTGATCAGACTGATCACTTTGTATGCTCACTCAATAGGGTGGGACGATATATCGATATATCGATATATCGCGATACTTTCTCCCGCGATAAATAATATACTGCCAAAAAATATCTTTTTTTTTTTTTTTTTTTTTTTAAGTTTGTGATTTGTTTTTCCTACTCTGTATTTGTGTAATGATGATTTTGAACTGTTTGGTGCTATTTTATGTGTTTATGAATTGAATACAAGGACTATCGTGATATATCGTTGGTGAATTTTCATGCAATATATCATGATATCGCAATATATCGATATTTTCAGATATCGTGATATATCGTTGGTGAAATTTCTTGCAATATATATCGAATATCGTGATATCGCAATATATCGAACATCGTGATATATATCGTATCGTGAGGTACCCATATCGTCCCACCCCTACTCAATAGGCCACAGAAGTACCTCTGCTATTCTTTTCACCTATGTTTTTTACTTATTTATTTAATTATCTAACACACACACACACACACACACACACACACACACACACACACACACACACACACACACACACACACACACACACACACACACACACACACACACACACACACACACACACACACACACACACACACACACACAAGTTAAAGACAGTGATATGGATATATAAATGGGGTGGAAAGTAATTACATTTACTCAAGTTCTGTTCTGACATTACTATTGTACTGCTACTGACTGTAAAATGTCAGGCACTTATACTTTAGTTCTACTCCACTACATCTCAGAGGCAAATAATGAAGCATTGTGTTAGTTCATGCAGGTCACGGGAGTCATATGCCTGTCAGTCTGTTCACACCAATCACAACTCATTCGCACAACAAGGTGGTCCGTTTAAATATGTCTCCCTCTTACACTGGATCTATGCTTTTCAATTGCTGCCGCACACACACTGCATGCTGCTGGCAAAGTTTACCTCCACTACCCCAGCCTTCACCTTCGAGTCAAGAGTCTTGAACTGAATGTTAAAATGAAATTCATGTTTGCATTACTCTGAAGTAAATGGCAATTAAAATGTGCATGACTCAAGTTAATCTGATTAAAGGTCTTGCCCGCTCTTGTATGGGGGGTTTTGCATAGCGTTCCCTGATTTTGCTTATCATGCTGTATTCCATTTGTTGCAATATATGATTAAATCTATTTATGATGTGAGTGGTCCTTACTGAATTGTACTTTTTACTCCACTACAGTTATTTGAAAACTTTAGTTAATTGTTTTGATTGATTGATTGATTGATTGATTGAATGATTGAATGAACATTTTATTAACAGTTTGCAAAAAGTACAGATCTAGGTACAGTTATACAATAATGCTATAAAGGATAACACAAAAAGCCCTGAGGGCTTGTTTCCACTGGCTGCGGGTACATGGACCATCATGTATTCATTCAGAATGAATTCATTCCGAATGAACTCATTCCGAATAGAGGAATCTGATCCACTCACCTGTTTACATGGGACCTGAATAAAAGTATTCCTCGTTTACATGACCAAAGCATTCATTCGGAATATAACTTCCCCTGGTGGGCATGGGAGGAGGCAATAGCCCCCTTGTGCCTCCGCGGCGGAGGTCTGTCGGTCGTAGACAGGCCGGTAAGCAACGCACCGACTCCTGGCCAGGCAGCGTTGTATGCGGTACAAGCCTGTGTTCCTTTGTTATCGCCGTTTTAATGCAAAAGTAGCAGATCTACAAGTTCAGACCAGTTTCTTTTTTTGTATTGGTACCAGACACGTAGGCTAGCCTATACTATTTGTCACATTTCTCATGTAGGTATGATGACGTCATCGCGCATGAGCACATGGTCATTATAATAATAAATAATAATACATAAACACCGGACCGCTCATGGTCATTATAATAATAAATGGAGAGAGAGAGTCTATGAAACAAGGCACGCTCATTTATGGCAAAAGTACAAAAGTATTGGCATCAAAATATACTTAAGTAGAAAGTATAAGCTACTCATTATACTGAGTGTCACGTTTTTTCTTGTATTATTATGAAAAAGCTTTGAAAACCCTCTTACTGCGCCGAGTAGTGCGCGGTGCGCACACGAGTGAATGCGGGGTCTGTCGCCCTAAAACACAATCGCCCCGGGTCAAAATCCAGCGACCATGGAGCGGCCGTGGATGGCCCGCTCAAAAGGTGCGTGGGGCGTGGTGTTTTGGGACGACCGTTCCGACTGCCCATGTAATGAATTGATTAAGTAAAACTCATCTGTTTTCGCTGCAGCTGCGCCCTAATAATGTTGTTTTCATTTATTTTTGTTCACGTATGCTATTAAAACAATGCAGCTATTGCAGTATTGGGCCTTAACATGTGATTAAAAATGTATACGCATTTGGCCCCTCATATATAAAATAAATGTAAAATCTGATTTAAAATTGAAACTTGCAGCTGATCAATGCGTTTCTGCGTTTACGTGTGGACAGGGATTTAAAAAAAAAATCTTTGTCACGTGGCCAGGGATTCTTTTTAAAAACTGAGGCCTAAAATACCCGTTTAGAAAAAGATCCATATAAGTGTAGCCTATAGGCCAGCAATCCTCGGAGCGTCCGTTCTCCTGAACAAGTCTGGGCTTAACCATTACAGGCTTATTAAATGACGCTATAGAATAGAATCATTCATTTTATCCCGCAGGAGCGACCGTGGCCGAATTAGAGATTTGATAGGTCATTTTTGGACAATTCTGACAGCACTACTAAGCACGGACATGCGCAAAGTAATGCATGTATTCCAAACAGAGAGGAGTGTTTGGAATAAAGTGTTTACATGGTCAATTCAGATTGGTATATCCCGATTCAAACGGTCTATACCACCCCTCCTAACCCGAATGAAAATTCATTCGGGTCAGACTGGAATGGAATATTCTATTCCAATTGAGGTGTTTACATGAGCATTTCTATTCTGAATGAATTCATCCATTCATTCATTCCGAATAGAAGTGTATTCATTCCGAATGAAACTGTCGATGTACCCGCAGCCAGTGAGTCACATTAGTAGGCTACACAGCATACAGCACAATATGACACCAATAGAACAGCATGGACCACATTAGTACACAGCATACAACACAAGCAGTAGCAGCAAAGAAAACAAGGTTCCTACCAAAGAAAGAAAGAAAGAAAGAAAGAAAGAAAGAAAGAAAGATAGATAATGGCCATGAGGAAAAGCCCTAAATAGACAGGTGTTGCCACCATCATATTAACCAATACATCCACCCTGTCACAATTCTCAACATATGTATACTGTGTCCTGTCACAACTAACTACAGTAGGTCTAGTATACAGTATGTATACTGTACCCTGTCACAATTCACCACCTAGTATACATATACTGCACCCTGTCAGAACTCACAACTTAAACAACACCACAACATATAGTATATACATACTGTACTGTGTCACAACCTCCAACAACAGACACAACACGCCAGACAAACTGTAGATTCACATCAGCCTTCAATTCTGAAGCCAGAAACAGTCACTGAAAACCTTTCATTGCCACCCAGTCATTGAGTCCTAATATGACAACAATAGAACTTGAATCAAGTAACACAATAGGCCTATATGACAACTATAGAACACCAGCTTGAATCACATTAGTACACAACGATAGAACACAATATGACGACAACACAGCAACAGCTTGAATCACATAAATAACATACAACACAATCAGCAGCAGCAGCAGCAAAGAAAAAAACACAGGTTCCTACCCTGAGATGTCTTCATGGCTTCATCAGTTGTGTAAGTGATGGCCAGGGTCAAACTTTGGATCTCATGGACTAATATGATAGTAGAAGCCCCTCTCTCTAGTCTCGGTCATCCTCAGACAAGCTCTCCAGTCTGTTGTCTCTAGTCATCTCAATCCTCCATACATCTGGCTAGCTGGCCAGTACTTTCCTCCCCTGCGTCTTTCTTTAGTACGTCCATGTAGGTACAGTAGGTGTGGGATACCCTCGTGATCAATGTGTAGCACCAATCCAGGGACTTCTAAATAGGCTATACTATAGCCACTATAGGGTCCAGCATTCACAGCCTTCCCTTTAGTATCTGAAAGAAAGAAAGGAAAGAAACAAACAAACAAACAAACAAACAAACAAACAAACAAACAAACAAACAAACAAACATTTACCAAGAGACACAGTTGGTTTGTATTGGATAGTTTATATTGGATAGATATTCAACCATAGAGGTACTTAGGGACCATCAACAATGTGCTCTGCAATATGTGTTCAAATAGCAATTAGTATTATTAGTATTTAGTCATTACTATTTTCAATATCTTCTAAACCAAATGATATGACCCTGAGAAAAAAAGAACTATATTGTGCAGGGGATATGTGTGCACATCCTTTAGATTTCTCAAAAATATTTTATAAGCATATTGTATTTTACATTTTATGTTTTTATTACTGAAAATTATGTAATAATTACTGTCATAACGGTAGAATTGCATACCAGTGGTGGTAATCTACACGCTCCCAACCTGATGCATTATATGAGCTTGTAGATCAGCTATTGTTGGCAAAAAAAAGATTTGGTGAGAAAAAAAGGTGTGAACCAAGTAGACCCCTGGGGGACCCTGGTCAACTATGTAGGGTTTAAGTAGATAATGAGAAATTGATCTGTTGAGCTACTGTACTTCAGTTTCCACTAGATGGCAGCAGAGTATCAGTCAGCTGATGAGATCCTCTACTTTCAGTGGTAGTACAGCGGCTAAAAGCAATATTTTGGGAGAATCGTTCACTTGGTGATACAAGCGTGAAACTTGGTACAGATCATCTTTAGAGGTCATTTATCGATTTTTTTAATCGAGCCACTTGAAAATCAAAGATGGCGGCCATTTTTCAAGATGGCCGACATCTTAGTGGGCAGTTAAGTGATATGATGGTTTATTTGGTGATACAAGCATGAAAATTGGCATGAGCAGTCTCTGTGGGTCACTTGACAATAGGCCACCCACAGCTACTTGAAATTTCAAGATGGCGGCCATTTTTCAAGATGGCCAACACTTTAGTGGAGCAATTAAGTTATATAATGGTTTATTTGGTGATACAAGCATGAACATTGGCATGAGCAGTCTCTGTGGGTCACTTGACAATAGGCCACCCACAGCTACTTGAAATGTCAAGATGGCGGCCATTTTTCAAGATGGCCAACACTTTAGTGGAGCAATTAAGTTATATAATGGTTTATTTGGTGATACAAGCATTAAATTTGGCATGAGCAGTCTCTAAGGGTTGCTTGACAAGAAAACACTCCCAGCCACTTTACATTTCTATTTTCAAGATGGCCGCCCCCTGGATCCTCAAAAGATACATTTTCTCATAGAAATTTATGTTTTCTTTTCTTTAAGGACGATTATACGATTATTATTATTATGCTAAAGAACAACTTTTAACACATCACAATATATTGTGTTGATTTGTTGATCATAGATAGATTAGATAAGAGTGAATATCTGCACTACCAGGGCACACTGGTGATATATCACTGCTGTTAAACTCAGAGTGGGGTTCAATGTCAGCTAATTGAAAGTTGGTATCCCAAATGCTGTCTAATTTACCCCAAAACAGTTAGATAGCCGCACCTGAATTGACAGGTTGTGCCAGCACGGGAGAGCCGAGCCAAGGTTAATGGGGTTTTAGTTAACCGGATGGTGTACAGATCGCTCAGGATTTAAATGGCATTGGATGAACGATCGAACTAAGTGTAGGGTTAAGGCACGAACTTAGTTGTATCCCATACATCAAAGTGCTTGGTAAAAGGTGGTAAAAGGATAAACCCTCGACCTCTGCCTATGCTGCAGACATGGCAGAAGCCATCATAACAGTTGTGAAAACTAACTGGGACAGATGTTTAATTTGTCAGCAGGTCACCAAGGAAAAACTCATTCAGCCGAGTTTATTCAACAGAGAGCACGATCGTACTGGTTATGATACCATTGCAAGAAATGTTGAGCTGGAAAGGGCCCAAAAGAGAGCATCTACATCTGCTGAAGACACTGAAGATACCAAAGATATCCATGTCAAGAGGCCAAGAAGATCTAATGTATGACCGGTCCAGCGATGTCACAACTGTGAACGAGGCCAGGCTTGATCTCTTTGCCAGAAAGCAAAGACAATATGACTTGATCCCACCAACTCAAGCAGCACTCAAAGAGCATGCCAAACATGCTTCTTATGAGGCTGGATACGTGTGGGGACAGGCATTGAAGCGACATCCACAAATGCCGAGCCCATCTGACTGGGGATGGGTGGAACAGGACGAGAAGTGGAAAGTCTTCTGGACTCCACTTCCACCTATTGCGGAGAGTTGTTGGGAGTTGACCAAATGTGGGTGCTCCAAGGCATGTACTGGAAGGTGTAACTGCTTCAGATATGGACTCAGTTTCACATGCCTATGTAGTTGCCCCTGCTAGAACCTATTTGCATGTTTCTTTTGCCAGAGTTATTCCCTGTTGTCCTCTGTGTTTTCAAGTGGAGGCCTATGGCTCGGCTTCCCCTCGTCACATCGACGCATCATGTTTTACTTTTTATCTAGTCTATTACTGTGTAATTTTCAGTTGTTACTTTGTAACATTGCTTCCACTGCCTTCCACTGCCATATCTAACAGTGAAGCACATTTTCAGTTTAGTTCCTTAGTATCGTTTGTCATGGTTCCGTGGCTATTGCCATTCAGTATTAGCCATTACTCATAATTTTGGAGCACTGTCCGTTCAGCACCACAACTGTGCTTATCAGCACCACAACTGTGCTAATTTATTCATCTTATTTTTTGTTTCCCCACCCCTTAGTATTTATTTGACACATGTAATGGCTGTTATATATATATATATATATATATATATATCCTCCCTTGTGACTGTTACCTTGTCGTGGTAAGGGAGCTTGTTTAGGCCTACCTCAGTGAACCCTGAGAGCTATGCCGGTGGGAGGCAACTCCTGACAGGTCTTACCAAACTGGACAGGTCGTGGGCGAGGAGTCAGACAAAACACAGTCAAACAACCTCTCTTGACAGAGCTTTTTGAGGAACCCAATACATTTCTATGAGAAAAGGTATCATTTAAAGATTGACATCTTGAAATTTCAAGTGGCTGTGGGCGGTTTCTTGTCAAATGACCTTTTGAGACGGCTCATGGCAATTTTCATGCTTGTATCACCAACTAAATGATTTCTTAAGCTTAACTAGTCCACTAAGGTGGTGGCCATCTTGAAAAATGGCCGCCATCTTGACATTTCAAGTAGCTGTGGGTGGCTTATTGTCAAGTGACCCACAGAGACTGCTCATGCCAATTTTCATGCTTGTATCACCAAATGAACCATTATATAACTTAAATGCTCCACTAAAGTGTTGGCCATCTTGAAAAATGGCCGCCATCTTGAAATTTCAAGTAGCTGTGGGTGGCCTATTGTCAAGTGACCCACAGAGACTGCTCATGCCAATTTTCATGCTTGTATCACCAAATAAACCATCATATCACTTAACTGCCCACTAAGGTATCGGCCATCTTGAAAAATGGCCGCCATCTTGGATTTTTGAGTGGCTCGATTAAAAAAGTCAAAGAGTTGACCTAAAGGAATGTTCATGCCAATTTTCACGCTTGTATCACAAAGTGAACGATTGTTCCTACTATCCGCTCTACTATGGTTCTCAAGTGGTTTTCAGGGGAAACCTTGACAGGTTCCAGTTTTTAACCACTTTAACTTCAGATATTCTAAAATAGACAGCACGTTGCAATGTGACACACTGTGAGCTTGTTGATCGGCTATTTTTTTTAAAATTTGGAAATGTATATTCACAAATTCCAAAAGCTTGTAGAGCGGCTATTTTTGGAAAAAGAAAAATCTTGAAAAAGAAAAAAAGAAGTGGAATAGGGCCCACTGGCAAATACATCAATATGTTGAAGTACGGCCTATATAGGACCAGAGCACCTTACTAGCCTGTTAATTTCAAAATAATAATAGCCTAATAATGGCCTTTTCCACTCTCTCACACACACACACACACACACACACACACACACACTACAGCTCATTGGACGACACAAGACAAGTGCTGCATGGTGCATTATAATCAAACAGCTCATTACAACATATTCAATTGAATTCACTCACATAACACAAAGCCAAATATTGTATCCCCTCTAGTCTTTGCTTTACCATCATTTCAAGTAAAATAACAAAAAGTTAAATGACACAAATAAACGCTATTGCTAAGCAGCTAGCTGTATTTAGCTAAACTCACCTGAATAATCCACCCATTTGGAATGAAAACGACCAGCAGTTCCTTGTGAAGATAATTAACTTCTCTTTCAGCTGTCAATAAAGATGTGGTTTAGTAGTTTTAACTCCCTGACAGCACTGACAACTCTACTGTGCTTCCATGTTGTGTAAGGTTACATTATACGTAGTTTATTTCACCGTTTCAATGACAAACATAAAGGCGTTTGTATCAAACACCTGTTTCCTCTCCTGCAGGTGTGGGGGGAGGGGGCGGGAAAACCTGAGGATTTAAAGAGGCTGCCTGAAGCTGCTGCTAGTCTACTCTAGGGCATTGGTTTTCCTTGGGGGGTCCCCAGCAAAATGTGTTAGTAATATAGCATCACTATAATTTCAACCACTTTAACCATATTTTATACTTTGTCTATTGAGGACCACTGCACTAGGGAGTATCCACCAATAACCTGAATTCATGGTAGCTTCTAGGTAGTATCTGACAACACCACATTAATAATTTGTGTCTTAATTCGTTGTTTTCATGTTTTTGTTTTGGAGACTTACAGTAGGCTGTCCTTTTGGATGTTGGTGCCCCCGGATGTTAAGTAATAAATAACAGAGAAAGATGTTGTCTTAATTAAACAAAGTGTGTTAAATTCTTATAGCTTGTATTCTAAAGAGAATTCAAGTAAAAATGAGAAAATAAACCATAATAAACTATAAAGTATGATACTAATAAAAAATAATAACATCATCATATAGGCAAGTCAATGGAACAGTAGGTCTGCTACACTAACTTATACCGTATTAAGTTTAATAGCTGTGACTTTTTAACAGGATATACATCTTGTCTTGTCTTGAACATAGATAGTAAGATGAGACCCAATGGTGGAAAGTAACAAAGTACATTTGTATTGTAGTTAAGTAGTTTTGAGGTAATGTTACGTTAGGCCTACTTGAGTACTTCCATTATTATTTTCCCACCCACACACACACACACGGCAAATATTGTATGTTTTACTCCACTAAAATTATTTAACAACTTTAGTTACAACTGTAGTTACTTTTGTAGATCTAGTTTATTACAAAACACACTGTGCATTAGCCAATCAAGTCCTATTTTCCGTTTGGGAATAGGACTTACTTTGGTTGCATTGCGACGCGTTGTGAGCTTGTAGATCTATTTTTTTTATTTTTTTTACTTGAATGTATTTATGAACTCATTGTCCAGGCTCTGTTGTTTATAGGTATAGACCAGGAATATTATAACATCGAACAGCCTATAGTTGATTAGATTGAAATCTTTTTAACCATGTAATTTTTAAGGTCCCTACTTTGAGCAAGTTACTGTATCAGTGACACAATTTAACTTCAACAGATTCTATCCTGACCTGAAAACAGAAGGTCAGATATTACTGATGTTCTTCGTGAATCATACGCAAGTAGTTGTGCAAAATAAGTCATTTTTTATTATAAAAAACATGAGATTATGGCAAGTTTGTTATTCAAGTCCAATATGACATTTTAACATCAACAACATATAAACAATGGACAATTGTGGTTCAACCACAGGTAAATATTACCAATGCAGACTCTACAGAATGATCCACCTCTGGTACATTTAAAGGTGGATGCCAAATATGTTGTCATGGAAAGAAGCAAAAACAAAACAAAACAAAGTCCAGGCCAACATTAATTCTCACATGAGACCCAGGATGTCAGACATATGAAGACAGAACCTTGCATGTTTGCATGCTTTCAACACAGATAACTGGACATATATCAACTATCATATCAACTATATACAATTTAACAGCAGAACAGTGAATTGGTCCTAATAATTGGATTAGCGTTGTTTGTCCCTATAGGACAGGATAGTGTTGTTTGTCTCTGAAAGACAAGTGTTGTTTGTCTCTGCAGGACACACAGTTAGCGTTGCGTCTCTGTAGGACGTACAGGCAGTGTTTTTTGTCTCTGCAAAGACAGACAGTGTTTTGCCTCTGCAGGACAGTGTTTGTAAACGTTTAGATGTGAACAGGAATGTGAGGGCGCTCGTCCCTTAGTGCACGCGCACACACGCACACGTTGAGGAAGATTTCTATTGGCTGATAACACAAACACGGACATAAGGGTGTTTGTCATGGTTTTGGGGGGAACAGAGTAAATAAGGCATTGCGGAATAAGGAATTCCTTGGTTTCCTATTGGTCAAAAGCAGAAGTAAGGCACTCTCATTGGCTGACATATTGGCCACTTTAACAGTTGACTATTCTCGTCTTTTCTCTTCCGTCCACATCTTTTCATCCCGTTCATTCATACTCATCCATCACTCCACAGAGGAAATAACATCACCTCTGGGCTCCTCCTCTGTTGAATCTCTTCTCTACATCCATATCTCCTCCCTTCTTTCTCTCTCTCCCTTCATACAACAATCAGTCGTCAGTCCCAGACCTCAGTCTCAAATGCCTAATTTATGCTCTGTCGTACAACGCTGCCATGCTTTGTGAGCTTATAGATCGTTTATTTTTCGCAGCTTGAAGCCGCCGTACGACCAAGTATAAAATCAGGCTTAAGGAGGCCGGGTTTGGACGGAAACAAAAAGTACCCAAATATTGTCTTTGTTCTCCTCCCTCTCTCCACTCTCCTAGCTTACAGTGTACAGGAGGTTTTTTTATAGGAGGTAGCTAGATTAGTGACTGGATCGAGGACAGGCACTGTTTCGGTCTCCCTCGCCCGCCCTCTCCCTCTCTCTCCAATCCCTCCCTCCCTCGCTTATATTGCGTAGCAAGAGGATTGGAGATTTCCGCCTACCGAAACAACTGGGGACATCTAAACTCAATGTAGAACAACAGAGACATACTGAAACTGAATTGAATTTTAAATAGATGAATTATGTACAGTATTTTATTTATTTAGATATTTTACTAGGATGTATTTTCTGTCTTGCCTCTTTTTTTCTGTAAGTTTTTAAGAGTCAGGGAGCTATGCTCAAGAATTCCAATACACTCGTGTAAAGGGCAAATAAATTGAATCTTGAAACCTATGCCCACTGCTTTGAAAACCATCATATAGCTATCCCAGTATGAAGGACCGCCATATGGTCTTCCCAATGGTTCAGCAATTCAGTGATTTTTTTTCTCTTAATTGCTTCCACCCAATGAATTTGGACGTCGGGTTGCACGGAGATCTCCGATCATCCAGCTGCGCGAGACTACAGCGTTATTTATTGTGCAACAGCGTTTATTGTGCAACAGCATCGCAAACAGCAGGTCTGCAAGCTCACAACACGTTGTGGACAGCAACGCCTTCTGAGTTTGTAGATCTGCAAATTCTACGATCTTCGGTTAGCGACATCCCCCCCCTCATGCGACGGAGCATAATTTGGCCACGCCCCTTCCTCCCTCGTTAACGTGCCGTCATTCGTCTCTGCCTCCCTCCACCATGCTGTATTTCTGCGTACAGCAGTGAGGCAGTGACACGGGCCAGGAGAAGACCACGGGAACGCTCGTCTGGACGTTCCTCTCCAGGAAGTTGAACACAGGGTTCCACCAGGTCCTCGACAGGTAGTTGTTAGGTGCCTGTCGCAGTCCATCCATCCATCCATCTTCAACCGCTTATCCGGAGTCGGGTCGCGGGGGCAACAGTTCCAGCAGAGAGCTCCAGACCTTCCTCTCCTGAGCAACATTAGCAACTTCCTCCTGGGGGATCCCGAGGCGTTCCCAGGCCAGTGTGGAGATGTAATCCGCCCATCTGGTCCTTGGTCTGCCCCGGGGTCTCCTCCCAGTGGGACGTGCAGCGAGGACCTCCCTAGGGAGACGCTCGGGAGGCATCCGTACTAGATGCCCGAACCACCTAAGCTGGCTCCTTTCCAAGCGAAGGAGCAGCGACTCTACTCCGAGTCTCTCCCGGGTGACCGAACTTCTCACCCTATCTCTAAGGGAGATGCCAGCCACCCGTCTGAGAAAACTCATTTCGGCCGCTTGTACCCGCGACCTTATTCTTTCGGTCATGACCCACACTTCATGACCATAGGTGAGAGTAGGAACGAAGATTGCTCGGAAGACCGAGAGCTTTGCCTTCTGGCTCAGCTCTCTTTTCGTCACCACAGTGCGGTACAGCGACTGCAATACCGCTCCTGCTGCTCCGATTCTCCGGCTGATCTCCTGCTCCGTCCTCCCCTCACTCGTGAACAAGACCCCGAGATACTTAAACTCCTTCACCTGGGGCAAAGCCTCATTCCCTACCCGGACTGCACAATCCACCGGTTTCCTGCTGAGAACCATGGCCTCAGATTTGGAGATGCTGATTTTCATCCCAGCCGACGCACACTCGACTGCGAACCGATCCAGTGAGAGCTGAAGGTCCCGGACCGATGGTGCCATCAGGACCACATCATCCGCAAAAAGCAGTGATGCAACCCTTAGCTCACCGAACCGTATACCCTCTCCGCCACGACTTCGCCTCGAGATCCTGTCCATGAAAATCACAAACAGGATAGGTGACAAGGCGCAGCCCTGTCTGAGACCAACCCCCACTGGAAAATAATCCGACTTACTGCCGAGCACACGGACACAGCTCTCGCTTTGGGCGTACAGAGATTGGATGGCCCTCAACAAGGTCCCCCTCACCCCATATTCCCGCAGCACCTCCCACAGAAACTCCCGGGGGACCCGGTCATATGCCTTCTCCAAATCCACAAAACACATGTAGACCGGATATGCATACTCCCAGGCCCTCTCCAGGATCCCTGCCAGAGTAAAGAGTTGGTCAGTTGTTCCACGACCAGGACGGAAACCACATTGCTCCTCTTGAATCTGAGGTTCGACTATCGGCCGGACCCTCCTTTCCAGTACCTTGGCATAAACTTTCCCAGGGAGGCTGAGTAATGTGATACCTCTGTAATTGGCACACAACCTCTGGTCCCCCTTTTTGAAAAGTGGGACCACCACCCCAGTCTGCCACTCCCTCGGTACTGTCCCAGACTTCCACGCGATGTTGCAAAGACGTATCAACCAAGACAGCCCCTCAACACCCAGAGCCTTCAGCATTTCTGGACGAATCTCATCAACCCCCGGAGCTTTGCCACTGTGGAGTTGTTTAACTACCTCAGTGACTTCCTTCCGGGAGATTGACGCCGATCCCCCATCATCCTCAGGCTCTGCTCCTGTCAGGGAGGGTGGGTCTGATGTCATTGGGTTTAGGAGTTCCTCAAAGTGTTCCTTCCACCTCCCTACGACTTCCTCACTTGAAGTCAGCAGAGCCCCATCCTTGCTGTATACAGCTTGGATGGTTCCCCGCTTTCCCCTCCTGAGGTGCCGTATGGTCGTCCAGAACAACTTTGGTGCCGCCCGAAAGTCCTTCTCCATGGATTCCCCGAACTCCTCCCACACCCGCTGCTTAGCCTCCGTCACAGCTGTGGCTGCCGCCCTTCGGGCCTGTCGGTACCTTGCAACTGCCTCTGGAGTCCCCTGGGATATCATACCCCGATAGGCCTCCTTCTTCAGTCGGACGGCTTCCCTGACCACCGCTGTCCACCAGGGTGTTCGAGGGTTACCGCCCCTTGAGGCACCTAAGACCTTCTGACCACAGCTCACAGCCGCAGCTTTAGCAATAGAGGCTTTGAACATTGCCCATTCCTGTTCAATGCCCCCAACCTCCACAGGGATGCCAGAGAAGTCCCGCCGGAGGTGGGAGTTAAATTCCTTCCGAACAGAGGTCTCCTCCAAACGTTCCCAGTTCACCCGCACTACACGCTTGGGTTTGCCAGGTCTGTCCAGAGGCTTCCCCCGCCATCTGAACCAACTCACCACCAGATGGTGATCAGTTGACAGTTCCGCCCCTCTCTTCACCCGAGTGTCCAGAACATGCGGCCTCAGATCAGCTGATACGATTACAAAATCGATCATTGATCTTTGGCCTAGGGTACTCTGGTACCAAGTACACTTATGAGCATCCTTATGTTTGAACATGGTGTTTGTTATTGTCAGTCCATGACTAGCACAGAAATCCAATAACAAGCCACCACTCAGGTTCAGATCAGGGAGACCGTTCCTCCCAATCACGCCAGTCCAAGTATCCCCGTCATTGCCCACGTGTGCGTTGAAGTCCCCCAGCAAGACTATGGAATCCCCCACCGGAGCCCCATGCAGGACCCCATGCAGGGTATCCAAAAAGGCCGAATACTCTGAACTCTTGTTTGGCGCGTACGCACAGACAACAGTCAGAGTTTTCCCCCCATCAACCCTTAGGCGGAGGGAGGCGACTCTCTTGTCCACCGGGGTGAACCCCAACGTGATGGCACTCAGCCGGGGGCTTGTGAGTATCCCCACACCCGCCTGAGACCTCACACCCTGAGCAACTCCAGAATAAAACAAGGTCCACCCCTTGTCCAGGAGTTTGGTTCCAGAGTCCTTGCTATGTGTGGAGGCAAGCCCCACCAGGTCTAACCGGTAGCGCTCTGCCTCCCGCACCAGCTCAGGCTCCTTCCCCACCAGCGTAGTTACGTTCCACGTCCCAAAAGTCAGCCTCTGCTGCCCCTGATTGGTCCGTCTGGAACCTCTGCTGTCACTGCCACCCATCTGACAGTGCACCCGACCCCACTGGTTCCGATCGCGGGTGGTGGGCCCACGTGGCGGCGAAGATCTGCCCACGTTCCTTCTTCGGGCTGTGCCCGGCCGGGCTCCGTGGTTAGCCCGGCCACCAGGCGCTCGCTGACGAGCCCTTCCTCCGGGCCTGGCTCCAGAGGAGCAGTGCCTGAACAAAACAAAAACGAGAAAAAAGGAATTAGCTACAACAAGTTATGCATTTCACAAAGTATAAAACATTATGTGAAAAGCAGTTTGTGAGATTAGCGCCGGACACACACAGGCACACACACAGACCCTCTTATAGATGGTTAGCCTCCTGCATATCTACGCTGTAGTAAATGTACGGTACAGATAATATAATATATTGTCACTGTCGGGTGGAAACCTTGTATGTCCAAAACCATAAAGAAAAAAAGAATTCCAATGGATCCAATGTAGTTAATATTTAGTCACAAACTCTTGCTAATACTTTTCATTGGTTACATTTTTATAAAACCCACAGACACACTTAACTTTTTTTTACATCATTACCAGTAATTTACAAAAGAAAAACACAAAAAAGTTGAAATACTCAGGTTTCTTCCCGACAGCAACGATATGTATATGACTAAAACAATAACTGCAATCATAATCATCTTCATCTTAACATTACGTTTTGGGTGTAAAACAGCTTCCATGCAGCAGCCATTTGTTTCGTCCGGTTTACCCTGTATTGTTTATGCCCGTTTATTATTTGTATTCTGCTATTTTCATTTTATAAAAACATTTTTAAATAGTTCAAATAGCCAATCTGCAAGCTCACAATGTGTCAATGTAGATCGGCTAGTTGAACTATTTGAAAATGTTTTAAAAATAGTAAAAAAGCAAAGAAGTTTAGGGATAATAGGTAAGGCACCGGCGAAAATAGGGCCCAGAGTTTAATATCATCACACACAACAGTCTGATGGTTTATGTTCAATGACTGTTTCATCCACTAGAGAGCAGCATACGTACACATGATAATACTACTGTACATAGGACAGTTTGACAGAGAAAGTATTGTAACCTGGCATCACCAGTCTTTCCAACTCGGAGGAAAGCCTGGTATTGCCTGTGTGATCCGGTCTAGGCTACTTGTTTTGGTTCCCCCTATTTGTTTCCCCAATCCCTATTTAAATGGAATAGAATTTCCCTGTGGGATAACAAAGGTAGACAGACGCTAAATAGTCTCTGGAAAGTACACTCACATTTATATCTATTTTTTATTTTAAAAATAAGCTAAACTATGTCGCATCAAGGATTTTATTAGGTAGGCCTTATTACAATGCCCTTGATCGTGGACGGAGTGACCGCAGGGTGAGGCTTGCGGGTTCCGGCCGCCTGATGACGCGCCTGGTGACGTAGGGTTAGTTTCCGCTCCCAAACGGATCATAAACCCGAAAAAAGGTATTGATCCCAGGCTACTCAGCACTATCAGTCTTTTTTCCCTCTTTTTCTTGTGTGCTTTTAACCCCCTTTTTCTCCCCAATTTAGATGTCATGCCAATTAATTTCTCCCCACACACATTTTGTGTGTCGTCTCTGCTGTTGTATCCAACCGACTCACCTGCCAGAGAGGAGCGCCCACCGGGAGGACGTAGAGCCTTCGTCCTACTCCTCCCACCCAACGCTCCATGCTGACAGGTCCCGCACCCCCGAGCCTGTAGGAATAAGTACAGTGACAATTATCACCCTCCCTGAACACGGGTCAATTGTGTATAGACCATTGGTTCTCAAAATGAGGTCCGGGGACCCCCAGGGGTCCTCGGGGGGGGTAACAGGCGGTCCCCAGCAAAATGTATTAATAAAGCGTTACAATCATTTTAAGCTTGTAGATCTGCTATCTTAGAAACATTTTGAAAATGTGTGCAACTCTTTAAATATATATTTTTTAAAGGCGAATTTTTTTAACACAAATCTTCGCTTCTGGTGGTCCCTGGCACAACATATTTTCAGGTGGGGGTCCTTGGCCAAATACATATCAATTTGGGGGTCCTTCACATGAAAAGGTTTGAGAACCACTGGTATAGACAGTTGACACAGCCGGATGGATGCACCACGGTGGAATTGAACCCACAACTTCCGCGGTGGTGGGCAGCCACCCGAGCGCTTCATCACTACCAAGTCTGACCATTCACTATACTGACAAGTAGAATGAATAATCAGATCATAACCTCACTGTGACTGAAGACCTCTAATAGGTCCACATTAATTTTCAATACAAAACATACGGTATGATTGCAGAGTTGTTTAATGAATGAAGCAAATCAAACAACTAACAACATCATCATCACCACCTTAAAGGTCATTACACACCGGAGATTATGCAAATATACACAAATTCAGACTCGTTCCGAATAAATAAAAGACACTTTTTCGCTTCACTTTTTCACTCCGTGGAAGCTTGCATTGACTTTATAAGTTAAAAAAAATATATATATTATTCGCATGAAAAAAATCGCCCCCGGTGTGTAAGGACCTTAACAGTGTCTGTCAAAGACAGCCTGTGTTCCATCTGCAACAGAGAGACACATCCAGTTACAGCCTGTATTTACATCTATTGTAGGCTCCTCCATTAATGCCTCATAATCTGCCTCTAATAATTCTCTCTAATAGTTCTTTTCCCTTCAATATTCTTGTCTCTCAGCCTCACCATCACCTTAAAGAGGTTTGTCAAAGACAACCTATGTTCCATCTGCAATGGAAAAGCATTTACAACTTTACACAACTATCCTCTTACATTCCATGTGAAGAGAATCATAGCACTGTGTTGGCACAGTACTGTATATTACACACACATCAGAATTAGGTTTACATCCAGGGTGAATTAACACCCAGACACTACTCCATTCACTTTTTCATTCATGAACTAGTCCATACACAGGCATGTGTTTGCCCCGACTACGTGCAGATTTCTGGGGACTTTCCAAAAATGCTAATCAACAGCTTAACCCATTAAAATCAGGAAAGCATCTGTGTATGCGCTTTAACCATATTTTTTACGTTGGCTGTTCAAAAATAGTAGATATACAAGCTCATATTTGTGCCGCGCTATGAGCTTGTAGATCTGCAAAAAAAATTTAAACATGAAGATTTGTGCAAATCTTTGAATATACATATTTCTTTAAGCGAACATTCTTAACTCAAATCTTTGCTTCTGGGGGACACTGGAACAAAATATTTTGAGATGGGGGTCCACGGCCAAATACACATAATTGTGGGAGGTCCTTGACATGAAAAAGTTTGAGAACCACTGATATAGCAACATAGGCTTTTCAGAAAACGGTTAGAAGACGACATTTGTAGAATCTGCCTCAGGTCTTAATGGGTTAAAATTGGGGGAAATTTAAAAATCTGCTTCATCACTCCCTACCTATGCCAATGCTCACATGCAATTTCATATTGATTGGCAAACCCATTGAGGAGACAAAGGGATGCAGACAGATCAATTTGATTGGAAGGATTTTATATAGTAGGATATCACCACCAACAGCATAGTCTGTGGGGTTCACCGATTAGTCTCATCAATCGACCGATTCATTTCCTTCATTTGAAATGATCTGTAATACCGTTGATAAATGCATGCACTATCTAATACTCTAGTTGTTCCTCCTCATTGCATCACCTTACTGATATTCGGCAGAGACAATCTTTGTTCCAGCTGAAAAGAGAGGTCCGTTTGACAGTAAGGATGAGAGAGGTTACAGTCTCTTTGTGTCACGGTGGCAGTAGGAAAGCATTCAGTAGTTAGGGCTAGGCGATATCGCATTTAAATCAATATCACGATTATTTCAAACTTTTGCCTTGATTCCGATTAATGAATGATGATTATTAAAACAAACAATTAATAGCAAAAGTAGCCAATCTACAAGCTCACAACGTGTTGCATTGAGACGCTTTGTGAGCTTGTAGTTATTAAAAAAAATGTTGCAAGTCACCTTTGGACAACAAGTATAATATAGGGCTTAAAGGGTTAATCAGAGAAATCAATTTAGTCAATTACAAAAATATATTGAATTGTTTTCATGTTGATTCATTGATATATATGAAGAATAAAAAACATATTACAAAAAAAAACCTTGTTTCTCGGTTATTGGATCAACCTATTGGTTCTAAATGTTGGTTTCGATATATCTTCGATTAATTGCCCAGCCATAGCTCTAGTGCAGTGACAACTGGTGTGTGCACCCACTCACCAAGCCACACACACACACACACACACACACACACACACACACACACACACACACACACACACACACACACACACACACACACACACACACACACACACACACACACACACACACACACACACACACACACACACACACACACACACACACACACACACGTATGTACGTAAATGTGTGAAAAGGAGAGGAAGACAAAGTGGTTAAAAGACAAAGAAAAAAGAGGTAAAGAATGAGCGTGAAACATTAACAGGAAACAAAACATCACCACCCAACATACGCACACACACGCACATGCACACACGCACACACGGCACGCATGCACCAGTTCTTACCAGTTTCATGTCACTTTTCAGTTTGCTGAGGCCAGCTCTCTCACTCTTGGTGGCTCCAGCGTGGCCTATCTGATGGATGGAGAGGGAAGAACTGACGCCAGTATCAATCTCTCGAACTGCAGGAGAAAAGAAAAAAAAACGCATTTAAACAAGTCATTTAAACAATAAGAAACACAGCCAAAAGTACACTTGGTTGTGATGTTTACAGGGCTCCAGATTAACATTTTCACCACCGTCCCAGAACTACAAAAATACAAATTTAGCTGTTCAAAAGTGAATGTAAAATGTACCAAAAAGAATCAGGTTTCTTCACTTTGTCTTTGTCATCTGCTTTGTCTGCTATTGGCATAAAAACACAATTCAAATGCTTAGAAGATTAGTGTACAAATGTATGGTCACATTCTATTTTTTTTTATGTTTAAAGGCTATTTTTATACCTTGAAATACATAGTGAAACATTTTACACTTTCTTTTTACACCAGAAAAAGTATGTTCCAGCTTTCACCACAAGATGGAGATTCCTCTTAGTGAGACAGGGTGTGGTACACTTTGAAAGTGAGTGAGCTGCTGTCTTTAGTATGAATGCGGAAACAATGGGAGGACAGCTCAGTGCCAGTGATCCACTGTTTACTGGGTGCACGGCTCAAAAGAGTTCAATATCAGCTAAAGAACTGCCAGCACTCACAGAAATGTCGTTCGGGCACTTTTACTCAGAGCTAGGCACGGGCAAACCTCAGCTACTCGCCTTCAAAAAGGATTTACCTGAAGGGCAAAAGTATCTAGAAGGACATTTCTGAGAGTGCTGGCAGTTCTCTTGCTGCTTTAGAATTAATAAAAGTGTAATGAAAAGCACAGAATTAATGTGACACAAAGTATCACGTTTCATTGGATAATGTCAGACTTTTTCATTGGATCTGGTTATTTTGTATGAGAATGGAATGTAATGAGGTAATGTTGTAGGAGACTAAAATGCAGTGGTGTAAAGTAACTAAAAACATTTACTCAAGTACTGTACTTATTACTTACAATTTTGAGGTATTTTTTACTTTACTGGAGTATTTCCAATTTTCAATACTTTTAATTCTACTCCACTACATCTCAAAGGCAAATATTGTACTTTTACTCCGCTACAACTATTTGAAAACTATAGTTACTTTGTAGATTTTGATTATTATTACAAAAACATACATTGACCATTTCAGCCCTATATACATTTTGGCCATTTGAAAATAGCCGATCTACAAGCTCACAATAAGTCACGATGCAACGCATTGTGAGCTTGTAGATCTGCAATTTTCTAAAGATTTTTTACATTTCTTTTTTACATTTGTAGAAACGGGACATTCTGCATAATGAGTACTTTCTACTTTTGGTACCAATACTTTTGTACTTTTACTCAAGTACATTTTGAATTCCAGACTTTTACTTGTAACAGAGCATTTCTGCATTGCAGTATTGATACTTTTACTTAAAGTAAAACAATGTGAATACTTTTTCTACCACTGCTAGAATGTGATTGGCTGTATTGTGATTGTTTGACTGACCACTCTTCTGCACGCCAAACTCTTTCCCACTGAGGATGTGATGAAGAAGATTCTTCAACTCTGACGGACTGAGACTCATCAAACTCTCCGTCGCCTCCTGTCACACACACACACACACACACACACACACACACACACACACACACACACACACACACACACACACACACACACACACACACACACACACACACACACACACACACACACACACACACACACACACACACACACACACACACACACACACACACACACACACACAAAAGAGAGGAGGACAGAGTGAGAAAATGAGAACGATGGAGAGAATGTGTGAAAAAGAGAGCAAGACAGTGGTTATAAGACCCACGCACACGGTCAACGTGTTACCATCAATTCTCACGCTCTGTTCAGACTGCAGGCAAATGCATGTTTCTCATATCTGCTCTTCATGCCCACACTGCTATTTGCAAGGGATCAGATCGGATTTGTCTGCACTGGTTGCTGTGTAATGCTTCATGTACACCATACATGGACAACTCGCGGCCCGGGGGCCACATGTGGTCCCCAACTTCACTTAATGCGGCCTGCAGGTTAATATCGGAATACTGATATATTTGATTGATTTCAGCTGTTACAATTCCAAACATGCAAACATGACCCGCTTTAATTACATTACTTCAGTCTACATTAGTAGGTTAATGACTAGTATTACAATTCTAATTCTTGTCTTTTTATGTCCAATGTATTTGTATTTAAGTTCATAAAGTTAACATAAGTATAACTAAATGCATTTGCAATTAAATAAAATCTTTACTTTTCAGGATTCCAATTAAAAAATAGCACAAAAAAAAATGTGGCTTCCAATTCAAAAATAGCCGATCTACAAGCTCAAAACGCGTCGCACTGTGACGTGTTTTGAGCTGGTAGATCGGCTATTTTTGCTACTTTTGTGTGACATAGAATGGCGAAAAAGGTTAAAATACGGAGAGACAGTATATGCCATGTGGCCCTCTGGAGTGAGTGTGGATCATCTCACTCATCATCAAAGTTGCCCACCGCTGATGTACACCGTAGTACGACAATGTCGCTTGCGTGGTGAGCTTGTGGATCTGCTATTTTTGGCAAGCGACGCCGTCGTACGGCTAACTATAAACCTGGCCTCAGTGTCCGAGTGTCCAGACGGACACACATCTTTAGAGATCAGATTTAAATTGCATTTCAAACCACTTAGGAATGTGGTTTGAATCTGATTCACAAAAATCAGTTTCCATGCTTGTGTTTTGTTTGCTGTCCAGACTTTAAAAATATCTGATTCCAATCTGGAAAGGGCAAAAATCTGATTTGCGCTGCCAGTCTGAAAACAGCCCAGAGTCACTCTCTGCTGTGTGATCTTCATCGCCAGTCCATGTGTCCTTACCAGAGCAGTTGAGTGACTGGGCCAGCTCGGTGGTCATGACCTGGATGATGAGTCCAATCCTCAGTCTCATCATCTCACCGAACAGGCTGGGCTGAGTCCGGATGTTCATGGCCAGGAACACCATGATCTCCTAACGGACGGACAGACAGACAGACAGACAGACAGACAGACAGACAGACAGACAGACAGACAGAGGGAGGGATGGAAGAGAGAAAAGACAGTATTAGAATGACAGAGATGTGAATGTGGAAAGTAGGTTGATGATTAATTTAATTTAGTTTATTTCTTTTTGCTATTAAAGCTGCTACAGGTAACTTTCACGTTTAAACCCAAGTACCCCCCTTCCCCCGAGAGTCCTGAAGTTTTTAGCAATAAAAGTTTGAGCTCGACAATACGCATGCAATACCTCTTGTCAACCAGTAGGTGTCTCAGAGGAAGAGTTGGGAGACCACCTCCAGTTATATTGTATTAACATACTCCATACAGATTTGCTTTATTCTTACCAAAAATGACAGATTGCAGTTTTAATTATACTGTCCTACAACCTGTAAGACGTATGGCCAGACTGTTGCCTCCCACAATTTTCACACAAATTTATCCTAATATAAAACAAAATTATCTAAGCATATAGCTTCCTGCTTATCAGAAATGTAAAAAAAAAAGTAAAGATATTTTAAAATATATTTTCGTGAACGGAAATGACGAACAGATGCCAGTTTCCATGTTCGGATTTTGGGAGGTGTAGTTCCAGACTATACACAGCATTCAGAGATTGTGGAATAGTTCTCTGGCCACGAGAGACTACTAGTGCAGTAGCAAAAAACTCCACGGTAGTGGGCAAGTACTTTACACCTGCACATGCCTGGAAGCCAGTGTCAGTTGTTTTTATATAGCCTGAAACGGTCCCTCTATCAGTGAGTGACCCACCTGCGTGAGTATAGCTATAGTTATGTTGTTCTCGCTGGCTTCGTCTATGAGTTTGACCAGCTGGTCAGGAGGGATGGGGGCGGTGATGGTCTTCTCTCTGGGCTCTGGAGGCAGACCCACCGTCAGGTGCTTCTGGTGGGCCAGCAGATCAGAACACGCCTAGGAAGAGCGCACAGCTAATGACAAAGAGCTCTGGAAATATTACATAAAATCATAATTTGCAAAAATACAAATGAGACTTTGTGTGAATTTAACTGAATTATGTGCCTGTGTGTGTGTGTTTTACGTACCCAGTCTAGCTCTTCCACCTTCTTCCTCAGCATGCCAGAGATCATTCTGATGAGACCCCACTGTTTGAGCTCTCCTGCCTTCTCATACAGGTCCGTCAGCAGAGAACGCACCGTAGAGCCATTACCATGCAGACATGTGTCCCAGTCCATACCCCTGCGCACACACACACACGCGCACACACACACACACACACACACACACACACACACACACACACACACACACAGTGTCAAGTGAGCAATGAGCATACACACTGATCAACGATAACATACGGTCAACATGTTGAACATGAGTGACGTGTTGACTGTGACACCCTGTACATAGGGAGTGATTCTGATTGTCTGTTTCTATTGTTCATCAAGTCACTCTGAAAGTGATCCTAAAACTTCCATTATAGTTGTGGTGTGGACTCCTTAGAACCATTTTAAATGCTATATTCATAATAGTTACTGTTATAGTTATCATTCTTGGTGAGGACAGCCCTTTAGTCTTGCCCTTTATGTCTTTTTGGCTTCAGAAAAATGAGCATTATGTCAATAACAGTTAGTGGCATAATTATGGAAAAGCTAACTGACTTGTCCTTGAAGAGAATGTAGAGTATGTCAGCCTGGTCCTGCAGACTCTGTGTGTCCTTCAGCAGCTGAACCAGGGCCTTGTAGTCTATGGCTCCACTGGCATCTTTGGGTATGTCACTGTCTGTGGAGATCACTACTGGACAAGCCTGCAGGAGACACCACAATGATAATATGGCATTAACATAGATTACATTTCACTTTAACCTCAAATGAGTACACATCACATCACTGAGAATGACCACTTAAGCTATTTTATACTTTGTTGTTGTACAACAATACACATAAAGTATGAGCGAGTGCACACACACAAAATGATGACATTGCTTATCACCAAATTTGGGTTTCACTCCGATCCCAGCACAAACAAACAAACAAACAAACAAACAAACAAACAAACAAACAAACAAACACACACACACACACACACACACACACACACACACACACACACACACACACACACACACACACACACACACACACACACACACACACACACACACACACACACACACACACACACACACACACACACACACACACACACACACACACACACACACCTGGCTCTCTTGTGGTATAGTGGGATCCGCCAGATTGAGGCTGAGCGAAGAGTGGCGAGTACGGACAAACAACCTGTTTGGCAGGTACATGTTCACATCTGAGAGAGATGGAGAGAGAGAGAGAGAGATGGAGGGAGAGAAAGAATGACAAAAATAATGAGAGAAATCCATCCATCCACCCGTCTCTCAAGATAGTACAGTAGATAGGGGTCACAGATATGAAATACAAACAAACAAACAAAAAACATATAAATGTGGCCTAATGTTGAATGTGTGTCAACTGTGGGTCATTGAAATTAAAACAGTTGATAATCACTGAGAATACATAAACCAACCAACCTCGCACTGCGAGGCGTTGTGAGCTTGTAGATCGGCTATTTTCACAATGTTTGCCTATTTCTTACGTAATATTTGACAATTTGGCCAATTTGGTAAGGTCTTAAAAGTCATTAAATTGTAACTTTAGAAATGTGCAGACACCCTGTATTGTATACACATATACTGTATGCTGGTTTGTTTACTGTTGAGTGAGAAAACAATGTTGCACATTAAGCTAATGATCTGGGGACCCTCCAAAACTATTTGGGGACCCTCCCGATCCCCAGTTTGGGAACCCTAGATGCCTTAGATGTAACCACAAACCAAATTGTGTCACCCAATCTCCTACGAGATAGTTTCTCAAGCTGAATTCACACCGGCAGCAGCAGCAGCTGTCTGTAGTGCGGACATTCATAAAATACAATAAGCTGGGCGTGTTGGAGGTTATGAGTGACACCCTCGTAAATAAGTGAGAAATGTGCTACAGTGAGAGCTTTGCTGGTCCGAGCGGATCAAAGCGAACAGCTGTGCCCTCCTGGGGAGCTCACATACAGGGAGGAGGATACACTCAGTCCTCATCTCTCACAGCTTGCTTGTAAACTATTTATAGGTTTTAGGTAAGGAATAGGCCATGTAGTTGGCCAATCTTAATTAATTTCTACAACTGCAAATTCAAAACTTTGTTATCAATATGCTGGAACTTCCATACAGTACTTTTTCTGTGGTCATGTATGCTTAATGTTCAGAGCACAAAGCGCTACTGATTGGCTTGCCGCTCTGTCGTGAAGTGCCAGAGTTGGACTTCTCTCAACTTTGACGCTTTGCTTTTGTTTTGCTTTCATCTGTCACCCCTCTCTATAGCCAATGCATTAAACCTCAACGCTTTATTAGAACACGGGAAGCGAAAGTCCACTGCCTCCTGTGAATACAGTCGTGGTGTAATAATGTGGCGGACTTATCCCTCACTGTGAACGTCGAGTTCGTGGGCCGTTTTCATCAGAGAAACCATCTCTTTGGTCTTGGTGGCAGCAGCCCTGAACCGGCCCAGTCCTGAAGCCACCTTGGGACTGTGTTTCCTGGGAGCAGCGTGCGCCATCAGCTGGTCCAAGTACTGGGCCAGGTCATCTGATTCTGGAGGGACGGAAGGATGGTGGGAGAGAAAAGAGAGAGAGATGGAATATGAGAAACATACAGTAAGGCCACCTCACTACATCCCTCTCCTAGGCAGGGTTGGACCAGCTGAACGTAACTTCAGTCGTTAAGTTAGTAAGTCCCTACTACTGGCTACAAGTAGCTACTAGTTAGTTTGTAACTAGTGAGTTACTAAATTATGTTGCACCACAACTATTTATGGCATAACTCAGCTAGTAGTGCGTAGACTGTTCGTAATGTAATGTCACATAAAATGACATTTGAATCATCTAATCCAATGAATACTGATTTCATCTGTAAACCACTTCTTAATGACTGAACCCAAAGAACAGAGGCACTCGATTCACTTAAATTCTTTAATGACGAGGTTCAAACAAACTACTAACTTTTCGACACATACCACGTTGAAGTCTAAACAATCCGTGGTGTGCTCACACAGGGCTAGTGCAACCCAGTGCACTTGCCCTACACACTTTTGTGGATGTGTCTTTCTTGGAAAACCATCATACATAATGGATGTTATATAAAGTTACCTCTTTAAGAGTGTTAGCTAGGATGGGGTTGTTTGTTAGATTCAATAATTCATGAATTCATTGATGCACTCAAAGCGGTCTACCATTATAAATAGATGTCAGTGCTGCTTCAGGGCTTGCGTAAATATTTAGTTATTACTTAGCGATACTTTAAATAGTTATGCCATTAAGTAGTTAGGCCATTTATTTATGCAATAACTAGGCTATGTTTGAACTTAGTGAGAGGTGGTTCAACTGGCATAAGGGGTATGTCTACAACTATAGTTAAATAGCACCCATCCATATCCTTCCTTTCATCCATCCATCCATCCATCCATCCACCTCTCTTACCGTCGTCAAACCGTATTTCAGGCATGTTAGTCGGGGAAAAGTCACCAATACTGGAATCTTCATCCTCATCATCATCCTCGCCGTGGTGGTGGCCGGAGGAGGACCTGCTATCCAGGAAGCTGAGGTGAGCGAAACAGGAAGTGGTCAGGAACTCTGACAGCTTCCCCGTCTGGATCCTGGGGAGAGACGTGGTTGAAGAAGACAAACAAGGCATGAAGAAGAAAGACATTATGAAACATTATGAATCGGTGAAACGTAAGCTTTTTGTCAGTTAATCTGTACATTTTAGCAAAGATCATGAATAATCAAACACCTGATTTATTTTATTTAGTATACAGCATGGCTGTAAGACAAGCTATCTAGATTAGATTTGTCTGTATGTATGTAGTATGCATGTCTTTCCCCTCAACAGTAGACCAATCACAGCTTATGCTGCTACACGC
Organism: Gymnoscopelus braueri; assembly: GCF_963280865.1. Taxonomy (NCBI): domain Eukaryota; kingdom Metazoa; phylum Chordata; class Actinopteri; order Myctophiformes; family Myctophidae; genus Gymnoscopelus; species Gymnoscopelus braueri. Next base: position 38,804,735 of record NC_137620.1, on the reverse strand, counting down.
ATGATGTCATGAAACTAACCACTTTAGACCATGACCGCCTGAAATACCGGGTTACCTAAAAGTGGAACTTATGAAGGGTGTGAAAGTTATGTCACAGCTGAAAATCTATGCATCTAAACACACCATTATTGTTGTTGTGAAGCACTTTTGTTCTTATTTATAAAGAAGATCTCTATTTCTATTTGGTCAAATGCAGCATAGACCATCACCACAATAGGGCAAGAGCACCATAATACACCATAATAAATAGGTAACATTTGGGCAGGCCACAGCGTTATTAGACTCTATGTCTGGTTTAACTGATGTTATTAACAGTCCATATTATTCTGTGAGAATAAACCTCACCTCGCTCCTCCAAAGTATCCATCCTGGAGTTTCTTCAGAGTGGCCAAGACTGCAGGGTCCAGATCTGAATGGTCCTCCGCTGGTATGCACACACAATCAAAAACTCATCAATTGACTCAATTAATTTGTAAGCATTTTAACGTACTAATCGACTATTGAAAAAGAAGTGACATGAATCTGTGTGTGTGTGTGTGTGTGTGTGTGTGTGTGTGTGTGTGTGTGTGTGTGTGTGTGTGTGTGTGTGTGTGTCTGTGTGCACTCACTCAGCATGGTCTGTGATATGGGGAAGGTGACGGTGGGTCGTCCAGTCAACCTCCATCTTGATGACAGGTAGGACAGATCTGTCCTCAGCATCTCAACGATCATCCTGTTGTCCAACGCCAAGTAGAACTGATGGTGATCTATGAACTGAACACATGTAGAACTGATGGTGATCTATGAACTGAACACAAGTACAATTGCTGGTGATCTATTAGACAGGCAAGGAACGGTTGTTCCATTTTAGTATGTATAGAATAGAATGTATAGCATTGTATCATAATGCTATATTTTAATATCCTAAATTCTCCCCCAAAAACGTTTGTAAATGTGTGTTTCTTTGATATCTTTGTTGTTACTGTTAACTGTTACCAGTTGTAAAGATCATGCATTTGTGAGATGAACAGCACAGCTGATTGTGTGGGTGTTCTCAAGGCACAAACTGTCGTGCCAAAGTCAAACAGTGTATTTGTCCTGGTGGCATCGACCCTATTGTCACCTGACTGGCTGCTGGGTCATGCTCTACGTGTTTAGAGTAGTCTAATAAATACAACCACGTTGGCTGACCTCTAATGAATGGAAGGAATGGAATGCCAGCCCACACAGAAACATGTGACCAGGCTGGTGCCTGCATGAGGAGGAGGTACAAGGCTGCTGGGACTTCGTATTACTTTTCTACCCGTTACTGAGGCTCCAGACTATTGTTTGTTCAATGAATAAAGCGTCACATTGCCAATATGTCCCGTTTACTTCTTCTTATTGATGGGGAGTTGGTTGTTCTGTTGAGTACAGATGATGGCAACTTTGTTTACCTGTGGTGTGAACGCGAACACATTGTTTCTGATCATGTAGAACTTGGCGGTTCCCAGAACTCCCATTCTCCTGTAGGGCCGACCTGTCAGACCCAGCCTCTGGTTACGACCTGAGGAGAGAGACAGATTGATTCATTGATTGATCGATCGATCACTCAATCACTCGATCAATCAATCTTTATTGTCACATCAAGGTTACAAGGTAAAAGCGGGTGAAATTCTTGCTTGTGCAGGCTCTCACTATTGCAGTTAGATAAAAAGTTAAATAAAATAATAGAATAATAATAGAATCAAAATATAGTGGAAAGAAGACGTAAAGTGCATGCAGGAAGGGATGGAGAGATGGAGGGTGGGGTGAGGGATGAAGAGAGGGAGGGATGGGGAGAAGGAAGACAGTTTACCAATAGAAATGCAAAGCAGAAATGTGCTGGTGCAGTAGCAAAAAAAAAAGGTTGACGATTAATTGACACACAAATAATTACTATATGAAAATTTTTCAACATGGAAATGATTATGCAAAATAATTAAAATGATGCGATTATGTAATAATTGTGACAGGCCTCCTAAAGACACATAGAAGCTGTTCTAGGTTTTTACCCAGCCTGGCGTAGATGTGGCTCAGGACTTTGGAAGGCTGGACGTGTATAGGGTGGATGTCAGCTACTGTCTCCACCTCGATGCCGTTCTGCAACAGCAGCTCTTTGATCTCCTCATTCTCGGCCAGGATGGACACTGCACAGACAGAGATGGAACTTATTAGGCACGCAAGCACACACACGTACAGTATATAGGAAAAAGTGAAAATTCATGCTATTGGTCCTATATGAATTGTTTCTGGTCCTGTGTGAAACAAGTAAAGTAGCTGTCCCTTAATGTGTTGGTGAAACTGGTACCCTACAATTACATGCATGTTTGCATTTAGTCAACCTACTCTTCATAAATAAAAAGTTAATAATGTTCGACACAATAAGCTATTTAAACATCTTTCATTGCCAGAAATAATTGCTTATACGGGCGTGTGCCGTGCGTGTGTGGTTTCAGCCCCATGGACATAGTATACACTATTACTTTATTTAATAGTAGCCTAGTCTAACCAAATTAGACCAAGAGGTAGAGAGAAGAAAGGAGAGAATGTGTGCAAACAGAGGAAGAGAGTCATTATGAGAAAGAAGAGAGAAAACCTATTCTGTGAAAAAAGAGAGGAAGAGATAGTGGTTATTACCGAGAAAGAAAGAAAAGAGAAAAACAATGAGCGTGAGAAACAACAGGAAGTCCCCCCACCCCACACACACACACACACACACACACACACACACACACACACGCACGCATGCATAGGTTCATACATACATATTGTTGCATACTGACTTTGTGCGAAGAGTCTTTCAAACTATTCAGCTTAGTCACTAGCAGAGTTATTATAGTTTTACAATACTCATCACTTTTAGATTTTTAATTTAGTTTTTTAGTTTGGTGCTTGATTTCAGTCTAGTTTTATTTTTAGCAATTGACCAGTTTTAGTTTAGTTTCTTTTTAGTTTAAGGCTTATTTTTTACTTTTTCAGGAATGTGAGGAAGCCTTGGTTTATAAAAGCTGAATAATGTAGGATGAAATCACATCAAATATGATGGTGGACAAAGTAAAACCAAAGATCATTTTACATGCAATTCAATTTCGTTTCAGTTTAAGAGCACAGCAGTGACGACGTAGAAATGTCAGAACATTTGTGAAAATCGTAGGATAAATAGAGACTGGTTTGGATTGGTTAAAGCTGCAATCCATAATATTCATGGCCTACCCAGGACATGAACCCAGATCCCCCGTGTGAGCACCAAAATGTCTCTTTAGCTATAAGGGAGAGCCTGTTTGGGAAGGCAAAACATGTTCCTTTGACATATATGCAATACCTATTTTGAACCAGTAGGTGTCCTACAGGATCTAAACGTCTCAATGGAAGGGATAGTTATTAGGTTCAGTGGTGGAAATTAACTAAGTAGATTTACTTAAGTACTGTACTTAAGTACAATTTTGAGGTATTTGTACTTTACTTGAGTATTTCCAATTTTCGATACTTTTACTTCTACTCCACTACATCTCAGAGGCAAATATTGTACTTTTACTCCACTACAATTATTTGAAAACTTTAGTTACTAGTTACTTTGTAGATTTAGATTATTATTACAAAACATACATTACCCACTTCAGCCCTATATATATTTCGGCCATTTAAAAATAGCCGATCTACAAGCTCATCGCGACGCATTGTGAGCTTGTAGATCTGCTATTTTCAAAAGATTGTATACATTTTGAACTTGTGAAATGGGACATTCTGCATAATGAGTACATTTACTTACTTTTTCATTTCTACATTTCAATATTGATACTTTTACTTACGTAAGTTAAAAAATGAAGTACTTTTTCCACCACTGGTTATGTTAGTTATACTGTATCAACACACCCAACCATATAGATTTGTAAAAATATTGGTACTTTCTATTTACAAAAAAACTAAGTATGGATTTCAGCTTTAATACCACCACACGTGATGTTTCGAGCATCAGCTCTTCATCAAACAAAGGAGCTCTTTTGAAACTGGTGGTAATACATTGTTATGGGAGCATTTTATAGTGTGCAAACTTTTCTTTTCACTGATGTAATCATCATTCAGTAATCTACAGCTGCATCTGAGGGTGCGCCCGTAGAGGGAGTTTGGCTCTCTGCCAGGCATTCTTGCGGCAGACAACCATCATAATCTATGACAGAGCCGATGAACTGTTTTAGCAGATTAAGCCCTATTTTATACTTTGCTGTATGATGTGTCGTGTAGTAGATCAGCCATTTTAGCTACTTTTAGAAACTTTTCGCCTGTAATGACATGCCCAAAATGGAGAACGCTGAAAGTGGTTAAAACATGTGTGGACACGCCCACCCACCCTGTACGACAACATCAGGCTTGGGGATGGTGGAGAATCTCCTGTTCAGTGGGTCGATCTCTCCAGGGGCAAGGAAACCCTGTAGCACAGGAAGAGAAGTCGAACATTGAAAAACATTAGCCCTCCCTCTGGAGTTATCACAACCACATTTTATAATATTACAGTTTAATTACATAAGATGATGTATTGTGTATTACATTAACATGTATTATTAATTCAGATGGAATGTGTTCAATCATACTATCAGCTATCAGTAATCATCAGATTTTAAAACCTTGTAATGACAGAATTTGTGCCTCATTTATACTAGAAGCATAATGCCCATTTCTTACCTGATTTTGTTTTCACTATTTATGTTCAGCATCTGGAGCATCTGAATGTATGACTTGTGCTACATAAAAGATTGATTGATTGATTTTTTAAAACATGTACGGTTAACAATAAAAATTATACGCCCGCACACGCCACCGAAACGTTGCTTCTTTAATACATTTTGCTCCTGTACCGTGCAGGTCGGCAGTGTGCAGACGTATTCTTTTTTTATTGTTGATGTGCACTCGTTTGCCTACGCACCTTAGGTGTGCGAAAGTTTCGTAACCCATTAAAACCAGGAAAGCTTCCGTGTCACTTAAGAGTTTTGCGTTGGATATTCAAAAATAGCATATATACAAGCTCACAGCGCATCACTTCGTGCCTCACTGCGAGCTTGTACAGTACATCTGCTATTTTGAACTTTCGTTGAAAAATCTTGAAAGTGTTAGAACTACTGATTTAGAAGGCATTTGTAGGATCGGACTTAATGGGTTAAACAAAACATGTATGGTTAACATGTAAGCATTCATGGTCAGGATGGACTGACAGACAGGAAGGAGAGAGAGGTATGCTGAGCATGAATGTATTTTTTCAGCAACGTCCTGCACAGTCACACACAGAAAATGGATTGATTGACTGACTGACTGACTGACTTGAATGTTTCAGGTTTCAGTGTAACAGGACTGATATGTGATTCCTCACCTCAGACAGTAGGTTTCCCAGAATGTACAGAGACTGGCCCCATTTCAGAGGACACTTCCCCATAGGAATCCTCTCCACAGTGTGAGGATTCATGTACTCCTCCTCCACCTGAAAACACCAAACACAGGAGGAATAAGGTTATATGGGCACCGGTCAAGATGACATGACAATGAAAGTGACAGAGAAGCATTGTCATGTGATTTTGTTAGGATTACATTAAGATTTCATCTGTTATTTAGCCACAAGATCAAGATTTGACTTTGAAAACACTGCAGAACCCTTCAAATGTCACTATAAAAACAACTTATCTTATCAGCTAGATAACAAGCTATAATCTAGAATAACAAGATGCTAAAGCCTGATTTATACTTAGTTGAGCTCTGGTGTTGCACAGTGAAAATAGCCGATCTACAAGATCACAACATTTCACACTGCAACGGGTTGTGAGCTTGACGAACTAAATCAAGAGTTAACGTTCTGACCTTGTCAGCAGGGACACTGTAGAGTTCTGGTACCAGCCTTATTCCATCCTTCTGTTTGATCAGGATGCCTTCCAGAGCCTCCTGGTACTCTTGAACCTGTGTGGGCAGGAAATATACAACATAAAGCATGTTAAACACAGTATCATAAATGCCTTTACCCTGAAGAATGTACATATCAATAGTATGAGAAAGGTAATAGAGGGACAAGTTTATAACACCATTTTTTAAAATCTTGACTGAGGTCGCACACGCACACACACACGCACACGCACACGCACACGCACACGCACACGCACACGCACACACATACCTGTTCAGGGCTGTTGATGAAGATTCCATCCAGTATGAGGTACGTCCAGAACAGAGGCCACTCACACTCAATGTTCTCAAACAGTTTGAGCTCTGCAGACTCATAGTACAGACGGTTAGGGTCCTGGGAGGGAGGGATGGATGGAGGGAGATAAAGAAATAAATAATGGACATTTGAGGCATGAGAGAGAAAGAGTGAAAGAGAGAGACATGCAGGGGGAAAAAAAGAGAAAATGGGAGACCAACACATACTGTGTGTGTGTGTGTGTGTGTGTGTGTGTGTGTGTGTGTGTGTGTGTGTGTGTGTGTGTGTGTGTGTGTGTGTGTGTGTGTGTGTGGGCAAGACTTGCATGAGAGAGAGAGACCAGTACAAACCTGCTCTACCGCAGCCGCTTCACAGAGGAAGCAACCTTGCATCCATTTCCTGTTTCCACAGGCCTACACTTTTGTTGTGCTTTACGTTTTTTTTTTTTTAAATCAACTTTAGCTGCTCGTTTTAAATCCAAAATGGTTTTAGTTTCTGAACGTAAACGTTTTTCAGCAGCACAGACAGATTTCTCCTCTCACAGAGCTACTTGCTCTGTTAAGCCAAAACCCTCATCCCTCGCTCAAAGAAAACAGGTCCCAGGTCCTAGTACAGACAGTACAAACAGATCCATTAAAGAAACTAGCACCTTGCTTAAAAGCACACCTAAACAGTACAGTAGCTGTTCTCATTCAATTACTACTGGCTGATTAGCTACTCACACAAAAGCACACACAAATCCAGTTCCATTAGTTCTGCCACTGTGCATTCACAAGAAGTCCTGAAATGACCTGAACGCTGGTCAATGAGATGCTTTGCAACAGGTTCTGTAAATACATCTGATACCTTTTATCACCATTTGAGACGTGCTGCATATTGGACTGTGAGTGTTGTGTTACATAACTTTTTTTTTCTCCTTGTAACTGTCACCAAGTGATTGCTCAGGGGGGAAACATTGGATCTGTGCATGAAATATAAAGCGTCTCGAGACAACTTCAACATTTTTGGTCTTTAAGGTCTGATAGTTAAAATTCTAAAATCCTATTCACAGTCAGCATACTTGAAGTATCATTGTCAATTGACATCACATGGTATGAGAATGTTGTACACCACCTGAACATACACAATCACAGTGTTGAGCATGGAGCATGTTTTGTTGTTTACCTCTTTAGGAGTTTTGTGTCCGTCTCTGAGAAACCTGCAGCAGCCGTACCGTCCCTGAACAGACAGAAAGAAAGGACATGGCTTTAACTATTAGACGATTGCAATGTAAGCACATAGCAGACGCTCTATTCCATATCACACAGTGTAAGATCAGAGTAAATGGCATGAACCGCAGTCAAAGAATGACATGGTAAATGGTCATGTAAATAGAGTGCAAAGAAAGCAATTAATTAACTAGGATACCAGGTAAACATCAAACCTAAACACTGTTATTATACTAAATAACATTCTTAATATTTGTGGACAATCTAAATAATATATACAGTACAACATGTGAATAAGTAACCAACATACATCTGTAAAGTACATGTACTGTATATAGTATCTATCAAAAATAGGCAACAAGAAGTGATACAAGGAATGAGCAGTACTAGGGGGTGAGGTAGAGTCTGAAGAGGAGTGTTTTCAGACTGTGGTGGAAAATGTGGAGTAAGTCTGCAGTCCTGACTGAGGGGGGAGGTCAGGGGTCATTCCACAGTTTGGGAGCCAGAAGGGAGAAGAGTATAGGATGCCTGAAGCATTGGCCAGGGCATCGTAGGGAAGGGAGGGACAGACAGACGTCCTGTGTTAGCTGATCTAAGTGAGCAAGAAGGGGTGGATCATGCCCTTGATGGCCAGGATTCATCACAGGTCAGGTTGTATTTGTTAGACTATTCTAACACGTACAGCATGACCGAGCTGCCCGTCTGATGACAATGAGTCAATACTGACAGAATAATACACTGAAGGGTTGGGAAATTATATTCTGTTTTATTCTGAGCAGTGCAGTAGCAGCATGGTAGGAGCGAGACAGTGAGCAAGTGAATTTCACAGCTTAAAATCTGTAAGATTGATGCCAAATGTGAGGAATACTGAGGAAATAGCTGCTTGCTCAGGAGAAATATTACCTGACCTTTGTAGTAACACTTTTCAACCAGCAGGTGTCCTATCCACAGGCTCTACATTTCTCAATGGAAGAGTAGGGAGACCACCTCCTTTATGACACACAGGCTGCATAGTGTGGCGTATTCCTGCTTCGACTGCGACACCAAACCACAGCAAACCTAAAAAGTACTTAAAAAAAAAAAATCTATTCTCTGATTATTTCTCGTGCCTTTTGTTTTCCTCTTATTTCAATGTTTTATCTGGTGATTGTGCCCTACAACTGTCCTGGGGATTGAGGGTGGGGGGAGGGTGGGATAGCGGAATGTGGTATATATACATTTCGTCTCTGTCCTTTTTGTGATACTATATATGAAGATGGTATGTATTGTATACTCGCCCCTGGGCTTTGTCTAAAAAACCTAATAAAAAGATTTTGAAAATAAAATAAAAGGGTGACCACCTCCTATCACTGCAGATGTGTTGTTATATTGTATTGACATACTGTATGAAATAATAAAATAAAAAATTATTCACCCGCTTTATTACAGTTGGATGTGTGTCGCAGTGAGAAGCGTGTCACAAGTCTAGAAGCACAACTCAAAGTGACTCCCTGAACTATCTTGCAGGCCTTCCTCCGTTTACTATGCCAGAAAAGTAATAATTCTACTCTTTAAATCTAGTGCATTCAGTCCTATCTCATGTCACTGTACTGACCTGAAGCTTGGAGATGATCTCCCCTTTAGTGATGTTGACCAGGTTGAGGTCCTCCACAGCGAAGGCAGGGTAGGAGATGATGGCCAACACACCTGCATCCACTTCCTTAGATATGGACGCCTTGGGCAGCATGGAGGTCAGGATGGACTGAAAGACAGGAAGGAGAGAGAGAGAGAGTTATTCTTTTTTTCACATTTCATCCAACACTTAAGACCGCCTCTCTCTTGATTTGTAGACCAAAGATGCTGCACACCAGAATATAAACATGTTTTAATGTATTATGAATGGGTGGATAAGTGCATGTGGCAGTATGTCATGAGTGTGTGCGTGCGTGCGTGCGTGCGTGCGTGTGCATGGAAACTGATTTTTGTGAATCAGATTTGAACCACATTCCTAAGTGGTTTGAAAGGCAATTTAAATCTGATCTCTAAAGATGTGTCTCCGTCTGGACACTCGGACACTGAGGCCTGATTTATAGTTTGTCATTCGACAAATATAGCGGATCCACAAGTTCACCACACAATCAACATCGTCGTACTACAGTGCAGTGTACATGAAGCATTACACAGCAACCAGTGCAGATTAATCCGATCTGATCCCTTACAAACAGCAGTGTGGGCATGAAGAGAAGATTTGAGAAACATGCATTTGCCTGCAGTCTGAAAAGAGGGTGACAAGTGATGGCAGAGTTGGTGACACGTTGAACGTGTGCGTGGGTCTTATAACCACTGTCTTCCTCTCTTTTTCACACATTCACTCCATCTTTCTCATAATGACTGTCCTCCTCTCTTTTGTGTGTGTGTGTGTGTGTGTGTGTGTGTGTGTGTGTGTGTGTGTGTGTGTGTGTGTGTGTGTGTGTGTGTGTGTGTGTGTACCTGACAGTGTTGTATATCATCAACCAGTGCATGGACCACAGAGCTGGGTCCTCCTTCAGCTCCAAACAGGTTCAGGTCATCCAGGGCCTCCAGGGCTGCCTGCAGGGCAGATCAAACACCACAACACAAGTATTACATGACAGCAGGGTATTACACGTGGGTAGAGAGGCCCTCAGAGAGGCCCTCTGGGAATCAGAGGGTCACCAGTTCTTCCCCACCACCAGTTCACTCAGGGACACTAAGCCCCTAATTGCTCCCTGGGCGCTGTATTAATGACATCCACTGTTCCTAATATAGTTATGATGGGTAAATGCAGAGGACACTGTCCAGTTGCGGAACTACTTGTGTTGGCGATCATCTGTAGTCGCGTATTACTATTAACAAATAAATGGTGCTTGTATAACTGTGCATAAAAGTAATATCACACTCATGCTGTTATCAGCACGGCTGTGATTATCTTCAGCACCCGGCCTGTAATCTCACGCTTATGACTGGATCACAGCTGTGTTGATATACAGTCCAACAGCACTCCCTCTAGTGTGATATTGTTTACTGAACCCTAGCGTCCCTATTCTGGGCATGTAATAATAGGTAAATATTTGGTGAAAACAGGTGAATATTCCACAAAGATATTCAAAGAATATATCGCTATTTGACATAAAACAAAGTATACTGTTATGTATAGGGCTTAAGTGGTTAAGTAAATCAGAGCAGAGGAAAGAGGACAACAATATAGTATTGTATAGAACCGATAACACAGCAGCACAACATGAATTCAAATCCCAGCCCAAAAAGAAAAGCATAATATAGTACAATAGTATAATTATAGTAGTATAGCATAGCATAGCATAGAATAGAACAGCATAAGGCAGAGTACGGTTTCAAACCCCAGCTCAGAGAATAACAGACAAAAGCATAATATAGTACAATAGTATCATTATAGTATAGTATATGGTATAGTATAGTATAGAACGGCATAACTGCAGAGTATGGGTTCAAATCCCAGCTCAGAGAAGAACAGACAAAAGCATCAAGTAGAATAGACACAGTACAGAACAGATAACAGCACAACAAACATCACAGAATGGATTCAAAGCTCTCAGCTCATGTTGTGTTGATGCTGTCAACACCACTGATGATGAATGTGACCTCCTGACAGGGTGAGTAGAGAATGTACCACTGTGGTGCCCCTTTCCATTAAGTCTGAAATTAGCCTGTGTGTGTGCATGTGTACTAGGTTATGTTGTCAGACATTCTTGGAAACCTCTGAGGTTTTACTACTACTGTATGAACCTGATACCCTCACAACCAACTGAACCAAGGATAACATGGGGGCAGCATGCCGTGTGTGTGTTTGTGTGTGTTAGGGTTAGGGTTAGTGAGCAGAACTGCAGATTTACGTTGCATTCATGCGTACAGTATGAATGAGAGACTGAGGACACATTGAATATATTGAAAGAAGTCGAGATTGTCTGCCTGTACACGAGCGAGCGAGCGAGCGAGCGAGAGATAGTGTGGTGAGTGTGACGAAGAAAAATAGCACGCGCGCGTGTGTGTGTATGTGGCTGGCAGGTATATCAAAGCAAAGTATTCATTATCTCCTCAGTCATCCATGAACCATTACATTCTCAGCTGCCCAACAGCGCTCTCTCTCTCTCTCTGTTCTCTCAGTGCGACCCCGGGGTCTGTGCAAAGGTCACATGTGGTGACTGAACTGAGGTTTCTATGCTAGTAGTAATGTTTATGGTCATACAACAGATATGTGTTAGTTACTTGTTCAGACCTTTTTGTATTCAGATTAACAAATGTGAAGAACGCCATTTAGATAGCATGTTGTTTAGGCAGATGCCAGGTTCATTGTTTATCTGATATCCTAGTTTCTTTGAGGCACTACATTATTCTCTCTCCACTCTACTTATGTGACTGTTTACCTTGTTGTTTCTTGACTAGGGTTCATGCTTAGTCTGCTTATTCTGATCTCGCTCTGGGTAAGAGAGTCTGCTAAATGCATAAATTGTCATTTTAACAGGCATTATGCATGCTGGTTTGCATAATCAACATTTCTTCATGAAAATATAGTGGAGATTCACTCAGACAGTTTGATATCATCTGAATTGACAAATGCCTTCTTTTCTTTTTGAATTGACAAGAGTGTATGATGAAGAGCATAAACAACTCTGTGGGACGGGTCCGGGAGACTCAGAGTGAACTAGATGATGTTAAACTGTCTTTATGAACCTACACCATTGATGCATGTCATTATGTGCATTCATACCAACCTTGGCCATGCCTATGGAGCTGGCATTCAGCTCGGTGATGCCCTGGTTCGTCTTGTCACCCCTTTCCCACATCCCATAATCCTGTGGGACACCAGAAGATGACCAATTATTGTCATAACACCACAACCTACTGTTAACACTTTGGGGTGAATACGTATGTTTGTGGCACCTTTGTGACACCAAACGCCTAGTACCCTTGTCCCGCTTTCTTTTTTTACCCCCCTTCCCCCCCATTTGTTTGGAGCACCCAGCCAAGCTGGAGGCACTAGAGGATTCAAACCTCTAATCTCTACGGTGGTGGACAGGACCTTTACCCTGTGCAACCAAGAATCCCCCTGTTTTAGCTCTTGCTCATTTGATTTTCCTATTTGTCTCATCTGTTTAAGAAAGTAGGTAGCTGATATATTGCACTTTTACCTTAGCGGTAGGTATACTCTTAGTTGCTTGTTTTAGAAGAGAATGCACTTAAAGACTTCTGGTGATTAGTAGTTTCCTTGCCTACGTATGTTGAATGCACTTATTGTAAGTCGCTTTGGATAAAAGCGTCTGCTAAATGACTGTAATGTAATGTAATGCTTTCTTTTCAAGAATATAAACAAAAACCACCACCTGATTTTTTGGAAGAATATAAACGGTCACCACCACCTGATTTTTCGGTCCCCATATCTCTCCCAGCTCTCCAACTGTCTGAATGGACGTGCAACATGTTTGGGGTATACATTATACAAAGAATGCTTACAGCCACTTTGTAGGCAGCCTCTATGTAGAACATCAGGTTCTGAACCACATCCACTTCATCTAGCGTGTAGACAATATGGAGACCTGGAACGAATGTGCATAACACACACACAAATAATTTGTTTATAGGCAAATGGACCGGTACTCTCTTCTGCTATGTGAGAGTAACTGTGCATTCTATTATTATATAAATATGAATCAGTTTGTTGTTTAAACTAGTATCCATGATATAGACTTATTCAAAGTGATGAGGATAAGGACTATAGACTCTATAGAGCATTCTGAATTGTAACACAGGCATCATCTGTGTTATATCCCAGTCACATGAGACAACACGATCAATACTCAGATTAATACCCTGAGCATTCAATCCAAGGCTAAAAGCATTTAATTTGCCTCACATGGTTTAACTACTGTTTCAGAGGAACTACGCCAATGAAAGGGAGCATCTGCCTCTCACACACACACACACACACAGTCTCACCTGAGGCAGTCATCTGAGCGAGGAAGAGGAGGAACAGAGAGGTGGCGTCCACCTGCAGATGTCCCCACTGGTCATCAGACACCACCGTCCCACACGTCCTGATGTTGTACTTGGCATGCAGGGAGTCTGACGTACTCTTACTGTACTTAAACTTCTCCACCTTATCCAGCTGTGGGCGGAAGAGAGTTAGAGAAATAGATTGTGGATATTGATGGCTAGATAGATGCCAATTGGCTGGTTTGTGAATTGTTTCTTTCTGCAACCTGTGTGCACATGTAGTCTCAATGTTTGTATACAAAATAACTGGTCAAACACAGACACTAGGGGGCGGGGCTCTATTTTCATTTCTCCCAAAGGGAAATTAACCAGTCCTTAATCTGTGCATGTGTGTGTCAGAGAAAGGGCGTGTTTGATACACGTATTTGTTTTAGCTCTTGCTCATTTGATTTTACTATTTTGTCTCATCTGTTTAAGAAAGTAGGTAGCTGATATATTGCACTTTTACCTTAGCGCTAGGTATACTCTTAGTTGCTTGTCTTAGAAGAGAATGCACTTAATACTTCTGGTGAGTAGTTTCTTTCCCTACGTATGTTGAATGGAATTATTGTAAGTCGCTTTGGATAAAAGCGTCTGCTAAATGACTGTAATGTAATGTAAATGTAATGTGTTTAGTTGTGCGTTGGAAAGATTGTGCGTTCAGCACTGTTGACATACCTGTCTCATAATGCACTGAAGAATCCCTCTCATTAGTTTCACCACACTCTAGAGAGGAACACAGACACAGACAGTGACATTTCCAACACAGCATCCTCTGTAGGCACTCAGGCACAGAAATATGACACTACTGTACTCCATGCCAACTGGAACGCTCTCTCAGCACAGGGGAAGGACACGGATGCAAGCATGCGCGTACCCACACACACCCACCCACCCAAACACTCACACACACACACCCACATACATACACACACACACACACACACACACCCAAACACTCACACACACCCAAACACCCCCCCCCCCACACACACACACACACACACACACCCCCACACACACACACACCCAAACACCCACACACATATAACCCCTGACTGTGCTTTCCCTGCAGGATAGGCGAGACACAATCCTTGAGCCTGGACCTATCCAAAACCAGGGGTGGGCAACCTTTTTGGGCACCTGATCACAGCCGTTTTCTAAGGCTTACGTGATCACCCAGTGCCAGACAGTGAAAACCACATCTTAATTATTATTATAGGCTGCTAAGTGCTAATTAGAATAACACCATTATAGAATGAGGTATTCATCTAATAATTAAACCTAACAAAGAATGAGTCAATAATGTAATTTTAATAATAAAGTTATTAAGTAATTCTGACTATCTGGAGAGAAAGGTTTTATGGAAATCATACAACAACGGTTGTTTTTGACGTTAGAACTAAGCAGCTGGAGACTTGCTTTCATTTTTCATTGCAATTGTGTCGTATTTGTCTGTATTGTCCTTTGTGTTAATGGTACAAGGAGATACCAGGGTTGTGGCTCTTTCGGAGCGGGAACTTTGGGGGGGGTGGGAGGGGTAACATACATTCACTGTTTTTGTATGCCTTTTGTCATAGACCTGTATGTGAAAATATAAAATAAAAAAACCTTAAACAGAAATAAGCAGCTGGTGATTCCTGAAATTGGCCGTAAACTCAGTTCTAACAGTTAGACCCTTCACTACGTTGCACTATCATCTTTTAAAAATCATTTTAGGGCAGTTGTGGCTTTATGTCACACAGTGTAGAGACAGGAAGCTAAGGACAGACAGGGGGAAAGTTTCAACACAGGTTTACATACAGAATCGAACCAAACATTGCACTAACCGCTGTCCCTCACATCATCTCTAGTGTCACACGTTTTGTTGGAAGCATAATGTAAAAATAATCCTGATAGTTGTCAATTTGTACACTTTTAGAGTTTAACTCAGGGTGTTCCTGTACCAGTCCAGTACAGTGTTGGGCTGTGGTTTGTCTGGATCTGATTCAAACAGCCACTCAGAAGTGGCATCCTTTACCAAGATGTTTCCCCTACTCCTAGTTTGATTGATTGATTGAATATTTTATTAGGCAAAAAATGTAAAACAGCACAGTTACATTTAAAATACTTTGTCTAACAGGTCCGTTCATAAAAGTCCTTGCGGACTTGTTTCCAATGAGGGCCTTGGTATTCAATTAATATACATATATAGTGGCACCACAGTTCGAATATCATTACAAAAAAAAAACAGCAAAAAAGATATCACTTTGTACAACAAAAAAATTAAAAAGAGGGGGAAAATGATATGTACAAGAACAGGGGGGGGGGGTCTGCTGTCTAACGGGAAAATGGTACTACCTCCTCCTTTGGCCACCTGAAAGGTGCTTTTTTAAGGCTCTTTTAAATGAGCCCAGCGAACTGCATGTTTTGAGGGATGGAGTTAGACTATTCCAATCCTGGGTGGCAGTGCTGTAGAAGAAGAATTTGCCCATGTTTGTTTTATGGGTGGGTGGTACCAAATTGTTGTTAATGCTCGCTCTGGTATTGTGACTGTGGGTGTCGCTAACCTTTTGGAGGTATTTACTCAGATATGCGGGAATAGGGGGCATATCGGGCAAATTTTGCATTTACAATTTTGAAGGCCAGTCCCATTTTTAGTTGTTTAACCCTGTCTTCCACCCTGAGCCAGCCTAGGCTGGCAAAATGGGTGGGAGAAAGGTGAGTCATGGGCCCCAATCCGAGGAGTAGCCGAATCAGTTTGTTTTGGGAGGTTTGAAGCTTAGTCTTCAGTGACACTGAGGTGTTGGAGTACCAGGAGGTGCAAGCATAGTCAAAAAGTGGTTGAATCAGGGCCCCAGAGAGGGTCCTGAGGGCCTGAGGGTTGACAAAAGAGGAAGTGGTCCAAATAAACTAAAAACATGAGCTACATTCCAGAGAATTGAGTCAAGTCCAATGCTAGACCAGAATGCATGATCTTAATCAATGGTTGTCCTGTTTACATTTTGCAGTGTGCAGTATAAGACTAGATTATAAGACTTGATTATCTTCTTTGCGATTATTCTATTGATGACTTGTTTGATTGACAGAGAAGCAGAAGTGTGTTTGTTAATTGTTTTGTATATTTTCTTATGCATTTGTGTATTTATTTATCAATGAATCGACAAAACAATCAGAGATTGATTTTTCATAATCGACTAAATTAATTTGTCTATTTTATACCTCTTTGAACAAT
The DNA here is from genome assembly GCF_963280865.1 of Gymnoscopelus braueri. NCBI lineage: Eukaryota > Metazoa > Chordata > Actinopteri > Myctophiformes > Myctophidae > Gymnoscopelus > Gymnoscopelus braueri. The sequence goes on along the minus strand of NC_137620.1, from coordinate 38,788,129 downwards.
AAAATAGCAGGTCTACCAGATCACAGCACATCACATGTTGTGAGCTTGTAGATGCACTATTTTTGATGTGCTATGTATCATTTTATTAAAATCCATCAAATCAATTAGTTTCATTAACTGTTAACTTGCACCCTATGCATTTAACCACATCTCAACAACTGTCAGACAGATGGATAGATTTATACACTCCACTCCAGTCTTCTCCTATCCAGTTACTGTCAGATCAGTGCTGTTCTAGGAAATGACTGGAGAGGACATGAAGCTATTCTAGTCTAGGGGTTCAAGTAACTGCTGTAAGGAAAACATTTGGTGTGTGTGTGTGTGTGTGTGTGTGTGTGTGTGTGTGTGTGTGTGTGTGTGTGTGTGTGTGTGTGACTCATTCAGCTGCAGAATGATGAATGACATGGCATGTGAGTGCACGTGTGTGTGTGTGTGTGTGTGTGTGTGTGTGTGTGTGTGTGTGTGTGTGTGTGTAACATGAGGCAGCAAGGAAATAATGTTTAACCCAACTGAACCATTGTGACATGAAAGCTACTGAAACCTACTACTACAATAATACATGCTTTATGAACGTTATACAGCACTTCTTACACTTATTATAACTGTCTAGTCTACTAGTAGTGTGTGTGTGTGTGTGTGTGTGTGTGTGTGTGTGTGTGTGTGTGTGTGTGTGTGTGTGTGTGTGTGTGTGTGTGTGTGTGTGTGTGTGTGTGTGTGTGTGTGCGTGTGTGTGTGTGTGTGTCTCTCAGTGCAGGGAGTTGAAACGGTTGAACAGTTACCATTTTCTACACTTTCAGTGTCAACAAAAGGTCTCTCTCACTAATAAACAATAAAAGCCTGGAGATCGAGGCTACTCTCGATCGACTCTGTCACTCACTCACTCACACTCACACTCACACTCTCACACACACACACACACACACACACACACACACACACACACACAACTAAAGCAACAACAACAATAGCCATGGTTCACATGACGCTTGTCATGGTATGACAGTCATGTTTCAGGGCTACAACAGCAACAACACTCACTTGGTATTTCAGGATGGTTTGATGAACAATGCGAGCATAGTTGTCGAGTTTCACGCCTGAGTTACTTCTGCTTCTCATGTTTGATCCTCACGAAAACCAAACAAACTTTAAACTTTGCATTCATTAAAGTACAGCCATTACTACACCCACGTCCAGAACACAGACTGTAAAGAGTCCCAAACTCTGACAGCAGTAACGGCGGACGGCGAGGTTTTTTAAGCATGTCTGTCAATAGAAATGAATTATTATGACATGAGAACCGACAGAGCTGCGTGTCTGGCAGCGTTGCCAGGTTTGGCGAGAGAAACAAGCAAACAGGTGAGTCTATGAAAACAGACGGCTATTTGAGCTCGAGCTTGTAGATCGGCTATTTTCAAATAAAATCTTGAAGAAAAATGTGGAACATTTTAACACTGCAAATCTTGTATGGGGGTCCCTGGCATACAATATTTTCAGATGGGGGTCCGCAGACCAATACGCGCCTTTAATTTGGGGATCCTTGACATGAAAATATTTGAGAACCGGTTTAAACATTAGGAAACAAGCCCAAATAAGCAACTACACTAGAAACAAGACCCCAAAAAAACACAACCAGCAACTATCAATATTTACAAGCAACTTTACAGAAAAACAAGGCCAAAGTCGCTTATAATAAGCAGATCTGGCAACACTTATGGGCGGGTACTAACCTTACCGTCACCAGGCTTTCCACACTCTGCCCAGTGGTGGAAAAAGTACTCACAGTTTTTACTTTAAGTAAAAGTACCAATACTGCCATGTAGGAATACTCTGTTAGGACACGCCACGGCCACACCCACACCAAACCACTGCCCACAACACAACCTGAGTGATACACTCAGATTGTGGCAGTGGTGTGACTGAAGGCCTGGTGTATGTCCTGAATGTGTGTGTGCACGCGCACGCACGCGCGCGCACACGCACGCACACACACACACACACACACACACACACACACACTCAGCCTGGTTGTGCACATGACTTCCACACATTTGTTACACATTTATACACATAGGCCTACATAATAATATAATATAATATAATATAATATAATATAATATAATATAATATAATATAATATAATATAATATAATATACAAGGATACTGTTACAGAACAACAGTTTTTTATCAATTAGACAGGAGGGTGTAGTAGTTGCATGTGTTAGGCCATAAATAGATCCATTAACTTCTGCTTTATTCTGTATGTGTGCATTTGTTCACCTTTTTTGGTGCTCTCTGTATAGGCTTGTGCGTGTGTGCAAGCACCAAGGTGTGTGTGGCTGAGCGTCTTACCCTTATTAACTCTATGGTCTTACCAGACAGGAAAAGGACACTTCAGACAACAAGAAGCAGCAGAGAGGTCTATGTCAAACATCGTAGCCGTCACTCTGTTAGTGAGTTCCAGTCAGTTTGTCAGAATGGAATTTGCATCAACCTATATAATATCATGTGAGTACTTTATGTCCATTTCATATTTAGTTGACTATAACCATTGAACTTTATTAAGTTGAGGCTAAGCCGTTTTAGAACACAGTATTATATTAAATGGCACAGGGATCCCTACTTTATTAACAAAAAAAGGTTATTAAGGTGCTGGAGAGATGGAGCAAATGCAGGCCCAGGCTGATAATAATAATAATAATAATAATAATAATAGTAATAATAATAATAATAATAATAATAATAATAATAAATGTAATAATAATACATTTTATTTTTGCAGTTTACATTTGAAACAAATCTCAAAGTGCTACAGTACAGAATAAATACATTCGCATAAAAACAACACATTAAAAAATGTCTAAACATGGGGCAAAAACCTGGGGGATAAAAACCAGAAAAGCTAACTGAATACTTTATTAAAAAGGTGAGTCTTTAGTCCTCTCTTGAAAACATCAACAGACTGTGGAGCTCTCAGGTGGTCCGGGAGAGAGATCCACAGTCGAAGGCCCGGTCGCCCATGGTGCAGAGCTTGGTTTTGGGTGGGTAGGGGCAGTTATCGTTTCCAGAGCGGAGGTTGCGAGTGGAGGTTTGTGGCTTGAGCAGTTCCTTGATGTAGAGGAAGGGGTGGTGGAAGGGGTGGAGGGGGCATTACGGTGGATGCATTGATAGTGGGGTACCAGGACACTCAGTCATTTCAAATTCATGTGAAAGTTAATTTTTCACTTCTAATTTGTAGATAATGGTCTTGATGCTGCCAATTAACATCAAATTACTTCAGATTACACCTCACTTAGACAGTCTGGACAGTCAGTCATTTCAAGTTGTTGTGAAAGTTTAGTTTTCATTTCTAATTTTAAGTGAAGAGTCTATAGAACAATTTTAGTTTGAGTGTCAAGAAACCAGATTGAAATGTTTTTGGTTTTATTTTACCCATTTTCCAAAATAGCAACAATCGAAATTAGTCTACATGTAGGTCAGATTTCCAAAAATCTTAACCCTGAAGGCAAATTGTGTTAATTTATGGCAGGTGCTGGATCCAAATCTGCCATATATGCCCAGCTCAGAAATGTCTGATAATGCCTCAAAATGCACCATTTAGAGATAACCTTTTGACTAAACCAGGTATAAACTGGATTTCTTTTTGCTTTATTGGGTTTTTATGGGGAATACAATAGCATGTTCTGATTAGAGATATAATGTGAGGAAAGTGCTTGTATTGGGTAAATTGTCATTTATTGGTGAATAGGTTTTCCAACCAACTTTATCCAATGACTTTATGACATATCTGCTGTACAATAAGTACTTACAATATATTTATTTGAAAAGCTCCCGACCTGGGGACTGAGCTGGGCCATCAGGTGTATAGGGAAGATGGGCTACTCAATGGGGATACAGTGAAGGGACATGGCCCATTATGGGCCTGGAGGATGTGAAGGTTGGTGCAAAGCTCTGTGAAAGGTCTGTGAGTTTAGTGACCCTACAGTAGGATGCCCCTTAGGTGGGTAAAGGGGAGTATGGGGGTCACTGGATAGATCCCTGGGCACTTGGACCATGGAAGATCAAAGTTATGGGGACCAAGAAAGCACTGCATCGGCTGATTCCCTTTCCCATCTCATAACAGCTGCCAAAAAAATAATGCTGTAGAGTGGGGCGCACTTGTGAGCCCAGGAGGAGTGCTCATAGTCGGTTAGAGAGAGTGTTGATATGTGAGTCAGTTTCTGGTGATGGTGGTTCTAAGAACTCCATGTGGTGCATGGCTATGTGTAAGGCCGACAGGGTGTCCCTATGTCGGTCTGGATCACTGGATAGTCCCGCTCATCCCAAGTGGACCTCCTTGCGGATCTGCTGGCTCCTCCTATGCCCAAGATAGGTGCTTGTGGGCAGAGGTACAGTATAGCGATGCAGGCCGGTCTCCAGTGGTGTCAGGCAGACAGGGATATCCATGTCAGACTGGCTCACAGGAGAGTCTGGTTGTTTCTAAGCAATATTACCAGGGGTCATCATCAGTGACTTATCATTAGTGGCATGGGCTGTTCCCTTCTCCCTTCTCCATAGTTGAACAACTCCAGAACAAAAACACAGTGTCTGAGCACAGGTGAATACAGAAAGCAATGCTTGTCTGTCCAATAGCAGCAGGGACATGGCCCCTTATGGGCCTGGAGGTTGGTTACACTAGGATCATATGGAGGAGAATGGAGCACAGGGCATCATGGACTGCTTTTTAACACCTTCCCCGGGCCTAGCTGTTAAAAAGCTCCAGATAAAAAGCAACAGGCAAAGGTAAACCCTATCCCTGCTACACTCCGCCTCCACCTGTGCCTAGACACCCAGCAGCATTTCATTCATAATGTTCCATTGTAGCCTACTCACAGCCCTCTTGGAAGCAGTACAAATCCAAGTTCATGTTCATTGCTGTTGCAAATTACAAGCCACATTGTAGTATAGGCTAATCCACAATGAAATGATCGTCCTGTGGTGATTGATCAGGGAGTGTTCTTTAGTCATTTGAGTTGAACTAATACTGTGGCTTTTCCAACAATCTAAACTAAAGCCACAGTTCTTGGTCAGGGGGCAGGGGCTGTAGTCTTGTGTCTCGCTTTGTTTAGGCTACAATTAATCGCGGAGATCCAAGAACTTGAAGTTGCATCTATCACTCATTTATTTTGACCTGAAATAAATATAAGCTCACAATGCGTCGCATCGCGATGCATTGTGAGCTTGTAGATCGGCTATTTTCAAATGGCCGAAATGTATATAGGGCTGAAGTGTGTTTTGTGATAATAATCAAAATCTACAAAGTAACTATAGGGTACAATATTTGCCTTTGAGATGTAGTGGAGCAGAAGTAAAAGTATTGAAAATTGGAAATACTCCAGTAAAGTAAAATTACCTCAAAATTGTACAGTAGCCTACTTGAGTAAATGTAGCTACTTAGCTACTTTACATGACTGCGAGAGAGAGAGGGGCTGGAGTCGCAAAGCGAGTGTGGTTAATTCAGCCAAAATCTGTCACAAGCGTTTCAAATCTTAGCTCTGATCGGCTAGTGATATATCCACACAGTATGATAAATACCAAATTGTGACTGTTAAGTTATATCATATAACTTAACAGTCACAATTTGGTATTTATAAACATACTTGTTGATCGTGTGGATTACAGAGAAATTTGAATGAAGTGGTCAGGGACGTGCTACGCACTTCTGGATCTCTTTGTGTCAGTCCCTGTGACATGTGGTTCGGGGCCCCAACCAGAGCGGCTTAGCGCAGGCGGTCCTTGAGTAAATCTTTACACCACTGTCGATTGGTCTATCCAGCTCAAGTCTGTATCATGTCATTAACCGGGGGGAAGAAGAAAGAAAAAAACATGTAGGTAAATTGCTATTATCACACAAACCCTCCAGCTGCCACAAATAAAATATGCAAACAAACACAATTTAAATAACTTTATGAGGTTCAAACGAATTAACAATGCATATTTTTTGCGCTGCCAAGGAACATATTTATTTCGGCCTGTAACAGACAGTAACAAACAGTGGTGTAAAGTAACTAAGTACATTTACTCAAGGACTGTACTTTTTGAGTACAGTCCTTTTTTCCAATTTTGTCCAATGTTTTACTTTACAGCAGTATTTCCAATTTTCAGTAGGCTACTTTTACTTCTACTCCACTACATCTCAGAGGCAAATATTATACTTTTGCTCCACTACAATTATTTGAACATTTAGTTAGTTACTATTTAGATTATTATTACAAAACTTACATTAACCACTTTATCCCTATAGCACACATTTCGGCCATTCGAAAATAGACGATCTACAAGCTCACAGATCTTGTAGATCTGCTATTTTCAAACATTTTTTTATGCTTGTCATACATTTGAAAACTTGTGAAATGGGACATTCTGCATAATGAGTAGCCTATACTTTCTAGTTTTGGTACTTTAAGTACATTTTGATACCAATATTTTTCTACCTTTCAAGTACATTTTTTATTCCGGACTTTTACAGAGTATTTATACATTGCAGTATTGATACTTTCACCTAAGTAAAAAATTTGAATACTTTTTCCACTGACTGTATCCATGTCCAACCACGACGTTAGTGCCAGGAACCACCATATAATATTGTTATGGTGTCCAATGTTTGCAAACAGTTTCACTTTATAAGGTTTAAAAAAATAAACGTATTATTTGCATGAAGAATAAAAGGCCAAATTAGTCCAAGAGGTAGAGAGAAGAAAAGAGAGAGAACATCTAGAAGAATGTGTTAAAAAAAGAGAGGAAGGGAGTGGTTATAAGACAGATAAAGAAATAAAACACGAAAAGAATGAGCATGAAACATTTAAACAGGAAACAAAACGCCACCCCCAAACACACAGAATGACACACACACGCTCTCTCTCTCTCTCTCTCTCTCTCTCTCTCTCTCTCTCTCTCTCTCTCTCTCTAATGTGTACTGGTTTGCAGGGGCCAGTGGCTGGGCCAGTGGCCGGTGGGCCACCAAAAAATATTTTTGCTCCCGTTTTAGGATTATTATTATTATATTTCATAATCCATCCTGATTGGCTAAGATTGGCATCTAAAGTTTGCAGAAGTGGCTTGTTTTGATTGAACAAAATGCCTCAAATTATAAACGAAGCGTCCGATTGCTGTGAAACTTCGCACGTTGCCGTGAAACTTTGCACTTCCCACTTGGCAGAGGAAGACATGCCACCCTTTTCACATTGTCCTGTTATAGCGCCACCAGGAGGCCGATTCTTAATATAAAGAATGGAAAATAAACTTTTTGATATTACTCCTACAGATTTTGTTTAAACAACATGCAAATTGATACGCATTCTCTCTAGTCATGTGATCAAGACGGATCAGTCAGATCTTTCATATTCCATCCTGATTGGCGAATTTCGAACATTGCTGGCCCACAATAACCTACCTGACCTGGCCGAGACCTGTGCTCCGAGGAGCACTTTTTCTAGTTTCATACTATTCTATAGTTGGATAATGAAATATTATTCATGTACTTTGCAAACTGAAAGATTATTGAAATGACCTTAATAACAATTATAATTAAATGAACTGAACCATGAAATGAAATTAACAAATTGGAAGTCTGAATTGATAAAACAAAGTTGCACTTTACATGAAGTTGCATGACACTGGCTTAGTTCAGAAAAGGTAAGATAAGACTGGGCAGGTCTTTTATTTTTTAATCACATAATGATCTCATTAACTTCACCCTTCACCCTTCCACACAGTGCTGTATCTTCTCATCTGCTGTGGACCTGCTCAAACAGATGGTGAGACTAGACAACTGTACACCCTAAATGTTAATTCAGGGATTTTCAAACCCCAACATAATCCACCTCATAATAAATGAATGTATAATTGTTATGATTCATATAAAGTAAATATATTGGTCATTTGAATAGTCTGTATTAATATTGTATGTAGTTAGGTACTAGTGTCAATCCTTTCACTCCCCTATTCCCTTTGACACTACCCTGAAACACAGAGCACTCTTGTTTCTCTTTACCATAAGACATGGTTACCTGTTCTTCTGTAGTTGCTATAACAACCCTTGTGGTTACAATGGCAATGTGTGGCATCATGACAAAACCTAAAACAAGGTATTAATTAGTAATCTCGATCTGCTTATTGTAACTCAACAATTGTGTAATTGCACACAATCAAACTGATGCACAGCATAGCATAAAGGATTTCCTCAGTGGGTGATATAATAATTTGTTTTAGAAAAACAGAAAAAAGATGATCTATGCATCCTCAACTGACTTCCACAGATGAACACATTGCAGGCAGTCAGATGTGGTGTTGTTATTCTTTCATCTAATTATAAAACCGCTCAATTTGGGATTATAGACATTTTGGTGTGCACCTTTTCCAACATTAATAAAACATGAGAATGCCAAATTAGAAAACAAGCTCTGTTTTTTTCACATTTGAATATTCAGATCTTAAAATGATCGGTTGGCCTGCCTTTAATGTTATTTACAATGACAATTAGCTGCTCAGATCTGATTAGAACATAATGTCTACAGCAGGTATAGAATGTATCTCTCACTCTCATCCCCTCTTTCCTTCTCATCCCTTCTTTCCATCTCATCCTTTCTTTCTTTCTTTCTTTCTTTCTTTCTGCCCCCTCCCTTCTCCCTCTCTCTCTTCTTAGTGTGTCTGAGAGTCAGACCAGAGAGAGCTCAGTTCTTTGTACGTGAGTCCATCTCACTGAGCTGTGAGGAAGAAGGGAATTCTATCCTAGGCTGGTCTGTGAAAAGACAGACCACTGACAAAGGGACTAGAACCTGCAGCAATGGATGGGGAGACATCCAGGGTATGTATTGGAAGGGATGGATAGATAGATACATGATGTATTTTACTGCAACTGAAATCATCTTTCTTTTCATTGTGATTCTGTGTAGGAGGGTCCTGTATCATGGTGCCGTATCGTTGGGATGGGGGAGTTTACTGGTGTGAGTCCACATCAGAAGAAAGCAGCAAGTCCATCAACATTATGATCTCTGGTACAATCAATATAATGACATCAATATAATCAATATATTGCGGTAGGTAGACAGACATAACTGACTTACTATCACCGTTAACACAAAGACATATATAAGTTCAGTACCATTCAAGAGGTCAATGTTATTTGTGTCCTTCTAGTTCTAACGTTGACAAGCCAATGCTACGTCTGTTCTCTTGATGAAGTTTTAAATATAAATCAGGGGTGGGCAACTTTGATCATGGAGAGGGCCACTATATTTCCACACTCACTCCAGAGGGCCACATTGCATATACTGTCGAGCCATTCTATGTCACACAAAAATAGCAAAAAAAGGCAGATCTACAAGCTCAAAAGGCGTCGCAGTAGATCTGCTATTTTTGAATTGGAATTCAAATTAATTTTTTGCTATTTTTGAATTGAAATCCTGAAAAGTAACATTTTAATTTAATGTCAAATGCATTTCGTTATACTTATGTTAACTTTATGAACTTAAAAAAGACAATAGAATTGTAATACTAGTCATTAAGCTACAACTAACATAGTAGTAACAATTAAAGCGGGTCATGTTTGCAATTGTAACAGCTGAAATCAATAATATATCAGTATTCCGATATTAACCTGAGGGCCGCATTAAGTGATGGTGGGGGCCGCATGTAGCCCCCGGGTCGCCAGTTGCCCATGTATGATATAAATGATCACTCATCTCCCGGGTTACTTCCAACAAATCTATGTCAGGAGAATTAATAAATTCAGTCATTTTAATAATCTTAATGAATACACCTGCTGTTGGTTCTAGGTGGAAATGTGATCTTAGAGAGCCCTATACTTCCTGTGATGGAGAGAAGTGATGTCACACTCCGCTGCCTGTCCAAAGACAAGACAACTGGTAATCCATCCTCTGACCTCCCAGCTGATTTCTATAAAGATGGATCCCTCATCATCAGGACTGAGTCTACAGGACAGCTGACCATCCACAATGTTTACAAGTCTGATGAAGGATTATACAAGTGTAACATCTCTGGCCTTGGAGAGTCAGCAGAGAGCAGGATGGATGTGAGAGGTGAGTTAGTCATACAATAATGCAAAATAAATCAATTAATTACACACTAAGGGCGCTATCTTGCACCGCCTGCTGCAAATCGGAGCTAAGCACAACACAGATGTCATTGCTAGTTTCAATACAACGCAGCTGTAATTTTCACGTCCATCGTCAACATTCCATAAAAGGAATTGGAGACCCTGATTTGTCAAATTTATGTTATGCCCAAAACACACCCATAACTAATTCAGAGATTATATTAAACCCCCTTGTACTGTGCGTCTAGCTTCTCTTAAGAAAACGCACTGTTTAACTACCAAAATTGGCCCTGGATATACCCCCAACACATTTAAAATCTGCGCCCGGCGTCCTGCGCCAAACACATAGATTGTCTAAATATGGAAATATGAGTTTAAAATCCCTGTTAGCAGCCCTATAGAAGCAGTCCTGCTCTGTTACACCCAAATGATCAAAGTGGTTTGTACCGACCAAACAAGTGTCCGTTCGACATTGAGATCTCACACACTCACTATCAGTGCTAAAATAAATAAACACAGTCTGATTTGCACTGGTGCTTCTGCCCTTCAAAATGATAATCTGTAAATATCTGCTGAGACAGAATTGAAATGAATGACATTTAAAAGAGATTCACAGCTCTTAAAATGTGTGTTTAAGAGGAATATGTCTCATTCTGCTTCTGATTCTCTGGTCTCCAAATCAGACCCTCCCTCTTTCTCTCTGTCTCCCTCACCCTCTCTTCCTCCCTCTCTGTCTCCCCCTCCCTCTCTTCCTTCCTCTATCTCTATCCCTCTATATTTCTACCCACTGATGTGTGCTGGAGTCTTCATCTTTCTGCTGATTCTGCTGGGTCTGTGTCTCTGGAAGAAATGCAGAGGTATGTTAATGTTCAGACATATAGACATACAGCCATTTAGAGAAGCTGTAAGAAGGACCCCTTTAGCGCCAACGTCATTACGTCAGTGTTAGCTGGAGGCAAAACAAAGGAATAATGCATTGAACTCACATCTGCAGGCTTTCCTTGGTTTCACATACATTACACGCACACCTCGTTTCCATAACTGCTATAAACCCAGACCAAATCGGCAACCTGCAAAGCAAATTGATCCCAGTCTAATCACAGAACAGCTGCCACTGCCAGTCAAATAAAAAAGACAAAGACAACTAATAAAATGACAGGATTGGACTGAGGCGATGATATAAAATGCTTGTGTTTCTAAACTGTTGTAGGTATGGATATATGTCTACATGTTTGTCATGTCCATTCATCAGAAACAGAACTAGGAAGAACTAGAAATAATAGATTACCGATATTTCTCGTAACGTAGTCCCTTGTTTTCTTCTGAATCAGAATCAGACTTTATTGTTCTTATAGAGGCATGGTGGCAAAAACAAACTAATTTCATGGATTGGCATAGATGTGTTGAGTGTCTACTGTGTTCAGCAAACGTAGAAAAAGTGCTCCTCGGAGCATAGGTCTCCGCCAGGTCAGGTAGGGTATTGTGGGCCAGCAATGTTCGGAATTCACCAATCAGGATGGAATATGAATCACTTGACATCACTTGTGTAGGAGTGATCTAAATTTTTTTGTGTGCAAAAATCGGCCTCCTAGTGGCGCTATAACATGACAATGTGAAAAGGGTGGCATTTCTGGAAATGGATCTTTTTTTATCGGCCTCCTGGTGAAAAATGGGCAGAGTTTTTTTTTTTGGCCTCTAGGGAGTGTGCGGGCAAAGTTTCACACTGTGCTGTTATAGGTAAAAACGCGGCCTGTTATAGCGCCACCATGAGGCTGATTTGAAAAAATTCGGGTGGCATTTCTTCCTCAGCCTTGTGGGAATGTGCCTGTAAGAAATAAATACTCCTGGTGGCCCCTGTCAGCAGGGAATGTTGAGTAGGAGGTGTTGGACGAAGGCTCCATACGTCCTCCCAGTGGGGGCTTTTCACTGGTAGGTGAGCCAGTAGGGTATAACAGCAGTGGCACGTTGTGGGTTGACTCTTTCTCTTCTGCAGGGTGTAGGAGGACAGTCAGTGAGTCAGGCGGACAGAGTGAAGATGTGACTTACGCTACTGTGACTGTGAAGCATGGAGCTAACCACGCTGCAAGGCCAGGCAGACAGGGTGAGGATGTGACGTATGCTTCAGTGACTGTGAAGCAGGAAGCCAAACACAGGAAGAGGAGAGGTAGAGTATCTCACACCACACTGAGCTCACACACAGAAACATACTCTGGTCTCTTTTTGTTGTTTAGTGTGCGTGTGTGTGTGTGTGTGTGTGTATGTGTGTGTGTGTGTGTGTGTGTGTGTGTGTGTGTGTGTGTGTGTGTGTGTGTGTGTGTGTGTGTGTGTGTGTCTACTATTTTAACACAAGTGTTGCACATGAAATGCTCAGACATAGTTCAGTCCACAAAGCATAGGACCACAATGGAAACAAATAACTTTTTTGTGTTATCCTTTTAGCCTAAATGTCTTACTGAACCTCTGTGCTGTTTACATTTCTGACTAAAGTATTCAATCATTCAATCAAAGTCAGGAAACTTTGCAGTTGCTGCCGGCCGACTATTGGTCAGCCTCAGCTCTACGCATCGATTCACAACCAATTAGACAGTCACTTCACTAATAGACTGCCCCATTTAAACGGGAAGTTTAGAATGAAAAACAAAATGTCTTTATTATAGAGCCAAATCACAAGACACTTACAAATGTGCAGAGACACCCACCCCCCCACCCCCACACCCTTAGTAAGCATTTCTGCGATGGTTGCAATGGGAAAACTCCCACTTAAAAGGAGAGTAAATGGGCCCTATTTAGACGATCTATAGTGCGTACCAAAAAATCCTAAAGGGGGCGTCAACAAGTGTCATTTGGTAGCGCGGACATCTTGGTGGGGTATAAACAGGTTGACTTAAAGGGATATTTCACTTTCAAAAAAACTTTGGGTCATTTTATCGTCTGCTCAGGCTTTTGTGAGCACCCCGGACAGTTTTTAATTTGCATGATTCAGTATTTAGATATTTGATATTCATTTTATAAGACACGCCCCCTTCCTATACAAACCCATTGTAACTTCAAACTCCATTTTAACCATGTTAAATTCATCGGAAACACCCGTCCTTGGTTGTGGAGACTGATATTGTCCTTCTAATACGTGAGGAGACCGTGTTTTTTCAATCACTTTTTTCATTTATTTTTGATATTTTTTTGGGGGAAATAAATAAATAAATACAATAAAAAATATAAATAAATAAATAAAAAAAGTAATTGAAAAAACACGGCCCCTCACGTATTAGGAGGGCAGGGTGAGTCACCAGAACCAAGGACGGGTGTTTTTGATGAATCTAATCTAAGTTATCTATCCATTAAAAATGGAGATTGGAGTTATAATGGGTTTGTATAGGAAGGGGGCATGTCTGATAAAATGAATATCAAATATCTAAATACTGAATCAAGCAACTTAAAAACTGTCTAGGGGGCTGACAAAAGCCTGAGTAGACGATAAAATGGAAAAAAAAAATGTGAAATATCCCTTTAACATTGACCCCCACCAGTATGTCTGCAGCTACTATGCCACGCCCCCGTGGTGACGACACGTTGGCAAGCACTATAACGCAAGGTCTAAAAAGCACCCCTGCTTTTCGCGGGGTAGTAGCGGTAAAGATTATTGGACTTCATTAGAAAAAGTCTCGAAGCAGTTACACTATACATATGCATTTACATACCTTCTCAGAGTTGTTGTGTTTAGACCAGTGGAGTAATATCTAGTCATGTAAACACTGCATTTCAAATGTAAATTTCACAAACCTCTTAAAGGGATATTTCACTTTCAAATAAAATAAACATTAAAAATAAATATTTTTAAAAAATGAAAAAAGTTATGGCAAAATCACGGCCCCCTCACACATTAGTAGGACACTCTAATGCGTGAGGGGGCCGTGATTTTTCCATTACTTTTTTCATTTATTTTTAATATATTTTTTAAATGTTTATTTTATTTGAAAGTGAAATACCCCTTTAACTAAGTTTTGCTGTTGTCATTCTCCACCAACCTATGTTGCATGAACATTAGCCTAATCCATGCATGATTTCAGAGAGGGTTGATGGAAATCCTTTATGATTTTAGATTAGAGTAGGCTTAATCACTGCTTCGTTTCAAGTGGGTTAATGAGGCTTATTGAAAACAGCTGAGAAACCTCTATTCAAGGAAATATACATAATGTCAGAGAGGGCCCTACAGGAGGGCTGGGGGGCGGTCCACATATTTGAGTGTTAACCTACGTACTGTATATACTACGTGTACATTTAGGTTACATTAACTGCTCCATTGGCCCAGTCCATAATCCGTCATTGCCTAAAAGCAGATCCATTAGACAAACCAAATGTACTGCTCATTTTACATTCATAAAACATATGTATTCTCTTTCTTTTTTCTCCAGACCAGACCTGAAGGACAAGACATCTACTCCACTGTGAAGATAAATACAGGTCAGCCACAATGTACACAGCTATATGCTGATGGGTTTTAACCAAAGAATCAGTCTGGTTTACATGAAGGAAGAACAGTCCTAGGTAATGATAAAAAAAAGTATAATAATAATAATAATAATAATAATAATAGTCATAATTTTCATCTGCACATGAGTACACACACCATTGGTAATGTAAGCCATTAAACCACAATGTCTTTGTTTCCTTCTAATATGTTAGTCTGTTTTGTATGGTTTTATCGTGTTACAGATGGAGATGTTTGAGTGAAGAAGAGAGGAAGAGTTCAATGTGACAAGTGCAAGGTCAACAGCTTCGGTACCTCGCAAACACACACTGACACACACACCTACACCCACCTGTTTGTTAACCGCAGTGGTAGGAACAGTTGTATGAAAACCATAAAACATTTGATTCTGTGTCATTAAAAAAAAAAACGCAATAAAGGGTATTTATTAAATATAGTATATAACATAATTAAATATTCAAATATCTTTTTTGACACAGAATCAAATGGTTTATGGTCATGATTCACCAGGAGCCTGAATGGATTGGTTCCAGGCTTAAAATATTTTATATAAATATTTTCTGAAATCTCTATGGGGAAAAATAATGGGTCTGTGGTACCACAAAATGGCCACCACTGCTATGCCCTAGATTCAGAGATGAAATGCAACCACCTTGCACCTTACTTTGCACCAAGTATCCATCTATTGTACATAGCAAAAGTAGGACACATCCCCAATGCATGTGTGCCATGTGCTTTTTAGACCATGGGGTACTGTAAGGTTTTGTGGTGGTGGAGGACCTTACTGAGGTGGACAGCGAGGTGTAGAATGATGAGCCAGGCAGAGATGGTTTCAGAGTTGTGCCATTTACTTATATGCCTAAACCTTTTACAAACATTTGGCCATGACAGTGCATGGTTACAGCATGTCTCAGGCTGGCAGATAAAAAACAGACCCCGCCTGGTTACCCAAGCTGGTACACATATAACCCCTGTACTATACCATCACCTCAATAATACTGTCAGGGCACTGTCACATTCCCCCTCTAATACACCCTTCAAGAGAAACATCTACAGGCACTCAATTACCAATTACAAATACAAATACAATGCCAATACAAATCAAAACATACGTCTAATCAACTAAAGAAATACCAAACAAAAACCCAAACCAACATAACCCTTCCAGCCACACCCCTCTCTCTTCCTTGGCCCTTGGTACAACCTGACAAGTTAGTTGCCAGGCTTAGGACCTTGAATGCTAACATTATGTACATTGTTTGATGTTTCTTGGGTGTTTGGGACTGTAGACTGTAGATTATATTGTAATGTAAATATGACATTGTAACTATGTTATTACTTGAGGTATTATTAAGATTGTTTTGTTATGAGTTATTACACCATATATTTGAGATTGATTTTAAAGATTTGTTTGAATTTTAAGTTTTTAACTGTCTGATACTGTCATACTGTAATTTGTATTTATGTAATATAATGTACTTTTTTTGTGTGGACCACCACATAGAGTATCTGCTGCTATTGTAGTAGCTAATAAAGATCCAAATAAACGGAGATCGAAGATCCAAAAAGAATTTGGCCGGAGATTAGCTGATCACAGACAGAAGGACACACGGACGGTCGGACAGGGGGCAAAATATCTCTCGCCAGGCCGAAACAATAAATAAACGGCCTTCTCCTGGGTGCATTGTGCACTCCCCTTAAAACCCTGCCTCCAGGAAGCAGACCTCAAAGAGAGGATTATGGATGCCCACAATAACAATACAACATAATAACTCAATAACCCAAATAAACGTAATATTAGCATGTCTTGTCAATCACAACAGTCGATATGCATCTGTTGCGTCTGTTATTCACCTTAGTGAGGGGGTGTTCTTCAGCGCCCTCACAGGCACCTTGTGCCATCTTCTCTACCAGTGCTTATTTTATGTTAAAGGAGTACTTCACCCAAAATATTACTTATTTTCTATCAATTTCACACCCCATGAAGCATTGAATTCATGGAGATTTTTTAGTTTTTGTTCCATTCCTAAGCCAATAATTTGATGACCGGGTGTATTTCCGGTAGGAGACACAAAGAGACTCTTTTGAGTCTCCTACCGGATACATTAGCATCTTTCCGCCGCTAATCAAATTATTGGCTTACGAATGGGACAAAACAAAAAATATCCCCATGAATTCAATGCTTCATGGAGTGTGTAATTGATAGAAAATAAGTCATCTTTTGGGTGAACTACTCTTTAAGAAAATGAGGTGCTGGATCTCATGAGCCTGATTTTGTTAAACATATTTTTTCATAAATTAAATATATTTGACCATAATAGCCTAAGAAAGGCCAAAAAACAACAAAAGGGCTACTGTTTCCACATTAAATAATGCATTTATTTAATGCTAAATATTATTATTCATGAACGATTCTGTCCAGTACCCTTTGTTTTGATAATTACATAATGTAGCTAATATTCTGCATTCATAACAAATGCTCTAATCACTTCAGATTTTCATGTATACAATATGGTAACATGGTAAATATAGATTACACTCAAACGCGATGGGGACAGTTGGGCGGAGGCAGTGTTAGGGGGTATAGGCATGTAGGAAGGGGCCAAACGAACTAGTAGTTGCTGAGGAGGGCTTAGTAAGGCACTTACACACAAACTTAGAAATGGATAATAATAAAAAATAGCTGGTGCAATCTAGTCCAGACCAGCATAGTTAATGTCCATAAATTATTCTAAACCATATTGTCTACTTCTATATCTTCTGTACTTTGGCAGGACAGAAGATAAACTACTTTGGCTTTGTAGAGCGATTCAGTAAATGCATTGCGACCGAACGCAGGAACTAGAGGGATCATTCTTATTTAAAATGTCATGAATTTTGTTTGTCTGTCAAAAGAGGGTGATCACATGTTGCATATCCATTTACATTTAACCCTAAAAAACCCTAAATAAATCTCCTGGTGGAGGTAATGAACAAGGCTATTAATAAAATAAAAAAAAAACAGCTCAAAATCTATATATTAGACTCAGGATATGTCATGTGACTTACTTCTGCACCAGTCAAAGACAGTGATATGGCTATAAATGGGGTGGAAAGTAATTACATTTACTCAAGTACTATAGTGACATTACTCAAGTATTGTACCGACTGTACAATTTTGAGGAACTTATACTTTAGTTGAGTATGTACATTTTTCAACGCTTTAGACTTCTACTCCACTACATCTCAGCGGCAAATAATGAAGCATTGTGTTAGTTCATGCAGGTCATGGGAGTCATAGCTGGCTGTTATCAGCTGTCAGTCTGCTCATTCGCTCAACAAGGCAGTCCGTTTAAATATGTCTTCCTCTTACACTGGATCTACTGTATGTGTTTCAATTGCTGCCACACACATGCTGCATGCTGCTGGCAAAGTTTGGCTCCACCACCCCAGCCTTCACCTTCTAGTTAGAGTCTTGAATGGCACTAAAGTAAATATAGTAAAATAAAAATTAAATGTACTGTATGTGTGCATGACTCTGAAGTAAACTGCTATTCAAATTTGCATGACTCAAGTTAATCTGATTAAATGTCTTGCCCGCTCTTGTAAACCTATGTGGGGTTTTGCATAGCGTTTTCTATTTGTTGCAATAAATGGTTAAATCTATTTATGATGTGAGTGGTCCTGACTGAATTGTAGTTTTTACTCCACTACAGTTATTTGAAAACTTTTGTTAATTGTTTTGATTGATTGATTGATACGATACGATACGATAATACTTTATTGTCAGTTTGCACTGAAATTTGTCTTGCGACCCAGCAGCCATGTATGCAACAATAAACAGTACACACATTTGACATGACACAAGAAAAACAAAACAAAATACATACATAAAGACATACAAAGACAAGAGCAGTGTCCACCTCTCAGCCTACCTACCCTGGCCTATAACTCCTGATTAAGCCTCAGTGTCATCTGATGGACAACTAAGGTCGCGGTGCTGCCGCAGAGCAGCGCACACGGAAGCTTTGCAGAGCAGAGCAGAGCAGAGCAGAGCAGAGCAGAGCAGAGCCTTTGATTGATTGATTGATTGAATGAATACTTAATTAACAGTTTGCAGTACAGAGGTACATTTATACAACAATGCTAAAAGGATAACACAAAGCCCTGAGGGCTTGTTTCCATTGTGGTTACTTTGTAGATTGAGCTTATTACTACAAAACATACATTAACCAATTAAGTCCTATTTTATACTATTATTTTCGAAAACATTTTACACATTTTGAAAACTTATAGTATATGGGGAAAAAAGAATGAGTACTTTTACTTTTGCTACTTTAGGGCACAGTCACACCGCACTTTTATTCTACCTACTGTATGAGGGTGGATTCTGTCAATGCATTTCAATGGGAATGGAGCGTTCTTTTTTGCAGAAATCCGCAAATGACTCCACGTGTTTAGTGAACTCTAGGCAATAAACAAGGTAAATAATCACACAAATAGAGTGCAGAGAGAACCTTGCAGGGTCTCAAAGAGACTAGCAAAACAGGTAAGCAATGAACCTGCAGTAGCAGCTGTCTAAAAAAATATCATCTAAGTAATATTATGTACATTTTAAACTATAGGATTCAAGGAAATCAATTAACCCAGATCTGTCTAAGTAACATGCTATCTAAATCACATTATTGATATTTGTGGTTAAAATAAATTAATACAAAATAATAATAATTATAATCTAAATCTGAAAAAAGGAACAAACAAACATAAGAACTAGTGACCAAGATAGTCAGCATAGTAGTGTTCTCCTATCATGGTGAATCGCTATCATCAATCGAAAGAATAGGTGGCAAGAAGGGGTACAGAGAAAGTGAAGTGCTAGGGGGCTGAGGTGACGTGTTCTCTGTAAGTTGTGTGTGTGTGTGTGTGTGTGTGTGTGTGTGTGTGTGTGTGTGTGTGTGTGTGTGTGTGTGTGTGTGTGTGTGTGTGTGTGTGTGTGTGTGTGTGTGTGGGGGTGTGTGTGTGGGTGGGTGTGTGGGTGGGTGGGTGGGTGGGTGGCTGAGCGTTTTACACCAAACAGGAAATGGACACATCAACCAACAAATGTAGAGGGGTCTGTGTCATTGTAGCTGTCTCTTGAGTTTCAGTCAGTCACTTCGTCGGAATGAAATTTATTAGAATGACATTTGGATCAACTTCCATAATATCATGTGAGTACTTTATTTGTCTTATCTCAGAGCATCGCAGAACACTTGTGCTTTTCACTAACACTCTGCTTTGAACTCATGTTCATTTAAATCTATTTTAACAAGACAATACATCTCTATTGTATTGCCATACAAGGTGATGAAAGTGCTGGAGGGATGGTTTAGTTTTTAGCAAATGGAAGCCCAGGCTGAAAATGGACAAACTACTAATGACTGAGGTATAGATGTAACATAGCACATAACAGGTCTACCGGTATCATAGAAGGTGTATCCCCTCTGCTGTAGAGAGACCAAACTTTCTACCAGCCTGATAGGTCCCAGGTTTTAATTTAAGCTGCTGTTGTGGATTTTGATTGTACAAGAGTTATAGGCCAAAATGTGAATTGGGCTGAGGCCACCATGAAGCCGATTTGAAAGATTTGGGGCGGAGTTTCTTCCTTGGCCTACTGCGAGTGTGCATGCAAAGGATTCACAGCAATCAGCCCTGCGTTCATGATTTGTGGCATTTTGTGCAAAAAGAGCCACTGATAGAAGAATCCTCTGCCCCCCCACCAGTATGATGCTACTGCGTATTATTCCAATATGGGTCTACCTCTTTGAAGTGCTACCTCAGTATGGACTTGGTGAAACTTTTCTTAAATGGCTCAAATTATTATACACAAACCCAGCAGCTGAGATACTAACAAATATATCTAAACCTTTTTTTCTGCAACGATCGACAAGACAAGGTTGCCCCGTCTCTCCTTTGCTATTTACGTTAGCCATCGAACCATTAGCTATGGCTGTAAGAGCACATACAGCAATATCAGGCATTCAAATTGGGGCCGTAGATCACTGCATTTCTTTATATGCCGACGATATTATATTTTTTGTGACAAAATTTGAAAATAGTATTCCCAACCTAAGTAGTTTAATTGAACTCTTTGGAGGGTTCTCTGGTTATAAAATCAACAATTCAAAGTCAGTATTAATGTTCTTTAATAAGGAAGAAAGACTTCAAGTCCCTTAGTAAATACTCCATTGACAACTACTGAAGGCTTTAAATACTTGGGTGTCAAGATCACCCCCGATATTGGGGAAATAATCCCAGCAAATTACAAACCTGTAACCGGTGGATAAAACAACGGAAATACTGGGCCGATGGTCCAATTTGCCCATATCTATGATCGGAAGAATAAATATAATAAAAATGTCCATTTTGCCTAAATTCTTATATTATTTCCAAACAATCCCATTGCCACTCCCCAAATATATATATTTTTTTTACAATTTAACTAAATTATTTAGCAGATTTATCTGGAATGAGAATGTTAATTTGCTATATTTGCCTTATGAAAGAGGTGGACTCCAGTTGCCTAATTTTAGATGGTACTACTGTACATGGCAGCCCAACTGACCTCAGCATTGTATTATTTTAAAACTAGTTCACCTCCAGTATGGGTTGGCATCGAACAAGAATCTGTTCCACACCTACCGTTACATTTATATTTATACTCCTCAGATAAAAAACAATAAAAACATGCACAAAAAATCCTTTTCTCAAAAATACAATCTCAGTTTGGTATGCTGCCCATAAACATATGAGCGATATGCCTACATTATCTCAGTTTACTCCTATTTGGGGAAACGACCAGGTTATACCTGCTAAAAAATATGGCGGTTTTAAGTTGTGGCATATCAAAGGTATTCAGAAAATAATGGACCTCTATGTAGACTGAGTTATGCTCTCATTTGAACATTTATGTCGGAGATATCAGATCCCTAATAAACATTTTTTCTATATTTACAGTTAAATAGCTTTATGTCATCAAAATGTGAACAAATTATGTATGTACCACCCCTATCAACATTGGAGAAAATATTAAATTCAGAGGGGAAAGGACACATTTCTATATATTACAATCTGTTAGTTGAATATAGTACTGATTCGACAATAGATAAATGAAATGCTTGGAAATTAGATATTCAAGAAGTCATTGATGACAATGAGTGGAAACAGGCATGTTTAAAAGCGCAAAAGCAGACAATAAATACAAGATTTAAATTACTCCAATATAAATGGTTAATGAGAACGTATATAACTCCTGTCAAACTCCATCATATGTCCGCTAGTACTCCAGATGTCTGTACTAAATGTTTAATTGAGAAAAGTATGTTATTTCATTGTATGTGGGAGTGTCCCAAGATGCAGATATTTTGGAAAGAAATCATAAAATGTCTGTCAGGAATCTTGAAAACTATAGTTCCTGTAAGTGCTAAACTCTGTATACTTGGAATATATCCAAAGAACTTTGTACAAACAACAAACCAGACTAAAATCTTGGACTTTGGACTTCTTCAAGCCAGGAGAGTTGTAGCGCTATGTTGGAAAAACATGGATGCCCCAACATTAAGGATATGGCACAGGGAACTTATGAGCTGTATTGGTCTGGAAAGACTAACTTATATAATTAGGGGTAAGCAGAATGAATTTGTCCAGCTTTGGGAAACATACATGAACGTTATGGACATCATTATTTAAGAGAGAAGGAAACTGAAAACTATATTTTATCTCATATGGTAAAGAAAGTGTAAACAATGTGATCATTTTTAGATTTTTGCAAGTGCAAGGGCGTATATGTGTATGAATGTGTGTGATAGTGTATGTCCTGTATGTCACAAAAAGTCAATACAAATATTTTGAAAAAGAAAAAGTGGTCTTCATCAGCCCCGATGAAGACCACAGTGTCCAAAGCAATCGGACGCTGCATTCATGATTTGTGACATTTTGTGCAAAATGGGCCACTCGTAGCCTATCAGAACGGATTATGAAAAATATGATATACGATGATCATATGACCATAGAAATAATGTGTACCAATTTGCGTGAGATTTGGACAAAATCTTTAGGTTATAAAAAAGTTTCTACATTAGATTGATTTTTACGGCGAATAATGAATGAGGCATGACCAAATTAATATTTTGAAGTGAAATATTCGCTACGCATTTTCCCATCGCTTGTTTGTCAAGTTCCCTTTGTGTAAGGACCTTTAGGATACACATATATGAACAAGTAATCAAGGGTAAACAAGGTTAGGGGACATATTTGAAGGAAAGGTTCGATTGACATTTTCTCATTTGCAGCAGCGATTGCTTTTTACTATTCATTTAAGTGAAACTTTGTTTTTGTTTTCAACCTGGGCCTTTTTTTGCATCATTGGGGCCATAAGTGAAGGTTGGTGTTGGAATTTGTCCATTTGTTTGCTTCCATACAGTACATTCTACTTTCCGGAGGGGCAAGCCGGTAATTCAGATTATGCCTTTCCCCCCCAAATAGGCATATATTATTTTATTTGTCTGAAAACATAATTTTGCCATGAATATAGAAGTTGAGTTGAGTTGTGCTGTTGGAAATGGTCGATTCTGGGAAGAGGAGTTTGTCGTTTAGCGGAACAGCATCTTTAGCATTTACCACTATTTCTAGACTCAAGCCAGAATATTCTTCTCAGTTCGAAGCTAGCGTATAGAATAGAAGAGGTAATTCTGGGCTTAGGCTATGTTTTTACCTGTGTATGTGTCAGTCTGTCTGTGTGTGAGTATTATACAAAGCTAATCTTAGAAACAGCTAAACTGTTCATCAGTGTCAAATTACTTTATGCACACAGCCAGTAGATCAAGGAACTCCACCCAAGATATTTTCACATCGGCCTCATGTTGGTGCAATACCAGCCCACTTTACATTTTGGCCTATAACTCTTGAGCTGTAGCCATAGGTCGTACAAACAACCCTGGATTCCTTGGATCATGACGCAACTCCCCATATAGGCCACAGCCATTTCCACCGAACTAGATTTTCTGTCATTCAGCATTTTCAGCAAAACACGCTTTTTGCTACTATTCTTCCGGAATCACTAACAATTTCCATTGTTTCTGGTCTTGTGTGAAACGGGTAGCTATATCCATTTTTTTCTTCTCTATACACACACACACACACACACACACACACACACACACACACACACACACACACACACACACACAGACGGGTAGCTATATCCACATTGTTTTTCTTCTCTACACACACACACACACACACACACACACACACACACACACACACACACACACACACACACACACACACACACACAGGTAGCTATATCCATTGTTTTTCTTCTCTATACATACACACACACACACACACACACACACACACACACACACACACACACACACACACACACACACACACACACACACACACACACACACACACACACACACACACACACACACACACACACGCACACACACACACCAACACACACACACACACACACACACTTGATCGGTTGGGGTTAGCCAGTGGCAGCACCTAGGGGCGAGTGATTGCATGCATGCTTATGCTCAAGCTCTCAAAAGACTGCACTAGAAGCACCATCCTGTGGTCATAACCAATAGCACGCACACACACGCGCACACACATGCACGCACACACACACACACACACACACACACACACACACACACACACACACACACACACACACACACACACACACACACACACACACACATTTTAAAGTAAGCAGATAAACTCTAGTAATGTAGCACAGTATTGTTCTAAATCCTCTTTCTGTGTTGTTGTTTTGTTGTCATGTGAGTCCCAGTACTGCAGTAACGTGAATTATTAAGCACAGGACTGAATGTTAAATCATACTGCTGCTGTTTTGTGGAGTGACTGGCTCCTTAGTTTGGTTTTCTGTCACAGCAAGGTTATTATAGTTAACTGAAACTAACAAAATAACAAAAACTAGAATTGGAAAAAAAATAATATATATATTAACTGAAATATGGAGCTTTACAATAAAGTGAAAACTAACTGAAATGTATTGTGTTTACAAAACTAACTAAGACAAAATAAATAAACATAGAGAAACTGCCCCTAGTTTAAGACTTTTCAATATTTCATATATAAAGATAATATTTTGGTTATGAAATCCTATCTTCCAATATGTTTTAGCTGTGTAGATTAGCTGATTAGCTAAAATATTTTGGCTGTGCCAGTTTTAAGCTCTGTTGTAAAAAAAAAGAAAGTAAATCTAAACTAAATTGATTACAAAAAGACAAAATGAAATAAAATATTGTAATTAACCAAACAGAGAGCTGAATTAATTAGCTTTACGTGAACTTGAATAACCTAAGAATAACCTTACTTAAGATAAGATAAAGTAAGATCTATTCTAGGGCTGGGACTCGATTAAAAAAAATAATCTAATTAATTAGAGGCTTTGTAATTAATTAATCGCAATTAATCGCATTTTAATCGCATATCAATATTTGACATGAGAACAGAACAGTGAAAAGCACATTTTTCAAATAGATTTTGGCATACGTCTTTAAGTACATGTACACAAGAACTGTACTTAAGTACAATTTTGAGGTATTTGCACTTGACTCTCGAGTATTTCCAATTTCTAATACTTTTACTTCTACTCCAGTAACTCCACTACATCTCAGAGGCAAATATTGTACTTTTAATCCACTACAATTATTTGAAAACTTTAGTTACTAGTTACTTTGTAGATTTCAATTATTATAATAAAACATACAGTAACCATGTGAAAATAGCCGATCTACAAGCGCAAGGCATTGTGAGCTTGTATATCTGCTATTTTCCACCACTCGAGGCTGGTAGAGTGTGTTGTTACTGTTGTTTTATAGTAGTTTAATTAATTATTATAAAAAATCGCGCAACTGTGACCCGCACCGCATTGTGCACCCCTCCATTACAGATTTTATGCCCAGCCAACATTATCAAGCAGGCTCATGCACTGTGCTGGCTGCAGCTTACTTTGTTGTTGTCTGAGAAGTGAGAACCACGTCGGTTCAGGTTGGTGCACTGGTATGATCGGCCAGCCTGATCGTGCAGCAGGATCGGCAGTGATGTGCCTGAACGCGTTCAATGAACGATCGTTCATGAACTCGTTCATGTTTTGGGCTAACGTGAACTGAACGTACAGTATATCCGCTAGATGAACGTTATTGTGAACGCGTTCATTCTGGCGTTTGTGAACGGCGTTCTCTCAAAGTATAACTTCGTTCAAGAGTGTCCCAAATTTCCATGGTTACATCGGTTTGCCATGTTGTATTTCATCCTATCCTGTGTTTCCGAGGCGCCCTGAACGCACCATCAGCCAAAAAAAAGAAAAGCCGGGCGGTCTGCCCATATATATGGGTCTGCCGGTCTTTGACTTTCATCTGCGCAGCGGCAGCGCAGAGTGAACTCATTCTACGTGCAGACTACTGTGCAGCTCCTTGATTATTACAGATAGCCTCTCGGGTTAAAAATGCAAGAGAGAAGCACCTCTTAGCTTTATAAAATCCCTGTCCGATTATCAGTTGTTGTGTCACTGTAGTACGCTGAGTGATAATGATCCACAGCTGTTTGTTCTTCTTGCAGAGTCTCCCACGCAAGATCATTTTGTAATTAAAGAAAGCTTCTGTATTAGCTACACACACGTATGAACAACAACAACGTTGCTGGGACCGGGTGTACTGCTTGTGTTAGCCATGGTTCACATGACGCTTGTATACAAGCGTCATGGTGCCCTGTCCCCCTGGTCTAAAGTTTTGTTCGATTTTTTCAGATTGCCATCGCTCACATAAACATAAACGTTCAGATTTCAAATATAAAGTGCTTACCACCGAGCCACGGATGTTACAAGGCGATGTGGACCGCGATGAGTACCCGTATCTCCCGTATTGTTCAATAAAAAGCATTTTAATCCCATCGCCGTCCATTTTCTCCAAATTGTCTCCTATACTTTCAACCATGCGACACTAATGGTTGGGAGGTGTATTGCACTCTGATACATTACAAAACAAAAAAAAACAAAAAAAGAAAATGGCCGGCGATGGGATTAAAATGCTTTTTATTGAACAATACGGGAGATACGGGTACTCATCGCGGTCCGCATCGCCTTGTAACATCCGTGGCTCGGTGGTAAGCACTTTATATTTGAAATCTGAACGTTTATGTTTATGTGAGAGATGGCAATGTGAAAAAATCGAACACAACTTTAGACCAGGGGGACTCGGCACCATGACTGTCATGGTATGACAGTCATGTTTCAGGGCTATGCTTGTGTTTACTTTAAAACAGTGTAAAAGTATTTTTCACAACTTCTCACTGCTGATGCAGTATCTTTCTCTTTGCTGCAGCTGCTGTTCACTCGGGCTAGAGCATAATTTATACTTCGCAGCACGACGGTGTCCCTAGCTCTGGTCCATAGCTAGCTCAATAAAGAACCTCTCACTCCGCTATACAGCTCCGAGATGAGGTTCTAGGTGGTTACCTTCCAGAATCGGGTGAACGTCCGCCAAGGCTCCGCTGTTTACCCTTTTGTATATGTTGTATCGCAAAACTAATGGTAGATTCCAAGCCGCACGGATGTTTAAAGTTTGGAACGGAGCATAATATTTTAGGTCCGAAGCGAAACTACCCGTTTAAATCGCTTATTTAGTCAGCCTGTGGCCATGTTTCCCATTCAACCCGGAAAACCCCCCTACGTCCGCTGCCAGTACTGCTCCCGGTTTGGCTACAATGGGAAACATGGCCACAGGCTGACTAAATAAGCGATTTAAACGGGTAGTTTCGCTTCGGACCTAAAATATTATGCTCCGTTCCAAACTTTAAACATCCGTGCGGCTTGGAATCTACCATTAATTTTGGGATACAACATATACAAAAGGGTAAACAGCGGAGCCTTGGCGGACGTTCACCCGATTCTGGAAGGTAACCACCTAGAACCTCATCTCGGAGCTGTATAGCGGAGTGAGAGGTTCTTTATTGAGCTAGTCCATAGCGTTAGAAGGAGTTCTCCTTCTCCTTCTAACGCTATGGACCAGAGCTACGGTGTCCTTAGCCATGGTTCACATGACGCGTGCCGAGTCCCCCTGGTCTAAAGTTGTGTTCGATTTTTTCACATTGCCATCTCTCACATAAACATAAACGTTCAGATTTCAAATATAAAGTGCTTACCACCGAGCCACGGATGTTACAAGGCGATGCGGACCGCGATGAGTACCCGTATCTCCCGTATTGTTCAATAAAAAGCATTTTAATCCCATCGCCGGCCATTTTCTCCAAATTGTCTCCGATACTTTCAACCATGCGACACTAATGGTTGGGAGGTGTATTGCACTCTGATACATTACAAAACAAAAAAAATCAAAAAAAGAAAATGGCCGGCGATGGGATTAAAATGCTTTTTATTGAACAATACGGGAGATACGGGTACTCATCGCGGTCCGCATCGCCTTGTAACATCCGTGGCTCGGTGGTAAGCACTTTATATTTGAAATCTGAACGTTTATGTTTATGTGAGAGATGGCAATGTGAACAAATCGAACACAACTTTAGACCAGGGGGACTCGGCACCATGACTGTCATGGTATGACAGTCATGTTTCAGGGCTACGGTGTCCTGTGCCTAAAATAGCAGACATACAAGCTCACAACGCGTCGTGGATGCAACTTGATCATTGTGGGCTTGTAGGTCTGCTATGTGTTTACATTATACCTAAACATGGCATAATCCTGGATTATATTCATATAATATATTTATAATAACACAGGCCCTAATTCTATACTATATTTTGTCATCTCATGTCTCTCTGTCTGTCTTTCTCTCTCTCTCTCCCACACACACACACACACACACAGTGCTTTATCTCCTCATCTGCTGTGGACCTGCTCAAACAGATGGTGAGACAATTTTAATACACTGCACCATGTAGTGTGAGACAAGCCATTTCATATGTTTGTTCCAATCATCCTGTTAATGCACATCCTGTTAATGCACAATCTTACTACTTTAATTGAAATGCCCATGCTGTGGTGTTCGTCCCGGGTTGGCCAGCACACGAGCACTCCACTGGCTTCTTTCCCCACCTTCAATTTACTTACATATTGTACAGTTAATATAAAACAAATTTTTTTTTCGGGCACATTTTAGACACCTTTTTATTTGGCCGCTAGGACCCCACCCTACTGCGCATACAGTATGTGACATAGGCGCGACAACTCCACTACACTACAGTGTTACCAAGGTTTCCGATGCTTAGCGGCAAACCACCTAATTTGGAGCACGATGCCAGCGTGAAATTGCCTTTAGGGAGGATGGGCAGGTGGACGAACCACATCGTCAAACTCATGTCACCATGATCAGCCATAACCATATAAGGACTTCCCAATGCAGCTACCACTGCCAAATATGGACTGTGTTGTGTAACCTAAATGTGTAATCATGGCATCAGGCCCTAACAAATCAGACAGCCATATATGGCCATAAACGGGACAAGGACTGACAGATAGAGATCTCCATATATGGCCATATCAGTTGGATCACTGGTGCAACGTAGCTGTACCGATCTCTAGATGTTCGGGCCGCGAAGCGCCCCGAACCTCTAGTTAACATTAATTCAGGGATTTTCAAACACCACAACCTACCTCAACAAATAGCCTAAATTAATTGTTCTCTTCCCATAATGCATTGTTTCCTGTGCTTTCTGTGGTTGCATGTTGCAATCCTTACATAGCAAGCTACCCCAGTCCCAGTCACTAGAGTTTTTACACATATGACTGACATCACAGTCAGTCAGATATATTGCTGTTCTTTCATCTGATGTTAATGTTATTTACAGTGACAGATAGTAGCTCACATCTGATCAGAACACATTATGTCTACAGGTAGATTGTACCCATCTCTCCCCCTCATCCCTGCCCCACTCTCTCCTTCCAGTGTCTCCGAGAGTCAGTCCAGAGAGATCTCAGTTCTTTGAACGTGAGTCCATCTCACTGAGCTGTGAGGAAGAAGGGAATTCTATGCCAGGCTGGTCTGTGAAAAGACAGACCACTGAGAAAGGGAATGGAACCTGCACCAATGGATGGGGATACATTAACGGTATGTATGGTGTGTGTGTGTGTGTGTGTGTGTGTGTGTGTGTGTGTGTGTGTGTGTGTGTGTGTGTGTGTGTGTGTGTGTGTGTGTGTGTGTGTGTGTGTGTGTGTGTGTGTGTGTGAGAGTGGGAGAGAGATAGCTTTAACTGAAATCTTTCTTTTAATTGTGATTCTGTGTAGGAGGGTCCTGTATCGTGGGGCTGTATCGTTGGGATGGTGGAGTTTACTGGTGTGAGTCCACATCAGGAGAACGCAGCAAGTCCATCAACATTATGATCCCTGGTACAATCATTTATTCCATATTGTAATGTAGTGGGTAGACAGAGATAATTCACATAGTATCGTTTTCTTTGCTAACCACTGTTGGGTAACATTGCTTTTAAAAGTAACTCGTTAGATTACAAAGATTAAAAAGTAAATACTTAAGTTACAGTATCAACAACTGAGAAAAGTAGCTTGTTAGGCTACTTTAGGCTACAGTAACTACAGTATGTCAAATGCAAAGAAGTGATGAAAATGACTAGAAAAGTAACTAAATCCACAATATAGTTTGTCAGCACAAAATGTGGGTTTTGTTTATTCATGCAGACCTATTATTATATTGCCATAGGGAGTTGTGATACAGGGCAGCAATAACTGCTGTTGTTCTCAGCAGTCATCCCAGACTGCTTGTTTGGTATGCATCTTTGATTCCAACTCTTAGCGCGACTGGCCAGACTACTTGATTCAGCATTCATATGGGGAAACAAAAACAATGCGGCTCTGCCATCTGGAAACCACTTCTAGATAGCCGTGGCCTAGACCAAGTCAGTACGGAATGAAAACCCGGCTTTCCTCTGTGTGGAAAGCCAGGTAACACAAGGTCAAACAGGGCAAAACAAATCTATAGCCATATGTGATGCTATTCTGTAGTGCAAAATACAGGTTTTATGAAAATGCTTAATGTTATTGTGCCCTTGCTGTTACTCTATACCTTAATGAGCCCAATAAAAAATAGTTTGTAATTGTTTATAACAACTACAATACTACAATTAACCTGTTTTATATGCTGCTAAGAAGACGGGTCAGGTATAATAGCTCCATCATTCACAGTTGCAGGCAGATGCAGCATTATTTTACAGACTGTATCAAATATGAGTGACTGACTATCGTAAACTATATCGAAGCGATGTGATATGATGGCACTTCTCTGGCTTTTTGTACATTTATTAAGTAATCTTTTGTTTACCACTCGTGTATTGAGTGGATATATATTATAGAATAGTAATGGAAACTAAACAGAAAAAACACAATTAAATAGAACATTTAATGGAATGTACAATATAATTAATAATATAGCTTCTTAGGTAGCCCGGTGATGCATTTCACAGGTGAAGTAGGTCCAAGGTATGTGGAGGCCAGTCTATGACGTCAGTGCTATGACATCAGTATTATGACAATAGCACTATGCATGTCTGTCTATACCGGTACCCAGCGGCACCTGGGTTATTGTGAGGGTGAATAAGCACACAGTGTATGACGTCAGTCATATATGACTGCACTGTGATGTCAGTACAGTGACATCAGTCATGTCCATATGGGCATATTTGTCTGTGTGTTCATAACTCAACCTGCTGTTGTTTCTAGATGGAAATGTGATCCTGGAGAGCCCTGTACTTCCCGTGAAGGAGAGAAGTGATGTCAACCTCCGCTGCCTGTCCAAAGATAAGACAACTGGTAAACCATCCTTTGGCCTCCCATCTGATTTCTATAAAGATGGATCCCTCTTCAGGACTGAGTCTACAGGAGAGATGACCATCCAGGATGTTTACACGTCTGATGAAGGATTATACAAGTGTGTAATCTCTGGCCTTGGAGAATCACCAGAGAGCAGGATGGATATGAGAGGTGAGATAGTCAAGCAATAATACTGAATACATAAATGAAGACTATGGGCTCTATCTTGCAACCTGGCATAAATTGGCACCAAAAGGCAATTGTCATTGTTCCAACAGATGCATTTGCCATGTTCATGTAGTGTCACATTAAATATTTCACCTGTCCACCTATGTACCCATGGGAGCGTTGGTCTTAAAAGGTGGTGTAGTTTGGCACATTGCTATCTTAGGTGGGGTGATAAAAATCAGAAAGCAATTGCGCCTTACATTTTTTTTTACCTTGTTTAAGTCTAGTGCAGTCCTCCAGCGCAGAATTTCCCTCCTATCTAAAGAGTGCATTACTCAAGTGCATGTTTCTCAACGTGCACACACTGCTTGCAATCGAAATCCATCAGAATCCAACACCACACATTCAACATAGAAGATAATATTGCTGAGAGACACTGCATTGGGGTTTAAAAAATAATGGGCTAGATTATTATCCATATTGCATTTATTTCATTAGTAGCTGATTGAATATGTTCAAATACCTCTTTTCACGTAAGAATGTTGTGAATCCATAGCCTCCTGGAGACTTTATCTGTGTCTGGTCAATGGACAGCAGCAGAAGTCAAATATCTGCATTGACTCGGTCATACTTTAATAGGTCGATTAAATAAAGAACATAACTGATATGTCAATGTCTGTCTCTCTCTCTCTCTCCACACAGAGCTACATCTCGCTGATGGTGAGAAAACTTCAATCTACTGCATTATGGGTATTATGAGAGAAGCCATCTGAAACCTCTGGTTAATATACAATAAACCTTAATTGTCTCCACAATTTTTCATATTCCATCCTGATTGGCGAATTCCGAACATTGCTGGCCCACAATAACCTACCTGACGTGGCAGAGACTTGTGCTCCGAGGAGCACTTTTTCTAGTTCCCTCATGTTTTTATGTAGATGTAGATGGATGAACTGTGACATGTCGGACACATGTCCAACAAACAAATTAAAATACTAACATTTTGATCTGCTCATTCTAACCCAGTAATTGTGTGATTCCACACAATGGAACTCAGGCATAGAATTAGTGATTTTCTCAGTGGGTGATGGAATGCATTTTTACAGTGTGGCTCTGCAGAAGGGCTAGCCGTGTACAAGTGGGGCAGTATGTGTGTCTGTCTCTGTTTTTATCTTAAGTCTTGTAAACCACTGAACAGATCAGTGCCACATTTCTTGTACACACTGTCAGTAGGCCAATTTAGTATTTCCATTCAATTTTTCAAGTATGTTTTATATAGTATATATTTGAACATCTTAAATGATGGTGCTCGGATTAGACTGAGTGATTGAATACTTTATTAGCAGACAGTTTGCAAAAGGTACAGCGGTACAATTATACAAGAATGCCAAAAGAATAACATTGTGGTCTTATGTATTCAATTCATCAATATATATAAAAAACATGCACTATACAAGAGATCATCAATACCAGGAGCAATAAAGAATATATTTACAGAACAACAGTGGGGGGAGGGGTAATTTCTGGTGGCAAGCTAGAGGACCTATCTACAGGTCCAGTTGAAAATTGCAGACAGATGCTCTTTTATGGCAATTTTGAAGGAGTGCAAGGAGTCAAGTGTTTTGATGGCTGGTAGTAGGGTGTTCAACATTTAACACATCTTGCCTAAATGTAGTTATATGTCATAGATATACCATAGAAGACTGACATCATAGATGGCTAACGTCACAGGCTGCTCTCATGATCCACATGAAGCCTCACTGTTCCCATGTGGATCTTGAGAGCCACAAGATCCAACTTGTTTTACCCTACGTGTGTCGAGGAGAGTAGTTATGTATTTTGTGTACAACAAAACAAAAGATGATCTGTAACAGACTTCCACAAATGGAGACATTACAGTCAATCAGATGTATTGCTGCTGTTTCATCTAATGTTAAAGTTATCAGTTCACATCTGATCATATATTTCACATATTTCTACAGTTATGGTGTATCTCTCCCTCTCATCCCTTTCTGATTCTGTCTTTCTTTCTCTCCCGCCCCCCTTCAATTCTTCCAGTGTCTCTGAGGGTCAGTCCAGAAAGATCTCAGTTCTTTCGAGGTGAGTCCATCTCACTGAGCTGTGAGGAAGAAGGAAACTCTGTGCCGGGCTGGTTTGTGAAAAGAACGAGTGACAGAGGTAGTGGAACCTGCAACAATGAATGGGGAACCATCAAAGGTACGGAGAGAGAGAGAGAGAGAGAGAGAGAGAGAGAGAGAGAGAGAGAGAGAGAGAGAGAGAGAGAGAGAGAGAGAGAGAGAGAGAGAGAGAGAGAGAGAGAGAGAGAGAGAGAGAGAGAGAGAGAGAGAGAGAGAGAGAGAGAGAGAGAGAGAGAGAGAGAGAGCTTTTACTAAAACCCCTCTTTCTTTCCATTGTGATTCTGTTTAGGAGTGTCCTGTACCATAACCCTATATCGTCTGGATGGTGGAGTTTATTGGTGTCAGTCCGAGTCAAGAGAACTCAGCTGGTCCATCAAAATGTTGATCTCTGGTACAATCAATATAATTACAACTATATATATATATATATATGTGCACGTGAAAATCCCAGTAGATCAGCAGTTTCTGAAATACTCAGAACAACCCGTTTGGCACCAACAACCATGCCATCTTTAAATCATCTATCTTCACCTTTCTGATACCTGGTTTGAACTGCCTTCTTGACCAAATGAATGACCCACTGAAATAAATGTTTTCCAAAGCAAAGATTAATTTCATGGCAGTGTGTCTGTGGATTTAAAGAACAGTCCTGACTTTTGACTCTCTGTCACATGTCTGACTGTCATATCCTAATGTCAGGAAGTTACTTTTTGATTGAAATTAACCAGCGAAAGTTAACCAGCGATTTATCAAGATTACAGCCAGATGGTACATTACAAACATTATTGTTTTAAACTTAAACAGTACACAAATATGTATCTCAAAACATTTGTGGTGAGAAATAGGCAATGAAGTATAAACGTGCTTCGGCACTGCCTTTCTGTCTTTGCCTTGCGAGTGCCGACACAAGGCAGTGTAATTGCATTGCATAGCCCGAAGGGACGGGATGGTTGGCTGAGACTGTGAATGGCTGAGGCACAACCAGCCTCTGTTTTACTGGGAAATAACACACAATACCACATTAGCATTAGGTAGCAAAAAAAGGCATTTCAGCTGGACTTTAAGTATAAGTGAATCATTTTGATTGGTTGATGACAACTGCATGTGTCATCTACAGTACTGTAGGTGTGGAGACAGCGAGACACCAACCATCACATGCTCATAACTCAACCTGCTGTTGGTTCTAGGTGGAGATGTGATCCTGGAGAGTCCTGTACTTCCTGTGATGGAAGGAAGTGATGTCACACTCCACTGCCTGTCCAAAGACAAGACAACTGGTAATCCAACCTCTGGCCTCCCAGCTGATTTCTATAAAGATGGATCCCTCATCAGGACTGAGTCTACAGGACAGATGACCATCCACAATGTTTACAAGTCTGATGAAGGATTCTACAAGTGTATAATCTCTGGCCTTAGAGAGTCACCAGAGAGCAGGATGGTTGTGAGAGGTGACACATTTATTTAATAATAATGATGAATAAATAAATTACAGTGCAATTGTCATTGCTATATTACGACCAGTGCAGTTGTCAGTTTTATGGCGTACCAAATGAATACCAAATGATCGTGCACCTATTTAGCGCTCATGGGCGTGTTGGTCATAAAATGAGGTGTGGCATGAAGCAAACAGAATGCTATATTATGTACAGAGATTGTGCTTTGTGTTTGGACAGCTTGTCTATTATGTGCGATGCGACCGATTCCCCCCCAGTGGGAGAAAGAAAGAGATAATGTTTATTCTACCATGTAACTCTAAAAAGCTGTGACTGGCCATTGTACACCAAAAGTGGTGTCTTCAAACCACCTACCGCTTTGCACACAATCCAATTGTGATGCTTTGCACCCAGGTAGTCTCATTGACTTCAATGTTAATGTCACCCCCCCCACCCAACCAGCCATTTCAATGCATTTGCAATGTGCTGTTGTGTGCCAGCCCACAGCTGTTTTATGATTGGTTCACACTGATAACTACCCCCACCCTGGAGCTCTTAGTAATCATTGCTGTTGTTCAGTTAACAGGGGTCTCTCCAGCTCTCTATTGAACAATTGTATCCATTCGGAGACTAAACACATACTGTATTTGTAGTCTGCACGTAGGTAAATTACATTAGAAAATGCAATATGACAATATCAAGTTAACTAGCAAAGATATATAGAGATAAAAGCCTAAATGTACATTGCCAACACGGTGGCTACAAAGCCCAGTCTTTAAGGACTTTTCCAACAGGGATGAAGACCAGGGGGTTTGGGTTGGTTTGGTGGGGTGAGAGCGAGGACAGAGGAAGCGATATTCTGGTGCCGAAGCTGATAGTGCTCTGATCAGAATCAGCAAAGTTAGAGAATCAGCTTTATAGACACACACGGGAACTACAAATTTCACGGACACTTTTGAGACAGTGCCTACACTCGAGGTCCATTAGAACGATGTACTACTACAGCTGCCAATGCATTCCCTATGAGAGGATATGAGAGTTAGCATACTTTTAAAATTATCCTACATTAACTGGAGACGATATTGATTTAAATAAAAATATGTTTCCAAATTTATGGAGTGTCTTTGTCAACATATCTTGTTTTCTTAATAGTTGATGTGTTTCACATTTAATTTGCCACTTTAACGAGTTACCCATAATGTTAACACAGCAGAGGCGAGACGGCAGACAGACAAGTAGTCGTATTTCAGTGACATCACTGTCTTTACGAGCGCCGACAAGTGGCGTACCCACTGTAGAGGCAGGACAGGTGGTCGTCTGCCCAACTAAGATCTCGCCTCCCCTAGAAACCCCAAACAACCCGAAAATGTGTCATTGCGTGCTTAATGTCCTCAAAGTCACCCATCCAACAAGCTTTGGACTGAGCAGATTGGACCGGATTGAAAACGGCCACTTTTGCTGATTTTATGGGTATTGAAAACCTCAAGGGATGCGTCTGTGACGTATATACCATGCGACCACTTAAACTTCAGATTTCAGATGCTAGAACATTTGACACACTGATAGTATATTATAGTATATTGTGGGTAGTATATCGAGATGACAGATATGGGACATTAAAAAGGATATATTAAACAAATGGGACAGTTTATTAGAACACAAACAAAATCGCTACAGCCTCAGTAGTTAACCAGTGAAATTACAGTATTTTACAATGCCTCATAGAGATTGCATTGAGAGCTGCAGTTCATCGTTCTAACGGACCTCGAATAGCGGCGCTGTCTCAAAAGTGGGCGTGAATTTGTAGGCGCCCGTGTCAGCCCGTGTGTGTCTATCCACCTGTTTCCGCAGGAATTTACTGGAGCAAAAATCCTTGTGGGAAACATCCTGCGGGGGGACCGGAAGTAGGAAATAGCGGCTCAGTGTGTTTACATTTGCCAGCAGAACGTAGCTGTACTGCGAACGGGCCTTTTGCATGTAGTTGAAGCGCAAGGGGGCGGGGGGCGGGGGGGGAGAGAGTCAGCGCACTGAAGTCAAGGCACAGACTACTGTGTTGTTGACGGACAACGGATGCACGCGTATGAGAAACAACACAAATAAAACCTGGCAAAACAGTTGCGTGCATTAGCGCAAGATGAGGATAAATGAAACATTCAGTCTAAATGTCCAGCAACTACTACCAATACTTTTGTATTTGAAACCTTACATTTCTCTAAATATTATAAACTCTTAGGACAGCCTAATACAAATATAATTTATGAAAAGGCTACTATAGGCTACAGTGAAGTCGGACTGAATGACTGAAACGTTTTTTCTTTTTTAACTCTCTTGGTGATTATCTGGCACAGTAGTTGTGGATTAGCAAACTGGACATTAATGTTTCCTTTTCGCGTGCGAATTACTGGACATTTAGACTGAATGTTTCCTTTACCCTCATCTTGCACTAATGCACGCAACTGTTTTGCCATGTTTTATTTGTGTTGTTTCTCATAATAAGCGTGCATCCGTTGTCTGTCCGTAGTGTGCCTTGACTTCAGTGCACTGACTCTCTCCCCATGCACCGCCCCCCCGCCCCCTTGCGCTTCAACTACATGCAAAAGGCCCGTTCGCCAGCTGCGAACGAGCTACGTTCTGCTGGCAAATGTAAACACACTGAGCCGCTATTTCCTACTTCCGGTCCCCCCGCAGGATGTTTCCCACACAGGATTTTTGCTCCAGTAAATTCCCGCGGAAACAGGTGGATAGGAGACTGGCTGTGGCCCCCAGCCAATCCACTCCCTGTGTCACAGGTGTCAGTCCATTTATAATCAAGGCTTCAGTCTCCACCTCTCACAAACTCTCCACCTCAGAACAAAGGAAAATACAGAATACTACAATGCAGAATATAATACAAAATACGGCTGGCTGTAACTAAATGATTGACATTTAAAAGATATTCACACCTCTTGAAATATGTGTTTAAGAGGAATATGTCTCATGCTTCAGATTCTCCGGCCTCCAAAGACAACAACCACTCCTCTATCTCTCTCCCTCCCTCTATCTCTCCCCCTCCCTCTATCTCTCTCCCTCCATCTCTGACTGTCCCTACCCCTTCCTCTCTTCCTCTGTATTTCTTCCCTCTGACGGGGACTGGAGTCTTTCTGCTGATTCTGGGCCTGTGTCTTTGGAATAAATACAGAGGTACGTTGATGATGTTCAGACATTAGAGAAGCTGTAAGATTCTACAGGATGAGATGTAACTGTTCCTTTTGCTGTTTGGGATGAACACACTCTTTAGTAAGAAAGAACACTCTGCTTTAATGATAATGATATTGATAATGAATGTATTTGTATTTGTTATTTGTATTTGTACAAAATGCTGTACAGGAGACAACAATAATAAAACAGCTTAAAAATAGACCTGTGACATGCAGAATAGTTAAGAAAAACACTTGACATACTGTAGGTTTTCAGAAGCAACTTAAAAGAAGGCACTGATGTTGCTGCATGCAGGTAGGGGATTCCACACCTTAGGTGCCTGGACAGCAAAATCCCCCCCCCCCATACAAAAAAACAAAAAGACAAAACAAAACAACAACAACCAAACAAACAAAAACAAAAAAACATGGCACTCACATTAAACACACATTTGCACTGCAATGGAAATAAGCTCTCAAGCCGTTGTGTTTTATCCTTTTGACAGATGCACAAATACATATGGTCATGTTTATGCATTTATATCAATAAAAATATCAATCAATCGATCACTCAAATCATATTGATTACACTGATCATAATGACCACACTGATCATATTGATCACACTGAATAAATTGATCACACTGATCATATTGATCACACTGAATATATTGATCACACTGATCATATTGATCACACTGAATATATTGATCACACTGATCGCACTGAATATATTGATCACACTGACTGGTCACATGAATATATTGATCACACTGAATATATTGATCACACTGAATATATTGATCACACTGACTGGTCACATGAATATATTGATCACACTGAATATATTGATCACACTGAATATATTGATCACACTGATAATATTGATCATATTGATCACACTGATAATATTGATCATATTGATCACACTGATAATATTGATCACACTGATAATATTGATCACACTGATAATATTGATCATATTGATCACACTGGTCATCTATCATGACACATTTGGGAAAAAGGTTTCAGCCCGTTCAGAGCCCCACTGACTTCCAGTATAAAAATGTAATATTTCAAAAAGTATTAAACGTGAAAACAAACAAACTTCTACTGGACTAATGGCAGTGTGCACAACTCACAACAGGTATGGCTCCTCCAGAGCCAAACCTTAAAAGACTTAACATCGAACCCTGGACTGTTTCTCTGCTGCAGACTGTAAGACAGACAGTGAGACAGATAAAAGTAAAGTGAAATACAGTATGTTGAGTGTGACACATGGAGCTTAACACAGGAGAGGTAGAGTAACAACACCATACTGCAACTGAGTACTATTTATATTTGATGGATTACATCTACATTATAATCACTCAGCAGATCTTCATAAAACATACTGTACTGAGTAATATTACATTAGATGATTACTACTGTACATTATAATCAGTGAACAGCTCTACATAAAACACACTGAGTACTTAGTCATTTGAGGATTACATCTGGATTACAATAACTGGCCAACTCGCCATAAACCATACTGGTGAGTATTATGTAAAAACAATTTAAAGTTTTAAAGATTTATGGTCCAACTTATCTTTATCTTTACAGATCCATGTTGTGTCAGGTAAGTACAGTATTGATCTGTGTCTATTCATTAACATGACAGCAGTAGATTCCATCTTGTTAAGGGGCCAAGGCCAAAGGGCCGTGGACCCTTATTGCATCTCTACACTTTAATTATTCTTCCGCCGTTTTTTCTGTCACGGCCTAACCGTGCATACGCTTTTTACGAAACTCGGTCATATGGTAGATGGTCATGAAAAACAATCAAGAAATGAATCTCACAACCATTGGCCAAAGGGTGGCGCTATAGCAATCAATTGAAAAATGCCAACTTTGAACAGGTACAACCATAGACTGTATAAAAAGAATGGACAGCGTTACGCCCCTAGACTCTACAGACCGTAAATGAAGCCGATTGTTCAGCAATTTCAAATCCGCCATCTTTCAATATCGCGTCATATCCTGCAGAATGACACCAGACCATTATTAGTTGGGTAGCTTGTCGATCAAAAGCGGGGGCGGGGAATGTATGCTATTGGTTGTGTAGCTTGTCAATCAAATCATCCCGCCCCTCCTAGAGCATAACCTACTTTATCGTCAATTTCAAAATACATGGGACCATAGTTTACCAAAACGCATATCATGATGATTGAAAGGAGACTTTAAACTAGCGACTGGAAGCATATAGTATTTATGACTATTTTTATTAAGGTAAGAAAATCTAGTCTAAAGTTTGTCAAAAACCCATCCGCTTGCGTTAAGATAAATTCTTTCTGATACCAGCAGGGGTAAAACAGCGAAACTACAGGCCATTCATATGAACCGTCTCTTCCGTATTGGAGTCAATGTAAAAATCTCAAGCTGGCCCCTTGGGTACAACTCATGCCCTGTTTGACTT
This sequence comes from Gymnoscopelus braueri, assembly GCF_963280865.1. Lineage (NCBI taxonomy): Eukaryota > Metazoa > Chordata > Actinopteri > Myctophiformes > Myctophidae > Gymnoscopelus > Gymnoscopelus braueri. The sequence goes on along the minus strand of NC_137620.1, from coordinate 38,747,332 downwards.
ACAGCCATGAAACTTCAATACACACATGCGTCTCCTCATGCCTGACAACTTTCGTGGTCTGACTTTTGACCTCTGACCTTTAGATCTCCCACCATTTTGAATTATATGAAAAGCAGTTAAAATCAAACTCCTCCTGGGATTTTTGAGCAATCTGCACGAAACTTTCTACACATGAACTTTGGACCTATGCCAACAAAACGTTAGTGGCGGATTTTCCATAAGCTTTTAGACGATTAAAAATGCGATTATGCGATCGCAGAATTTACAGCATAATCAGCAAAATGGCGCATAATTATGCAGGGGTAACGTTTTTTCAAAAAGGCCGCATCGCATCGTATAATATGCGCATCGCATGATATGGAATATTATTTCGCATATTCACATATTTCGCATTTTTCGCAACTTCTCTCATATCGCATATTTCGCATATTGCCGTATATTTCACAACTTTCCGCATATTTCACAACTTTCTGCAAATTTCGTAACTTCCCGCAATTTCACCGCATAAAATTGCAAAAAAACCCGCATATTTCATCGCAAAATCAAGGATTTTAGCCCGCATAATCAAGAGTTTTAGCCCGCATAGTCAAGAGTTTTAGCCTGCATAATCAAGGATTTTTGCCCGCGTTTTTCTGGAGGGTCTAAGCTTTTATGAGCCAATGAATATTGCAGTTTTATGACAATTATTCATCTGCCCCCAACACATACATGCAGACTCACATTTCTTTGAAACTTTGCAGTAATGTAGAGGGTCATTCCAAATATCACTGAAACCAATCTTACTCCAATTGGCCAAAGGGGGGCGCTATTTTTATATTATATATTTATATTATATTTATATATTTTTTGAAAATGCATACTTTAAACAGGCATAAGTCATGCCTCGTTTGGCCGACAGCCATGAAACTTGCTTAAACATGTGCCTTCACTCATAAGGAACACATCTATCACTTTGACCAGTAAGCTCCGCCCTTAGATTTTCCGCAATATTGAACAGTTTGAAAAATGCTTAAACCCAGGATATCTGAGCAATTTGCATGAAACTGTGTCATCTGTGTCAGCTCCTTTTTCACAACTTCAGGTCTGTTGGTCCAATGGCTTCTCGCTACAGCATCTGCTTCGTAATCTCAAAGTCGACGGTTCAATCCTCACCTCATGCAGACTTTATTTAAATTGCATTGCACACAACATGATTGTATCAATTAATGCATGTGCAATTGTTAAATATAACATAAAATGCTTATTTGAGAGTATGTTTTTCAATGTATGACATACTTCGTTGTGAAAATAGCCGATCTACAATCTCACAACTTTTTTGATAGCAACGCTTTGTGAGCTTGTAGATCGGCTATTTTTGGTACCGAGGAGACATCACAAATCTCTATTGGTAAATGTTTTGTGAACAACTGATCTTAGTGTTAGTGAAACAGGGGCTCGGTTCATGGCAGAAGGCAAGAGTCTATGACTCTTAGCTCAATCACTACTGTGACAGCCTGAGAGTCCGAAGGTTAAGGGTTCGATTCTTGTCTATGGCCATGGGTTGAGGTGTCCATGAGTAAGGTTCTTAACCCTGGATTGCCAGCCACAATCCCTCAGCTGTTGCGAATGCTCATTTGTTAATTACATGGGCTGCTTTTTCTCAAGTTCAATCTATTCTGTTCCTACATCTTATTGTGCTATTGTTGCATATTGCGTTTGCCTTTCATGCCTTGGCCCCGCTTATCGCTGCTTGCAGCTTTAATTTCTACTTGTTTTCTTCTAAATATTTATTTATTATCATTACAGACCTGTTCGGTCTCAGGGGACCAAACAGAGCTCAGCTGATTACCAGAACACCAATCAAAGTGGGGCTCCTGATGATGTGTACCTCCCACTGCAAGACGGTCAGTCTTTGAACCAATCATGTTGGTTAAAGGTAGGGTAAGTGATTTGCTTTGGTTAAAATAAGTGTTAAATAGCTCTATATTCTGATAGTACTCATTGCTATAGAGTGTTTGTTCAGTATTAGGAGTCTCCTTGTCTCTCCAGCTCTTTATTAAACAGAAAATGCATTTTCGTTTCAGTTTCAGTTTCATTTCCAATGTTATCCAACCAGGACAGAGAACTCAATCAGGATACAGATTAAACAAGTGAAATTGGAAGTGATGACACTAAGAAATGAGCAGACAAAATTGGAACTGGAACACTATACAAATTAAGCTTAAAATGGGTACTTTCTCCTGATTGGCTGAGATTTTGACACCTACCGAATTTTTTTTCTTTCTGTTTATTAAAGAGCTGGAGAGACAGGGAGACATCTGTTACTGAAAAAACACTCTATAGCAATGATTACTATCAGAATATAGTATTTTAACCTTTTAACAAAATACTTTTTGTTTTAACCAAAAAATATCACTTACCCTACCTTTAAGGACACTTCTGGCTTCCTGTATGTTTTTATTTGGTTTATGGTATTTAACTTACCCTAATCTTTTTTTTAATAGATCCATTATATGTCACGTAAGTACAGTATTGATCTCTTGTGTATTCACCATCATAACAGCAGTATATTCCATGTCGTTTTATATTTAATTTCTCACAAATATATATATTTTAATTACAGACCCGTTGAGTCTCAGGGAAACAATCAGGGCTCAGCTACAGAACAGAGGACCAATCAAAGTGGGGCTCCTGATGATGTGTACCTCCCACTGCAGCATGGTCAGTCTTTGAACCAATCATGTTGGTTAAGGACACTTTTGGCAAGGCCAACTGGTTCAAATTCAACATTCATTAAACAATGAATGTCCTTTATCAAAGTACCTTAGTCTGTCAGTTCGTTTTGCATTTGTTTAGCATAAGAATTAAGTAAAGTAAAACATGTTTGATATAATTGACACATTCATGTTATGTTAACCTTTAGGCAACACCAGCGTCTATGGAGTAATCCAGCACCCTGATGACTATGCAAATGGTAATGTACTTTTTAAAGATCCAATCCAATGATATTTATCTAATTTCATTTGCGTTTATTGTGAAATATTGATATTAGGAGTGTCATTTCTTTCAGGTTCAAATATGACTTGATTTGTTAGGCCTGTATGTTTGTATTTGGTTCAACGGTTTATGGTATAACTTACCCCAATCTTTTTTTTATAGATCCATTTTATGTCACGTAAGTACAGTATTGATCTCTGCGTACTCATCATCATAACAGCAGTAGATTCCATCTGGTTTTCTATTTAATTTCTCCCAAATATATATTTTTTATTACAGGCCCGTTGAGTTTCAGGGAACCAATCAGGGCTCAGCTGCAGACCAGAGGACCAATCAAATTGCAGCTCCTGATGATGTGTACCTCCCACTGCAGCACGGTCAGTCTTTGAACCAATCATGTTGATTAAGGACACATCTGACATGGCCAACTGGTTCTATTTTGAACTCAAATAAGAAATAAATCATTCATCATGAAACTATGTATTTATAACAAAAATAAGCACCACATTAATGATTATTGTTTAACTTTAGGCAACACAAGCTTCTATGGTGTAATCAAGCACTCTGATGACTATGAAAATGGTACAGTATACTTTTTTTTCATCCAATCCAATAACTTTAATCTCAGTTCATTTGGTTATAATGTGGAATATATGTCAGGACTCAGGCACTCTGATGACTATGAAAATGGTACAGTATACTTTTTTTTCATCCAATCCAATAACTTTAATCTCAGTTCATTTGGTTATAATGTGGAATATATGTCAGGACTCAGGAGTGTAATTTTTTCAGGCTCAGATGCATGTTTTAGCACTCCCTGCTGAGTACAATAACTTGGTGGTTTGAGAGGGTCTGGCTCTCTGTTAATTGTCCTGTTCACAGGACAGTTTTGTTTTCTGTCTGACAGTGCAATCACATGGTTTTTTATGCAGAAACTGCCTATAAAATGTGACCTGTTTTTTCATATATTTATGTTATGTTCTTTTAATTTACAGATCCAGATTATGTAAGGTAAGTACACTATTGATCTCTGTTGATTCATGTATGTGACAGCAGTAGATTACATGTTGTTTTCTACTTAATTTCTGCTAAATTTTAATTACAGACCTGTTGAGTCTCAGCGAACCAAGAAACCAAGAATGACAAAGTTCTGACAAACTGAATGAGAGGTGAGTACACTTTTTCACATTCCATAGTTAAGGAAAAGCAGTAGACAAAATGTCAGACTACAGCAAGTTCAATGACAATATATCTTGTTTTAAATGATTACTGTAACTTTGTTTCAGCTCCGGAGACGTGTAGGACAGCCCAACAAACATGACACGTGGACAAGCGCAAATGGCTCTTCACCACTTCAATTAATGCTGTGTAACATTATATAATTATGTAACCATACAAATGGATCGTATAACCAATAAATGCAGGGTAAAATGTAGGGCTGCAGCCGCTGCACGACACCGGAAAAAAACTCACATTGCGATATTTTGTCTCTCTGTTGTATATATTGTGATTTACAAAATCAGTCACACCGAACTTTGATTCTGCTATGTGGTGGATTCTGCCAATGCTTTTCAATGGGATCGGAGTGGTTTGTTGCCATTCGCGGATCTCTGCTCTGTTCCCATTGAAAAGCATTGGCAGAATCCGCTGCATTTTTTCAACTGTTTCTTTTTTTTTCAAGGTATAATTTTTAGAATAAATGTTTCAGTTTCGCTTCAGTTTGTTAATACAATGTAATAAGTCTTGTATGAATGATCTTTGAATCTGAATAGGGTGCATCAGTTCTCTGCTTGTATTTGCAGTTCAATTAAAACGTTTTTGTTTTCAGGCTGATGTGTAAACTCCTTCCACATCTCTTATACCATCCAAGGACAGCCATGCAATGTTCCTTCTAATTTTCCAATGGTCTGAGCAAAGACTCAAACCCCTGTTTTAGCTTGATCTCGCCATCTTTTTATTGTTTTTGGTTCATGTTTTTATCTGAATGTTTTTAATGTTTTATGCTGTGTTAAATTTTCTTTTTGTTCTCTGCATTTGATGTTACGAAAGGTGCTTTACAAATTAAGTTTATTGTTATTTATTATTGTTGTTGTTGTGTGGTATTATTATTATAGTGTATCCATGCTTATACTGGCAGAAATATTACTACCCAGAAGAAAATGACATTATATTATTTGGAATGCCACATATTTGTTGTGTCACGGTTACATCTCAAACGTTGTTGAAGGTTTGTTGCAAAAACTTCCTGCCTAAGGGCGCGCTCCCACCAAGAGTTGGCTGGCCGCTGTTAAACGCAGGTTGTGCGCGGTCACAGTTTTTTGCAGCCAGCAGATTAAAAAAACGCTGTGACGCACCTGTCACTCACACTCAAGATCGTCCCCGCAGCCCGCACGGCCTGCTGCCTTGAGCACCATGTTGCTTCCTGAATCTTGGGACGGTCCGCCTTCAACTCACCCGATTGGACAGAGGGAGAAAATCAGCGCCTGCCTCCAGCAGTTTTATGCTTAGTCGCGGAGAGCAGATAAACGCAAGGTCTGCGCGACAAGCGGAAAAATCTGCTCTTGCGTGAATCAACGCATTTGCATTGACAATGCATTGGCAGATTCTGCAAACAGCGGCCAGCCAACTCTTGGTGGGAGCGCGCCCTAAGGGCGCGCTCCCACCGAACTTTAATTTTACCTCTGGGGCAGAATCTGCCAATGCTTTGTCAATGCAAATGCGTGGATTCATGGAAAAAATCCGCAAGACCAAGAATCCACGCATTTGCATTGACAAAGCATTGACATATTCCGCCCCATAGCCATAGGTAAAATAAAAGTGCGGTGGGAGTGCGCCCGCACTTTTATTTTACCCTTGGGGCGGAATCTGCCAATGCTTTGTCAATGCAAATGCGTGGATTCATGGTCTTGCGGATTTTTTCCAAAAATCCACGCATTTGCATTGACAAAGCATTGGCAGATTCCGCCCCAGGGGTAAAATAAAAGTGCGGTGGGAGCGCGCCCTTAAATGGGAAGCGTTTATCTGCTCTACGCGACTTGTCCATTTGAAGCAGAAAACTGCTGGAGGGCGCGCTCTCAGGGCGCGCCCCCACCAAGAGTTGGCTGGCTGCTGTTTGCAGAATCTGCCAATGCATTGTCAATGCAAATGCGTTGATTCACGCAAGAGCAGATTTTTCCGCCTCTCGCGCAGACCTTGCGTTTATCTGCTCTCCGCGACTAAGCATAAAACTGCTGGAGGCAGGCGCTGATTTTCTCCCTCTGTCCAATCGGGTGAGTCGAAGGCGGACCGTCTCAAGACTCAGGAAGCAACATGGTGCTCAAGGCAGCAGGCACAGGCGGTGCGGGCTACCTACGGGGAGGCTCCTGAAAGTGAGTGACAGGCGCGACACTCCCGTTTTTTAGAATCCGCTGGCTGCAAAAAACTGTGGCCGCGCACAACCTGCGTTTATCAGCGGCCAGCCAACTCTTGGTGGGGGCGCGCCCTCACCGCACTTTTATTTTACCTCTGGGGCAGAATCTGCCAATGCATTGTCAATGTAAATGCGTGGATTCACACAAGAGTGGATCTTTCCGCCTGTCGTGCAGACCTTGCGTTTATCTGCTCTACACGACTTGTCCATTTGAAGCAGAAAACTGCTGGAGGCGGGAGCTGATTTTCCCCCTCTGTCCAATCGGGTGGGTGGAAGGCGGACCGTCCCAAGACTCAGGAAGCACCATGGTGCTCAAGGCAGCAGGCGGTGCAGGCTACGGGGAGGGTCCTGAAAGTGAGTGACAGGCGCGTCACTCCCGTTTTTTAGAATCCGCTGGCTGAAGAAAACTGTGGCCGCGCACAACCTGCGTTTAACAGCGGCCAGCCAACTTTTGGTGAGAGCGCGCCCGGAGGCAGGAGCTGATTTTCTCCCTCTGTCCAATCGGGTGAGTCGAAGGCGGACCGTCCCAAGACTCAGGAAGCTCCATGGTGCTCAAGGCTCAAGGCAGCAGGCGGTGCGGGCTACGGGGAGGGTCCTGAAAGTGAGTGACAGGCGCGTCACTCCCGTTTTTTAGAATCCGCTGGCTGCAAAAAACTGTGGCCGCGCACAACCTGCGTTTAACAGCGGCCAGCCAACTTTTGGTGAGAGCGCGCCCTTAATGCATTATTTGAATCTGCCCTCATAGGTAGAATATTGCACTTACACTGAAAAATAGAAAATGTTAACGGAACTTAAATCACTTGCAAACTAGAGAAAGACCATGCATGAGGAACAGTTTCATTCACATAGTATTAAATCAGCATTCAACATTTAAAACCATTCATCAAAATCATTAAATAAATAATTCCATATAGATTGTGCAGAAAACTGTAGTTTATGATTTAATGATGCATTTGCACACTGTAACCGGCACATTTCTATTCAGTGCAGGTACACAAAATCAGTGGTGGAAAAAGTACTCAAATTCTTTACTTCTTCACATAAACTACCCATCAAACTTGTACAGTCAGTCAGTTTTTCATAAAGTGCCTCAAATTTGAATCAGCTATTAACAAATACATTAATTTCTATAATTGTGTAGAAGGGGATCTCTGATGATATCAAAGAAGAGGACTCCCACGGCACACTGTCAGGAACTTGCAAATTTTTTTAAGCTCTTTATTTCTACTTTCGGTCATTAGAGTCTGACCTTCATCAGGACAGACTATACAGGGCAGGGCACACAAACCAACAAACATAGGCTACAGTACGGTCCGTCTATGGTCCGTGTACGTTCTGGCAGTTGGATTTTCCTTTAGAAACCACTAATCAAAATCGCTCGTTGCGCTCGTTCTTCATTTGAGCGCAAGGAAAATCCAACTGCCAGAACGTACACTGACCACAGTACACCCTTAAAGTGAAGGTCATCGGACATGCAGCCTATTGGCTACACAAGAAAGGCACTCCCATGTCTTGTAACTCAGCCTTATCGTGTCTCCTATAATTTATCACCTACAGAGAAAACAGCATTGAAGGAGCTTATGGACTCTAAAGATCTGGTAATTAAACCTGCAGATAAGGAAGGGGCTATCTGCATCCAAGATGCAGATAAATATAAAAACTGATATCCTCTCTCAATTGTCTAATGACAAAGTCTAAAAAAAAAAAATCTGATCCAACTGATTGATTTCAAAAGATTGTTTTATCATACTGGAAGAGGCCAAACTTAAGAGCTGGATCACTAAATCCGAAAACCCAATTCAACCAGTCTTATATACCCTGCCCAAGATACATACATCTTTAAAGAATCCTCCAGGTCGGCCTATTGTGGCTCAGACCGACTCCTTGCTGTCTCCTTTATCTGCCTTTATGCTCATTAAACCTTTTGCACAGTCCCTTCCGTCATATATTAAAGACTCCACAGACTTCATTAATAAGATCTCTAACCTTCAAAAATGTCCAGATCAGGGCCGTAGGAAAGGGGGGGACGGGGCTCGCGTGGGCCGCGAACCGGCCCACATGCACAAAGACACCCGAACCGAGCCGAACCGATTTTTTGGCACGCATGTCCCGAACGTGGGCCGGTACAAATATATCCCCCCCAACTGGAAATGGCTTCCTACGGCTCTGGTCCAGATGATGCCTTAGTAGTTACTTTGGATGTGACAAGTTTGTATACTAACATACCACATGACGGTGGCCTTGAGGCCCTGAAGTTTTTTCTGTTACATCGAGATGATTTTATCATTGAGTTGGCAAGCCTAGTTATGAAACATAATTGTTTAATACACCACTTAAAAGGGGCCTCCCCAAAAGCCAATTCTACAGATTAAGACGGTCTGTCATTCTACCGAAGACTTTTGTGAGAAAGCCTCAGATATGCGAGACAGGTTTGTGCAGCGAGGCTACCCGACCACTTGGGTGGATCAAGCCTTTAACACAGCGCTCCACAAACCTCGTTCTGAACTGTTAACCACCAGTAATAAGAACAAAAACAAAAACAATTTTCAATCACCTGTATCACAACTTATTCCCCTTACTCCCATCAAATCAGTCTTCAAAAAACACTGGCACATTTTACAGGCACTGAACTAACCACTGCCTTTCGTGATCCTCCTGTTTCTATTTAAATAAGACCACAATCTCAACCTTGCCTATGCCTATTTTGCACAAAATAAACCAGCACAGTCCATCTCTCCATGAATTGAGTACGTGAGGACCCCAATTGAAACAAGCCAGTAGGCTTTTTGGGGCTTTTCAATTCTATTTTGACCTAGTATTTTGAACTGTAATTCCATGTCCTTTTTTCTCTGCTAACTTCTAAATAAAGTATTCAATCAATTCAATCAATCAATCAAAATCAATCAATCAATCAATCAATCAATCAATCAATCAATCAATCATCCAAACACGCCTTTGCCCCTTAAGGGAAACTATCGCTGTGGTCATTCTGTGCAGTGTAATAACACTACTAAATTAACAGGCAGCCACCCACGGGGAAAAGGTTTCCTATTAGAAGCGTCATCACCCATGTAATTTACATGATTCAATGCCCTTGTGGCCTAGCCTATGTTGGTAAAACAACTAGAAAATGTAAACAACGTATATACGCAGGAATGATCATGATTATCCTGTGGCTATTCACTTTAATGATGCAAAACACAACATATCCTAGTTCAGATTCCAGGGGATAGAACAAATTCAGATGCCACCTAGAGGTGGTGATATGGACTTTCTACTAAAGAGAAGAGAAGCCTACTAGATCTTTACATTACAAACATTGGCCCCTAAAGGCTTAAATGATGAATTTGCACTTATTATGCTGTGATTTGTCATGCGTTAATTGGATGGACTGCCCTATGCAATAGAGCTGTGCTTTTATTTTTGTTGGAGATTTGTGTTTTATACTTACCTTTATTCTCACTGTGTGTTTTTATTATTACTACTGGGTCCACTAATATAATTTCCCTTCTTTTATTGATATTGAAGACCTGGTCGGATGACTTAGACATGCCATTTCCTCTGCTATTCAGAGACGTAATTAGTGAAGCCATGACCCAGGAATTTTTCTTTTTTAATTGTGAATGGGATTGGGGTGGGTCTAATGTGATGGTGATGGGAGTGTCTTTGCTTGTGTATCCATAAATAGGCTGCATGTCCGATGACCTTCACTTTGAAGGTGTAGTCTATAAATGTTTGGTGGTTTGTGTGCCCTGTATAGTCTGTCCTGATGAAGGTCGACCGAAACCTCGAAATAAAGAGCTACCTTTTTTTGCAAGTTCCTGACAGTGTGCGAGTAATCTTCTTCTTTGATATCATCAGAGATCCCCTTCTGAATATTTGCACCTTTTGTCTTACGCACCTGTTGCCAACCTTTGAGGTTGGCAACAGGCCTTCTTAAAAAAAACTATAATTGTGTATAACATTATATTAAAGGGATATTTCACTTTAAAAAAAACTTTTGGTCATTTTATCGTCTACTCATGCTTTTGTGAGCCCCCCAGACCGTTTTTAAATTGCTTGATTCAGTATTTAGATATTTGATATTCATTTTATCAGACACGCCCCCTTCCTATACAAACCCATTATAACTTCAAACTCCATTTTTAAAGATTTTTAAAGAATGTTAGATTTGTCAAAAACACCCGTCCTTGGTTCTGGTGACTCTCCCTGCCCTCCTAATACGCGAGGGGGCCGTGTTTTTTCGATAACTTTTTTCATTTATTTGTAATATCTTTTTTGGAAAATGAAAATATATATATACATTAAAAAAATCTAATAAAATAAATGAAAAAAGTAATCGAAAAAACACGGCCCCCTCACGTATTAGGAGGGCAGGGTGAGTCACCAGAACCAAGGACGGGTGTTTTTGATGAATCTAACATGTTAAAAATGGAGTTTGAAGTTATAATGGGTTTGTATAGGAAGGGGGCGTGTCTGATAAAATGATTATCAAATATCTAAATACTAAATCAAGCAACTTAAAAACGGTCTGGGGGGCTCACAAAAGCCTGAGTAGACGATAAAATTACCAAAAGTTTTTTTGAAAGTGAAATATCCCTTTAACTAATCATAGTTATAATGTAACTATAGTGCAATATCAACTATAGTGTAATAGGGCAACAGGCAACTTAATGTTAAGTGTCATCCACCAAGTTTAGGACTACTTCACCCATTTTCAAACTACAGTATCTTCATATAATTGGTCCTCACAAATGCTCATTATAAGACGCTATTTCTACTTGGTCTGAAAAATGTATTTTAACCAATGACCCGGGGATACATAATGTGAATAATTCTTCCTCCTCAGCTTTTCCTAGAAGGACAGACAACCAGCTATCAGGCTTACAAGCGATTCAGAATCGGAATCAATCTACTGGTAAAGAACGTTTGTCAATATGCTCACACAGTGCAGTTCAGAACAAGAGATTACTAGTCCAGTGGCGGACAAAGTTCTCAACCTAGTACTTGAGTGAGTCAAAGTACAGATAGCCTTCTACTCCTTTTCAAATATTAGCAACTACAAGTGAAGGTTGATCATGCTCAGTCAAATGTGTGCTTGAGTTACAGTAGAGTTACAGTAGCCTACTGGAGCACTTGCTCTTAAAAATTGTATTAGAATTTGAGTACTTTTTCCACCACTGATAATATGATAGTCTTGATCAAGCTCTGGTCCACAATGGAATCTTTCTATTGACAAGATCTGTAGGGGGCGCAGTGGAGTAACTAAGTATTCAACTACAAATTAAAAAGCATTTGCTTTTTAATATCAATGCAATGCTGTAAGATTCTATCAATAATAGTGAAAAGGGCAGATCTAAGCTCACATGTTGTACTACAACGTGTTGTGAAATTGTACACTTGCTATTTTTCAGTATATTTGAAATAGAGCTTAAGTAAATCAATCCATAATTCATTCACCCCTCTGCCCTTCCTAGAAATGGAGTTAAATACAAAAATACTAAGTGCAGAAAGCAGATAGGCTACTCAGACATTTTACTGATAGCCTACTCAAGTAAATGTAGACTTAGACGTATACTTCATTACTGTCCACCAGTATGTCTCGTAATGTCGCTGTGTCATTGAAATGTACAGTAGATACATTTCTGCTTCTTCTAGAAGTGGAACACGGTAAAACAGCAGCAACACAGTGACCTCTACTGGAAATACAATGTATAGGTCAAACTGTGAAGTCTGAAACCTAGCCCTGAAACATGACTGTCATACTATGACAGTCATGGACCCACTTGTACCTGGTTTTCAATTTGTTTTACATATACAACTCTCACATGTACATAAACGTTCAAATTTCAAATATACAAGTTGAGCCGGACTACGATAAGTACCCGTATCTCCCGTATTGTTCAATAAAAAGCATTTGAATCCAATCGGCGGCCATTTTCTAGCCTGGTAAACCCTCCCTCCAGAAATCTCATTTGTATTTTATCTCCTGGAATCAAATGGAAATGAGATTTCCGGAGGGAGGGTTTACCAGGCTAGCCATTTTCTACAATTGTATTTGTTTGTAATGTATCAGAGTGCAATACACCTCCCAACCGGTAGTGTCGCATAGTTGAAAGCATCTGAGAAAATTCGGAGAAAATGGCCGGCGATCGGATTAAAAAGCTTTTTATTGCACAATACGGAATATACAGGTAATTAAACCTTTGCCGGCTCAACTTGTTACATCTGTGGCATGGAAGTCAGCACTTTATATTTGTAATCTGAACGTATATGTAGATGTAGCAGTTGTAGATGTAAAAAACTCAAAAAACAGGAACAAGTGGTTGACGCTTGTGACAGACGAGCGCCATGTGAACCATGGCTAGTGGAAACCGAAAGTAAAATGACAAGATCATTATTTGAAGGAGAGATCATGTCGGCTCCAAATTTCCAAGTCAGTGTTTTTACTGTGAAGTCGTCGATGTGGATTTATTTCCATATCTTCCTGGTAATATGGACCAGCTGCTACATCACATCTGTGACAGGTAACATTAACTTTACATTAATAACGTAAACGTCATTTACTGCGGAGTTACCGACGGGGAAGGGTGGGGCTGCAAAAGTTGAGTAGGCCGGAGTGGGTAATAAGTTAACGATAATGATATGTTTTCTTAAACGACTCATTTTCATATGTTTCGGTCTGCAATTGAATGCTGTGTTCTGATGCTGAAAAAGTGAACAATAAACTAAATTAAACATATGTCGTCCTCATCACAGGAAAGGAAACAGCCTACTTACAGTGAACGACAGAGTAAACAGGCCTACGTTAGCTGTAGTATACAACCCTCGTAGACGTATTTATGATTCTGACGTCTTCAATCTACGAGAGTTGTAGGGTTCACGCCCCATGGAGACCTGGACTTTCTGCACTATGCCACGTAGACACTCTAAACATGTACAAATGTGAAAATAAAGGTGCTTACCCCCAAGCCCCAAATGTTAACTGGCTCTACGGGGTAGTAGTTTAATGTAATAATCCATATCTTTCAATAAAGAAGTGTTTTAATGCCGTCTGTGGCCGATTCTGTCGGAAGTTCCCAATGGGCGGTAGTGACGGGGCGCATCCGGTGGAACCCGGAATTACACTAAATGTAAACAGGAAGTAAACGAGGGTGAAAAAATGGCGTTCGGCCACAGACGGTATTAAAACACTTATTTATTGAAAGATATGGATTATTACATTAAACTACTACCCCGTAGAGCCAGTTAACATTTGGGGCTTGGGGGTAAGCACCTTTATTTTCACATTTGTACATGTTTGGAGTGTGTACGGGGCATGGTGCAGAAAGTCCAGGTCTACATGGGGCGTGAACCCTACAACTCTCGTAGATTGAAGACGTCAGAATCATAAATACGTCTATGAGGGTTGTATACTACAGCTAGGCCTACGTAATCATGTTAGATAGAGTGTTTGTTTGGGGTAGATATGTTATCTGACTTTTTCAGAGTCTGACTTTGACTTTAAGTCAGACTTATACATTATAATATGCAGTGGTGGAAAGTAACTAAGTACATTTACTTAAGTACTGTACAATTTTGAGGTATTTGTACTTTACTTGAGTATTTCCAATTTCCAGTACTTTTACTTCTACTCCACTACATCTCAGAGGCAAATATTGTACTTTTACTCCACTACAATTATTTGAAAACTTTAGTTACAAGTTACTTTTCAGATTTAAATTATGATATTATGAAACATGCATTAACCACTTTAGCCCTATTTTATACATAGGCTATTTAAAAACAAGCTCACAACGCGCCGTATCGCGACGCGTTGTGAGCTCGTAGATCTGCTATTTTCAAATATTTTAGTACTTTTAATTTTGATACTTTAAGTACATTTTGATGCCAATACTTTTGTACTTTTACTCAAGTAAATTTTGAATTCTGGACTTTTACTTGTAACAGAGTATTTCTATATTGCAGTATTGGTACTTTTACTTAACTAAAGAATTTGAGTACTTTTTCCACCACTGATAATATGATAGTCTTGATCAAGCTCTGGTCCACAATGGAATCTTTCTATTGACAAGATCTGTAGGGGGCGCAGTGGAGTAACTAAACATTTTTCCATCCTGTGGAATATTTTATTTTCTGGCCAAAAAGTTTACTTTAGACGGGAGGTGAGAGGCTCCGAGTGTTCCCACTAAGAAAAGTAGGCTTTAAACATTTTAAAACCATCTTTGTTTTGGTGAGTAGCGAAAGTGTATTTTTTATGGCAATGGCTGAAAAGTCGCATAGCGTTAAGGAGAACTCCTTCTAACGCGAGCCTATAGACCAGAGTTTGTCTTGATCCAAGGCTGGGTCTCTCCAGATCTTTAGTAAACAGAAAATGCATTACCAGGTCAATTTGATCTAACCAGGAGAGATACTCATACAGAATACAGGGTAAAATGCAGACTAATTTAGAACTGGAATAGGGCAGGCCTACTATAAAATTGAAGCTGATGAATGCTGCTGCATACTGCATGTGCAGGTTTTCCTGACCTGTACTAATGGGTTTTGTCAAATTGTCTCCATATGAATTTTTCAACTTGGGATTGAACTGGTGAGGTGGGAGCGGCTAGCTTTGGGAGTGCTCTTGTCTTACTTGTCTGCATGAATGTACTTTTTGTATTGTATGCCCTGTTCACTTGTGCTGCTTAAGGACCCCCTCGAAAATGAGATGGTGCATCTCAAGGGGTTTATCCTATAATAATGGGTACTCTCCCGATTGGCTGAAATTGGCAACACACCTGAAAATGTATTTTCTGTTTATTCAAGAGATGGATTGACTTTTTTTTATGAAAAAGTGTGTTTAAATTAAAAAAAAACACTTACACTACCTTTAAAGATTAATATCACTATACACTAAAACTATTTTGTTTTGTTTTAAGGACAATCTCAGGTGATTGGGTCTTCTCAGGCCGTGCGGGCTAAAGTGGGGGATGATGTGGTCCTTCCATGTCACATTGAGCCATCTGTCAACGCGGCCAAGATGACAGTGGAGTGGTCGAGACCCGACTTGAAGTTGGATTTCGTGCATCTCCTCCAAGATGGACATGAGAGGTCTGAGGATCTGAACCATTTTTACAAACGGAGGACGTGCCTGTTTCCTGAGGAGCTGCCTCGTGGCAATATCTCAATGAAACTGTCCAGGGTGCAGCTCTCAGACGAGGGGACGTTCAAGTGTGATGTTCCGACCCTGCGTAGCAGCAGTTTGATTCAGCTCACTGTTGGTAAGTCGTAGGAAGAAGTAAATTATTAAACCGTTTTTGAGAAGCCAATACACCTTTTTAAATGCTAAATCCCTTACACATCATTGTCATCTCTGTATGACAGGGCAGGTCTGACTTAACTATCCCATCGTAGAAGGCCTCATTGGCACATTTTCCTTTATAAACCATTATTGGGCTACTTCCTTGCTATCTAAACTGCCTTTTTAATTTAAAAGTAAAAAATCGTACAATCTCCGCTTGCTGAACCTGCCACTTCTTACCATCCCTAATCCATCAAACGGAATTTTGGAGGATGGCTTTTAGTTAATGTTCCATCGCTCTTTAATGCCTTCAGAAACCTCTGTAAACATATCATACGGTAAGACTGTGTTCAGTCTAAGACTAATAGTATGGTGCATTAAAGTAGAAATATTTCCTTTTGTCAGACTAGTATCTATTATTATTAGGGGCCGTTCGTTAATTATCAAAGGGGAGGTATGGTACTAAACAGAATTTTGTATTTAAAAAATATTTTATTTTTCATACGTGTTAATACTCACCTATGTTGTATATCAAGTGTACCCTGGCCTGTATGGGGACTCGACTTGGTATCTCCCCCACTTCTGTTTATGTCCCACCAAACCGTTCATTCATTGGACGCAGTGAACCACAGTTAAAGGAGAGATCCGGACATTTTAAGTGTTATCTTTGATGTGTCGCTCACTCACCATCATTGAAATGGACGTTGAGTTATTCCAGAGAGTCCC
Organism: Gymnoscopelus braueri; assembly: GCF_963280865.1. Classification (NCBI taxonomy): domain Eukaryota; kingdom Metazoa; phylum Chordata; class Actinopteri; order Myctophiformes; family Myctophidae; genus Gymnoscopelus; species Gymnoscopelus braueri. Next base: position 38,730,941 of record NC_137620.1, on the reverse strand, counting down.
CTGTCGTGCAGTCTGGCGACCCCCTCCGTGGCATAATGGTAGCCCGTGTAAGAGTGAAAATCGTCTATTATAACCGATGCAAAGTTAGTTTTTTCTCTACCACTGCTCATTGTGGAGTCTCATGATACTCAAACATGCACTGAAAGTCGCGCACGAGCTATCGTTCGTGCAGAACGAGACGACACTGAATGCTTGTTTCTTCCACAGACGCCAGGTTCTGTGAGAGCCGGATCTCTCCTTTAACGTCTGTACCGGGCTCATATTCTTCACAGTCTGTACAGTAAAGACACCTGCCTTTCATTGCGATTTCAAGCGCACCTTGATGGGAACCAGCGGCTGCTTTCATGTTCTTTCACCCCTGGTTAAAGGCAATGGTTCAATCCAGAGTGATTTGATAGGTCGTAACCCATATAACTACAGTATGTCGTAGCCACAGTGGGTCGGACCAAAATTACAACAAGATAGGGGGAGAGAAAAGTTTCGGGAACCAGCAGCAACAAGGGAAAGGCAACGCACATTGCAGAGGCATATGAACTGATTTTGCTGCTCATAAAAGATATAGCAGGAATTATGTTGAACAGTAAATAGCGGGTGGCCCTTAAAAGAGCCGTTTTGGGTGTTTTTGTAACCCAGAGAGGACACAAAATGGACCCTCATGGCTGTCACTGGTCCATTTGGTTACACTCCCAGATTTAAATGAATACCGGTAAATTAACACTGGAGGGGTCCTCCATCGGCCCGATGATTTTATATCTGTTATATGTGCTTGCAAACAAAACTATTCCGTCAACACTGTGTTCATTTACACCCGAGTCCCAAGTGGAGGTGACATCTTGCCCGGGTGGTCCTGCTCAATCTTCCCAGGCAGTAAACTCAAGCTGCTGGCTGCATGGGAATGAGGTAAAGGAGAGAGACAGAGAAAGAGAGAGCGAGAGAGAGAGAAAAAAGCTCACGCCCGACTCAGGGTTTTTGACAGCTTGGTTGTAAACGATAATTACATTTCATGAAAAGTAGAACATAGCTCAATCTTTCTTTTGTTTGGGATGTTTTTGTAACCCAAAGAGGGCACATAATGGAACCAGATGGACCCCCAACGTCAAATACGGCGCTAATTCACCCATAATAAACGTTGGAAAAGAAGTTGGTGTGAATATAAAAGAAATAGGGGTCAAGAAAAAAACGTAAATGAAATCACATCTGCACCATACCCCCCCCTTAAATAAATAAACAAATGGTCCCTTGCTGATGAGTTTCTCAATGATGAATACACAGCAACACTGTCTGACAACAGTATGTCTACTTTAATACAGCGCAATGTTACTTTTATTAGCCTCTATAATATTGTTTGAAGTTTTTGGTAGTTATTTCATAATGCAGGTTTGTGATAAGCAATGTGTCATTACTGTAGCAATATTTACATGCAACCATTTTGTTGCAGAATCAGATTCAACCTTATTTTTACATCACAGGTTTACAAGTTTAAAGAAGTGGGTGAAATAATTTTTTGTGCAAGCTCCATTGTTTGCTTGTTTTGGGGTTTTTTTTTTCAAAAAGAAAAAGAATGGGGGGGGGGGTGGGGGGGGTGCAGGAAGAGCGAGGAGGAAAACAATCAAACAGTAGATAATGTCAAGGAGAGGCAAAAATCTAAGCACATTTTGCCTGCTATATTTGCACATCTGTTTTGTATTTAACATTTTACAGGTTCAGTTAGCCATATAGCATCTGTCACTGTCATCCCTTGTGGTTACTATAGTTGTACTGCAGTTATGTACCTAATAATGTTTGGTCAATATACTGTAACTGTACCCACGATTTGCCAACCAATGAGCAACCATTTGCCAAAACTATGTGCTTTGAACCTTGGCTAAGTAGCCATCTTGTCAACATGTAAATAACAAACAACTTACTAGGGCCAGGCGATGACTTCAAATCCATAATTACAATTATTTCAAACTTTGGCTTGGATTAAGATTAATGAATGATTATTTTATTTACGCTTTTTTTTACACTGCACTCTGACAAGGTATGTACTGTAAATAGTGTAAGTGCAACAGTTAATCACACTGTATTGATTTAATCGATTTTAATAAATAAACGGCAAAACTAGCAGATCTACAAGCTCACAACACATCACGATCGGACGTGTTGTTAGTTTGCTATTTTTGCACGACATTGTTGTACAATATAGTCCAATATAGGGCTAAAGTGGTTAATCAGACTAATTGATTTAGTCTATCATAAAAATAAATATTTTATATATGTATTTCTTTATTTCTTGTATATCGTTGATATACAAGAAATAAATAAACGCTACTCCTCGATTATTTGATTAACTGACATGAGCAAGATTAAGTCAGTGAGAGGTTCTAAATATCGGTTTCTATACATTATTGGTTAATTGCCCAGCCCTACAACTTACAATGTCAACAACTATATCAGGTTGTCATTTCATCACATTTCACTACTCTGGACTCAGAATAAAGGAGAAGGTCTTTCTCAGGGCTCCTTCATAGGCAAAGGAAAGGTACATTTATCCAGAGTGACTTACTGTACTGTACCATGCAGGACACATGACTGTTAATGGAGATCAGGCAGGACACAAACCTGTGAGCTGTGGGCCACAGGACAGTGCCTAGAACCATTTTAACACCACTGTTGATTTGCTTGACTTCATTTTACTATGTTGACAACAGCTTTGTCATGTTTCAATGTCTTTCAGAGGATATGACTAAAACTGACAGTAAGACAGAGGGTGGACTCACTGGAGGAGCGAGTGCAGGGATTGCGATTATAGTGACTGTCATATTGGTGGCAGCAATACTGGGATGTTTGTATTGGAAAGGCCGTTTGGATTTCTCTGGGAAAAAGCAGAATAAACTAGGTAAGTCTTGAACAGATTTCTGTACTAATACATTTTTCAAATGTATATTTGTGATATCCATCCATGTGGCTATAATGACAACAATGTGAAGATCAAAAATAAGATTAGTGTCTCCACACTGATGAAGTGTGTGTGTGTGTGTGTGTGTGTGTGTGTGTGTGTGTGTGTGTGTGTGTGTGTGTGTGTGTGTGTGTGTGTGTGTGTGTGTGTGTGTGTGTGTGTGTGTGTGTGTGTGTGTGTGTGTGTGTGTGTGTGTGTGTGTGCATGTAACTGTTGACTGTGTGTGTAATTGCATGAGTTATACACAAGCATGGTATTATAATTCAATATTCCATATTGTTTCAGGTCAAGAAGAGGAAACCCTGGGTGAGACAGTTCGTGAGTTACTTCAATATATTGATTATATTGATCCAAAATGTGTTTATGCAGAAAAGGGTAGATTAAGAGAGTTAACATTATGTGTAATATACCTGTAACTTTCCCCCTACAGCCATGAATGTTCAGAGTGCAGGTAAGTAGAACATCCATGATCCGTGTATGTGTACCGTGTATGTGTACACACACACACACACACACACACACACACACACACACACACACACACACACACACACACACACACACACACACACACACACACACACACACACACACACAGTATCATACATCCATCATCAAACGCTTATCCGGGTCGGGTCACAGGGGCAACAGACTAGTATCAGCAGAGAGTTCCAGACGGCCCTTTCCCGAGCAACATTAGCCACTTCCTCATGCTGAGCCTACCCTCACTCATGAACAAGACCCCGAGATACTTAAACTCCTTCACCTGGGGCAAGTCTCGTTCCCTACTTGGAGTGCACACTCCATTGGTTTCCATCGGTGTGTGTATATATATATATATATATATATATATATATATATATATATATATATAGGCTGTCAAACGATAAAAACATTTAATCAGATTAATCACAGCTTAAAAATGAATTAATCATGATTAACACATTCCACGCCAGAGGTTAATATCATAATGTACTCACCAGTGCCAGCGATTTATTGTCTCCGCCAGGCCGAAAGGCATGGCGAGAGAGTATGTTTTCGCCCCTGTCCGTCCGTCCGTGTGTCCGTCCGTCCGTCCGTGTGTCCTGTCTGTGTGTTAGCACCAAATCTCAGGCACCGTTGGCCCGGTCGCTGCGAAACTGTGCACACACACTCCCTGGATGCCAATTCAGAACCTCTGCCTCAAATTTTTCACATAGGCCTGTCATAGCGCCACCAGGAGGCCGATTTGTGCAAAACCAATTTTTCCCCATTACTCCTACAGTTTTTAACCAAACCTCATGCAAATCGGTACACAGTATCTCTATAGTCATGTGATCAACCCTGATCTGTCCGATTTCCCATATTCCATCCTCATTGGCTAAGGTTACCATCCAAAGTTTGCAGGATTGGTCCGTTTTGAACAAACTGCCTCAAATCATGAACGCAGCTTGCCATTTCCATAAAATTGCACACGCACATTCCCACTAGGCCGAGGAAGAAATGGCACTTAAAACTTTTCACATCAGCCTCATGGTGGCGCTATAACAGGCCGATTTGCATTTTTAACTATAACTGCACCGATCTGCGTGAAACTTTGCACGCCTACTCCCTAGAGGCCAAGGAAAAACATCTGCACTGCATTTTTCACATCTGCTTTTTACAGCGCCACCAGGAGGCCGACTTATGTCAAATACATTTTTGGATATTAATCCTTCAGATTTTATCCAAACATCACGCACATCGGTACACAGTATGTAGTCATGTGATCAAGACGCATCTGTCCGATATTTCATATTCCATCCTGATTGGCTAAGGTTGACTTCCAAGGTTTGCAGGATTGGTCCGTTTTGAACAAAATGTCTGAAATCATGAACGTGGCGTGCGATTTCTGTGAAAATTTGCACGCACATTCCCACTAGGCCGAAGAAGAAATGCCACCCTTTTCACATTGGCCTATTATAGCGCCACCAGGAGGCCACAATAACTTACCTGACCTGGCGGAGACCTGTGCTCCGAGGAGCACTTTTTCTAGTTGTTGTTTTTTTGTTTTTTTCACGTCGCCACAGACCTCGTTAAATACCTTAAGATCGCGCATTAAACTGTTTGTAGACACACAGGGTAGCTGTGTGAGTGGCCCAGAGAAGACCGTTTCAATCGGCGACATTCCATTTTGCAGTAGTCGCGGTTTATGTTAAACAGCGTTCAGCGAGGAGAAAAAAAACTCAGAGCTAATGGCCAATTAGGGGAAGATTTAGAGCGGAGGCGGGTGGGAACGAAAATCTCCGGATACGGATATTTCCATATCAGGGTGTGCTACAATGAAATGTGTCACTGCGAGAGAGGCCTACAATGAAATGTGAACCTGCGAGAAAAAAAAAAGAAAAAGTGGCACGTTGTGCAATTATTTAGGTTTGTGTAGAACTAAGCGATTGGCACGCAATGTGTTAATCACCATTCAAACTATGTCCAAAATATGCCATTTATTTCTGTATATTGTTGTGGGAATGGAAGGTTAAGGCGGATTTATACATTTAACATACTGTATCTATGTATGTATGTTTCAACTCCATAAAACCGTCTTTGTTTTGGTGAGTAGCGAAAGTGTATTTTTTATTTTATACTAAAGACGAGAGGCTGCGCAGCCTGCGCTACCGGGGTTGTGCGTGCAACGGCTGAAAAGTAACATAGCTTAAAGGAGAACTCCTTCTAGGCCGTTTCAGACGGGGAGCAATGACGTGGATCAGCGGGGATGTATGTAGTGCCCGAGTCCTATACTTTAGGTACTACTGGTTGCCGAGGAAGTTCAGACGTGTGCTCAAATAACTGATGTCCAAAAGTGTCTGTTGAGTTCATAAACAAACAATATTTATTCTGTAGCCGATCTGTCACTTCAGCATTCAATAAATACATAAACAAATAAACAGTCAAAACTCACAGGATACATACCACCAACTCTGTCAAACACAGTCAAAAACTGTTTGCCTCTGCCACTGGCAACACCTGCGCCTGATTAGGGACAGGATTAAATACCTATTCATTAAGTCCTGCAATACCTACTGCAGGACCAAGTCCTGCAGTGACGTCATCAAATAAGAAACAACAATCATATATATAGCTCATATAGGACACCAACCCCTGATATGCTACTGGCAGAAAACAGCGTAATTCTTAAATCATAACAAAGAGCCATAAAAACAAAACAAAGTTGAAATACAAGCTATTTTCAGCTATTAAATAACTCAGGCAATATATCATATTCAAAATTGCAAGACCAAATTCAAATTGAATCTGTACCTTGACAAAAGGCAGATTTTAGTTACATTTATACATTCTTTGCTCACCATAGATGTCCCTCCAACGTCCAAACATCTCCTAAATTCATAATTTCCAGTTGATAACATGCTATCTAAATGATATTTCAACGTCTCATAAATCCACCGTTGTTTTCAACGTGAAACTAGAGTTGCCAATTATGCGAGAGAGAAACCAGGTCTATGAATACATGTGCAAATCCATCGATTAACAAGCAGACTTGGCTTATTATTTGATAATACCTGGCAGCCAGTGTTGCCAGGTATGTGCGAGAGAAACAAGCAACCAGGCAGACTTGACAATACTGTAAACTTCCGCAGACAGTGACAAGGGGTGGGAGAGCCTGGCAACCCCTAGCGGTAGCGTGGGGGTGCAACGGCTCCCTTGTGTATCGTTACGTGCTTAATTAATGTCCTCAAAGTCACTCACCCAACAAGCTTTGAACTGAGCAGATTGGACCTTCCGTTCCAGAGATAATGGCCAAAACATCTTGAAAACAGCCACTTTTGCCTGTTTTCGATCGCCGATTTTCGATTGAGTTTTGGCCATTTTCGCCTGTTTTTCTTTAATAACACGGGCTAGTAAGGTCGTACGGCGACAAACTAGATACCTGTGGAAAGTTCACTTTGAGCTGCATCCAACACATCCACTGCCATTTCCGTCGGCCTTACCGTTAGGCCGCTAGGGGCAGTTGAAATTATCTTTTTATTGTCATTTTTTTCAGTCTGGAGAGGGCACTTATTTTTACCGACGGGTAAAAGGGCAGGTGCTCAAGCCCCCTTTCATGTCTATGTGTGCACGTGCCTGGTGGCAGAGTACGATTAGCAAAATGTGACAAAACAAAAAAATATTCTCTATCAATTCAATGCTTCGTGGGGTGAAAACTGATAGGGGGAAAAAGTCATTTTGGGGTTGAAATACTCCTATAATATAATGATTCTGTATTTTATTCTGTGAATCCAGTCTTTCTACTTTTCTCTAAATGTGTGGCCTCACTCTGTTTATGTTTAAGATTATTTAACTGACTATTAAAGTTTTAATTCATATGATTACAGACAGGCAGGAGGTGTCGGACCTGAAGACAAAGTACTCAGGTGAATTCATCTCACATAAACTTTAATAAACATAAAACAAAAAGTTCATAAATGTGTAGGATTCCACTCCAACAGACTTTGGTTACTGTAACCAGTGTACTGCCATGTACCGTCATGTACCCCCATGTATCACCTTTTACCCCCATTTACCTCCATGTACCCCCCCCCTCCCATGTACCGTCATGTACCCCCATGTATCACCTTTTACCCCCATTTACCTCCATTTACCCCCCCCTCCCATGTACCGTCATGTACCCCCATGTATCACCTTTTACCCCCATTTACCGCCATGTACCCCCAATGTACCCCCATTTACCCTCATGTACCCCCTGTACCCTCCAGTACGCCTTGTACCCCATGTACAATGGGGACCTGGGTTAAAACACTCAAAACAAAAGTCAACAGCAGAATCAGCGAACACACGTTTCATGGACACAACCCACACACTCAGCTGTGCTGCTCATTCCACAAACGGTGCCATTACAAATGAGGCTCCATTTAAAAGAGAAAAACTATTTACAATTTACAATATAGACATTTAGCAGACGCTCATTTAGCAAACTCTTTCACTGGCAGGGTTGCCAGGTTGGAAAGTGGTTAACCCTGGTTAAGACCTGGAACGCGTCCGTGTAATTTCTTTATTTGAGCTAAAAAAAAAGCATTATTTTACACTTTGGGCTATTCAAAAATAGCAGATCTACAAGCTCGTAGCGCGGCACCGAGTGCCGCGCTACGAGCTTGTAGATCTGCTATTTTTGAGAAATCGTGAAAATGTGTGCAAATCTTTGGATAAGGATTTGCCCACTGCCAGCAATTGCACACTTTGCCCGCATTTGCCCACTGCCAGCAATTTTCGTTTTTTTTATCCTTTCAACTGGTCACAGAAAATGTATATTAATTATGATCACTTGTCCGATCGTTTGTAAACACACACGGTATCCGGTAGGCCTGTAGCCTGGTAAACCCTCCCTCCGGAAATCTCATTTCCATTTGATTTCAGAAGTGAGTCTGGCCTGAAGGCTTGTCTGGGCGTTTCTAGCCCGTACACCAAATGGACGAGCCTATCAGCGTCGTCGCTCATCGTTCTGTGATTGACAGCGACAGTTGGCCAATCAGGTGGCGAGTTCGAGTGAGCCCGAATAAAGCCGAGTGCAGCCTGAGTGCAGCCGACAAAAGACGAACGGCAGCCATTGTTGTTTGTGCGAGTGCCTTCACTTCTTACTTTCGTTTATAAAACGCTCTCAAACTTCTTTTTTGAGGCACGTAATTTACTTATAAGATATCGTTTGGATAGAATTTTGTTGTTTAAGTTCATATATGTGGTCAATTAATCATGACAGAGCCTATTTAAAAATACAAATTCAGAGAACCGGCAGGGGCGGGCAGTTACACGCATGTATCCGAATAAGGCAACCTATTTTGGGCATGGCCATCTCAAAAGTCCCGTTGCGTCACATTAGTGGCGGAGGTGGTAAAAATGCACTGCAATTGGCTGAAGGGGAAAAATTATCATTGGCTGAAGGGGTTGTCAGTCAACGGTATTACTCCCGCCCAACTCCAGCCCACAGCCAATATTGCAGAATGGGCGATCAGGCCAGACTCACTCCTGAAATCAAATGGAAATTAGATTTCCGGAGGGAGGGTTTACCAGGCTAGTAGGCCTGTGCCAAACAGCCAAAAAGGGCTTTAGTTTTCGAGATACCCCTCCCGGAGGTAGGACCAAACACAACATATTTTTTCCTCATCTCTAAGGCCTCCCATACAAGAAATGGATTGTTGTATACAAATATTTTACTGCAAAAGTGGTGAAATTGATATATAAAGTTATACACCCCAAACAAAAAATAAAGCCTGGCCGTCTGGGGGTTGAGGCATATAAAATCATTTAGATTTACAATGGAAGCTCTGATAGGTTTAAAACTTGGCATACTTGAAGCCAGGACTTCCTTCTACATTCTAGAAAAGACCAAACGTCAATATCTGAATGTAACTAGGAGATACAATCATTTGAACACATACTTACAATAGGCGGAAATGTAAATCTAAAGAAATGTTTTATTTACTTTGTAGTGACTCTGACATGGATTGTCAGAGTCACTACCTTTGGAAAGGTGGTTCTACTGAATCCAGCAAAACCAATTGTGTTAAAGTAGCTTTAATACTCGTGGAGTTATGCCACTAAACGTATATGGTGTCCCAAATGGGGAGAACATGAAACAGTCCTAATGAAATCTACAGTATCACACCGATCAAGTGTTCAATTCACTTATCAAGGGGGGGGGGGGAAATATTAACACGTTCACTTAGTGAAGAAGTCCCTAAAATGGCCAACAGTTGAACTACTAACAATTATTTAGCAAACCTGGCTGAGGGAAGCCAAGCTCCAACCATTTGATGCTCAAATTTATCCTCATAACAGCAAGTAATTCAATTCTGTAGAGTTTATATCATTTAACATATTTGGTTACAGTCAAGTTATACTACTGTACTACTGCTCTATCTGTATCTTATTGCCTATGGGTTTCTTCATAAACTGACAGGTATTGCAAATATTTTGAAATGTGAAAAGATGAGAAGGACCTTGCCAAATCAAGTAGCTAATTAGCTAGCTGGAGAGTGACCTAGCTTAAAGGAGTAGTTCACCCAAAAAATGACTTCTCTATCAATTACACACCCCATGAAGCATTGAATTCAAGGAGATTTCTTTGTTTTTGACGCATTCCTGAGCCAATAATTTGATTCCCGGCAGTAAGATGCTAATGTATCCGGAAATACACTCGATCAAATTATTGACTCAGGAACGTGTAAAAAAAAAAATCTCCATGAATTCTAGGCTTCATGGGGTGTGTAATTGATAGAAGTCATTTTGTGGGTGAACTATTTCTTTAAAGTTCCATTTAGTGTAACAGAGTCTGTCCAGTGGCCTACATTGGCAATAGCAGCACCCTGACTCTGTTTCACCAGAATGGAACAGAGCCTTAATTAGTATCACTGGCAACAATATGGTTACTGTAGAGCCTAACAGTAACTTTTTTCTTTTTACAGAATGTAGTGTGATGAACAAACATTGGATCCAAATTGTTGTATCATCTGTGGTAAACATTTAGACAAATTAAAGAAGCAAGATCCATAATGTCAAAAAGCCCATAGCAGAAGACCTTCAATTCATACTAAATGTTGCTCAACAGACAGACGATGATATTCATAAAACCCTGTCTTTATATACAGATTACATACTTTCCTTCAAAAATAAAGGTAGTATATCTTATCATGTATCATGTAGATCAAACAATAACTTCACCACCTCATCAAGAAGACAGAGTAGGGTTCTTACAACATTGTTTAACATAATGGAAAGATTGTTTCATGTGTGGGAAGGCCAGAACAAGACCAGAACATCTGACAGCCATTATGACTGGTACAGGTAAGAGTACCAGAGACAAGGTCCGTCATGCAGCACCAGCATCAGAAAGGTTGATGAAGTTGTATATCATCGGTTGCTCTCATACCCGGATCCCTTTGTGTATGATGCCTATCATAAAGCTGCCTTAAAACACTACATCTTTAAACGAAATATAGCAGCTGCCAGACGAAAATAAAATAAAATAATCAGAACACCAGACCAGTATCTTTGACAAGGTTTTTATTAAGCTCACTGAAGTTTTTCTCAATATACTGTATCTGCAGCTCTTGTAGTATTTGCCTCTCAAAGAGATCTTTACTTGGCTGTTGTGTTTCACAGTCTTCTGTCTCTTCTGTTTTTTTCTTGGAGATGTGCAGCTTCTCTCATTGCATACTGTACCATGGGCACACCCTCAGAGCATACCACATAAGACTTTCCAGCTCGTTCTACAAATTGTAATGCTGTATGAGCTTTTCCTTCAGTTGCCAGGATCTTCATTTAGTGTGTTGGCATCTCATCTTCTTCCTCAGACCTCAGTGTCTTCAGTATGTTATCATAACTCTTAGTTTAGTGTCATCACTTTAATTTCTTTAGAGAAAACATTTTTGTTAATGACTTCAGTGAGCTTAATAAAGGCTTTGATATAGATATGGGTCTGCTGTTCTTTTTCTTTTATCATCTGGAAGCTGCTATATTTCGTTTAGAGATGTAGTGTTTAAAGGGTAAGACCACTTTTGTAGAGGTTTGGGTTGTGTATTTACCTTGCCATGATGTAACTCCAAAGGTGGACAAGAAATAAAAAATAATTGCTCCATTGTTTAGAAATTGATAATTCTAATTTGCTCCTCATTGACTTACATTGTACGGTAAAACAGCTCTGAAAGTCACTTATTTAGCACGTAAACGAACACGAACAAAGTTGATTCAGACAATATAGAACATCACCAAACCCAGTACTGTTTGTTTTTTTAATAAAAATGTTAACTTCCTGCTGATTTTACTATTTGAAGATCCGGATCCACGAATCCAGTCCGGGTTTTCTTCTTAATAAAAATTGCAAAATCAACAGGAAGTTAACATTTTATATAAAAAAAAACAGTACTGGGTTTGGTGATGTTCTATATTGTCTGAATCAACTTTGTTTGCGTTTGTTTAGGTGCTAAAAGAGTGACTTTGAGAGCTGTTTTACCGTACAATGTAAGTCAATGAGGAGCAAATTTAGAATTATACATTTCTAATCAATGGAGCAATTATTTTAAATTTCTTGTCCACCTTTGGAGTTACATCATGGCAAGGTAAATACACAACCCAAACCTCTACCAAAGTGGTCTTGCCCTTTAAGGCAGGTTTTATGATTTTTGGCATCATACTCAAAGAGACCTGCATACGAGAGCACCCGATGATGTACAACTTCATCAATCATTCTGATGTTACACGATGGACCTTGTCTCTGGTACTCTTACCTGTACCAGTCCTAATGGTTGTCAGATGTTCTGGTCTTGTACTGGCCTTTCCACAAATAAATGAAACAATCTTTTTGTATCTTGTTGTATCAACCCTACTCAGTCTTCTTGATGAGACTGGTGCAGGTATGCTCTCACTATCAACATTTGCAACTGCTCATTATCGTTGTTCTTACTGGAGTAGTTTGCTCTATCATGACACATGATAAGATATACAACCTTTATTTTTAAGGAAAGTTTATCAGGGTTGTATGAACATCATCATCTCTCTGTTGAGCAACATTATTGAAGTCCTTCTGCTGTGGGCTTTTTGACATATGGATCTTGTTTTTTTCTAAATGTTTACTGTACCACAGATGATACAAAGATTTCAATCCAATTTTTGTACATCACACTCCATTCCGGTTAAATGAAAAAGATACACTTCAGAATTTGCACAGTATCTATGTTGTTACGTACACTACTGTCTGTTAGGCTCTATGTACAGTAACCATATTGTTGCCAGTGATACTAATTAAGGCTCTATTCCATTCTTGTGAAACAGAGTCAGGGTGCTGCTATTGTCAATGTTCATGTGTCAATGACATGCTCTGTAACACTAAATTAAACTTTAAGCTAGGTCACTCTTCAGCTAGCTGATTAACTACTTGATTTGGCAAGGTCCTTCTCATCTTTTCACATTCCAAAATATTTGCAATGATTTACCTGTCAGTTTATGAAGAAGCCCATGTTGGCAATAAGATAGAGCAGGTGGAGCTCAATACTGTAGTATAACTTTACTGTAACCAAATATGTTAAATTGTATAAACTCTACATAACTGAATGACTTGCTGTTATGAGGGTAACTTTGAGCATCAAATAAATAAAACTAATCGGTGTGATACTGTAGATTATAGATAGTTTCATGTTCTCCCCATTTGGAACACCAAATACGTTTAGTGGCATAGCTCCATGAGTATTAAAGCTACTTTTACAATGGGTTAGCAATTGGTATTGCTGGATTCAGTAGAACCACACCTTTCCAACAAGACATCATATGTCTTGTTATGACAATCCATGTCAGAGTCACAACAAAGTAAAGAAAAAAATTATTTAGATTTACATTTCCGCCTATTGTAAGTATGTGTTCAAATGACTGTATCTCCTAGTTACATTCAGAGCTTCCATTGTGAATCTACATGAGTTTATATGCCTCAACCCCCAGACGGCCAGGCTTTATTTTTAGTTTGGGGTGTATAACTTTATATATCAATTTCGCCACTTTGCTGTAAAATATGTTTATACAACAATCCATTTCATGTATGGGAGACCTTAGAGATGAGGAAAAAACATGTTGTGTTTGGTCCTACCTCCGGGAGGGGTATCCCAATTTTTTGGAGCCATTGTCACTAGCCTACAGGTGCCTCATCCAGAGAAAACACATTAGAACCGCGATGGCCCCTTGTCTTCCAACAGCATGTGAATATACCATTTCTCGCCAAAAATGCACGCTTTTCTTACCTTTTCAACTGGCCACAGAAGATTTATATCCCTTATGACTTATGATCGCTTGTCCGACTGTTTGTAATCACACATGGTACGTGTGTGCATCGGCCAGAGAAAAATATTCCAAACGGAAAATTCCCTTCTCCTGCAGCAGCATGTTGAAAATAGGATGTCTCACGAAATACAGGGGGAAAAAAGTCAACTCATGATAGAGCCATTTTAATGAAAAAGTTAAACAGGAAGTGGACGGAGGCGGAAATCTTCGGATGACGTTATTTCCAGATCCGGGTGAGTGGAAAGTGAAACTGATCACTCGGGTGACAGAGAACAGAACGATTAAAAAACAATAAGTCGTCCTTGGCAATGAGGCGTTTTGCGCGATGTCTCATCATAAGTCGTCCTTGGCAGTAAGAGAGTTAATCCAGAGTGATTTACAGTAAGCAAGCCAACAGTATGAAAGTTACTTCCAAGAAGCATTGTGTTACACCATAAATATTATCTACCAAACTTTTTGTTTTATGTGTAGATGGTTCTGTTGAGAATAACATGATGTGACCCCCTGACTTTTGGGATGCAACTTTATTTATTTACGTTTTTATTTATCTAATTTTACAATAGGCTATATTTTATACGTGGTTATGAACATTTTATATCATCGTTCAAACATACCCCCCCCACTCCCCGATCCAGTATATATCATCTTCTTCTTAATGTGTGGCCGTGCTCTCTTTGTTTGATTTAAATGATCATAAAAGTTTTAATTCATGTGATTACAGACTTACAGAGTACCCTTACAGAAGTTAAGGATGGTGTGTCTTCCCTGAGCTCAGGTGAATTCATCTCACATAAACTTTAATAGATGATTCTGCTGAGAATAACATCATGTGTATCCAGTCTTTTTGACTCTGCCTAAACGTGGCAGAGTACGATTAGCAAAATGTGACAAAACAAAAAAATATTCTCTATCAATTCAATGCTTCGTGGGGTGAAAACTGATAGGGGGAAAAAGTCATTTTGGGGTTGAAATACTCCTATAATATAATGATTCTGTATTTTATTCTGTGAATCCAGTCTTTCTACTTTTCTCTAAATGTGTGGCCTCACTCTGTTTATGTTTAAGATTATTTAACTGACTATTAAAGTTTTAATTCATATGATTACAGACAGGCAGGAGGTGTCGGACCTGAAGACAAAGTACTCAGGTGAATTCATCTCACATAAACTTTAATAAACATAAAACAAAAAGTTCATAAATGTGTAGGATTCCACTCCAACAGACTTTGGTTACTGTAACCAGTGTACTGCCATGTACCGTCATGTACCCCCATGTATCACCTTTTACCCCCATTTACCTCCATGTACCCCCCCCCTCCCATGTACCGTCATGTACCCCCATGTATCACCTTTTACCCCCATTTACCTCCATTTACCCCCCCCTCCCATGTACCGTCATGTACCCCCATGTATCACCTTTTACCCCCATTTACCGCCATGTACCCCCAATGTACCCCCATTTACCCTCATGTACCCCCTGTACCCTCCAGTACGCCTTGTACCCCATGTACAATGGGGACCTGGGTTAAAACACTCAAAACAAAAGTCAACAGCAGAATCAGCGAACACACGTTTCATGGACACAACCCACACACTCAGCTGTGCTGCTCATTCCACAAACGGTGCCATTACAAATGAGGCTCCATTTAAAAGAGAAAAACTATTTACAATTTACAATATAGACATTTAGCAGACACTCATTTAGCAAACTCTTTCACTGGCAGGGTTGCCAGGTTGGAAAGTGGTTAACCCTGGTTAAGACCTGGAACGCGTCCGTGTAATTTTTTTATTTGAGCTAAAAAAAAAAAGCATTATTTTACACTTTGGGCTATTCAAAAATAGCAGATCTACAAGCTCGTAGCGCGGCACCGAGTGCCGCGCTACGAGCTTGTAGATCTGCTATTTTTGAGAAATCGTGAAAATGTGTGCAAATCTTTGGATAAGGATTTGCCCACTGCCAGCAATTGCACACTTTGCCCGCATTTGCCCACTGCCAGCAATTTTCGTTTTTTTTATCCTTTCAACTGGTCACAGAAAATGTATATTAATTATGATCACTTGTCCGATCGTTTGTAAACACACACGGTATCCGGTAGGCCTGTAGCCTGGTAAACCCTCCCTCCGGAAATCTCATTTCCATTTGATTTCAGAAGTGAGTCTGGCCTGAAGGCTTGTCTGGGCGTTTCTAGCCCGTACACCAAATGGACGAGCCTATCAGCGTCGTCGCTCATCGTTCTGTGATTGACAGCGACAGTTGGCCAATCAGGTGGCGAGTTCGAGTGAGCCCGAATAAAGCCGAGTGCAGCCTGAGTGCAGCCGACAAAAGACGAACGGCAGCCATTGTTGTTTGTGCGAGTGCCTTCACTTCTTACTTTCGTTTATAAAACGCTCTCAAACTTCTTTTTTGAGGCACGTAATTTACTTATAAGATATCGTTTGGATAGAATTTTGTTGTTTAAGTTCATATATGTGGTCAATTAATCATGACAGAGCCTATTTAAAAATACAAATTCAGAGAACCGGCAGGGGCGGGCAGTTACACGCATGTATCCGAATAAGGCAACCTATTTTGGGCATGGCCATCTCAAAAGTCCCGTTGCGTCACATTAGTGGCGGAGGTGGTAAAAATGCACTGCAATTGGCTGAAGGGGAAAAATTATCATTGGCTGAAGGGGTTGTCAGTCAACGGTATTACTCCCGCCCAACTCCAGCCCACAGCCAATATTGCAGAATGGGCGATCAGGCCAGACTCACTCCTGAAATCAAATGGAAATTAGATTTCCGGAGGGAGGGTTTACCAGGCTAGTAGGCCTGTGCCAAACAGCCAAAAAGGGCTTTAGTTTTCGAGATACCCCTCCCGGAGGTAGGACCAAACACAACATATTTTTTCCTCATCTCTAAGGCCTCCCATACAAGAAATGGATTGTTGTATACAAATATTTTACTGCAAAAGTGGTGAAATTGATATATAAAGTTATACACCCCAAACTAAAAATAAAGCCTGGCCGTCTGGGGGTTGAGGCATATAAAATCATTTAGATTTACAATGGAAGCTCTGATAGGTTTAAAACTTGGCATACTTGAAGCCAGGACTTCCTTCTACATTCTAGAAAAGACCAAACGTCAATATCTGAATGTAACTAGGAGATACAATCATTTGAACACATACTTACAATAGGCGGAAATGTAAATCTAAAGAAATGTTTTATTTACTTTGTAGTGACTCTGACATGGATTGTCAGAGTCACTACCTTTGGAAAGGTGGTTCTACTGAATCCAGCAAAACCAATTGTGTTAAAGTAGCTTTAATACTCGTGGAGTTATGCCACTAAACGTATATGGTGTCCCAAATGGGGAGAACATGAAACAGTCCTAATGAAATCTACAGTATCACACCGATCAAGTGTTCAATTCACTTATCAAGGGGGGGGGGGGGAAATATTAACACGTTCACTTAGTGAAGAAGTCCCTAAAATGGCCAACAGTTGAACTACTAACAATTATTTAGCAAACCTGGCTGAGGGAAGCCAAGCTCCAACCATTTGATGCTCAAATTTATCCTCATAACAGCAAGTAATTAAATTCTGTAGAGTTTATATCATTTAACATATTTGGTTACAGTCAAGTTATACTACTGTACTACTGCTCTATCTGTATCTTATTGCCTATGGGTTTCTTCATAAACTGACAGGTATTGCAAATATTTTGAAATGTGAAAAGATGAGAAGGACCTTGCCAAATCAAGTAGCTAATTAGCTAGCTGGAGAGTGACCTAGCTTAAAGGAGTAGTTCACCCAAAAAATGACTTCTCTATCAATTACACACCCCATGAAGCATTGAATTCAAGGAGATTTCTTTGTTTTTGACGCATTCCTGAGCCAATAATTTGATTCCCGGCAGTAAGATGCTAATGTATCCGGAAATACACTCGATCAAATTATTGACTCAGGAACGTGTAAAAAAAAAAATCTCCATGAATTCTAGGCTTCATGGGGTGTGTAATTGATAGAAGTCATTTTGTGGGTGAACTATTTCTTTAAAGTTCCATTTAGTGTAACAGAGTCTGTCCAGTGGCCTACATTGGCAATAGCAGCACCCTGACTCTGTTTCACCAGAATGGAACAGAGCCTTAATTAGTATCACTGGCAACAATATGGTTACTGTAGAGCCTAACAGTAACTTTTTTCTTTTTACAGAATGTAGTGTGATGAACAAACATTGGATCCAAATTGTTGTATCATCTGTGGTAAACATTTAGACAAATTAAAGAAGCAAGATCCATAATGTCAAAAAGCCCATAGCAGAAGACCTTCAATTCATACTAAATGTTGCTCAACAGACAGACGATGATATTCATAAAACCCTGTCTTTATATACAGATTACATACTTTCCTTCAAAAATAAAGGTAGTATATCTTATCATGTATCATGTAGATCAAACAATAACTTCACCACCTCATCAAGAAGACAGAGTAGGGTTCTTACAACATTGTTTAACATAATGGAAAGATTGTTTCATGTGTGGGAAGGCCAGAACAAGACCAGAACATCTGACAGCCATTATGACTGGTACAGGTAAGAGTACCAGAGACAAGGTCCGTCATGCAGCACCAGCATCAGAAAGGTTGATGAAGTTGTATATCATCGGTTGCTCTCATACCCGGATCCCTTTGTGTATGATGCCTATCATAAAGCTGCCTTAAAACACTACATCTTTAAACGAAATATAGCAGCTGCCAGACGAAAATAAAATAAAATAATCAGAACACCAGACCAGTATCTTTGACAAGGTTTTTATTAAGCTCACTGAAGTTTTTCTCAATATACTGTATCTGCAGCTCTTGTAGTATTTGCCTCTCAAAGAGATCTTTACTTGGCTGTTGTGTTTCACAGTCTTCTGTCTCTTCTGTTTTTTTCTTGGAGATGTGCAGCTTCTCTCATTGCATACTGTACCATGGGCACACCCTCAGAGCATACCACATAAGACTTTCCAGCTCGTTCTACAAATTGTAATGCTGTATGAGCTTTTCCTTCAGTTGCCAGGATCTTCATTTAGTGTGTTGGCATCTCATCTTCTTCCTCAGACCTCAGTGTCTTCAGTATGTTATCATAACTCTTAGTTTAGTGTCATCACTTTAATTTCTTTAGAGAAAACATTTTTGTTAATGACTTCAGTGAGCTTAATAAAGGCTTTGATATAGATATGGGTCTGCTGTTCTTTTTCTTTTATCATCTGGAAGCTGCTATATTTCGTAGTGCTATATGTAGTGTTTAAAGGGTAAGACCACTTTTGTAGAGGTTTGGGTTGTGTATTTACCTTGCCATGATGTAACTCCAAAGGTGGACAAGAAATAAAAAATAATTGCTCCATTGTTTAGAAATTGATAATTCTAATTTGCTCCTCATTGACTTACATTGTACGGTAAAACAGCTCTGAAAGTCACTTATTTAGCACGTAAACGAACACGAACAAAGTTGATTCAGACAATATAGAACATCACCAAACCCAGTACTGTTTGTTTTTTTAATAAAAATGTTAACTTCCTGCTGATTTTACTATTTGAAGATCCGGATCCACGAATCCAGTCCGGGTTTTCTTCTTAATAAAAATTGCAAAATCAACAGGAAGTTAACATTTTATATAAAAAAAAACAGTACTGGGTTTGGTGATGTTCTATATTGTCTGAATCAACTTTGTTTGCGTTTGTTTAGGTGCTAAAAGAGTGACTTTGAGAGCTGTTTTACCGTACAATGTAAGTCAATGAGGAGCAAATTTAGAATTATACATTTCTAATCAATGGAGCAATTATTTTTAATTTCTTGTCCACCTTTGGAGTTACATCATGGCAAGGTAAATACACAACCCAAACCTCTACCAAAGTGGTCTTGCCCTTTAAGGCAGGTTTTATGATTTTTGGCATCATACTCAAAGAGACCTGCATACGAGAGCACCCGATGATGTACAACTTCATCAATCATTCTGATGTTACACGATGGACCTTGTCTCTGGTACTCTTACCTGTACCAGTCCTAATGGTTGTCAGATGTTCTGGTCTTGTACTGGCCTTTCCACAAATAAATGAAACAATCTTTTTGTATCTTGTTGTATCAACCCTACTCAGTCTTCTTGATGAGACTGGTGCAGGTATGCTCTCACTATCAACATTTGCAACTGCTCATTATCGTTGTTCTTACTGGAGTAGTTTGCTCTATCATGACACATGATAAGATATACAACCTTTATTTTTAAGGAAAGTTTATCAGGGTTGTATGAACATCATCATCTCTCTGTTGAGCAACATTATTGAAGTCCTTCTGCTGTGGGCTTTTTGACATATGGATCTTGTTTTTTTCTAAATGTTTACTGTACCACAGATGATACAAAGATTTCAATCCAATTTTTGTACATCACACTCCATTCCGGTTAAATGAAAAAGATACACTTCAGAATTTGCACAGTATCTATGTTGTTACGTACACTACTGTCTGTTAGGCTCTATGTACAGTAACCATATTGTTGCCAGTGATACTAATTAAGGCTCTATTCCATTCTTGTGAAACAGAGTCAGGGTGCTGCTATTGTCAATGTTCATGTGTCAATGACATGCTCTGTAACACTAAATTAAACTTTAAGCTAGGTCACTCTTCAGCTAGCTGATTAACTACTTGATTTGGCAAGGTCCTTCTCATCTTTTCACATTCCAAAATATTTGCAATGATTTACCTGTCAGTTTATGAAGAAGCCCATGTTGGCAATAAGATAGAGCAGGTGGAGCTCAATACTGTAGTATAACTTTACTGTAACCAAATATGTTAAATTGTATAAACTCTACATAACTGAATGACTTGCTGTTATGAGGGTAACTTTGAGCATCAAATAAATAAAACTAATCGGTGTGATACTGTAGATTATAGATAGTTTCATGTTCTCCCCATTTGGAACACCAAATACGTTTAGTGGCATAGCTCCATGAGTATTAAAGCTACTTTTACAATGGGTTAGCAATTGGTATTGCTGGATTCAGTAGAACCACACCTTTCCAACAAGACATCATATGTCTTGTTATGACAATCCATGTCAGAGTCACAACAAAGTAAAGAAAAAAATTCTTTAGATTTACATTTCCGCCTATTGTAAGTATGTGTTCAAATGACTGTATCTCCTAGTTACATTCAGAGCTTCCATTGTGAATCTACATGAGTTTATATGCCTCAACCCCCAGACGGCCAGGCTTTATTTTTAGTTTGGGGTGTATAACTTTATATATCAATTTCGCCACTTTGCTGTAAAATATGTTTATACAACAATCCATTTCATGTATGGGAGACCTTAGAGATGAGGAAAAAACATGTTGTGTTTGGTCCTACCTCCGGGAGGGGTATCCCAATTTTTTGGAGCCATTGTCACTAGCCTACAGGTGCCTCATCCAGAGAAAACACATTAGAACCGCGATGGCCCCTTGTCTTCCAACAGCATGTGAATATACCATTTCTCGCCAAAAATGCACGCTTTTCTTACCGTTTCAACTGGCCACAGAAGATTTATATCCCTTATGACTTATGATCGCTTGTCCGACTGTTTGTAATCACACATGGTACGTGTGTGCATCGGCCAGAGAAAAATATTCCAAACGGAATATTCCCTTCTCCTGCAGCAGCATGTTGAAAATAGGATGTCTCACGAAATACAGGGGGAAAAAAGTCAACTCATGATAGAGCCATTTTAATGAAAAAGTTAAACAGGAAGTGGACGGAGGCGGAAATCTTCGGATGACGTTATTTCCAGATCCGGGTGAGTGGAAAGTGAAACTGATCACTCGGGTGACAGAGAACAGAACGATTAAAAAACAATAAGTCGTCCTTGGCAATGAGGCGTTTTGCGCGATGTCTCATCATAAGTCGTCCTTGGCAGTAAGAGAGTTAATCCAGAGTGATTTACAGTAAGCAAGCCAACAGTATGAAAGTTACTTCCAAGAAGCATTGTGTTACACCATAAATATTATCTACCAAACTTTTTGTTTTATGTGTAGATGGTTCTGTTGAGAATAACATGATGTGACCCCCTGACTTTTGGGATGCAACTTTATTTATTTACGTTTTTATTTATCTAATTTTACAATAGGCTATATTTTATACGTGGTTATGAACATTTTATATCATCGTTCAAACATACCCCCCCCCACTCCCCGATCCAGTATATATCATCTTCTTCTTAATGTGTGGCCGTGCTCTCTTTGTTTGATTTAAATGATCATAAAAGTTTTAATTCATGTGATTACAGACTTACAGAGTACCCTTACAGAAGTTAAGGATGGTGTGTCTTCCCTGAGCTCAGGTGAATTCATCTCACATAAACTTTAATAGATGATTCTGCTGAGAATAACATCATGTGTATCCAGTCTTTTTGACTCTGCCTAAACGTGGCAGAGTACGATTAGCAAAATGTGACAAAACTAAAAAAAATATTCTCTATCAATTCAATGCTTTGTAGGGTGAGTAGGCCTAACTGATAAGGGGGGGGAAAAGTCATTTTGGGGTTGAAATACTCCTTTAATATAATGATTCTGCATTTTATTCTGTGTATCCAGTCTTTTTCATTTTCTCTTAATGGGTGGCCTCACTCTGTTTATGTTTAAGATTATTTAACTGACTATTAAAGTTTTAATTCATGTGATTACAGCCTTGCAGGAGAAGACAAAGTACTCAGGTGAATTCATCTCACATAAACTTTAATAAACATAAAACAAAAAGTTCATAAATGTGTAGGATTCCACTCCAACAGACTTTGGTTACTGTAACCAGTGTACTGCCATGTACCGTCATGTACCCCCATGTACTGTATCACCTTTT
The DNA here is from genome assembly GCF_963280865.1 of Gymnoscopelus braueri. Classification (NCBI taxonomy): domain Eukaryota; kingdom Metazoa; phylum Chordata; class Actinopteri; order Myctophiformes; family Myctophidae; genus Gymnoscopelus; species Gymnoscopelus braueri. The sequence goes on along the minus strand of NC_137620.1, from coordinate 38,708,357 downwards.
ACCCCCATTTACCTCCATTTACCCCCCCCTCCCATGTACCGTCATGTACCCCCATGTATCACCTTTTACCCCCATTTACCGCCATGTACCCCCAATGTACCCCCATTTACCCTCATGTACCCCCTGTACCCTCCAGTACGCCTTGTACCCCATGTACAATGGGGACCTGGGTTAAAACACTCAAAACAAAAGTCAACAGCAGAATCAGCGAACACACGTTTCATGGACACAACCCACACACTCAGCTGTGCTGCTCATTCCACAAACGGTGCCATTACAAATGAGGCTCCATTTAAAAGAGAAAAACTATTTACAATTTACAATATAGACATTTAGCAGACGCTCATTTAGCAAACTCTTTCACTGGCAGGGTTGCCAGGTTGGAAAGTGGTTAACCCTGGTTAAGACCTGGAACGCGTCCGTGTAATTTTTTTATTTGAGCTAAAAAAAAAAGCATTCTTTTACACTTTGGGCTATTCAAAAATAGCAGATCTACAAGCTCGTAGCGCGGCACCGAGTGCCACGCTACGAGCTTGTAGATCTGCTATTTTTGAGAAATCGTGAAAATGTGTGCAAATCTTTGGATAAGGATTTGCCCACTGCCACTAATTGCACACTTTGCCCGCATTTGCCCACTGCCAGCAATTTTCGTTTTTTTTATCCTTTCAACTGGTCACAGAAAATGTATATTAATTATGATCACTTGTCCGATCGTTTGTAAACACACACGGTATCCGGTAGGCCTGTAGCCTGGTAAACCCTCCCTCCGGAAATCTCATTTCCATTTGATTTCAGAAGTGAGTCTGGCCTGAAGGCTTGTGTGGGCGTTTCTAGCCCGTACACCAAATGGACGAGCCTATCAGCGTCGTCGCTCATCGTTCTGTGATTGACAGCGACAGTTGGCCAATCAGGTGGCGAGTTCGATTGAGCCCGAATAAAGCCGAGTGCAGCCTGAGTGCAGCCGACAAAAGACGAACGGCAGCCATTGTTGTTTGTGCGAGTGCCTTCACTTCTTACTTTCGTTTATAAAACGCTCTCAAACTTCTTTTTTGAGGCACGTAATTTACTTATAAGATATCGTTTGGATAGAATTTTGTTGTTTAACTTCATATATGTGGTCAATTAATCATGACAGAGCCTATTTAAAAATAAAAATTCAGAGAACCGGCAGGGGCGGGCAGTTACACGCATGTATCCGAATAAGGCAACCTATTTTGGGCATGGCCATCTCAAAAGTCCCGTTGCGTCACATTAGTCGCGGAGGTGGTAAAAATGCACTGCAATTGGCTGAAGGGGAAAAATGATCATTGGCTGAAGGGGTTGTCAGTCAACGGTATTACTCCCGCCCAACTCCAGCCCACAGCCAATATTGCAGAATGGGCGATCAGGCCAGACTCACTCCTGAAATCAAATGGAAATGAGATTTCCGGAGGGAGGGTTTACCAGGCTAGTAGGCCTGTGCCAAACAGCCAAAAAGGGCTTTAGTTTTCGAGATACCCCTCCCGGAGGTAGGACCAAACACAACATATTTTTTCCTCATCTCTAAGGCCTCCCATACATGAAATGGATTGTTGTATACAAATATTTTACTGCAAAAGTGGTGAAATTGATATATAAAGTTATACACCCCAAACTAAAAATAAAGCCTGGCCGTCTGGGGGTTGAGGCATATAAAATCATTTAGATTTACAATGGAAGCTCTGATAGGTTTAAAACTTGGCATACTTGAAGCCAGGACTTCCTTCTACATTCTAGAAAAGACCAAACGTCAATATCTGAATGTAACTAGGAGATACAATCATTTGAACACATACTTACAATAGGCGGAAATGTAAATCTAAAGAAATGTTTTATTTACTTTGTAGTGACTCTGACATGGATTGTCAGAGTCACTACCTTTGGAAAGGTGTGGTTCTACTGAATCCAGCAAAACCAATTGTGTTAAAGTAGCTTTAATACTCGTGGAGTTATGCCACTAAACGTATATGGTGTCCCAAATGGGGAGAACATGAAACAGTCCTAATGAAATCTACAGTATCACACCGATCAAGTGTTCAATTCACTTATCTAGGGGGGGGGGGGGAATATTAACACGTTCACTTAGTGAAGAAGTCCCTAAAATGTATGAAATGTCCCAAACTTGAGAAAATGTGAAATTGTTAAAATATTTATAAAATATATGCAACTTCAACAATGCAGAGAAAAATGCAGGCCAACAGTTGAACTACTAACAATTATTTAGCAAACCTGGCTGAGGGAAGCCAAGCTCCAACCATTTGATGCTCAAAGTTATCCTCATAACAGCAAGTAATTCAATTCTGTAGAGTTTATATCATTTAACATATTTGGTTACAGTCAAGTTATACTACTGTACTACTGCTCTATCTGTATCTTATTGCCTATGGGTTTCTTCATAAACTGACAGGTATTGCAAATATTTTGAAATGTGAAAAGATGAGAAGGACCTTGCCAAATCAAGTAGCTAATTAGCTAGCTGGAGAGTGACCTAGCTTAAAGGAGTAGTTCACCCAAAAAATGACTTCTCTATCAATTACACACCCCATGAAGCATTGAATTCAAGGAGATTTCTTTGTTTTTGACGCATTCCTGAGCCAATAATTTGATTCCCGGCAGTAAGATGCTAATGTATCCGGAAATACACTCGATCAAATTATTGACTCAGGAACGTGTAAAAAAAAAAATCTCCATGAATTCTAGGCTTCATGGGGTGTGTAATTGATAGAAGTCATTTTGTGGGTGAACTATTTCTTTAAAGTTCCATTTAGTGTAACAGAGTCTGTCCAGTGGCCTACATTGGCAATAGCAGCACCCTGACTCTGTTTCACCAGAATGGAACAGAGCCTTAATTAGTATCACTGGCAACAATATGGTTACTGTAGAGCCTAACAGTAACTTTTTTCTTTTTACAGAATGTAGTGTGATGAACAAACATTGGATCCAAATTGTTGTATCATCTATGGTAAACATTTAGACAAATTAAAGAAGCAAGATCCATAATGTCAAAAAGCCCATAGCAGAAGACCTTCAATTCATACTAAATGTTGCTCAACAGACAGACGATGATATTCATAAAACCCTGTCTTTATATACAGATTACATACTTTCCTTCAAAAATAAAGGTAGTATATCTTATCATGTATCATGTAGATCAAACAATAACTTCACCACCTCATCAAGAAGACAGAGTAGGGTTCTTACAACATTGTTTAACATAATGGAAAGATTGTTTCATGTGTGGGAAGGCCAGAACAAGACCAGAACATCGACAGCCATTATGACTGGTACAGGTAAGAGTACCAGAGACAAGGTCCGTCATGCAGCACCAGCATCAGAAAGGTTGATGAAGTTGTATATCATCGGTTGCTCTCATACCCGGATCCCTTTGTGTATGATGCCTATCATAAAGCTGCCTTAAAACACTACATCTTTAAACGAAATATAGCAGCTGCCAGACGAAAATAAAATAAAATAATCAGAACACCAGACCAGTATCTTTGACAAGGTTTTTATTAAGCTCACTGAAGTTTTTCTCAATATACTGTATCTGCAGCTCTTGTAGTATTTGCCTCTCAAAGAGATCTTTACTTGGCTGTTGTGTTTCACAGTCTTCTGTCTCTTCTGTTTTTTTCTTGGAGATGTGCAGCTTCTCTCATTGCATACTGTACCATGGGCACACCCTCAGAGCATACCACATAAGACTTTCCAGCTCGTTCTACAAATTGTAATGCTGTATGAGCTTTTCCTTCAGTTGCCAGGATCTTCATTTAGTGTGTTGGCATCTCATCTTCTTCCTCAGACCTCAGTCTCTTCAGTATGTTATCATAACTCTTAGTTTAGTGTCATCACTTTAATTTCTTTAGAGAAAACATTTTTGTCAATGACTTCAGTGAGCTTAATAAAGGCTTTGATATAGATATGGGTCTGCTGTTCTTTTTCTTTTATCATCTGGAAGCTGCTATATTTCGTTTAGAGATGTAGTGTTTAAAGGGTAAGACCACTTTTGTAGAGGTTTGGGTTGTGTATTTACCTTGCCATGATGTAACTCCAAAGGTGGACAAGAAATAAAAAATAATTGCTCCATTGTTTAGAAATTGATAATTCTAAATTTGCTCCTCATTGACTTACATTGTACGGTAAAACAGCTCTGAAAGTCACTTATTTAGCACGTACACGAACAAAGCTGATTCAGACAATATAGATTATAGAACATCACCAAACCCAGTACTGTTTGTTTTTTTAATAAAAATGTTAACTTCCTGCTGATTTTACTATTTGAAGATCCACGAATCCAGTCCGGGTTTTCTTCTTAATAAAAATTGCAAAATCAACAGGAAGTTAACATTTTTATATTTAAAAAAAACAGTACTGGGTTTGGTGATGTTCTATATTGTCTGAATCAACTTTGTTTGCGTTTGTTTAGGTGCTAAAAGAGTGACTTTGAGAGCTGTTTTACCGTACAATGTAAGTCAATGAGGAGCAAATTTAGAATTATAAATTTCTAATCAATGGAGCAATTATTTTTAATTTCTTGTCCACCTTTGGAGTGACATCATGGCAAGGTAAATACACAACCCAAACCTTTACCAAAGTGGTCTTGCCCTTTAAGGCAGGTTTTATGATTTTTGGCATCATACTCAAAGAGACCTGCATACGAGAGCACCCGATGATGTACAACTTCATCAATCATTCTGATGTTACACGATGGACCTTGTCTCTGGTACTCTTACCTGTACCAGTCCTAATGGTTGTCAGATGTTCTGGTCTTGTACTGGCCTTTCCACAAATAAATGAAACAATCTTTTTGTATCTTGTTGTATCAACCCTACTCAGTCTTCTTGATGAGACTGGTGCAGGTATGCTCTCACTATCAACATTTGCAACTGCTCATTATCGTTGTTCTTACTGGAGTAGTTTGCTCTATCATGACACATGATAAGATATACAACCTTTATTTTTAAGGAAAGTTTATCAGGGTTGTATGAACATCATCATCTCTCTGTTGAGCAACATTATTGAAGTCCTTCTGCTGTGGGCTTTTTGACATATGGATCTTGTTTTTTTCCTTTTTCTAAATGTTTACTGTACCACAGATGATACAAAGATTTCAATCCAATTTTTGTACATCACACTCCATTCCGGTTAAATGAAAAAGATACACTTCAGAATTTGCACAGTATCTATGTTGTTACGTACACTACTGTCTGTTACACTCTATGTACAGTAACCATATTGTTGCCAGTGATACTAATTAAGGCTCTATTCCATTCTTGTGAAACAGAGTCAGGGTGCTGCTATTGTCAATGTTCATGTGTCAATGACATGCTCTGTAACACTAAATTAAACTTTAAGCTAGGTCACTCTTCAGCTAGCTGATTAACTACTTGATTTGGCAAGGTCCTTCTCATCTTTTCACATTCCAAAATATTTGCAATGATTTACCTGTCAGTTTATGAAGAAGCCCATGTTGGCAATTAGATAGAGCAGGTGGAGCTCAATACTGTAGTATAACTTTACTGTAACCAAATATGTTAAATTGTATAAACTCTACATAACTGAATGACTTGCTGTTATGAGGGTAACTTTGAGCATCAAATAAATAAAACTAATCGGTGTGATACTGTAGATTATAGATAGTTTCATGTTCTCCCCATTTGGGACACCATATACGTTTAGTGGCATAGCTCCATGAGTATTAAAGCTACTTTTACAATGGGTTAGCAATTGGTATTGCTGGATTCAGTAGAACCACACCTTTCCAACAAGACATCATATGTCTTGTTATGACAATCCATGTCAGAGTCACAACAAAGTAAAGAAAACATTTCTTTAGATTTACATTTCCGCCTATTGTAAGTATGTGTTCAAATGACTGTATCTCCTAGTTACATTCAGAGCTTCCATTGTGAATCTACATGAGTTTATATGCCTCAACCCCCAGACGGCCAGGCTTTATTTTTAGTTTGGGGTGTATAACTTTATATATCAATTTCGCCACTTTGCTGTAAAATATGTTTATACAACAATCCATTTCATGTATGGGAGACCTTAGAGATGAGGAAAAAACATGTTGTGTTTGGTCCTACCTCCGGGAGGGGTATCCCAATTTTTGTCACTAGCCTACAGGTGCCTCATCCAGAGAAAACACATTAGAACCGCGATGGCCCCTTGTCTTCCAACAGCATGTGAATATACCATTTCTCGCCAAAAATGCACGCTTTTCTTACCTTTTCAACTGGCCACAGAAGATTTATATCCCTTATGACTTATGATCGCTTGTCCGACTGTTTGTAATCACACATGGTACGTGTGTGCATCGGCCAGAGAAAAATATTCCAAACGGAATATTCCCTTCTCCTGCAGCAGCATGTTGAAAATAGGATGTCTCACGAAATACAGGGGAAAAAAAGTCAACTCATGATAGAGCCATTTTAATGAAAAAGTTAAACAGGAAGTGGACGGAGGCGGAAATCTTCGGATGACGTTATTTCCAGATCCGGGTGAGTGGAAAGTGAAACTGATCACTCGGGTGACAGAGAACAGAACGATTAAAAAACAATAAGTCGTCCTTGGCAATGAGGCGTTTTACGCGATGTCTCATCATAAGTCGTCCTTGGCAGTAAGAGAGTTAATCCAGAGTGATTTACAGTAAGCAAGCCAACAGTATAAAAGTTACTTCCAAGAAGCATTATGTTACACCATACATATTATCTACCAAACTTTTTGTTTTATGTGTAGATGGTTCTGTTGAGAATAACATGATGTGACCCCCTGACTTTTGGGATGCAACTTTATTTATTTACGTTTTTATTTATCTAATTTTACAATAGGCTATATTTTATACGTGGTTATGAACATTTTATATCATCGTTCAAACATACCCCCCCCCCCCCCCCACTCCCCGATCCAGTATATATCATCTTCTTCTTAATGTGTGGCCGTGCTCTCTTTGTTTGATTTAAATGATCATAAAAGTTTTAATTCATGTGATTACAGACTTACAGAGTACCCTTACAGAAGTTAAGGATGGTGTGTCTTCCCTGAGCTCAGGTGAATTCATCTCACATAAACTTTAATAGATGATTCTGCTGAGAATAACATCATGTGTATCCAGTCTTTTTGACTCTGCCTAAACGTGGCAGAGTACGATTAGCAAAATGTGACAAAACTAAAAAAAATATTCTCTATCAATTCAATGCTTTGTAGGGTGAGTAGGCCTAACTGATAAGGGGGGGAAAAAGTCATTTTGGGGTTGAAATACTCCTTTAATATAATGATTCTGCATTTTATTCTGTGTATCCAGTCTTTTTCATTTTCTCTTAATGGGTGGCCTCACTCTGTTTATGTTTAAGATTATTTAAGTTTTAATTCATGTGATTACAGCCTTGCAGGAGAAGACAAAGAACACAGGTGAATTCATCTCACATAAACTTTAATAAACATAAAACAAAAAGTTCATAAATGTGTAGGATTCCACTCCTACAGACTTTGGTTACTGTAACCAGTGTACCGCCATGTACCGTCATGTACCCCATGTACCCCCTGTACCCTCCAGTACGCCTTGTACCCCATGTACCCCCTGTACCCTCCAGTATGCCTGTACCCCATGTACAATGTGGACCTGGGTTAGGAAACTCAAACAGAAGTCAACAGCAGAATAAGCAAACACACATGTTTCATGGACACAACCCACACACTCAGCTGTGCTGCTCATTCCACAAACGGGGCCATTACAAATGAGGCTACATTTAAAAGCAAAACAATTTACAATATAGACATTTAGCAGACGCTCTTAACTCTTTCACTGCCAGACTTATTTCTGGCTGCGTTTTGGGATGCAACTTTATTATTTATGAATTATGAATTCATGAATGTATTCATTTAATTGTTACATTTGGCTATATTTTATATGTAGTTATGAACATAACACCCCCCCCCCCCCCGATCCAGTCTTTATCATCTTCTTCTTAACACATTGAGTGCCAATCGCGTAGATCTACGCGAACCTATTTAAAGCCGCCACGTGCCAATCGCGTAGATCTACGCGAACCGCCGGTTCGCGTTGATTTCACTCAAAGTGCACTTTCGGAAATTTTTGATCTACTTCCGTTTCCGGTAGCACCACCGGAAACGGAATTATTAGGGATCCGGTTTTGCCGATCCCGTCGGCCCTCGTTCTAATGACGAAACTGAAACTCCATTCTCTCCTTGTAGTTTTTTCTCCTCGCATATCACTGTTTAACGTAAACCGTTCTAACTACAACATGGATGCCCCGTTTGACACGTGGTCTTCACTGGTAGAAGCAGTGAGATGTCCGCGATGTTTACAAACAGTGCACAGCTCAATCTTAAGGATTTTAACAAGGTCTATGGCGACGTGAAAAAAACAACAATAACACGTTGGCACTGGTGAGTACATTTTGAGATTAACGTCTGGCATGGAATGTGTTAATGTGTGGCCGTGCTCTGTTCGTTTGATTTAAATGATTATAAAAGTTTTAATTAATGTGTTTACAGACTCGCAGAATTGCACACAAGACCTGAAGACATTTGACTCAGGTGAATCCATCTCACATAAACTTTAATAGATGATTCTGCTGAGAATAACATGTGTATCCAGTCTTTTTGTCTCTGCCAAAATGTGGCAGACAGGGACGTGTAGAGGGATTTGGAGAGGCAGGGGCTGGAATTTCAAAAGGGCACCTAAAACCCCAAAAATCCAAAAAGGTATGCTGTTTGTAGTTTGTTGTCTGTCAAGACTAGGGCTGTCCCAGACTTGGTATTTATCTAGTCGACTCAGAGTTGGGAGTTTAATGCGACGTGTCGATGAATCGATGATTCTTTTTTATATAATTTTTTTAATATGACCTTATTGGAGGCTACAATTGCAAGTGTTTCAGAAACTTTCATTGCTGATTTAGAGCACATTAGATAGTGAAGTGCAAGAGAGCCATTCTTCTGCCTACACATACGTCATGTCCTAGGGTGCGTTCGGAAATACAGCACTGAGCGCACTGGCCAATACAAACTAATAGGCGAGTGCGCTCCGGTGCGCAATTTCCGAATGCACCTCTAGTATGAGCGAATAGGCGAAGGGGATCAACGTCACGTGATGCCTTTGTTTAGCCCCAAAAAACGTCAGCCGTCCCGAAATCGGGCCAAACAAAGGTGCTTATTGGTCAAAAACCCGGATGTGTGTCTCAAAGAATATGAATATTTTTTGAACATTTAAAAGCAATGAATCCGTTAACTACATGACGGCAGACTGCTTATTTTAATTGACAACAATCCTGTGGAGGACTACATACAGTTTGGAGCACAACGGTACTGTATCAAAGAGCTATGTTGCAGATCCAGTAGTCGCTGGTACAAGACAAAATAAATGACAGTAAAGAGAAAAGACCGAAATGTTGTGTACCTGATAATTGCACAGTCAACTTTTTATCAGAGCAGAGCTACAGCTGGAATTAAAAATGTACTTAAGTGAAAGTACAAAAGTATTGGTATCAAATGTTCATCCTCTCTTTTATTCCCTCACCAGTTGATCAAGGAAATGTCAACACAACAAGTAAGTGGTGTGTGTGTGCGTGCGTGCATGTGTGGATGCTTGCGTGGTAAATGTATCTATATGATCACAATGCTCTGTGCTTTTGTGATAGAGAGCGTGGTCAATTAATTTGTGCAATTCTGTTTGCACAAGTTTTTCAACAATGGAAAATCTAATGATATGATATTATAAAACTAATGTTAAACTCTTCTATTTCCGATCTGAACAATAAACAAAATAGGAAATTGAAAATGTACATGTTCTTTCAATATTACGTTTCCAAAAACAAATGACTTGGATAATGACTCGTCTTCCCATTTCTAATATTGTGCTCTGACTTAAGAATTTCCATCAGACACAACTGGTGTGACCGGGAAGTGAATTGAGGTTGCTACACGACAGCTGTATGTATGCTGTTTGTAGTTTGTTGTCTGTCAAGACTAGGGCTGTCCCCGACTCGGTATTTATCTAGTCGACTCAGAGTCAGGAGTTTAATACGACGTGTCGACGAATCGATGATTCGTTTTTATATACTTTTTTAATACGTTTTTATAGTCTTTATGACCTTATTGGAGGCTACAATTGCAAGTGTTTCAGAAACTTTCAGTGCTGATTTAGAACACATTACATAGTGAAGTGCAACAGAGCCATTCTTCTGCCTACACATACGTCAAGTGAGCGAATTGGCGAAGGGGATCAACGTCACGTGATGCCTTTGATTAGTCAAAAAAAACGTCAGCTGTCCCGAAATCGGGCCAAACAAAGGTGCTTATTGGTCTTCGCTTTCTAGTCACTGCTCTCACTGCCGCTGTCACTGCTCTCAACTGTTGCAGACAGTGTGTATCCTGTTGCATTTAGTTGCCAGTCCCTGACAACGAAACCCTATGTAGCATGGAACTGCCTTCTTTGAACAGGAGCAGTTCTTCTGGCAGCCTTTGGTACATTGACATGAGATTGTCTTGTTCATCGACACAGGCTAGGCTGGCTGTGTAGATGGAACTGGAACTGCATTTCCATTATCCACAGACCATCCACATTCTGTGCATGAAGGAATTTGTGGCTTGTGCATTCTCGTCAATGATGGATGCCAGGATCAGCCCTTTTCAGGTGCTGGAGAAATGCTTTCTCTGTTGGGGGTAGCTTTAGAGCGTTGATCTGTTCAAGAACTTGCTGTCAGTTTGCCCGGATCAGATTCCTCAAAATGATCAGCTTTCTGTGAGTAGCGAACGTATAAAGTTTATTTTGACAGTGTAGACATTGTGCACCCATTCAAATGGGAAAAATACACGTACAGTTTAGGGGTTTCACAGAATAGTCAAATATTCAAATATCAAAACCACTAATCGATGGTGTATATTTTATTTTTTGTTTAATTAACTAGTAGCAATATATCTACAGCAGACATGCAGCTGTGAGCTCTGGTGTCGGTAGTTCTCGTAATCCATTCATGGTTAATTTGTCAAATAATTTCAAACTGTACGTGACGTTGTGCCGTCACTCAATGTAGTTGGGGTGCTAAAACAGCAGCTAAAGAAGCAGAAAGAACATGGCTCTATGCTCAATGCTGACAACAGTGTGTAAATACTTTACTTTACTTACTATTGGTGAGTTTATTACTGTATTAGATTGGAGACACACATGCCGTGACGTCCAGGGTAGCCAAGTGGTACAGTAGCAGTCACTTATTCCTGTTGCCAAGTATATCCACTGTTAAGGCGGTTACACACCGGCGAATATGCGAAAATAAGCAAAATTCGGACTCGTTCCGAATAATTAAAAGACGCTTTTTTCGCTCCGCAAAACTGGTGTGGAAGCTTGCATTGACTTTATAAGGTTTATTCGCATGAAAAAAATCGCCCCGGTGTGTAAGGACCTTAAGTCTTGGATCAAGACTATCATAGATGTATTTTATGGAGTCTGACTTTGCTTTCGTATCTATGATAGTCTTGGTCTCTATCGCCCCTAGTCACTGCACATCCGGTATTACACTTGATGAAAACAGGATTTTAACGAGGAAATAAAATGGCGTTCAGCAGGGCAGGAATTTCATGGCGACCACGCCGGCCATGGCCATAGCCCTCTTTGGCCGTGTGCCCCTCGAAAGATTACATGCCCTACGGCCACAGTATTTTATTATTTATGTTATTCCTGACTATAATATACTGTACTTTAATTTGCACATTTTCATTTGTGTTTTGTTATTAACTTCAAAGGAAGAAACAGCTTTTTAGGTGGTGGTTACTGTTGAAAATGGACAGTGTACCTTATTTTAACCTTTTAAATGAGACTTGTCTGGCCCTGTTAAACACCTAATTCAAGAAGAGGGAGGAACACAGGGTAATATAACAGGGGAGGTAGAAGCACACAGGTGGACTATATCCTATGAAGGAGGTACATAGCAGGGGAAAGCGTAGCAAGGTAGAACCGGCTGGTGCTCTGTAGGATGACCCTGGAGTGCAAGCAGGGGCAGACAGTGAAGGCAGAGAAAAAGGTGGTAGAAATTGAAGGAGGAAGAATACTGGGTGGAGTTCAGGGAGGAGTTAAGGCAGTGAAGAGCTGCCGAATGACAGGGAAACTACGGTAGAAATGGTAAGGGAGACAGCTAAGAAAGTACTTGAAGACTCTTCGGGACAAAGGAAGGAAGACAAGGAGACCTGGTGGTGGAATTAGGGAGTTCAGTGAAGCATACAGAGGAAGAGGGTGGCGAAGAAGAATTGGGATAGTCAGAGAGACGAAGTAGGAAGGAGTAAGGGGGATGATGGGGGGGTAGTGAACCAGAAAGTGATGGAGATTGGGAAGGAGGAAGTGAGGGCAGCTATGAAGAGGATGAAAAATGGGAAGGCAGTTGGTCTCCAGACCAGAGGCGTATGTGCCGTAGAGGCAAGGGTGGGTGCCGCCACCCTAAGTGCGATCTCGCCTCCCAGAAAACAGTGACCTTTGTGCTCGGGCCTTGGCCCAGTTAATGGAGCTCTTGCCCAGGCTATAGCTGCTGAAAGACGGAGGCGAGAAATAATAATCTGCTCCTCCGACAACAATAGATACATTGGCTGCCCCATTCGCACCTTTTACCAAGCTACAAGCTGCCGACTCGTGCATATCAATGGTACTGTAGTCTGTAGGTAGGCATAGGCTACTGTCAGATGTCCTGAAGCAGTCCAAAAGAGAATGGATTCATGAATTAAATTACAGAGGTGACGTGACTAGCGACTATAGCTGTCGAGTCTGTTTGGCTCTGTGTGTGTGTGTGTGTGTGTGTGTGTGTGTGTGTGTGTGTGTGTGTGTGTGTGTGTGTGTGTGTGTGTGTGTGTGTGTGTGCGTGTGTGTGAGTCAGCAAGAGGATGGAGATTAGATTAACAAAATGGTTTCACATTACAGTGTGGACTCTACGTCTAAGGTGTGTGTGTGTGTGTGTGTGCGTGCGTGCGTGCGTGCGTGCGTGCATGTGTGGATGCTTGCATGGTAAATTTAACTATACCATCACAATGCTCTGTGCTTTTGTGATAGAGAGTGTGGTCAATTAATTTGTGCAATTCTGTTTTTTCAACAATCTAATCTAATTATATTATATTATAAAACAAATGTTCAACTCTGATATAAATGCATCTGTGTACCTTCTGTTCATTCTATTTCCGATCTGAACAATAAACAAAATAGGAAAATGAAAATGTTTTTTCAATATTACGTTTCCAAAAACAAATGAAAACATGGATAATGACTCATCTTCCCATTTCTAATATTGTGATGTGACTTAATTAATCTATCTCTATCCTCGATTTAATCTTCTTTACACCTGTAATCCTGTGATGTGACAATAAAGTTGTCTGATTCTGCTTCTGGTGTTTCAGAGATTAAACCAGTGGTGCCTGATTCATCCATCCAGACTGCAGGGTCTTCAGGTGGGTCTTTTGTTTTATGAACAGATATTAAACTAGGAAAATAGTGAAAATAGCCATCTACAAGTTCACAACATGTTGTGATGCAACACGTTGTGAGCTTGTAGATCGGTTATTTCCACTATTCATCATACAAGGAAGTATATAGGGCCTAAAGGAGCACTTCACCCATTTTCAACCTATTTTCATAAATAATTGGTCCACCCATTATAAAATGGCACCAGTTCTGTTAATTCAGTCGGCTGACAGTTCATAAACCTTTCTACAAATGACATCATCAATAGGCAGGTTTGGTCATTTCCAATCTGGGAATATGAATCCGTTTTGAGAGATAAGGTCATTTTAAACAAGATTTCAAACTTTTTGCAAACTATTAATGCAATTGTAGTGGAAAGAGTTATAGAATGCCAAATGTGTGTATTATTTTGTATTTCATGAACCTTACTTTCAATCTTGGCCTGAATGCATTGTCATCATTCCCAAGATAGCTCCACACCAATGTGCTAACTCTGACTTGACTGCAGCTGTCATCTTCTCCTATGTGAATGTCTTTTTGGGGTCTTAGCGACTTGTGTCGCTAAGACCGCGCAGATGACCTTTTGCTTGCCTTTGACGCAGTGGATTGGCTATCCATGGTTTGAATGAACATTAGACACAACATTTCTGCCATGGGGTTCAACATTAACCTCACCACCATTGTATTTGTCACAGTCATGAGCAGCAACGGAAAACTGAATATCAACCACCTCATTGTCAAAGTCAACATCTGGGCAACTTTGAACATACCACCTGTCCATTTCCTCAATAAAACCATCAAAACTCAGCATACATTTTGCACCATATTTGATGAGCATTTTTGGCTTCATCATACACACCCATTAATTCACAAAATGTACCTTTTGCCTCATTTAAATATTGTTCATAGTTCATCAAGGCAGCAATGTCTTTGGGGTTAGACAGCTACTCAACTAAGTTTTTCGCTCCCTCTCCAAACTGTTTATTTTGTTGGATGTCATTTTGACCATGCGTTTTCCCACAGCCCCATCCCCACCACACTCAAGTTCAACCTCTTCATCAGCGCAAGTTTGCGCCTCCCCTTTCTCCAGAAAGAAAGAAAGAAAGAAAGAAAGAGTTCTGTGTTCAACCCGCAATACAGTCTTGGGTTTTGAGCAGATTTTCTATCTAAAATGAGTTAACTAGCAAAATTGGAGACAGACACAGCCCCAGCGCAAGTATGTCCTGCATTTTAGATCATGCTTCATAAATGATATACATAAATAGGGCTCTTAAATGTTATTCTCTCTCTCATGTACTATCAAGTGCCAGAACACCTGATTTCCAGGCTGGCCTGCTGCACTGGAATACTTTACCTTATGTTGGACTAGTCTCATTATTCTGGATTATTTGGATTTACCTATGAGAACTGTGGATTTATGGATTTACCCTATGTGGATTTACCTTTCCTTCTTGCACAAAGACCTATGGGCGCCTGAGTTTGTCTTTGCATGGGGGTGCACAAAGAGAGTCACACACGCACGCCGATTTCACGTTGGCCACGTTACCCACCTCCAGCCAATGTCAGTCAGTTCTGTTCATAACCAGTGGTGGAAAAAGTACTCACATGTTTTACTTAAGTAAAAGTCTCAATACTGCAATGTAGAAATACTTACAAATAAAAGTCCGGAATTAAAAATGTATTTGAGTAAAAGTACAAAAGTGTTGGTACAAAAAAGTTCTGCATTGTGAGTACTTTTACTCACAATTTACATTGCAACGCATTGTAGATCGGCCATTTTCAAATGGCCGAAATGTATATAGGGCTGAAGATCTACAAGCTCAGATCTGCTATTTTCAAAAGATTTTTATACATTTAGTCAGGGGATATTAGCAGAAAGATTTCCAATCTTGGAATAAATTCCTTACCAAAAAAAATCTTCACCAATGTGTTTGTAAAGGTGTCTAGTAACACATCTCACAAAGACTGAGATTCAGTTTCCCTAGGAGAATTTTGCACCAAAACCACTCCTTGGGCTAAAAACGGCCATAGCCATCCTTGTCCAGGTATACTTTTTGTGTAAAAGCCCATTGAGATTGGGCTGTTTTTAGCCCAAGGAGTGGTTTTGGTGCAAAACAAATGCTTGCAATGGATTCAGAATCATAAAAACACCCTAGTTTGACCCCTCACATGTTACTTAAAACAGAATTAAAATTAGATTTTTTTTGCCCTGCATGGAAATGCAGGGAAATGGTGGGTACCCCAACTTTCAGCAGCTGTCAAAAATTCCCCTGACTAATTTGAAAACTTGAAATGGGACATTCTGCATAATGAGTACTTTTACTTTTTATACTTTAAGTACGTTTTATACTTTTGTACTCTTACTCTTGTACTTACGGCACGGCGGCCAATTCTGCATATTGATACATTCTGTAGCCTACTCACCATAGATGTCCCTCCAACGTCCAAACATCTCCTAAATTCATCATTTCCAGTTGATAACATGCTATCTAAATGACATTTCAACGTCTCATAAATCCACCGTTGTTTTCAACGTGAAACTAGTGTTGCCAATTATGCGAGAGAGAAACCAGGTCTATGAATACATGCGCAAATCCATCGATTAACAAGCAGACTTGGCTTATTATTCGATAATACCTGGCAACCAGTGTTGCCAGGTATGTGCGAGAAAAACTAGCGGTAGCATGGGGGTGCAATGGCTCCCTTGTGCTACCATAGGGAGGCGCCAGTGCTACGCAGGGACGTGCAGAGGGATTTGGAGAGGCAGGGGCTGGAATTTCAAAAGGGCACCTATTGGTTTATTTTTTTTTTACAATGACCATACTTTTAGACCCGAAAACCCCCCAAAATCCAAAAAGGTATCATTACGTGCTTAATGTCCTCAAAGTCACTCACCCAACAAGCTTTGAACTGAGCAGATTGGACCTTCCTTTCCAGAGATAATTGCCAAAACATCTTGAAAACGGCCACTTTCGCCGGTTTTCGATCGCCGATTTTCGATTGAGTTTTGGCCATTTTCGCCCGTTTTTCTTTAATAACATGGGCTAGGAAGGCCGTACGGCAACCTGAGGAAAGTTCACTTTGAGCTGCATCCAACACATCCACTGCCATTTCCGTCTGCCTTACCGGTAGGCCACTAGGGGCAGTTGAAAATGTATTTTTTATTTTATTTATTTTTCAGTCTGGAGAGGGCACTTTTTTTTACCGACGGGTAAAAGGGCAGGTGCTCAAGCCCCCTTTCATGTCTATGTGTGCACATGCCTGCAGTGGCAGAGTACGATTAGCAAAATGTGACAAAACAAAAAAAGATTCTCTATCAATTCAATGCTGAGAAGCTTACATCCATGCAGGTGGACCACAACATGGTGGCCTGGATATCTCACCCTGAGGCCACAATATGTCCGGCTACAAGGCTGCCAGTCCCGGGTGGAAATGGGTAGCACCGGAGTTCCTCAAGGAACAGTGCTGTCACCCTTTCTGTTTACCATCTACACTTCTGACTTCAGCTTCAGATCTGGAACATGCCATCTCCAGAAGTTCTCAGATGACTCTTCTATTGTGGGTTGCATCACTGAGGACAATGACGAGGAGTACAGAGGTGTGGTGGAGAACTTCACCAAATGGGCTGAACATAACCACCTACTGCTGAACACAAAGAAGACAAAAGAGCTGGTGATTGACGCCAGACGGAGCAAGAGGAGAACCCCAGCACCCATCACCATCCAGGGGGAAGAGGTGGAGACCATGGACTCCTACAAATTCCTGGGCGTCCACCTGAACAAGGATCTGGACTGGAGGAACAATGCAGATGCTGTGTACAAAAAGGGACAGAGCAGCCTCCTGAGGAGGCTCAAGTCCTTCAATGTGTGTAGTAGGCTATTGTCTATGTTTTATCAATCCGTTGTGTAGCCAGCATCTTATTTTATGCAGTGGTATGCTGGGGTGGGGGCATCAAGGCTAGGGAGCTAAACAGGCTCAACAAAATCATCAAGAAGGCCAGCTCTGTGGTTGGCCTCCGCATGGAAGGGCTGCAGTCAATCGCAGAGAGGAGGATTATGGACAAACTAAATTCCATCCTGGCTAACCCCTCCAACCCACTCTATGGCGAGCTGCAGGATAGGGTGAGCACCTTCAGCCAGAGGTTCACTCTCCCCCCGAACATGCACACTGAGCGGTACAGACTCTCATTCATGCCAACTGCCATCAGACTCTACAATGCTTAAGAACTCCCCCTAAATGCATGTTGTCGACCCTGGTCTATGTTATGTCCATCTGTTTCGTTGGGTTTTTGTTTGTCTGTTGGTTACTTATTTATTGTTACACTGTGCTGCTGTGACACCAATCCCCTTGGGGATTAATAAAGTATTTCTCATCTCATCATCTCATCTCATCTTTGTGGGGTGAGTAGGCCTAACTGATGGGGGAAAAAGTCATTATGGGGTTGAAATACTCCTTTAATATAATGATCCTGCATTTTATTCTGTGTATCCAGTCTTTCACATTTTCTTTTAATGGGTGGCCTCACTCTGTTTATGTTTAAGATTATTTAACTGACTATTAAAGTTTTAATTCATGTGATTACAGAATGGCAGGAGGTGGTGTCGAACCTGACGACAAAGTACTCAGGTGAATTCATCTCACATAAACTTTAATAAACATAAAGAAAAAGTTCTTAAATGTCTAGGATTCCACTCCAACAGACTTTGGTTACTGTAACCAGTGTACTGCCATGTACCGTCATGTACCCCCATGTATCACCTTTTACCCCCATTTACCTCCATGTACCCCCCCCTCCCATGTACCCTCATGTACCCCCTGTACCCTCCAGTACGCCTTGTACAATGGGGACCTGGGTTAGGAAACTCAAAACAAAAGTCAACAGCAGAATAAGCGAACACACATGTTTCATGGACACAACCCACACACTCAGCTGTGCTGCTCATTCCACAAACGGGCCATTACAAATGAGGCTCCATTTAAAAGAGAAAAAACATTTACAATTTACAATATAGACATTTAGCAGACGCTCTTAATCCAGAGTGACTTACAGTAAGCAAGCCAACAGTATGAAAGTTACTATCAAGAAGCATTGTGTTACACCATACATATTATCTCCCAAACCTTTTGTTTTATTATTATTACTGCCCTGAAGAAAGAGAACTCAGGTGAATTCATCTCACAGAAACTTTAATAGATGATTCTGCTGAGAATAACATCATGTGTATCCAGTCTTTTTGTCTATGCCAAAACGTGGCAGAGTACGATTACCAAAATGTGACAAAATTAAAAAACATATTCTCTATCAATTCAATGCTTTGTGGGTGAGTAGGCCTAACTGATTGGGGGAAAAGTCATTTTGGGGTTGAAATACTCCTTTAATATAATGATTCTGCATTTTATTCTGTGTATCCAGTCTTTTTCATTTTCTCTTAACTCTCTCAGTGCCAAGCCCCGAGTTATCCCGAGTTTTAGGGTTATACCCTCAGTGCCAGAACGAGAAATCCTGAGTTAAAAAAAAATATATATATATATAAAACGTTTTTTTCAAGTTCGCAATAATTTTTTCATTTAATTGGCACTGAAAGAGTGGGTGGCCTCACTCTGTTTATGTTTAAGATTATTTAACTGACTATTAACGTTTTAATTCATATGATTACAGACTTGCAGGAGAAGGTGTTGAAACTGCAAGACGTGATCTCAGGTGAATTCATCTCACATAAACTTTAATAAACATAAAACAAAAAGTTCATAAATGTGTAGGATTCCACTCTAGACTTTGGTTACTGTAACCAGTGTACCGCCATGTACTGTCATGTACCCCATGTACCCCCTGTACCCTCCAGTACGCCTTGTACCCCATGTACCCCCTGTACCCTCCAGTACGCCTTGTACCCCATGTACAATGGGGACCTGGGTTAGGAAACTCAAAACAAAAGTCAACAACAATAAGCAAACACATGTTTCATGGACACAACCCACACACTCAGCTGTGCTGCTCATTCCACAAACGGGCCATTACAAATGAGGCTCCATTTAAAAGAGAAAAACTATTTACAATTTACAATATAGACATTTAGCAGACGCTCTTAACTCTTTCACTGCCAGACATATTTCTGGCTGCATTTGCCCACTGCCAGCAATTTCCGTTTTTTTTATCCTTTCAACTGGTCACAGAAAATGTATATTAATTATGATCACTTGTCCGATCGTTTGTAAACACAAACGGTATCCGGGTGCCTCATCCAGAGAAAACACATTACAACCATGATGGCCCCTTGCCTTCTAACAGCATGTGAATATACCATTTCTCGCCAAAAATGCACGCTTTTCTTACCTTTTCAACTGGCCACAGAAAATGTATATCCCTTATGATCACTTGTCCGACTGTTTATGAATTTAATTTACAGTAGCCCATATGTTATATGTAGTTATGAACATAACACCCCCCCCCCCCCCCCGATCCAGTCTTTATCATCTTCTTCTTAATGTGTGGCCGTGCTCTGTTTGTTTGATTTAAATGATTATAAAAGTTTTAATTAATGTGTTTACAGCCATGCAGAATAACACGTCAGACCTGAAGACACGGAAATCAGGTGAATTCATCTCACATAAACTTTAATAGATGATTCTGCTGAGAATAACATCATGTGTATCCAGTCTTTTTGTCTCTGCCAAAACGTGGCAGACAGGGACGTGTAGAGGGATTTGGAGAGGCAGGGGCTGGAATTTCAAAAGGGCACCTAAAACCCGAAAAATCCAAAAAGGTATCATCATTACCTGCTTAATGTCCTCAAAGTCACTCACCCAACAAGCTTTGAACTGAGCAGATAGGACCTTCCGTTCCAGAGATAATGGCCAAAACATCTTGAAAACGTCCACTTTCGCCGGTTTTCGATCGCCCATTTTCGATTGAGTTTTGGCCATTGTCGCCCGTTTTTCTTTAAAAACACGGGCTAAGAAGTAGGGCATTCACAGAATAGTCGAATATTCGAATATTCGAATATCAAACCGACTATTCGACTATCAAACCACTATTCGACTATTCGAAGAAATAGTCGAAGAAGAATTTTTCTTTTTTAGATTTTCTTTTTTTTAGTGGCTTTTCTAGAGCAGACACGCAGCTGTGAGCTCTGGTGTGACGTCAACTCGCATTCCTTGAGTCGAGTCATCAATGTAATAAAAAAACTTTTTTTTTTTTTTTTTTTTTTTTTTTTTTTTATAATCAAACCGAATAATCGACTATTCGAATACTTTTGGGTCGAATAATTCGAATACCATAAATCACTATTCGTTAATGCCCTACTAAGAAGGTCGTACCGCGAAAAACTAGTTACCTGAGGAAAGCTCACTTTGAGCTGCATCCAACAATCCACTGCCATTTCTGTCTAATGAAGAAAATGTAATACATTTTTTCAGTCTGAAGAGTGCACTTTTTTTTACCGACGGGTAAAAGGGCAGGTGTTCAAGCCCCCTTTCATGTCTATGTGTGCATGTGCCTGGTGCTACGTATGTCTTTATATCCCATACCAGATACCCTGCTCTAGTGAACTGCACCAGCTGCTACTTTTAATCTCACCTCATGGTGGCATGTTTATGTACACATCTGCATGATGCGATTGTTTTAAACATCATGTACATGCCTGCTACTATATATCTCTGCTGTCCGGTAGAAACCAGCTTTAGCAGAAAGTTTGAGGATCCAATGGAGTTAGCTGGTTTTGTCAGAAGTGCCTTTTAATGCTTTTCGTTGTTTCAATATTTTTTTTACCACACACAGACGTAAATGGTGTCCAATGGCCCTGATTTATGGGAAAAAAATGCAAAAGCGTCAAAATGGTGTTAGCTGGTTTCTGCCGGACAGCAACAATATGCTATTTGTATGCAGTACATGTACAGTATATATCGTTTTTATTATTTGACCTGTTTCTATCCCGTTTTTCTCCTGCTCCTACTCTTAATCTATCTCTATCCTCTATTTCATCTTCTTTACACTAAATCCTGTGATGTGACACTAAAGTCACACCCAGCGTCTTCAGGTGGGTCTTTTGTTTTATGGATGAACAGATATTAAACTAGGAATGGAAAATTCAAATTGTTTTAAAAATAGTGAAAATAGCCATCTACATGTTCACAACATGTTGCATCACAACATGTTGTGAACTTGTAGATCGGCTATTTTCACTATTCGTCGTAAAAGGAAGTATATAGGGCCTAAAGGAGCACTTCACCCATTTTCAAGCTATCTTCATAAATGATTAGTCCACCAGTTCAGTAAGATATGTTTATTCAGTCGGCTGTGGACAGTTCAGAAACCTGCCTACAAATGACATCATCAGTAGGCAGGTTTGGTCATTTCCAATCTGGGAATCTGAATCTGTTTTGAGAGATCAGGTCATTTCAAACAATATTTCAAACTTTGTATTTATTTGTATTATGTAATTGTAGTGGAAAGAGTTATAGAATGCCAAATGTGTGTATTATTTGTATTTCATGAACCTTACTTTCAATCTTGGCCTGAATGCATTGTCATCATTCCCAAGATAGCTCCACACCAATGTGCTAACTCTGACTTGACTGCAGCTGTCATCTTCTCCTATGTGAATGTCTTTTTGGGGTCTTGGCGACTCGTGTCTGGCTAGGTAACGGGTAATTTCGTACATGAACTGCGTTAAACATAGTTGTTGTAGTTATTATAGTGTCCTGCACCACAAGGTGCCCAGCCTGTAGCAGTGTCTGTCAGTATAGCATGCTTGTTATACTTATGCCCATTTAGGGAAGATTTCTTTGTGTAAAATGTATAAAATGGCAGGGTCCCCACGGTCATGAAATTAGAAAAACCTTTTCCAGTCCTGGAAAAGGTTTGGAATTTATCAAGGGTCCTGGAATGTATCAAGGGTCCTCGAACAATATTTGGCTATGCATTGTTTTTGGCTAATGATTTTGTTAATAAAAATATTTTCCAAAACATGTATAACATTACACGAAATATGTAACATAAGTAGTTTTTCGCCGAACGGGCAGCATGAATGCAGCCTAATGTATACCGGATGTGACAAAAATAACAGATCTACAAGCTCACAACGTGCTGCTGTGTGATGATGCGTAGTTAGTACATTTGGCAAGAAATTTGGAATAGAATTATACAGTACCATTCTATATTCTATGCTTTATTTTTGCTACACACATCTGTGGCAATAAGTCAGTGTTTCTCAAAGCGGGTGCCGTGACACAAGTCCAGAGGTGCCACAGAATGTTTTGATGATATTTGGAATTGACCAATTCTCTTCAGTTAATCTTAGACTGTCAGAGTTTCTCTATAACAGTCTGTAGCCTCTGCCAGTGTTTTCTAAGCTAGTACTTAGAAAAAATTTTAATTTTTTTGTCCGTTCATTTTTTAACACATTGAATGCCAAAAACGGTCCGGACCGTTTTTGAGGGTCCAAACGAGAAGTGCCGAAAACGGTCCGGACCGTTTTTGACCCAATTCTATTTTTATACGAGTGGCCCACGTGGGGCGCTAAAACGAAACTTTGACATCACCCAAGGAGTTTCTGA
The DNA here is from genome assembly GCF_963280865.1 of Gymnoscopelus braueri. Lineage (NCBI taxonomy): Eukaryota > Metazoa > Chordata > Actinopteri > Myctophiformes > Myctophidae > Gymnoscopelus > Gymnoscopelus braueri. Next base: position 38,685,328 of record NC_137620.1, on the reverse strand, counting down.
GAAGAAGAGCCTGGATGTGGCTCCATGTCAAAAATCCTTCCGGTCGGCGTTTTCAATGTTATCTCCTTGACTAAAAGCTTAATATCTCCATTTCTTTTTAATGTGGTGAAAACGAGCCGTTTTCGATCGGCGATCACGCTGCAATGGAGGGTCGCGTTGGAAATATTATTGTTCCAGGCGTTAGTCGGGACCCTCCGCCGTCTCGCACGCACGCTTTGTTTACATGCACTTCCGCGTCTGGGCTTCTCACAGCACGAAACGTATAACGCAAGTGGATGGAAGAGATGCAGGCACTCAACGTATAATATTTTAATAAACCTCTGGCACCCAATGTGTTAACATTGAAGTGAATGGAGCAGCAACTTTTTGGAAAATGTTATCTCCTGGTTCTTTGGGACGAACGGAAAAACGTTTTTGGCAGATAATGAGTTAAACCACTTACACCACATCTCTAAGACGAAAATAGCAGATCTACAAGCTTGTCATTGTCAGCTTGTAGATCCGATTTTTTGCTAAATGTATCTTAGCGGGGAAGATTTATGTACTCATTTTATGTATATGACATAAATGTAAGGTGCTATAAAGTATGAAAAAGGTTATTTACAGGGTTCAATGTACCAATTGCCATGGTGTTTTATGTTATACTGTTTGAATGGGATGTGAATGGATGACTGAACGCTGTGGAGGAAGCTTGTGGCATGTGTTGTGCACTCCCTGGGGGTGGTGATTGAAGTATTCTCACTGATGCAACTCATTCTGTGGTAGCAGATGTGAAATACCATTGTTTCATCCACCACTGCAATTGCCCTCATAATTCACAGGGAACACCAGTGTTATTCTTTGGGAGTGGGGGGGGGACAGACAGCACTTGCCTGCTGCTTATGATATCGATATAAAGCCTTGTATCAATATAATCATCTTTTAACTACTTGTTATATACGTCTAAGTTGACATGTTGTCTGACCGCTGTTTGCACACATTACATTGGAAGTATGAATACCTGAGTCTGAATGCATTAGCAAATTGATGGTCTGTGAAAAAAGTACGGTAGTCTTAAAGTCCTACTGTGTAACTTTTTCAGTTAAAGGAGAATACCGGACAAATTAAGTGTTGTCTTTGATGTCTCGTTACTCACCGACCGACGTGAAAAGTGGCGTTCTTTTTTTCCATAGATTCCCCTGTCGTCATTTTTTAAACCCCCTCCGTTGTCATAATGGGAGCGCGTGGGTTAGGGAGATTCGTCACTTAATTTGTCCGGTATTCTCCTTTAAGTTATTTTTGATATGATCTTTCACTGGTACATTTTCACTATAACCCCCACATACTGTAAAGGTGTTTTTTGTCCTAGAGCAGGGATGGGCAACTGGCGGCCCGTGCCCATCCCTGCTCTAGGATCATCCCCTCTCTTAAAGGATCAGTTTCCTGTTGGATTTCATAATGAAGAAACTGTTGAATTTCATAATGATTTGTTAAAGACAGGGTCCCCACGGTCATGAAATTCCTGGAAATATTTCCAGTCCTGGAAACCTAGAGGCGGCAAAACATTCCACTTATTGGTTATCAACAACAGATGAACATTGATATGAACCAGAATGAACAGAAGTTGAATACAATATAATCCTCCACTTGGCTAGAACCAAAATTGTAATGAATATAATGTCAACACATTTAGGTATCAATGTAATTGTCATAGCAGCTATTTTGAGTACGTGTTTCGCTTTCTAGTCACTGCTCTCACTGCCGCTGTCCAGGGTTTCCGCTAGACATTTTTTGGGCCGGCCACCTTGACCGACAGGATTATATTTTACCGGTCAAAGAATACATTTATCAGCCATAGTATAATTAACGTCACATGCATTGTTTGCAGATGCATGCACCCAACTGATCATTACACCTTGTTACATTAGCGCTGTGCTTCTTTCCACTTTGTCACAGATGCGATCTGTTCCTGTTTTTATAGTTAACTAAATGTTATCTAATCTACTCCATCATGCAGAGATGTCGCTTACCAAAAAATAACTGAACAAAGTGGCCGTGAGTGAACTGCTGTGCGACACCGTACGGCACAGTATAAACAAATTAATATATGTTTTGGGCTTTACATTCTCATTCAACCTTAATATGCAAAACCTACAGCTTTTGTTTAGTTTTGTTAATGTTTTACATGAATGATGGCGCAAGGGAGGTTGATCACTTTCCTTAGTTGCCTGCAATGTGTCTCACCAACTTTCACCACTTTATCCATTGCAGACAGACAGTCACTGTGCTTGCTTGTATAATATCCACGACCCATACGAGTTTGGGTTTTGACAGTTTTTATTATCGTCAATTGGGTCCGGCTTGGTTCAGATTCTATCACGACGAGACCGGAGACCCCGGTTCTGTTTATCATAACACCCGAGCAAACCACCCGTACACAGCGCTGATTAAGAGGAGACGCAGCTGTGTAAAGCTTCATTTGTGCTTCGCCGTATATCTGTGTTGTTGAGTATCGAAAATAGCAGACATACAAGCTCACAACGCGGCGCGTTGTGACGTATTGTGAGCTTGTAGGTCTGATATTTTCAACGCGCAACACCAACTTACGAAGAATAGGCTGATCTATCAGATAACTGCAGCGCAGAGCGCACTGTCTGAGGCACAGCAGCAGCAGGCTGTCGGGAACCCACACTGACATTGTCAGATCATGATAAAAACTTTGATTATGATGGGTTTTAATAGTTGTACTACTTTATCCAAATAATAATATTAATAATAGGTTTAAATTATAAAATAGCCTATTAACAACATTTTCCCAGCCGGCCACGGTGGCCAGTGATGTTTTTAATTAACGGCCAATTAAACATTTTATCAGTCAATGACCGGTAAATACCGGCTAACGGAAACACTGCCACTGTCACTGCTCTCAACTGTTACAGTGTGTATGTATCCTGTTGCCAGTCCCTGACAACGACACCCTACAGCATGTAGCATGGAACTGCCTTCTTTGAACAGGAGCAGTTCTTCTGGCAGCCTTTGGCACATCGACATGAGATTGTCTTGTTCATCGACACAGGCTAGGCTGGCTGTGTAGATGGAACTGGAACTGCATTCCCATTATCCACAGACCATCCACATTCTGTGCATGAAGGAATTTGTGGCTTGTGCATTCTCGTCAATGATGGATGCCAGATCAGCCCTTTTCAGGTGCTGGAGAAATGCTTTCTCTGTTGGGGGTAGCTTTAGAGCGTTGATCTGTTCAAGAACTTGCTGTCAGTTTGCCCGGATCAGATTCCTCAAAATTATCAGCTTTCTGTGAGTAGCGAACGTATAAAGTTTATTTTGACAGTGTAGACATTGTGCACCCATTGAAATGGGAAAAATACACGTACAGTCTAGGGGTTTCACAGAATAGTCAAATATTCAAATATCAAAACCACTAATCGATGGTGTATATTTTATTTTTTGTTTAATTAACTAGTAGCAATATATCTACAGCAGACATGCAGCTGTGAGCTCTGGTGTCGGTAGTTCTCGTAATCCATTGATGGTTAATTTGTCAAATAATTTCATACTGTACGTGACGTTGTGCCGTCACTCAATGTAGGTGGGGTGCTAAAACAGCAGCTAAAGAAGCAGAAAGAACATGGCTCTATGCTCAATGCTGACAACAGTGTGTAAATACTTTACTTTACTTACTATTGGTGAGTTTATTACTGTGTTGGAGGCACACATGCCGTGACGTCCAGGGTAGCCAAGTGGTACAGTTGCAGTCACTCATTCCTGTTGCCAAGTATGTCCACTGTTAGTCTTGGATCAAGACTATCATAGATGTATTTTATGGAGTCTGACTTTTGCTTTCGTATCTATGATAGTCTTGGTCTCTATCGCCCCTAGTCACTGCACATCCGGTATTACACTTGATGAAAACAGGATTTTAACGAGGAAATAAAATGGCGTTCAACAGGGCAGGAATTTCATGGCGACCACGCCGGCCATGGCCATAGCCCTCTTTGGCCGTGTGCCCCTCGAAAGATTACATGCCCTACGGCCACAGTATTTTAGTATTTATGTTATTCCTGACTATAATATACTGTACTTTAATTTGCACATTTTCATTTGTGTTTTGTTAACGTCAAAGGAAGAAACAGCTTTTTAGGTGGTGGTTACTGTTGAAAATGGACAGTGTACCTTATTTTAACCTTTTAAATGAGACTTGACTGGCCCTTTTAAACACCTAATTCAAGAAGAGGGAGGAACACAGGGTAATATGCCGAATGACAGGGAAACTACGGCAAAAATGGTAAGGGAGACAGCTAAGAAAGTACTTGAAGTGTCTTCGGGACAAAGGAAGGAAGACAAGGAGACCTGGTGGTGGAATTAGGGAGTTCAGTGAAGCATACAGAGGAAGAGGGTGGCGAAGAAGAATTGGGACAGTCAGAGAGACGAAGAAAGGAGTAAGAGGGGATGATGGGGGGGTAGTGAACCAGAAAGTGATGGAGATTGGAAAGGAGGAAGTGAGGGCAGCTATGAAGAGAATGAAAAATGGGAAGGCAGTTGGTCTCCAGACCAGAGGCGTATGTGCCGTAGAGGCAAGGGTGGGCGGCGCCACCCTAAGTGCGATCTCGCCTCCCAGAAAACTGTGAAATTTGTGCTCGGGCCTTGGCCCAGTTAATGGAGCTCTTGCCCAGGCTATAGCTGCTGAAAGACGGAGGCGAGAAATAATAATCTGCTCCTCCGACAACAATAGATACATTGGCTGCCCCATTCGCACCTTTTACCAAGCTACAAGCTGCCGACTCGTGCATATCAATGGTCCATTGTGTGACCTGTTAAGTACTGTAGTCTGTAGGTAGTAGAGATGCGCGGATGGGTTTTTTTGTCACCCAAATCCGCGTTAACAAGTTCATTATCCATCCGCCATCCACCCGCGGTAATTATATCATCCTATTTATAGATCCGCACCAACCGCACCAAATAATTGTTATTTTCCTGACGTTAGTTTTCTTATAAACAATGTCACTCACCACTGTCGCGATGCAGTGACTGTATACAATCCACAACCATGGTAACAACAAGCGCATGTCTTCATTCAGTTCATTGAGTTACTTTCGCTTTCAACCACTTTGTTGCCATGTCGGCTTTTTATAAGCTTTTTATAAGCGACTTTTGTTTGGCACTTGTTGTGGGCTTGTTTTCATAGACCTGGCTGCTTATTTCTCTCGCAAGTTGTCGCAACCTGGCAACACTGGCCGGCTGCAAAGCAACATGTAGTGAGCGGCTATTTTGTGCCTGGTGTAAAATGACGTAATATAAAAATACTACAAACGCACACAGTGAAATTTAGTGCTTTTTAAAAGCTATTATAGGTCTATAGATTGATATCATTAATTTAATTCCCGCATTATTTCACCCGCGGTTTATCCAATATTAATTAATAATTATATTTGATTGACCCAAATCCACCCAAACTGCGGTTAACTGCGGCAACCGCGGCTAAAACCGCGATCCGCGCATCTCTAGTAGGTAGGCATAGGCTACTGTCAGATGTCCTGAAGCAGTCCAAAAGAGAATGGATTCATGAATTAAATTACAGAGGTGACGTGACTAGCGACTATAGCTGTCGAGTCTGTTTGGCTCTGTGTGTGTGTGTGTGTGTGTGTGTGTGTGTGTGTGCGCGTGTGTGAGTCAGCAAGAGGATGGAGATTAGATTAACAAAATGGATTCACATTACAGAGTAATGTGTAGAGTTTTGTTCATGTTCATCCTCTCTTTTATTCCCTCTCCAGTTGATCAAGGAAATGTCAACGCAGCAGGTGTGTGCGTGTATGTGTGGATGCTTGCGTGGTAAATTTAACTATACCATCACAATGCTCTGTGCTTTCGTGATAGAGAGTGTGGTCAATTAATTTGTACAATTCTGTTTGCACAAGTTTTTCAACAATGGAAAATCTAATGATATTATATTATATTATAAAACAAATGTTCAACTCTGATATAAATGCATGATCTGTGTACCTTCCGTTCATTCTATTTCCGATCTGAACAATAAACAAAATCGGAAATTGAAATTTTCAATATTACGTTTCCAAAAACAAATGAAAACATGGACAATGACTCATCTTCCCATTTCTAATATTGTGCTCTGAATTAAGAATTTCCATCTGGCACAGAACTGGTGTGACCGGGAAGTGAATTGAGGTTGCTACGCGACAGCTGTATGCTGTTTGTAGTTTGTTGTCTATCCAGACTAGGGCTGTCCCCGACTCGGTGAATCGGTCAACCTAGGTGTACGCAAAGATGATTTTAAACTTGCCGTGGTGAAAACTGATGAGGTGTTTAAAAGATTGAGCGCACTTCAACCACACAAGGCCACTGGCCTCGACAATATTCCCACCAAATTTCTCAAAGACTCAGCCGCCTCCATTGCTCCAATCCCCCCCCCCCCCCTCCTAGTGAGCTGTGGTGTTCCGCAAGGAAGCATACTGGGACCTTTACTGTTCCTAATAATTTATGTAAGCGACATGTCATCAGCTTGTGACTGCAACCTGTTCCTGTTCGCGGATGACTCGGCTCTGCTGGTCTCGGACAGGAACAGGCTGCAGGTTGAAAAAGCTCTCAGCTCTGAACTCGATACGATCCGCATCTGGTTCACTGGCAACAAACTATCATTACACCTGGGAAAAACTGAATCCATTCTCTTTGGGACTAGTTTTAACCTCGGCAAAGCCGATCAAAGTAGGGGATGTAATGATGTTATCACAAGAAAAGAGGAAATTACCTACCTAGGTTCCATCTTAGAGGCATCAAAAAAGTCAACCAAAGAACACCTTTTTTGTATAGGATTTCCTCTCTAGTCAGTAAGAAAACTCTGAGGATTCTAACAGGGGCCCTCATCCATGGTCACTTCGATTATGCATGCACCTCATGGTACCACAACACCACAAAGGCCTTAAAAACAAGGCTCCAGACATCCCAGAACAAACTGGCAAGGCTAATCCTTGGCCTTTCATCTACATCTCATCTAGCCCCTGCTCACTTTGCTAGGGTCGGATGGCTCAGGGTAGAGGACAGAGTACAGCAACTTGCAATGGGCCTGGTCTACAAGATACACCATAACATTAAGATACCCATGTACCTGTCAAAGTACTTCAAAAACATAAATGAAGTCCACAATCACAACATTAGAGTTAGCTCCACTGACACGTCCAACCCAGATTTGGCACAAACAATGGGTTGAATTCGTTCTCCTGCTATGCAAAAAAAATGTGGAATGCCCTACCAAAAGTAGTGAAGGAATGTAAAACCCTACTCTGCCCTAAAACAGTAGGCCTACCTTCAGGTGACTGCAATTCGAAACTGGCCCCCGTAAAAGGTCATAAGCCAGCCCCCCCCCCATCCTATTTATTTGACCTTGTATTTTAACTGTACTTTCATGTGCCTTTTTCTGCAAACTACTAAATAAAGTATTCAATCAAACAGAAAAGATGCTGTAAAAAACACAGAAAATGTAACTTGTGCAAACGTGACTGACTGTCGTATATATTATATATTTTTATGTGTGACAAATTGTGGAAGAAAAATACAGATCAGTGTGCAAGCTGCTTTAATCTGCTATGTGCATTTTGAAGTGTGTGTGTGTGTGTGTGTGTGTGTTTGTGTGTGTGTGTGTGTGTGCGTGTGCGCGTGCGTGCGTGTTTGTGCGTGTATTCATGTGCATGTGCGGGTTGAAAATCAGCAAGTGTTGATCCGTAATTTTGTTTATTTATCTTTTCACCCAGATGGTCCTGACCAAATCAACATCGACATACTGAAGGAGGTAAAAGTACATGTAAGTAAAAGTAGTGAAACATTCACAGAAATTTTGAAAAGTAACAGTACTATAAAAAACTCCCCTGGCATACAAAGTAGTTATAACTTGTTAATTTCCATCACTGCGCATAGTAATACTGCAATGTGTTTATTAGTACTGGAGCAGACATTGTAGTGTATAACTGGGTGTTTGTTAAAACTCTAAATCTGTCTCTGATGTTTTTAGGCGGAGCAGTATGAGTTGAAGAGTAAACCTACAGGTCTCTGTTTGGTCATGTGCAATGATAAAGTTCGCTCACGAAAGGTTATACACGCAGCCGACGTGGAAATTGGTATGAATGTTGTCTCGATACTATGACATACTGACTGCTAGTTGTTTGTAATGTTGGTTAATTACACATTGAATATCACTGTATGTCTGCACTTTTAATGAATACCTCACGTTTGTCAACTTGACAAATAAAATGTAAACACAAACACTATTTTATACTACGCATTGTGAAAATTGACGATCTACAAGCTCACAGCATGTTGCATATCAACGCGTTGTGAGCTACAGTAGTTCAGCTATTTTCGCATTTTTTTATTCATGTTTATTCACTTTTTTGGACATTTTTTTGTAAAATGTCGCTTGCCCAAAATCGGGATGCCAGGTTGGTTGAAAGTAGGCCTAGTTAATGAATAAAGTATGTGTTTCCTCCCCTACAGCTCAAGTGGCACGTACATTCAGCTCGCTGGGCTTCAGGGTGTTGAGTTGTAGAAACCAAACCAAGAGACAAATGAAGAACATACTGGAATATGTCTCTTTGAAGGTCGTCACTCTACAGGAGACAGTACAGGAATGGTCCAGGGAGGTCTCAGAGTTCATTGACCTTCATGTTGAGGAGAATCCTCTACAGCACGGAGATGCCTTTGTTTGCTGTATCATTGGTAAAGGAACGGGTTGTATTCAAGGGGCCGATGGGGATCCCCTCCTCATCAATGACATAATTACGTTTTTCAATAGAGAGAACTGTCCTGACCTTGAATACAAGCCCAAAGTGTTCTTTACCGACAACGACGACCCGTCGGGGCTGGTACATGGGCCTAATCAGAATGAAGAGGATTTCCTGGTTACCACGGCAACCAGGAAGGATTTACCTTGCTATAGAAACCGAGCGGATGGTAGCTGGTTCATGAAGTCTGTGTGCAAACAGCTTAAAGGCTCTCCCAGGTAACTCTCAAAATAATAATTATGTAAGATATGAAACAAAAATGTATTATTAAGGTAAATTAAGACAAACTTGGTCCACAATATTTGTTAGACCTGACCACCAAATTGCCACCATTTCTGCATGTTAGGGCTACAACTATAGATTACTCTTTCGGAGTAAGTGATATGTTTTGGGCTTTTTATGCCTTTATTTTAGAGAGGGATAGGGAAGGTAGGCTGACAGGAAATGGGGAGAGAGATGGGGGGGTGACACGCAGCAAAGGTCGTCGGGAACGGGAGTCGAACCCGCGACACGCTGTCAGGCTGGCATTGCAGCCTAGGGGGCCTGGACCGTCACGCTACGGCCCAGGCCAGCAAAACGTTTTTATGAATTAATTAATGTTCTGGTAGACATTACATTGCATTGCTATAAAGTGTTTGTTCAGTACAAGGGCTCCCCCCGTTTCTCCAGCTCTTTAGTAAACAGAAAATACATCTTCAGGTGGGTTGCCCATTTCAGGCAATCAGGAAAGAGTACCCATTTATCAGCTTCAGTGTACCAGTTCCAATTTGTATCGGCTCATTTCTTTGTGCCGTCACTTCCAATTTCTCCTGTATCCTATATGAGTTCCTTCTATTGATTGGATAAAATTGGTATCCTGTACTGACCTGAAAATGCATTTTCTGCTTACTAAAAAGTTGAACAAACACTCGAAATGATTACGATCAGAATATATATCTATTTAACACTTTTAAAAATATAAATGTACTTGTATTGTATACATCAACAAACAAACAATTATTGTTTTTTTATCAATGTAAATCGATTAATTTATTAACTGCTTCAGCCCTATTTTGTACTCCGTCGTATTGCAATGTTGTGCAAAAATAGTGACAATAGCAAATCTACAAGCTCACAATGCACCACAGTGCAATGCATTGTGAGCTTGTAGATCTGAAAATTGATAATCGCAATATCAAAATTGATTGTTTATAATCGATTAAATGGATTAGGTTGGCTACTACATTGTTTAATTGACTGCAATTCAATCAAGTGTCATTTTTAGTAGTGGTAACTTAATGTGTTGTGAATGTTGTGTTACAGGGGTGAGGACTTCCAGAAAATTTTCAATCGGGTCATCAAGGAAGTGAGCGAGAGGGAAGCAGATGAAGGTCAGCAGATCCCTGATGTTGCGATGGACACCCTGAAGAAAAAACTGGTGTTCTCACCGATGTCACCTGAAGGTAGGTCACTCCAATCTGGCTTCAGAAAATCCCACTCCACTGACAAATGCCTTTTTTATTTGAACGACCACATCAAACAAGAGGTGGACCAGGGCAAATACTGCAGGATGGTCATGCTGGACCTCCAAAAGGAGGCAGGTAGGTGTGTGCCAGTCACAGGTGTGCGACTGGCACCTGAGCATGGGCCCTGCAACTTTGACATCTGTCTTTGGTACCGTTGTGCAAATCTTGCCTGTAAATCTATGGTTCCTCAGTGAAGCAAGGGGTCTTGGGTTGTTGTCTTCCTTGTTGACTTCACCAGTCTCACAGAACTTGGTCCTAAGTTTGGAAATGGTACCAGGGCTGACACCAAATAATGCTGTCACTCTGCATAACGGAACACCAGCTTCACTTGCCCTATTGCACGGGCCTTATCCTGAAGGGACAAACGTGGCAGTCCATGGGGGCAGTGTTGCTTCTTGGAGCATACACAAACTCAACAAAATTGCAGAACCCATGTTCAGGTGCCAGTCACTCACCTGTGAGGCAGTCACACACCTGTGACTACTGACACACACCTCTCAGGTGTGTGCAGGCAGGTTGCTCAAAACAAGGGTGATTACCAACAGAAGCATATTGGGTGATTTTGCCAATTCTTTTGGAGGCCCTACCCACACGTTTAGCTGTGTTGCTCATTCCACAAATTCCCGATCCTTACAAGCTGTACCTCGTTGTAAAGGTGACTAATCAACGATAAAAATGATATAAAACACAATACCAATTGGTATTATTAAAGGGGAGATATAATTGACCGAAGTTACGTTTCCGAACTTTTTTTTTGCAGTTTATGTAAACGACATGTCATCAGCTTGTGACTGCAACCTGTTCCTGTTCGCGGATGACTCGGCTCTAATGGTCTCGGACAGGAAGTAGGGCTGTAGTACTCGAGACCGGTCTCGGTCTCGAGACCGGTCTCGAGACCGCTTTTTGATTTACTCGGTCTTGTCTCGGTCTCACCCATAGTTTGACTCGGTCTTGACTCGGTCTCGCCCATAATTTGACTCGGTCTTGACTCGGACTCGGACTAAGGGACTCGGGACTCTACCCCCACCGAGTCCACTCGAGTCCAAGACCAAGTCACTACAATGCAATGAAATAATTTTATTATACCCATATTATGAGGAGCCCATTCACATTAACATTATAAGAGAGCTGTCTGGCGCTTATGGACAGCTTTCTTGGAGCACATCATCTTGCAGCAGTTGACAGCGCAGCAGCAGCAGAACACCAGCAGTCCTGTCCCTCTAGTTTATATTCTTTTAAAATTATATCCACGAACAGGTGTTTATTTATTTATTGTGTGTTCACTGTGTAGCCTGTGGTTGTTTTAATCATCAGTCTCTAATCATCTAAAGATGAATAGAGACTGCTTTCAGTAAGGTTTCCTTGCGCACATTATACTGTGTCACTCACTGCAGTAAATATATCAGTCCAAGCAGCAAAACTAAAAACATTAATTAACATTAGATCCTGACCGATGCTGTCGTCGGCTTGTCTGGAGATATACCTACATGTAATGTACAAATCACTTAAATTATCTATTCTCTTGTAAGTTGTACCACATTGTGCGTAATTGCGCACAGGGAGACTGACCTCTTTCTGCTTTTCATATTAAGATCAATTCTATTTCTATAATTCTATCAATCCTATTATTTATTTCATACAATAAAACAATAAGTAGGCCTACATCCAGAAACATTTTCACCATGAATATAAAAGCATCAACCTGTATGCATGAGGCAAATACTCTGTAAAAGTAATTGAGCTGTGTTCAAACTGTTACTTGAGTAAAAGTATTGGCTTCAAAATATACTTAAAGTACCAAAAGTGAAAGTACTAAAATATTTGAAAATAGCCGATCTACAAGCTCACAATTGTGAGCTTGTAGATCTGCTATTTTTTTATAGTCTACTCTATGGTATAAAATATGGCCAAAGTGGTTAATATATTTTTATTATGTAATAATTTATATCTGCTGCAAACTACGTTTTCAAATAATTGTAGTCGAGTAAAAGTACAATATTTGCCTCTGATATGAGTAGAAGTAAAAGTATTGAAAATTGGAAATAATCCAGTAGTAAAAAAAAATACCTCAACATTGTACTTAAGTTGTACAGTACTTGAGTAAATGTACTTAATTACTTTATTTTACACCATTGGATGAGATTTAAAAGTGCCATGTACATTTATTTAATTTACACATAGTGACAATACACATTTTCACACATTATGCATACTTATTGAATAGAGCTCATTGTAGTAGGCCAGGCATACCTAATTTTGAGCTTTTCCAAAGTCAGAAACATATAATTGCAGTGTTTCAGATCAAGATTGTTTTCTGTAAAAAAAAAAAAAAATCTGGTCTCGGTCTTGACTCGGTCTCGCCCCCCGTCGGTCTCGGTCTTGACTTGGTCTCGCCCCCCGTCGGTCTCGGTCTTGACTCGGACTCGACCCCCTCCCTGGCCTCCCGGACTCGGTCTTGACTCGGACTCGCCCCCCCTCGGACTTGGTACTGACTTGGACTCGCTTTAGGTGGTCTCGACTACAGCCCTAAGGAACAGGCTCAGAGATGCTCATAGGCCTGCGTCCTGCGTCTCTGACGCACATTATTGAGAAAGGACGCATTCATACCACCGTCGTGGCGTCCATGGAAAGCACTATAGTTGTCACCAACAACAGAAAGTATAAAAAATATTCGCGGTAAAAAAAAATTTTACCGCAAATATTTTACAAATCCACAGGACACCACCATTTTGCATGGCCACATCATGCTTTATAAACAATAAAATCCACGTAGAAAGTCTTAGAAAGACGATAGAAATAATAATAATTATCCATGGACGCCGCCATTTTACGCATGCTCAGACCGAATTCTTTTGGATAAAATTTTTGCGTATAACACAAAAAGGGCCGTTAGCGTCTAGTGTCCGCAGCCGTCCGCGCAGTTGAAACGTGACGTGAGCAGACCTGATTGTATGGGTAGCACATTTACCAAACGTGAATTAAAAATAAACTCTGATTAATGTTGTTAGTGGTGTAACATGCCAACAAAAAAGATACTGAAGCCTGCTGCAGGGCAACAGAAAATAGCAAGCCTATTTAGCTATTTTATATAGCACATTTTTATATGTATATAAAAATATACTATTTATATAGCCGTTTTTATATTTATATTTTGCTATATTAAAATAGCAAGCCTATATTGGTGCTATTTAATTTACTGTATATACTGTTCTATGTTTGCATTAGGCCTGTCCCCGACTAAGGATTTGTTTAGTCGACTCTAATTGGCGACTAATTGCCAATAGTTGACTGGCAGTCGACTAAAAATTTTTTTTTTTGGCCAAAATACATTTTATTTCAAAGGGCCAAGTCTACACAGTTTGTTTTGTCTCCTCCGTTTCTAGTGTCTCTATCTCTCTCTGGAAGAGGTTGCACATGAACTCTGCAGCCGCACTGAGGCGCTCCAACACAAACAATACCAATACAAAGACGAGGAATAAGAAGAATAAAGTGGAAGTTACGTGTGGTTGCAGGTGTAGACTTGGCCAAAAAAACAATTTTAAACATTTTTGGCCCTTAAAAAAAAAAGTTTTTTTTTTTTCTTTTCTTTTTTTCCCCGACTAGAGTCGACTAAGAGACACTTAGTCGACTCGGACCCCCCGCGACTAACCAGTCGACTAGTCGACTTAGTCGAGGTCAGGCCTAGTTTGCATAGAACCATATTAATATAACCATATAAGATGAAACGCGAGTTAAACGCTGTGAATTTTTGTGGGACTCATAAAATGTCCCTGGGACCCATCTTAAAGACCACCCTTGGGTTCTGGGACCCATTACATTGAAAACCTAGCAACATCACTGCAGGCTGCAGGTTGAAAAAGCTCTCAGCTCTGAACTCGATACGATCCGCATCTGGTTCACTGGCAACAAACTATCATTACACCTGGGAAAAACTGAATCCATTCTCTTTGGGACTAGTTTTAACCTCGGCAAAGCCGATCAAAGTAGGTGATGATGGTATCACAAGAAAAGAGGAAATTACCTACCTAGGTTCCATCTTAGAGGCAAACCTCTCCAGTGATAAAATGGCAGCAAGAGTCATCAAAAAAGTCAACCAAAGAACACCTTTTTTGTATAGGATTTCCTCTCTAGTCAGTAAGAATACTCTGAGGATTCTAACAGGGGCCCTCATCCATGGTCACTTCGATTATGCATGCACCTCATGGTACCACAACACCACAAAGGCCTTAAAAACAAGGCTCCAGACATCCCAGAACAAACTGGCAAGGCTAATCCTTGGCCTTTCATCTACATCTCATCTAGCCCCTGCTCATTTTGCTAGGGTCGGATGGCTCAGGGTAGAGGACAGAGTACAGCAACTTGCAATGGGCCTGGTCTACAAGATACACCATAACATTAAGATACCCATGTACCTGTCAAAGTACTTCAAAAACATAAATGAAGTCCACAATCACAACATTAGAGTTAGCTCCACTGATCACGTCCAACCCAGATTTGGCACAAACAATGGGTTGAATTCGTTCTCCTGCTATGCAACAAAAATGTGGAATGCCCTACCAAAAGTAGTGAAGGAATGTAAAACCCTACTCTGCCCTAAAACAGTAGGCCTACCTTCAGGTGACTGCAATTCGAAACTGGCCCCCGTAAAAGGTCATAAGCCAGTCCCCCCCCCATCCTATTTATTTGACCTTGTATTTTAACTGTACTTTCATGTGCCTTTTTCTGCAAACTACTAAATAAAGTATTCAATCAAACAGAAAAGATGCTGTAAAAAACACAGAAAATGTAACTTGGTCTGAAAAATATAACGTGTGCAAACGTGACTGACTGTCGTATATATTATATTTTTTTATGTGTGACAAATTGTGGATGAAAAATACAGATCAGTGTGCAAGCTGCTTTAATCTGCTATTGCATTTTGAAGCTTGTGTGTGTGTGTGTGTGTGTGTGTGTGTGTGTGTGTGTGTGTGTGTGTGTGTGTGTGTGTGTGTGTGTGTGTGTGTGTGTGTGTGTGTGTGTGTGTGTGTGTATACAGTACATGTGTGTGTGTGTGTGTGTTTGTGCCTGTATTCATGTGCATGTGCGGGTTGAAAATCAGCAAGTGTTGATCCGTAATTTTGTTTATTTATCTTTTCACCCAGATGGTCCTGACCAAATCAACATCGACATACTGAAGGAGGTAAAAGTACATGTAAGTAAAAGTAGTGAAACATTTACAGAAATGTTTAAAAGTAACAGTACTATAAAAAAAACTCCCCTGGCATACAAAGTTTCTAACTTCTTAATTTCCATCACCGCGCATAGTAATACTGCAATGTGTTTATTAGTACTGGAGCAGACATTGTATTGTATAACTGGGTGTTTGTTTAAACTCTAAATCTGTCTCTGATGTTTTTAGGCGGAGCAGTATGAGTTGAAGAGTAAACCTACAGGTCTCTGTTTGGTCATGTGCAATGATAAAGTTCGCTCACAACGGGTTATACACGCAGCCGACGAGGAAATTGGTATGAATGTTGTCTCGATACTATGACATACTGACTGCTAGTTGTTTGTAATGTTGGTTAATTACACATTGAATATCACTGTATGTCTGCACTTTTAATGAATACCTCACGTTTGTCAACTTGACAAATAAAATGTAAACACAAACACTATTTGTGTTCTACAAGCTCACAGCATGTTGCATATCAACGCGTTGTGAGCTATAGTAGTTCAGCTATTTTCGCATTTCTTTATTCATGTTTTATTCACTTTTTTGGACATTTTTTTGATCGGGCTGCCAGGTTGGTTGAAAGTAGGCCTAGTTAATGAATAAAGTATGTGTTTCCTCCCCTGCAGATCAAGTGGCAGATACATTCAGCTCGCTGGGCTTCAGGGTGTTGATGTGTAGAAACCAAACCAAGAGACAAATGAAGAACATACTGGAATATGTCTCTTTGAAGGTCCCCACTCTACAGGAGACAGTACAGGAATGGTCCAGGGAGGTCTCAGAGTTCATTGACCTTCATGTTGAGGAGAATCCTCTACAGCACGGAGATGCCTTTGTTTGCTGTATCATTGGTCGAGGAACGGGTTGTATTCAAGGGGCCGATGGGGATCCCCTCCTCATCAATGACATAATTACGTTTTTCAATAGAGAGAACTGTCCCGACCTTGAATACAAGCCCAAAGTGTTC
Source organism: Gymnoscopelus braueri (assembly GCF_963280865.1). Taxonomy (NCBI): domain Eukaryota; kingdom Metazoa; phylum Chordata; class Actinopteri; order Myctophiformes; family Myctophidae; genus Gymnoscopelus; species Gymnoscopelus braueri. The sequence goes on along the minus strand of NC_137620.1, from coordinate 38,668,861 downwards.
TTTACCGACAAAGACGGGTGGTCGAGGCTGGTAGATGGGCCTAATCAGAAGGAAGAGGATTTCCTGGTTACCACGGCAACCAGGAAGGGTTTACCTAGCTATACAAACTTATCGGATGGTAGCTGGTTCATGACGTCTGTGTGCAAACAGCTTAAAGGCTCTCCCAGGTAACTCTCAAAATAATAATTATGTAAGATATGAAACAAAAAAATATTATTAAGGTAAATTAAGACAAACTTGGTCCACAATATTTGTTAGACCTGACCACCAAATTGCCACCATTTCTGCATGTTAGGGCTACAACTATAGATTACTCTTTTGGAGTAAGTGATATGTTTGGTTTATGCAAACGTTTTTTTTTTGGCTTTTTATGCCTTTATTTTAGAGAGGGACAGGGAAGGTAGGCTGACAGGAAATGGGGAGAAAGATGGGGGGGTGACACGCAGCAAAGGTTGTCGGGAACGGGAGTCGAACCCGCGACACTTTGTCAGGCTGGCATTGCAGCCTAGGGGGCCTGGACCGTCACGCTACGGCCCAGGCCAGCAAAACGTTTTTATTAATACATTTTCTGGTAGACTTTACATCGCATTGCTATAAAGTGTTTGTTCAGTACAAGGGCTCCCCCCGTTTCTCCAGCTCTTTAGTAAACAGAAAATACATCTTCAGGTGGGTTGCCCATTTCAGGCAATCAGGAAAGAGTACCATTTATCAGCTTCAGTGTACCACTTCAAATTTTTATCGGCTCATTTCTTTGTGCCGTCACTACCAATTTCTCCTGTATGAGTTCCTTCTATTGATTGGATAAAATTGGTGTCCTGTACTGACCTGAAAATGCATTTTCTGCTTACTAAAAAGTTCCAGAAATAGGGAGACCCCTGTTACTGAACAAACACTCAAAATGATTATGATCAGAATATATAGCTATTTAACACTTTTAAAAATATAAATGTACTTGTATTGTATACATCAACAAACAAACAATTATTGTTTTTTTTATCAATGTAAATCGATTAGTTTATTAACTGCTTCAGCCCTATTTTGTACTCCGCCATATTGCAATGTTGTGCAAAAATAGTGACAATAGCAAATCTACAAGCTCACAACGCACCACAGTGCAATGCATTGTGAGCTTGTAGATCTGAAAATTGATAATCGCAATATCAAAATTGATTGTTTATAATCGATTAAATGGATTAGGTCGGCTACTACATTGTTTAATTGACTGCAATTCAATCAAGTGTCATTTTTAGTAGTGGTAACTTAATGTGTCGTGAATGTTGTGTTACAGGGGTGATGACTTCCAGAAAATTTTCAATCGGGTCATCAAGGAAGTGAGCGAGAGGAAAGAACGTGGTGTCCAAGGGCAGCAGATCCCTGATGTTGCGATGGACACCCTGAAGAAAAAACTGGTGTTCTCACCGATGTCACCTGAAGGTAGGTCACTCCAATCTGGCTTCAGAAAATCCCACTCCACTGACAAATGCCTTTACTGTTCCTAATAACTGCTCAAAAAAAGTTTGGAAACTTAACTTCGGTCAATTATATCCCCCCTTTAATAATACCAATTAGTATTGTGTTTTATATCATTTTTATTGTTGATTAGTCACCTTTACAACGAGGTACAGCTTGTAAGGATCGGGCATTCGTGGAATGAGCAACACAGCTAAACGTGTGGGTAGCGCCTCCAAAATAATTGCCAAAATCACCCAATATGCTTCTGTTGGTAATCGCTCTTGTTTTGAGCAACCTGCCAGCACACACCTGCTGAGGCACCTGAGCATGGGCCCTGCAACTTTGACATCTGTCTTTGGTACCGTTGTGCAAATCTTGCCTGTAAATCTATGGTTCCTCAGTGAAGCAAGGGGTCTTGGGTTGTTGTCTTCCTTGTTGACTTCACCAGTCTCACAGAACTTGGTCCTAAGTTTGGAAATGGTACCAGGGCTGACACCAAATAATGCTGTCACTCTGCATAACGGAACACCAGCTTCACTTGCCCTATTGCACGGGCCTTATCCTGAAGGGACAAACGTGGCAGTCCATGGGGGCAGTGTTGCTTCTTGGAGCATACACAAACTCAACAAAATTGCAGAACCCATGTTCAGGTGCCAGTCACTCACCTGTGAGGCAGTCACACACCTGTGACTACTGACACACACCTCTCAGCAGGTGTGTGCAGGCAGGTTGCTCAAAACAAGGGCGATAACCAACAGAAGCATATTGGGTGATTTTGGCCATTTTTTTGGAGGCCCTACCCACACGTTTAGCTGTGTTGCTCATTCCACAAATTCCCGATCCAAGCTGTACCTCGTTGTAAAGGTGACTAATCAACGATAAAAATGATATATAACACAATACCAATTGGTATTATAATATATTATTAAAGGGGAGATATAATTGACCGAAGTTAAGTTTCCAAACTTTTTTTTAGCAGTTTAGGTAAACGACATGTCATCAGCTTGTGACTGCAACCTGTTCCTGTTCGCGGATGACTCGGCTCTGCTGGTCTCGGACAGGAACAGGCTGCAGGTTGAAAAAGCTCTCAGCTCTGAACTCGATATGATCCGCATCTGGTTCACTGGCAACAAACTATCATTACACCTGGGAAAAACTGAATCCATTCTCTTTGGGACTAGTTTTAACCTCGGCAAAGCCGCAAGAAAAGAGGAAATTACCTACCTAGGTTCCATCTTAGAGGCAAACCTCTCCAGTGATAAAATGGCAACAAGAGTCATCAAAAAGGCAACCAAAGAACACCTTTTTTTGTATAGGATTTCCTCTCTAGTCAGTAAGAAAACTGAGGATTCTAACAGGGTCCCTCATCCATGGTCACTTCGATTATGCATGCACCTCATGGTACCACAACACCACAAAGGCCTTAAAAACAAGGCTCCAGACATCCCAGAACAAACTGGCAAGGCAAATCCTTGGCCTTTCATCTACATCTCATCTAGCCCCTGCACACTTTGCTAGGGTCGGATGGACAGAGTACAGCAACTTGCAATGGGCCTGGTCTACAAGATACACCATAACATTAAGATACCCATGTACCTGTCAAAGTACTTCAAAAACATAAATGAAGTCCACAACCACAACATTAGAGTTAGCTCCACTGATCACGTCCAACCCAGATTTGGCACAAACAATGGGTTGAATTTGTTCTCCTGCTATGCAACAAAAATGTGGAATGCCCTACCAAAAGTAGTGAAGGAATGTCAATCAAAACTGCCCTAAAACCCCCCCATCCTATGTATTTGACCTTGTATTTTAACTGTACTTTCATGTGCCTTTTTCTGCAAACTACTAAATAAAGTATTCAATCAAACAGAAAAGATGCTGTAAAAAACACAGAAAATTTAACTTGGTCTGAAAAATATAACGTGTGCAAACGTGACTGACTGTCGTATATATTATATTGTTTTATGTGTGACAAATTGTGGATGAAAAATACAGATCAGTGTGCAAGCTGCTTTAATCTGCTATGTGCATTTTGAAGTGTTTGTGCATGTATACGTGTGTGTGTGTGTGTGTGTGTGTGTGTGTGTGTGTGTGTGTGTGTGTGTGTGTGTGTGTGTGTGTGTGTGTGTGTGTGTGTTACAGGGAAATTGGCATTCCAGGGAAATTGAAAAAGGTGCGCTTGTTTTTACCACCCACCCAGGCAATTCTGTAAAACCAACACTAGAGGGCAATGAATGAACACACATGCACACGCATGTGTGCGCACGCATGTGCATGTATGCATGTGCATGTATGCATGCGCTGATGCGCACACACGCACACATGTGTGTCGTCGTGGACACTGGATAGTAACCATAGACTGTAACCCATGAAAAGATCTATTCTCCCCCTATCGGTTCACAACTCGTACGGCGCTGATTCGACTAGCAGACCTTCTGCTGGTCGGCGCGGGCGCTCGCGCCTCCTCGGCCTCAAGCTCTGCTGAGTCGGCGCGCCTCCGTCATGGACAATAACTATTATCACGTGTGCGTGTGAACGCGTGTTCAGCGTTCCCCTAGCGTAGCTTCCTGGTTGCTACAGTATGTGGGGGGGAACAACAAAAGCCAGGTCGGCCTCGCATCAAAGCCCCGCCTCGCGCCTCCTCCTCCTCGCGCCGCCTCGTATCAAAGCCCTGCTTCGCGCCTCCTCCTCCTCCTCCTCTTCCTCGCGCCGCGTCGTATCACAGCCCCGCCTCGCGCCTCCCGCTCCTCCTCCTCCTCGCGTAAAAAACCCTGTCTCCCCGCCTCGCGCCGAAGCCCAGCGCCTAAAAGCAACCGCTCCTCTTTGAATTTCCCTGGAATGCCAATTTCCCTGTGACATATACATGTGCGGGTTGAAAATCAGTAAGTGTTGATCCGTAATTTTGTTTATTTATCTTTTCACCCAGATGGTCCTGACCAAATCAACATCGGCATACTGAAGGAGGTAAAAATACATGTAAGTAAAAGTAGTGAAACATTCACAGAAAATTTGAAAAGTAACAGTACTATAAAATAACACCCCTGGCATACAAAGTAGTTATAACTTGTTAATTTCCATCACTGCGCATAGTAATACTGCAATGTGTTTATTAGTACTGGAGCAGACATTGTAGTGTATAACTGGGTGTTTGTTAAAACTCTAAATCTGTCTCTGATGTTTTTAGGCGGAGCAGTATGAGTTGAAGAGTGAACCTCCAAGTCTCTGTTTGGTCATGTGCAATGATGAAGTTCGGGAAGAACGGGTTATAGACGGAGCCGACATGGAAATTGGTATGAATATTGTCTCGATACTTTGACATACTGACTGCTAGTTGTTTGTAATGTTGGTTATCTACACATTGAATATCACTGTATGTCTGCACTTTTAATGAATACCTCACGTTTGTCAACTTGACAAATAAAATGTAAACACAAACACTATTTTATACTACGCATTGTGAAAATTGACGATCTACAAGCTCACAGCATGTTGCATATCAACGCGTTGTGAGCTATAGTAGTTCAGCTATCTTTTATTTTTATGTTTTATTCACTTTTTTGGATTTTTTTTTTAAAGATGTCGCTTGCCCAAAATCGGGATGCCAGGTTGGTTGAAAGTAGGCCTAGTTAATGAATAAAGTATGTGTTTCCTCCTCTGCAGATCAAGTGACACGTACATTCAGCTCGCTGGGCTTCAGGGTGTTGAGGTGTAGAAACCAAACCAAGAAACAAATGAAGAACATACTGGAATATGTCTCTTTGAAGGTCCCCACTCTACAGGAGACAGTACAGGAATGGTCCAGGGAGGGCTCAGAGTTCACTGACCTTCATGTTGAGGAGAATCCTCTACAGCACGGAGATGCCTTTGTTTGCTGTATCATTGGTCGAGGAACGGGTTGTATTCAAGGGGCCGATGGGAATCCCCTCCTCATCAATGACATAATTACGTTTTTCAATAGAGAGAACTGTCCTGACCTTGAACACAAGCCCAAAGTGTTCTTTACCGACAGCGACGGGTGGCCGAGGCTGGTAGATGGGCCTAATCAGAATGAAGAGGATTTCCTGGTTACCACGGGAACCAGGAAGGGTTTACCTAGCTATACAAACTTAGCGGATGGTAGCTGGTTCATGACGTCTGTGTGCAAACAGCTTAAAAGCTCTCCCAGGTAACTCTCAAAATAATAATTATGTAAGATATGAAACAAAAATATATTATTAAGGTAAATTAAGACAAACTTGGTCCACAATATTTGTTAGACCTGACCACCAAATTGCCACCATTTCTGCATGTTAGGGCTACAACTATAGATTACTCTTTCGGAGTAAGTGGTATGTTTTGGGCTTTTTATGCCTTTATTTTAGAGAGGGATAGGGAAGGTAGGCTGACAGGAAATGGGGACAGAGATGGGGGGGTGACACGCAGTAAAGGTCGTCGGGAACGGGAGTCGAACCCGCAACACGCTATCAGGCTGGCATTGCAGCCTAGGGGGCCTGGACCGTCACGCTACGGCCCAGGCCAGCAAAACGTTTTTATTCATTAATGTTCTGGTAGACATTACATTCCATTGCTATAAAGTGTTTGTTCAGTACAAGGGCTCCCCCGTTTCTCCAGCTCTTTAGTAAACAGAAAATACATCTTCAGGTGGGTTGCCCATTTCAGGCAATCAGGAAAGAGTACCCATTTATCAGCTTCAGTGTACCACTTCAAATTTTTATCGGCTCATCTCTTTGTGCCGTCACTTCCAATTTCTCCTGTATCCTATATGAGTTCCTTCTATTGATTGGATAAAATTGGTATCCTGTACTGACCTGAAAATGCATTTTCTGCTTACTAAAAAGTTCCAGAAATGGGGAGACCCCTGTTACTGAACAAACACTCGAAATGATTATGATCAGAATATATAGCTATTTAACACTTTTAAAAATATATAATTTTACTTGTATTGTATATATCAACAAACAATTATTGTTGATTTTATCAATGTAAATCGATTAGTTTATTAACTGCTTCAGCCCTATTTTGTACTCCGTCGTATTGCAATGTTGTGCAAAAATAGTGACAATAGCAAATCTACAAGCTCACAATGCACCACAGTGCAATGCATTGTGAGCTTGTAGATCTGAAAATGGAAAATCGCAATATTAAAATTGATTGTTTATAATCGATTAAATGGATTAGGCCGGCTACTACATTGTTTAATTGACTGCAATTCAATCAAGTGTCATTTTTAGTAGTGGTAACTTAATGTGTTGTGAATGTTGTGTTACAGGGGTGAGGACTTCCAGAACATGTTCAATCGGGTCATCAAGGAAGTGAGCGAGAGGGAAGCAGATGATGTCGAAGAGCAGCAGATCCCTGATGTTGCGATGGACACCCTGAAGAAAAAACTGGTGCTTCCAAAATACCAAGGCTAAGGAGGTTCAATGGATTTTGGACTTTGATTTTCAATTCCAGCTGGTAGATCATCATATGCTTGCTTCTTTTTACCTACTACTCACCATGGATGTTCATATTTTTATATACCAATATCGATCATAATGATAAATAAAAAAGGTAAATGTTGCGTTTATATAGCACTTTTATCCAAAGCGCTTTAAATAGATTGTGCATTAAATTCACCCATTCACACACACATTCATACACCGATGGCAGAGGAAACCATTGGATTGGAGCAGGGATTGTGTTATGGAGGTTAATATGTTGCGTCTTGCATACAGGGGTCATCAACATGTCCGTACATGGACAAACATGTCTGTGGCAAGACTTGTCTATGTCCGTGGCACTTTTTTTCTTTTTCTTTTTTTACGAAAGATATTGTCTATAATTTGTTCTCTTTTTTTTATATTCACAATCTAATCTTAAAAAATGTGTTAATAATTGTGGTGACTCATAAAGTGTCGGGATGACATGCTCATTAACCCTTGCATTGTGTTAGAAACCTGCATCCAGTTGTTTGTGTTAGTGGGTCAAATTTGACCCGTGATTTAACTCAGCCCTAAATACTTAAAAAAAATTAATAATAATCTCCCACCTCATAGCTGACTTGTTATGCATTCATATCCATGGAAACACTTTAAAAAAATATTGTGTTGGAGCCAAAATGCCTTTTTTGTTTATTTTGTTTTATTTTAACTCACTGTGCAGAGGTGTGTCATTATCAGTCACCATGGCAATCACCACAGGAGAGGTGTGGCATTGTCCCTCACCATGGGAACCACCACAGGGGGTGGTTACCCATTTATACTTGGCCTTGGGTGACGAGCCCCAGATGTGCAAGGGGAAAAAGGCCAAACAGTTTTTGACCGTGTCGTGAAACGTGAACATGTCGCCACGCTGGTCGGCGTTCAGTGTTATTGGTTGGAGTGATGTATAACAAGATATGTTAAATAAATGGATTGACATATCCGACCTGATACAAACTCTCTGGACATTGAATTCATGGTGCACGCGTCTAACTAAAAAGCAACCCAGTTGCCCCTCACAGTATATAGCTAGCTACAGGTAAAGGCTCTACAGTTAGGGTTTCATCTTTCAATATATCTCGTTTTCAATTATATTAAAATTCACTCATTACATTTCCTATAATGAAGAAAATGGATAATGATGTTATCTAGCTATAAAAGACTAACATTAGAACACACTTAAAAATATATATACTTGTTTTCGTTTTTTTTTTTTTTTTTTTTTTTTATATTAATAAAAATAGTGACACTTGGTGTGTTAGGGTAATTTTGACCTGTATACCATAGAAGGTAAAAAGTAATTTATTTTTCATAAACTCAAACTTTATTTTACTCCCGATAGCAAATGTTAATTGAGGACAAGTCTCTCTCACTCTCAAACATGTATACATTGAATATTGACAATTTGGGGGGAATTGAGCCACACTTCTCTGCCGGGTCATTTCGGACCCTAACACCGTCCACAAGTGTCACTTTTTTTTATAGAGACCATCAGAATGAATTAAAATGATGATAAATACTTTTGTTGCGTTAAAATGGCTATTTCTGAGGATATCATGAAGCCTTGTTCCAATAAAGAAATGTAAAGGGTACTTTTTACCTATTTAAACTTGAAAACAGGTAAAAAATGACCCTACAATGGAAGGGTTAATATGTACATGATACCTGTGCTACGTACGTCGTACGGTATGTCAGTCAAGTCAGTGGTATGACCACAGTGGAAAAGAGCAAAAACATGGCATGTCATCTGTTCAGAAGGAGCTATTTGCTACCAAGGCAAAGAAGGGCAGAACTGGACAAGTAAAGCTAATTTTCATCAGTTGAGAGAAAGTGTTTCAAAGTGTCCAATAATAGCAATAACAACTAAAGTATAATAACACTCAACAAGCATATAAACCCTTGATCCACAACCTCACCATCGGACCTCCTCCTCACCTCTGATCAAAGTTAGGCACCTTTGCATCAAACTATTGTGACACTGCATTCTCTTAAATCCTGTCATGCCCTTCATTAATCACTCATCATGTACATAATTATCTGTTTCGACACTCAAGTCTTTTTCCTTTGTTCCATCCGCATACTTTCTCAACATACTACAGTACCTGTTTAATGGAAACCACAACTATTGAAGCTACGTTGACAAACAAAAACCTGGAAGTTTAGCTGGAAGAACTTCCTGTCACCTCCTGTCCTCAAGTAACACTGTCCTCTGAAAAGCCATCTCTACATACTGTAATAACCATATGAAGTATTATACGCATTACGCACCCATTCACCTTTGCAGCTAAGTGGCCCTTTTGCCCCTGCAATGTAAAATGGAAGCACTGTCTGTACTGATAAGACCCAATTATTGAAATCCCAAACATGGAATACACTTGGACCATACCACATTTAAGGCCTGTCTCAGGACTGCCACCTGCCAGTATACAGTGGATAACTTCGCAGTCTCCAGGTTTTCTAAAGTATAGCTAACCACTTTAAGTCTGACATCCCAATTTTGGGCATGCCATTTTAGGCTAAAAAGAAAAGAGAATTGCTGATCTACAAGCTCTACAAACAAAACATGTGATGTGTGATAAGATGGCTGAAAGAGTCATCAAAAGGGTCAATCAAAGAACACTTTTTCTGTATAGGATTGGCCGTCTAGTCAGTAAGAATACCCTGAAGATTCTCGCAGGGGCCCTCATCCAAGGTCATTTCGACTATGCATGCTTCTCATGGTATCACAACACCACTAAGGCCTTAAAAACAAGGCTCCAGACACCCCAAAACAAACTGGTAAGGCTACTTTCAGGGGGCTGCAATTCCAAACTGGCCCCTGTCAAAGTCTTAACCTAGCCCCCCCCCCCCTCCTCCTAAAACTTTCTATAGTACATATTTCTTGTTTTTCATACTATTAACCTGTAAGCTGATTGTATGACGTTCTGCATAGTAGTGTATATTTATATGTCTTCTTAAATGTCGTCATGATTTGAGTGCACAGGGATCTCATTTTAAATAAGCCACTGTGCTTTTATGAGCGATTCAGTTTAGAGGACCTTGTATTGTGAATTGTGCTTCCATGTACTGTTTCCATGTCTTTCTAAATAAAGCATTCATTCAATCAAAAAGTGTTGTGAGCTTGTAGATCGGCTTTTCGCCAAAAATAATTTAGCTTGTTTTAAAATGTGCAGTGCAGTGGAATAGAGTAGACACTATGGAACATTAAGAGTCCATAGTACTGTACATTTGGGGCTAGGCTTATGTGTTTATGGTATTATTATTGATCACTTGTTTTGCATTTCCGTGGCAAAAATACAATATGGAAATGTCCATCACAAGCTGACATGGTGATGACCCCTGCTTGCATATCAGTCTAACAGTTAAGTTATGTTTACATGTGTGTATTCATGTTACTGTACATAATGACTGATATGTGTAGATGTATTTTAACTGCATTTAAACTTGGTCTGTATGCGTCTGTCTATATGTGTTGTTTTGTCACAATAAAAGTTTCTTATAAGATTGTTATAAACATACATGTACATGTACAACATACATGGCTGATTCTTTGAATAAACAAACCACAGATTACAATAGACCTGACTACTAGGAATGTTGTTTTTTTGCAATTAGTATTGTAAATTGTATTCTGGATGCTAATTGTAAATTGTACACAAGATCAAACAGAGAATAAAATACACATACCTTGGGGGCACGGTGGCGCAGTCGGTAGCGCTGTCGCCTCACAGCTAGAAAGTCCTGGGTTCGATTCCTGGGTTTGTGTCATCAGTGCCCATACCCTAGGTGGGGTTGGCGAAAGGGGCTTTCTGTGTGGACCCCTAGGTTAGGTACCCTCACAGAAACATGCAGTAATCCTGGTCTCTATACCGCCTGATGGAGTGGAAAGGAACTGGTTGGAATACCATGTTCCTTCCACGCGCTACGTCCTACTGGGGAAACTCCGGCCTGTTAGGTGATAAGAAGCGGCTTGCTAGCTCCTCGTGCATTGAAGGAGGCATGAGCTCAGTTCTGGGCTCTCCCCAGGTTGGCAGAGGGAGAGTAGCGCCCAGGATTACATAGGCAATTGGCACTGGGTGAAAATATGGGTTACAAAATCGTGGAATAAAAAAAAAAAAATCACATATCTTGAAGCCCTTAAATTTTGCTTCCGTAACATGTTATCACTCCTACTCCTACTTTACTTACTAAACACTCATTTAGTAGTATGCAATACATTATCGCACATTAATATTACCGATAGGTCCAAGACAAATTCAATGAAAGTGTCTGACTGAGATCAAGCGGTTTTATCAATATTTCTTATATTCTCTGTCCACTAATACGTCTAGTGTCATCTAAATTCAAGGTAGAGTCGGTAGAGCGGCCGCTGACAAACCTACGCCAACTGCTTTGAAAACCAATCCTGTCACACTCCAATATGAAGGACAACACTAATATCTTTGCAATGGTTCTGCAAAGCATTTGTTGCGTTGCAATTTTTAAAAATGTCTGAACTGTTCATCGTTTCAGCAACTACGTCACCAGACGTATCAGAATGTCAATGTGGATCGACACATCTATCAGCTTGTGTGATTGTCGTTACTCGTTGTCACTTGGTGTACTTAGAGGCCATTCTATGATGTCTATGACATCAGTACTATGACGGCAGCGCTGTATGTTTCTGTGTATTTATGTATCGGTACCCATTGTCTAGCATTGCACGGGCAAAATGGGTACAAAGTACTTGTATGCCAGTCTATAACGTCGGTACTATGACGTCCATCAGTACCCAGTGTTGCCCAGGTTATTGCATGGCAGCTCGAGGCCAGCGTATGCCCCCAGCCACCTATGATAGCTGTACTGTGACATCAGGACTGTGACGTCACAACTTCTACTTTATAGAATAGCATATCAGCCAGACTAGACAGACGGAAACAAAACGCGGGTAAGATGGTGGCGTTCGCCGGGGAACGATGGCAGCGTGAGCTGACGAGGCACTCTATCTTCAGCAAACTGCGAGGGAACCTCGCCTCCGAGCCCAGCGAGAGCAACAAAGGAGCCAGCACGAGGAACCTCATGTTCAATCTGAACGGGGACTTGTTCGTGTGGGACGACTCAAGATGTGTGTTTTACACCACCAACCTGAGACAACTCAACTCCAAGGAGGAGGAGAGCCAAGGCAGGACTCATCACCACCAGACCCTGCTGTGCATCAACCCACCCCGCTTCGAAGTTTTCCAGGTTCTGCTGAGTCCGACACAGCACTACGTTGCTCTCGTTGGCCAGCGGGGAGCCACCGTGCTCGAACTCCCGCAGCGATGGGGAAACAGATCAGAGTTCGAAGGCGGACGGGCCGAGATCAACTGCAAGACCATCCCGGTTGAGTGCTTCACCAGCTCGGCATCTGTGAGCCTGCGGCAGGCCGCCTGGTACCCCAGTGAGACGGAGGAGCCTCATCTGGCACTGCTCACCTCGGACAACACCATCAGGTTCTACAGCCTGAAGTCACCCCATATCCCGGCTAAGGTGCTGTCCCTCTCCCAGTCAGATGAGGACAGCGGCATCCAGACAAAGCGTTCCTACGCTGCTTCTCTTGGAGAGATAGCAGTGGCGTTCGACTTCGGGCCGGTGTCGAGTGTTCCTCGACAGCACACGGGCCAGCGCTCCAACAATCTGCTTGTCCATCCCCTGTACATCCTCTATGAGAACGGAGAGACCTACTTGAGCTACGCCAACCTGGCAAGTGGTATGAACCTCAGCAAGCCCACGGGGCCTCTGCCCATGTATCCTGCAGCTGAAGATAACTATGGCTACGATGCCTGTGCCATCCTCTGCCTGCCCTGCGTGCCCAACATCCTGGTCATCGCCACAGAAACAGGGACTCTCTATCACTGTGTCGTCCTGGAGGTGGAGGAAGAGGAGAAAGAGACAAGGGCGGTAGAGTGGTGGAACACCCGGTGTTCCCAGGCAGTGCCGTCTCTCTACGTGTTTGAGTGCCTGGAGCTTGAGCTTACCCTCAAGCTGGCCACCGGGGAGGACGAGGACCCCCAAGTGTCTGACTTCACCTGCCCCATCAGACTTCACAGAGACCCCCTGTCCCAGCACAGGTACCACTGCACCCATGAAGCCGGCATCCACAGCGTGGGTCTCACCTGGTTCAACAAGCTCCACAAGTTCCTCCAGTCGGATGAGGAGGATAAAGACAGTCTCCAAGAGCTGAAAGCAGCAGAGCAGCGCTGCCTCGTGGAGCACATCCTCTGCACCAGGCCTCTCAGTACCAGTCCGTCCGCGCCGGTGCGTGGCTTCTTGATTGTGTCAGACCTGTCCTTGGGCGCCACCATGATCTGCATCACCAGCACGTACGAGTGTCTGCTGTTGCCCCTGCTGAACTCCATTCGTCCACCCTCGCCGCCCTTGCTGTGCTCACGTTCGGGCGCGGGCCCGGGCAGCTCCCCCCTACACGGGCTGACCCACGACTCGACAGAGCAGCACGTCCGCAACATCCTGGCACGCAGCTCCACCAACCCCCTGATCCTGAAGGCGGGTGACAAGGACACATCGCCCCAGCCCGCCGAGTGCCTGCAGCTCCTCAGCCGTGCCACGCAAGTTTATAGGGAGGAGTACATCCTCAAGCAGGACATGGCCCGCGAGGCGCTGCAGAGGCGGGTGAAACTGTTGACGGCCCAAAAGAACAAGCAGCAGGAGGAGATGACTCTGTCCCGCGAGGAGAGGCAGAGCCTGAGAGAAGCGGCCGAGAGGCTGGCAGACAAATACAAGGATGGCAAGCGCCGCCAGGAGGCCATCATGGGCCGCGTGAGGAGGGTGCTGGGCAGCCTGCACCGACAGCTGCCCGTGCTGTCAGACGGCGAGAAGGAGATGCGGAAGGAGCTGCAGTCCATCAGCGACCAACTGAGGCTCCTGGACAGCAGCATCAAACAGGTGCACACCAAGATGGAGTACCGGAAGAAACAGGCGGACAAGGGCGGCGCCACTGCGGCCAAGACCGCCGTCTCCCTCGACGTGCAGCAGAGGAAGTGCGTCCAGGGCTTCCTCAAAGAGCAGGGGGAGCAGATCGCCGACATGATGAAGCATATCAAGGATGTCAAGAAACATATCAGTTTCTGAAGCAAGTGTTAAATGTTTAAATGTAAAGAAGAAAATCCTTATGGGTCCATGTTTTACTATCTCAGTGCTTCATTTCTTCATGTGACTTCTAATAGAATACTTTCTTGTTATTATCAGGCCTTCAGTCTCTAACAATAAATGTCTTTGGAGTTAAACAAACAAACACAACTTTATACAATAGATGGTCAGTCTGGAGCTGTGTAGAAGCCTATATTTGGGCAAGATTTAGGTACGTAAGGCCACCCAGCCTGATGGAGATACAGTATGTGCTCCGCTAAGCGCTGAGCGTTCATGTTTTAAACTAATTCCACCCACACAATATCTGGGGCCCGTCTGCCTAGCTTCGAAATAGTTCCATGTTGCTCATAAACACCTTGTAAGTTCTTAAAATGTATGGTTGTCACATCCAGGCATCTCTGATGGTGTTGCCATATGGCAGGTTTTCCATTCGAACTGGATGCCAATGCAGTGCATAAGAAGATGAGGATGCAGATTTACACATAGCAAACCACAGAATGCAAAGTGGTGATGTACTTCATCGCAGTACTGACTAGTTGCACTGTAGTTCTCTGAGAAGTTGGTGTGGACTACACGTTCATTTGCAGGGAGGTTCAGCTTCAGGGAAGCATGACAAAGCATATTGCTGCCTGATGTTACAGAGATGGCTCCTGAAGCTCTGGAGCAAAGGTTTTGAAATGATCATTGAGGCTGCTCCATGATCATTCTACCATGATCAGGGAAACATGATTAAAGGCCTTTGCAGACAGGGTGCGATTAGTCAATCAGTTTTTACCGCTGCGAAAAGACGCACAAATCGAACTTGGTTCGATTGGGAAAAAAACGCATAGCCGCATCGCATCGCCGCACGGTAAATTCGGAGCCGGTGTGCATGAGGTCATTGAGAACCATGTGTTCATTTAAAAAATGATATTGCACCCTGTCTGCAAAGGCCTTAAGCCTGCAGCTTTTGATTATTGTCTTAGTAATTATACTTTTGATTCGTTTTTTCTATTAATCGAATAAACGAGAAGCCTGTGGTGGACATACACACAGGACAGTTAATATGGACAGTTATAATTCTCAGTGATCTCACCCATGTTTACATTACAGTTTGTTGGTGTTTTTTTTGTCTGAAAAACACAGTGCTACTTGGCTTTTCAAAGACAAATAAATATCCATCCTTTCTTAACTAGCACCCCTGAATGTTTTTTTTTCTTTTCATTTAAAAACATATACATCAACAAATCAACACCAAACAATTCAAATTCATTGTTTATAATCAACAAAATTGACGATCTGATTAACCCCTTAAGCTCTATTTTATACTTTGGTGTTGCACAAAATTAGCCGATCTACAAAGATCACAACGTGTCACATTGTGACACTATTTTAGCCATTTTTTAACATGTTTGACCTCTTTGGCCTACAATGACATCCAACATAGGGATGCCAGGTTGGAGGTGGTTAAGCCATATTGGACTTCAACAGTCCATTTAGCCTATACTACTCAACTAATCCATTATGATTCTTAATAAATTCAATTCATTGACTCTCTAGTGGCTTTGTGAGTGTTCTGGGTAGTTATTCTGGGTGCATTCTTCACATTCCCCATACACATACATTGCTTGCTTTTTGAGTGCAAACATGGCGGCTCGTGTCAGGCTCTCTAAATCCCTGGTGTTCAACGTAGGATTAGGTTACTTGCGGAGAGTCCAGGACGTTGATGTTAAAATGAACATTTTAAGGTCGAAGAAAAATTCAATGGAAGTGTCTGACTGAGATCAACCGTTTTTATGGATTGATGTTTTTTACTATTTCTTAGATATATTCTCTGTCCACCAATACGTCTAGTGTCATCTAAATTCAAGGTAGAGTTGGTAGAACGGCCACGTACAAACCGACACATACACGCGGCCCACCCATCTGACCACTTAACAGTGGTTAGATGGGTGGGCCGTGAACGTTTGTGAGCTTTTCAAGTGGGCCCTGATCCAAAAAAGGTTTGGAACCACTTGTAGTATGTTGATTTCAGACACAGCATCTTGTCTTGTTAGTCTAGCCCAGAGGTCTTCAACGTTTTTCAGCCCAAGGACCCCTTAGCAGGGAGAGAAAGATGAAGCAGGGACCCCCACTAAATATTGGATTCAAGTTAAATGTGTGTTTTCAGGCATTTAACGACTTAAACCCTCAACATTTTGAAACTTGCTCTGTACTTGGTCTGCTCTTTTCCTCCTCTACACCAAACCTCTTTTTCAAAAATAGCCGATCTACAAGCTCACAGCTAATGTCCCCCCCAGAATAGGGATGCGAGGGTTCAAGTGGTTAATGTAAAAAATAAATAAAAAGTCCCTATCACACACAGATTTGGCGGCCCCCCATCTCTGAAGACCCCCTCAGGGTCCCGGACCCCCTGTTGAATACCGCTGGTCTAGCCTGTTAACCACTTAAACCCCATACGTTGTTGAGCGGAGTCCCTCAGGGCTCTACTAGTGTATTTTCTGTAAAAGTTTCCCCAGAATACAGATTCTGTGGTTTAAGTTGCAACAAGTGCCCGGAGGAGATTACTCAACCGTGTTCAGACCACTTGAACAGAGAGGAGTCAGCAGTTACGTAGAAAAAGAGAAGTGCAATTAAGGACATAGAAAAAGGGAAGCAGAAAAGCAAAAATAGAAAAAGGGAAGCAGAAAGGCAAAAAGGCCTAATGACACTTTAGTAAGTAGGCTAATTACGGGGTACTTGAAGGATAACTTTAAACACCCTTCCAGTCAGTTCTGATCCTCCTGTCAGGACCAGGCTGTTAAATAAATAGCTTGATGAGGGCATTTCCTCAGTCTATGACGCAAGATGTCACGCACATCTTGTGTTTATGCGCTCTATGCTGCTTTTCCCCCTCTGTCCAATCGGGTGAGTGAAAGTCCCAAGACTCAGGAAGCGACATGGTGCTTAGCGATAGAGCAACTGGTTGTAGCTGTTTCATGGGAGGGTCCTGAAAGTGAGTAACAGGTGGGTCACTCCGTTTATTTAGAATGCGCTGGCTGCAAAAAACTGTGGCTGCGCACAACCTGAGTTTAACAGCGGCCAACCATGTTTTGGTGTGACCGCGCCCTTGGGGCACGGTCACACCGCACTTTTATTCTACCTATGAGGGTGAATTCTGCCTATGCATTTCAATGGGAATGGAGCGGTTTGCTGCCATTTGCGGATTTCTGAAAAGAAACCCTGCTCCATTCCCTAAGGGACTATGATGTCAAAGTCAAGGGGCCAATCCCAGCACTTTTTTTAACCTAATTATTCAGAAAACCCCAAACCACAGAAAATCCACTGAATGTTCAAAGTTCCGTTTTTTTGGGGTGTAATTGAGGTCATAACCCCCCCCCCCCCTAAAAAAAAGAATGTCATAGACCTTTAAGAAATGTACTTTTACCTAAAAAAAGCATGTACTGTAAATATAATGACATGAGTGTACTGTATGTAACTTTTTTTTATGTATACAATTTCATTTTGGGGCGGTTATATTTTGTCTCCCTGCTCTTCTATTGAGACATTTAGATCATGTCAAAGGTCATGTCTCACCTAGACACAGGATCTGACATGAATTTTGACCAGATGTGTTAGTATAGGAAATCAAAGGTTGTTTGTGTGGAGACCAAGCAAGTCGACTTGTCTCTGTGCCATCTTGTTTTGACAGGGTGAAGTTCGCCGCTGTGCATGTCGGCGTCATCTTGTTTTCACAAGGTGAAGTTAACGGTTGTGCGTGTGAGTACATATGAAACTGCAGATAACAGCTTCTTCTTTGTGACCACATCCTCTGCTCTCATGAGAGTCACAAAGAAGGCTGTAGATCATGTCGAACACTGAGAAATGACAGATGTTGAAACCTTCAACCTAACCACATGCCTTGCAATTGTAACAGGGCGGTATAAATTAAGGTATAGCCTAGGGGATTGCGCCCTAGGAAATAGTGGAATCTAATAAAATTAAACCACCTGTAGACAAGGATATCACTCCCCACAAGGTTCGTTGAACTTAAGTAATAAAGGCAGATACGTGGATCAATGCAAATGGTAATAGGTTTATTCACATTATATAGGCCTACAAAAGGCAATACCAGGTCATAGCATTTCATAATGATGCATAAACAGGCTAAAACTGTATGACAGTGGTTCAACAATAAAATACATTGCACCCCTACACTGGGTCGATGCTCGAGGCTTGCCAAGGGGAAGGAAGAACTGGCTAACCAGCCCAGGGCAGTGGCACCCCAAGCCACAGCACACAAAAAGAAAGTTGTAAAATAATCTAATCAGAACACAAAAGAAAAGGGGATACCACCACCACTGGAGCAGGTGTCGCCTGGTCCTGATTTCGGGCCTCAGAGATTGGATTAAAATACATTTCTTAGCATCACCAGTAATAGACCTTGATACTGTATAGACGACCGGGGGTTTCACGCAACATAATAGAAGGACCAGAATTAAACCCAACACGAGGGCTGATGGTCAGGGGTGAAACTACACCCAGGCAAAGCAGCAGCGTGTTCCTCTTCACCAAGCCCTAGAAACACAAGCGGCAGCTGTTAGCCTACCATTTAAGATCATTAATTGCCACAATGGAAAGATAGTAAACCTACCATGCATTCAAGGACACAGCGCACATTTCGCCATGCCCGCAGGCACACTTCTGTGTGGTTCAGTCACACACACCCAGCTAGGGTTAGACAACCCGAGGCAGGGGTGGACTGGCCATTTGGCGTACCGGGCAAATGCCCGGTGGGCCGCGGGCCAGTGGGCCACTGGGCCTCAAAAAAAAATAAAAAAATAAAAAATTATTAGTTACGTTAATGTTTGGGCTGGGATGCTTACCAGCAGGGGCCTCAGTGCGGCTGCAGAGTTCATGTGCAGGGCTGGGCTGAAACAGTGAAACGCTCCCCCCCCCCGTTGACAAAACGGCCCAGGGGGTGGTGGGCCGGTCCGGACCAAAATGCCAGGGCTGAATTTTGGTCCCAGTCCGGCCCTGACCCGAGGGGGGGGGGGAGACAGACAGTTGCACACAGGCACTAGCTAAACAATAGGGAAACATACCTGCGCTGATGCATAGTGGACAAACGAACAAAACTGAAGCCCAACAGGCCAGCTTTGTTTGAGGAAGTTACACGGTCAGTGAGGACACGCACACGCCGGTGACAAGCGTGGCAACGGCACTGAAGCCCAACGGGCCAGCTTTAGAACCCGGTCAGTGAGGAGTCTGAGGACACGCACACAAATGAGAGGAGACAGCTCACAAGGGCAGAGTGTGTGCTTCTTATGTACTGCAAGTAATCAGCCCACTGATTAGTGGGAGGAGGATGGGCCATGGGCAGAGTGGGAGACAACGCCCATCCTGCTACACAAACAACACCTGCCTCTCTGCAACCACCATATCTGCAGGCATGGATGCCGATTTATGTTGGGTTGGTAGGGTACTAAACAACAAGTCACACACACACACATCAACCAAGTTTTTACCCCTTAATCAGAAATACCTGATGAATGTCAGTTGGAAACATCGTACTAGCAACAAAATACTTTTTTGCTGTAAGTGAAGACAGTGTGCGCGATCACTATTCTTTCCTGTCTCATCCACTGGCTGCCTGCTTGTACGCACCTGTCCAAGTAGATGTGCAAAAGGACATTTTTTTAATACAGTTCAAGTCATACAATTTGATTATTGGCTGATGATGAAACCATAACTGGCATAAGGACTGCATATAGGAAGAGAGTTTGAATAACAGAAATCTGTTCACAATAACATAAGGTATCAGAGCGGGTACATCATGCATCCTGTGTTACAAAGCATCACACAATAGCCATCCGACAGACACATTCCCTGTGGGTGCTCAGCTTTCTCCTTGGGTGCTCAGGCTCTCCAATGTCTGCAGGTCTCTGCACAAACATACACTGAACAGAGAGAATATTCTGTTTTCTATGTCAACTGTATGCATGCAGAATGAGCATGTAAGCCTTGTGTCATATCACCAAATGTTACTTATAATCTGGTGAAAAGATATGTGTAATCACTGTAATCAAAACGCCCTTCATGACAGTTACTCTATGCATTTCTTTTTTTTAGAACAGATGGCCTCAGTTTAAAGTTAGCTCCATGTCCTAATCTTTGAAGCTGAATGTTATTGTATCTTGACAAAAAGGTCACAGTTGATGGCCCTGCATCTGAGAATTTGGACCAAATAGATTTTCTTTTTCACCAAAGTAATTAAGAACTGGAATAAATTTAATGTGATCTGAGTGCAGCTTTGTCAGCGATGTGTTCACGCTAAGGCTGAACGATTAATCGTTTTCAAACCGAAATCGCGATTTGAAACCACGCGATTAGCTAATTGCAAAGGCCGCGATTTATTTATTTTTTATTTTATCATAATTAATAATTATAATAATATTAATATTAATCCCAGAGCACCCGCGGGACTTGTCTCCTTCTCTCCAGAGTGGCTGCCTCTCTCTACAGGGAGCAAGAGGGCAGCGCCCCCCCTCTCTCTCTCGCTCTGTCCCTCTCATAGTTAGGTCCCTCGCCGTCGGCTGCGAGTATTTAAAGTTTGTCGAGTTTGCGCAACTTAAGTCCCCGATGCCGCGCGTAGCGGTAAAACATTATTTTCGGTGCGACACAAGTAGTGTAGTAGTAGTGTTGCTCCTATCTATGTTTGTTTCTGTAAGTGTAACTTATATTTTTCACATCATTATTAAACTATTACTGTTGGATGCTGAGATTCAATGTAAACAATACGATGCAAAGCACTTCCTGGTTAGTGTTGCCAGGTTTTGTGAGAGAAATAAGCAACCCTGTCTATGAAAACAAGCCCAAAAGAAGCGACTATGAACTGTATCTTTGTCACTTATGTACAGTGGTGGAAAAAGTACTCAAATGTTGTACTTAAATAAAAGTATCAATACTGCAATGTAGAAGTACTCTGTTACAAGTAAAAGTCCCAAATTCAAAATTGACTTGAATAAAAGTAGGCCTACAAAAGTATTGGTATCAAAATGTACTTAAAGTACCAAAAGTACTAATGTTTGGAAATAGCAGATCTACAAGCTCACAACGCGTCGCATCGCGGCGCGTTGTGAGCTTGTAGATCGGCTATTTTCAAATTACCTAGGTATAAAATAGGGCTAAAGTGGTTAATGTAGGTTTTATAATATTATAATTTATATCTGTAACTAGTCACTAAAGGTTTCAAATAATTGTAGTGGAGTAAAAGTACAATATTTGCCTCTGAGATGTAGTGGAGTAGAAGTTAAAGTATTGGAAATTAGGAATACTCAAGTAAAGTACAAATACCTCAAAATTGTACTTAAGTACAGTACTTAAGTAAATGTACTTATAGTTACTTTCCACCACTGCGTTATGTATTCTGAGTTTTTCACTTCCAAGGAGTAGTAGTAATACAATGTACAGTAGGAGAGGACTTTGCCTTGTGAGACAAAAAAGTGTTACATTTTAGTTGAATGTTAATCTACATAAGCTAAATA
The DNA here is from genome assembly GCF_963280865.1 of Gymnoscopelus braueri. NCBI lineage: Eukaryota > Metazoa > Chordata > Actinopteri > Myctophiformes > Myctophidae > Gymnoscopelus > Gymnoscopelus braueri. Next base: position 38,647,314 of record NC_137620.1, on the reverse strand, counting down.
CTGGATATCAGTAAATATGCTTCTGGAGCCATAAGTGAAAGACCTACTTATTTCACTGCTGTGAATTGTTTACACAAAATGGTGATTACCGGTATTTGTTTAATTTTAATTTTATTTTTATTTATTGAACTTCATTTCAGAAAAAGCTTCTCTTCTTGAGCCATAAGTTAATGAATTAACAAGTTCAATGTTGGGTTGTTTACAAAAATAAGTATTTCTATTCCAGCTAAATGTTTAAATATATACATGGGAAAAAAAGTACTTGGAAGATACATGTTGGAAGCAATGAAGCAATTCATATCTTTTAGTTCTCATCCTTATTTATTAGAATCTAGAACAGTAAATAAATGGTATGCCATTTGGTAATTAATTTACCATTACTTCCAATTACTTTTTAAACGTACACAGTGAATACTAAACTGAAGCTTGACTTTAAAAAAAAAATTATGATTTTTTTTTAAAGAAAAAATCGCAATCAAATCGCAATCGCAATATCAGTCAGAAAAATCGCAATTAGATTTTTTCCCAAAATCGTTCAGCCCCACGCTGGTCCCGAGGAAGACTAACCTGACCGTGTTTTTGCGGTGGCGGCCCCAGAGCTGTGGAACAATCTCCCCCCACATCAGATCTGCTAAATTCATCGAGATGTTTAAGTCTTTACTAAAAACTCACCTTTTCTCTCTGGCTTTGAACAACATCCACTCCTAAATATTCCTATTTTAACTCCTATCTAACGTTTCCTACCTTCTGTGTACATAGGTGTAAATGCACAATCTCGCTCTGTGTCTGTGTCTCCTATATTCATTCAACCTTTATTTATTTTCTCGGGGATACATTGAGGGCAGAGCCCTCATTTTCAATGATGCCGAGATTACAAAAGCATAGTACAACAGTGTAGAATAGAATAGAACATTATTGTCACATCACATGAAATACAAGTAAAACAGTGGGTGAAAAACATTATAGTGCAGCTTAAAACAACAACAGCAGTTGGGAGTGCAAAAAAGTGCAAAAAACGTTTAGATCGTTTTAATTGAAAAACCTGACGACACTCATATTAATAAATAGATAAAAATAAACAACAATAATTAAGTCCAGTGTGTCCAGAGTATACAGCCAGTCCTACACTACTGCTTATTTAGCAGTCTCACCGCCGTGGGGAAAAAGCTGTTAAAGGAGTAGTTCACCCCCAAAATTACTTTTTTTCTATGGATTACTCACCCCATAGAGACACACGGCCGGAAGCGGAAGGCCTACAAATCCACGCCCACTTTTGACACTCGGGGTCCGTTAGAACGATGAACTGCAGCTCTCAATGCAATCTCTATGAGAGGCATTGTAAAATACCGTCATTTCACTGGTTAACTACTGAGGCTACAGCGATTTTTTTTGTGTTCTAATAATCTGTCCCATTTGTTTAATTTGTCCTTTTTAATGTCCCATATCTTTCATCTCGATATACTACCCACAATATACTATAATATACTCCATCAGTATGTCAAAATCGCTAGCATCGGAGATCTAGAGTTTAAGTGATCGCATGGTATATACGTCACGGACGCATCCCTTGAGGTTTTCAATACCCAGAAAACTGGCGAAAGTGGCCGTTTTCAATAGGTTTTGGTAATTATCTCTGGAACAGAAGGTCCAATCTGCACAGTTCAAAGCTTGTTGGATGCGTGACTTTGAGGACATTAAGCACGCAATGACACATTTTCGGGTTATTTATTTTTTTTAAGGGGAGGCTAGATCTTAGTTGGGCAGGCGACCGCCTCTCCTGCCTCTACAGTGGGTATGCCACTGGTCGGCGCTCGGCACTCGTAAAGACAGTGATGTCACTGAAATGCCCGTCTGCTGTCTACCCTCTGCTGTGTTAGCATTATGGGTAACTCGTTAAAGTGGCAAATTAAATGTGAAACACATCAACTATTAAGAAAACAAGAAGATATGTTGACAAAGACACTCCATACATTTGGAAACATATTTTTATTTAAATCAATATTGTCTTCAGTTAATGCAGGATAATTTCAAAAGTAGGCTAACTCTCATATCCTCTCATAGGGAATGCATTGGCAGCTGCAGTTCATCGTTCTAACGGACCTCGAGTAGCGGCGCTGTCTCAAAAGTGGGCGTGAATTTTGTAGTCCCCGTGTGTCTCTATGGAGCCTTGAATTCATGGATATTTTTTTGTTTTAGTCGCATTCCTTCCTTTATTATTTGATTATAATAAATTTCTCCCCATTGATTCCGGTAGGAGACACAAATGCATTTGTGTCTCCTACCGGAATCAATGGGGACAAATTTATTATAATCAAATTATTGGCTTAGGAATGTGACAAAAACTAAAAAATATCTATGAATTCAAGGCTCCATGGGGTGAGTAATCAATAGAAAAAAAGTTATTTTGGGGGTGAACTACCCCTTTAAGTGTCCTATTTGTGGTACATGGGAGGCTAAGAAACCGTTTGCCAGGGCGAGGGTTTCTGCAGGCCTTAAAGAGTTTATGGCTGGGGTGGTAAGTGTCTTTGATGATCCGATTTGCTTTGGCAATGCATCATTTTTCAAAGAGTTCTTGGAGGGATGGAAGTTCACCTCCGATGATGCGCTGGGCCGCTTTCACCACCCTCTGCAAGGCCCCCCTGTCGAGTGCAGTGCAACTGCCATACCAAGCAGTACAGCAGTACAATAGCACGCTCTCGACCGTGCTGTTATAGAAGGACCTGAGGATGCTGGGGCTGACACTGAACTTTTTCAGCTGCCGGAGGCAGTGGAGGCGTTGTTGGGCCTTGGGTTGTGTAAATAATAATGATGAATAAAAACAACAGGATAAACAAGTTATAAATGTGAAAACAACAAAACAACAGAATAAGACAGTAATAAAGACAGCTTAATTAAAACAGTGACAATCTAAAACATCTAAAAACTATATGCATACATGCTGTGTGTTTTATACATATTATGTGTTTTTGCTTTTACCTGTGCAGCACTTTGGTCAACTAAGGTTGTGTGAAAATGTGCTCTATAAATAAAGTTTGATTGATTGATTGATTGATTGATAAGCTAGTAACTCCCATCATGATTACTGACATCGACTATGCAGATGACATTGCCCGAGTCTCGGACACAGCAGAGAGTGTAAGGGAACTACTACTGGCAGTAGAAATGGAGTGCAGGTCTGCCTCAAGCTCTATGCCAAGAAAACAAAAGTATCTGTATTTATTTAACACAGAGGACAACATTGCCACTGCCGACGGGACAGTCCTCAAGGTAGTCGAGGACTTCAAAGGACGCTTACTTTTATTTGTACTTTAAGTATTTTTAAATGTACTTTTGAATACTTAAACATATTTAAAGCAATTACTTTTCTACTCTTACTAGAGTAACATTTTGACTGAGCTACTTTTACTTGTAGTGGAGTAAATTTGACCAGGAGTGACTGTACTCTTACTCAAGTACCGGGGTTGAGTACTTTGTCCACCTCTGGTCTAGCCTTTTAACCACTTAAACCCCATACAGGGCTCTACTAGTGTATTTTCTGTTTTCGCCCTAAATTAAATATCTTCGCTAAAAATAGCTGATCGTCAAGCGATCAGCTGTTTCCTGACACAGTTTTCCCAGATTAAAGATTCTGGGGTTTAAGTGGTTAATGTTGCAACAAGTAGTCTACCCGAATGAGATTACTCAACCGTGTTCTTCAGACCACTTGAACAGAGAGGAGTCAGCAGTTACATAGAAAAAGAGAAGCGGAACTGAACAGAAAGGCAAAAAGGCTGCAGTGTGAGAAAATGAAGTGAAGTGGAAAAAATTAAGTGGAAACCGAGCTACACTTCCTAACCGTCTGTCCATTGTACCAAGACATCAGAGACACATAATTCCCACAGATTACAACCACACACGGAGATTTTGAAAACATGACCAATGACAAAAAACTCCCATATCTGCTGGGCGAAGTACAACAATGTGCAAACACAGCAGCAAGATTCATGAGTTGCTGTGATAGGAAAAGGATATCAAACGGAACACAACCACCCTAAAGACTAATCATTGTGTATATTCCGGCACTATACCTGCACCCAGTGATCTTGGTACATAGAAATTGATCTATTGAAGATTCTGACTTTCAAATGTACATATTTTTTGTTTTAATTGTATTGCTGTATTGTTGTATTATGCTTTCTGCTTTGGCAATGTAAACGTATGTTTTCTCATGCCAATAAAGCCCTTTGAATTGAATTGAATTGAATTGTGAGAGTGCAAAGAGGAAGAGGAGTAGCCTAATGACACTTACGGGAAACGCAGTACATAGCTTGATGAGGGCATTTCCTCTATGTCATGTGACTCAATGTTTTTTATTTTCCTCTCCCATGGTGAATGTCAGTGACAGGGTTCTGTACATATTCACCCATAAGTGCATAATTACTATTATTTATATATGTTGATTAAAGCCCTATTTTTGACTATTCAAAAATAGAAGATCGACAAGCTCACAACACGTTGCATCGGGACAGATTGTGAGCTTGTAGTTATTTTTTTAAACATTTGACACATTTTTAAACATATCACATATTTGTATGCCAATACTTTACTCAAGTAAAAGTTTTCAAATCTGAGTACTTCTTCCATCCCTGCCTGGTCCTCAGGAAACAACCTCCTGAATCGAGTTTGTTTTATTTTATTTTCAATTATAGGCCTACTAGTGTCTTTGTGTGCCTTTGCTGTCAGGGCTCCTCGACGCTGGAACAATCTGCTTGAAGAGCTCAGGTTTGATAAATCGCTGTTTTCTTTTAAATCACTTCTTAAAATGCATTTTTATTCAAAGGCCTTTTGAAATGTTATTGTTTGATTCTCCTGTTTTATTTCTCACTGCACTTTGTATTTTATACATGTTATTGTGATTTTATAAGTGCTCTATGAATAGCTATTATTATAATTCAAATATAACTGGAATATTACAGTAATTATAATCTTTTGTGATTTTGTTCTAGAGCTTGTATACATGCATACCATTTTTTAAGACATACTATATACACAGGATGCAATGCACTCTAAATTATTTAAAACTCATGCAGATTCTGAATATTAGTCTTAATTGCATGCATTTCCAAACAAGTATGAGGAGAGCATAACTGGTGTTGACTTGTGAAACACTATATTGTCTGCTCAAGAGAAGATCAGAGCTCAGGATCACAGAGTAGTGTGGAGAGGGCAGGTGTTGAGCGACATCTAGTGGCTGAATGTGTTTTTGTTCTTTGAATGATGTGATGTATTGCTTTGCTTTTACCTGTGCAGCACTTGGTCAACTAAGGTTGTGTGAAAATGTGCTCTATAAATATTAAACAAATTATTGATTGATTGATTGTTTGATAAGCTAGTAACTCCCATCATGATTACTGACATCGACTATGCAGATGACATTGCCCGAGTCTCGGACACAGCAGAACGTAAGGGAACTACTACTGGCAGTAGAAATGGAGTGCTAGACGATCGGCCTCAAGCTCAATGCCAAGAAAACAAAAGTATCAGTATTTAACACAGAGGACATCATTGCCACTGCTGGCCGGACAGTGCTCAAGGTAGTCGAGGACTTTTACTTTTATTTGTACTTTAAAGTAATACTAGGTAACGTTTTCAACAAAACTAAAGTTAAATTGTATATGTTTTGCGAGTGGCAAAAGTTTCACAACACCCACTCCGTGAATTTCACCCCCGGAAGCCTTTTATTTATATATTTTCTATTGAACGTGTACGGGGGGGACTTTCCCGGGAAAATGACGTTCCTGGCCAACGTCATGACGTCGTGGCCGACGTCCTCAGGAACTACCGCAACGGTTTCCTGTTTGGCCAGGAACTACCGCGCTATTAACAAAAAGGAACCTCACGCTGATTTTAAGATAATGTAGGATTAGAAGATCGAAAAAGAACAGAAAAAGAAAGCACAGCTCATGGTAACTAATGCTCCACTGGCTAAGAGAAACGATCCGTAGATAGTATAAAACAATTAAAAGATCGCTTTTTGAAACGCTTCCGGCTTCCGGTGAAAACGAATGGAATTCTGGGTAATCGAGGACTCCGGAAATTGTATGCAGTGACGGTAGTGACCAGCAGAGGTTGCTAAAAATCGTTAGTTGTGAATTTGCATTGTACAACTTTAAGTATTTTTAAATGTACTTTTGAAATATATTTAAAAGCTATTACTTTTTTACTCTTACTTGAGTAACATTTTCACTGAGCTACTTTTACTTGTAGTGGAGTAAATTTGACCAGGAGTATCTGTATTCTTACTCAAGTACTGGGGTTGAGTACTTTGTCCACCTCTGGTCTAGCCTTTTAACCACTTAAACCCCATACGTTGTTCAGCTGTGTCCCTCAGGGCTCTACTAGTGTATTTTCTGTTTTCGCCTTACATTAAATATCTTCGCTAAAAATAGCAGATCGTCAAGCGATCAGCTGTTTCCTGTCAAGGTTTAAGTGGTTAATGTTGCAACAAGTAGCCTACCCGGTTGAGTAGTGTTCAGAACACTTGAACAGGGAGGACCAGCAGTTATGTAGAAAAAGAGAAGTGAAGGAAATTAAGGACACAGAAAAAGGGAAGCTGAACTGAACAAGAAAGGCAAAAACTCTGCAGTGTGAGAGTGCCCCCCGCGCACTGTGGAGTGCCCAGCAAAGTGCAAAGAGGCTCATAGTCATAAGAGGAGCAATGACACTTACGGGAAACTTAAAGGATTAAAAGTAAACACCCTCCCAGTCAGTTCTGATCCTAGCTGTCAGGCCAGAAATTCTAGTCAGTCCAGAATCTACCGTAAATAGCTTGATGAGGGCATTTCCTCTATGTCATGTGACTCGATGTTTTTTTTATCTTCCTCTGCCATGGTGAATGTCAGTGACAGGGTTCTGTACATGTTCACCCATAAGTGCACAATTACTATTATTTATATATGTTGATTAAAGCCCTATTTTATACTTTGACTATTCAAAAATAGCAGATCTACAAGCTCACAACATGTTGCATCGGGACAGGTTGTGAGCTTGTAGTTATTTTTTAAAACATTTGACACATTTTGAAACATTATATTTTTATGCCAATACTTTACTCAAGTAAAAGTTTTAATACAGGCATTTTACTTGTAACAGAGTATTTCCATATTGTGGTATTGCTAAAATCTGAGTACTTCTTCCATCCCTGCCTGGTCCTCAGGAAACAATCTCCTGAGTCAAGTTTGTTTTATTTTATTTTCAACTATAGGCTTACTAGTGTCTTTGTGTGCCTTTGCTGTCAGGGCTCCTTGACGCTAGAACAACCTGCTTGAAGAGCTCAGGTTTGATAAATCGCTGTTTTTGAAATGTTATTGTTTGATTATCCTGTTTTATTTCTCACTGCACTTGTATTTTATACATGGTATTGTGTTTTTATAAGTGCTCTATGAATAGCTATTATTATAATTCAAATATAACTGGAATATTACAGTAATTATAATCTTTTGTGATTTAGTTTTAGAGCTTGTAGACATGTAAAGATACATGTAAAACATTGATTTTGAATTTCCTTTTTTAAGACATACTGTATACACAGGATGCAATGCACTCTAAATTATTTAAAACTCATACAGATTCTGAATATTAGTCTTAATTGCATGCATTTCTAAACAAGTATGAGGAGAGCATAGTCAGCATACTGTAACAGGTTTTGACTTGTGAAACACCATTGTCTGCACAAGAGAAGATCAGAGCACAGGATCACAGAGTGGTGTGGAGGTCTAGAGCGACATCTAGTGGTTGAATGTTGTCTATATTTAACATTGTTTTGGCAATTTTACGTTTTAGACATCTATCCACCACTGTACTATGTCATGGTAAATATTATTTGCCATGCCATAGTACAGTGGTGGATAGTAACTAAATACATTTACTCAAGAAGTACATGTGTACAATTTTTTGGTATTTTTACTTTACTGGAGTATTTCCAATTTTCAATAACTTTACTTCTACTCCACTACATCTCAGAGGCAAATATTGTACTTTTACTCCACTACAATTATATGAAAACCTTAGTTACTAGTTACTTTGTAGATTTTGATTATTATTATTAAAACACATTAACCACTTCAGCCCTATATATATTTTGACCATTTGAAAATAGCTGATCTACAAGCTCACAATGCGTCGCATCGATTGGCTATTTTCAAAAGGTTTTTTTATACATTTTTAAATTGTGAAATGGGACATTCTGCACAATGAGTAGGCTACTTTTATTTTTGATACTTTAAGTATGTCTTTATGCTGATACTTTTGTACTTTTACTCAAATAAATGTTTAATTACAAGCGTTTACCCCACGGCCTATTATCTACTCACTGCTCCCGATGACCCGCCCATCTTCTCCTCCACCAATCCAGCGAGGACAGACAGCATTTTGGATACGGGACTTATAAGAGATTATATCTACATTGCGGTATTGATACTTTTACTTAAGTAAAAGATGTAAGTACTTCTTCCATCACCGACTTTGACATCATCTTGGCACTCACCGTTTTAGGCATATTTGCCATACCTTAGTACATGTTTGCTTTATTTTTATTTTTGATATCCCCCCCAGAGAAAAATGCACTGGTCAGAGGCCAAAACCTCTACCACTCACAGTCACATAGGCTAATTGAAATGACCAAGAGCCACATACATGTATACATATACTGCACCCTGTCACAACAACTCACTAACTTCAACAACACAACATATACAGCCTAGTATACGTATACTGTACCCACTCTTTACCCACCAATAACCACAACACAATTGTTGGTAAAAATTGGTCGAGGCATTGCAGTCACAAGAAAGTGTTCATCTTATGTACCTGCTGACATCCTGGGTCAAGTGTGTAGATCATTAATTTTGTGTCACTTGGGACTATGTGGTGTTCAGCAGTTTGGTCATCTGCATCCAAAAGCAATCTAGCAAAATGACAGGTCGCACAAAACAGGGCTGCTAGACTTGTTCTAGGCTGCTCTATTAGAACTAGCACTGAAAAGATGCACTCCAGTCTGTTATGGCTCACCATTGAGCAAAGGATTTCCTCAAGCTTTTTTCTGTTGCATTATTAACTCAAAGATGCCTTTATTTTAGTTTGAACAGTTTATTGCAGTGACACACACAATCACAATACAAGATTTGCTGGTAATGGTCATACTTGCTCAAGGACTAACTCATTGACTGAATTGAAAGAACTGTTATTTATAGCTGGTTGGAATGATTTGCCACTTTACATTCGTCAAAATTGATTATTCTTTAAGAAAACTATGCAGAGGTATTTAGGGGAATGCAGAAGACAACTGTATTTTGAGGGTTACAAAAAATAAATATTGTGTCTATATTGTGTTTTTGCATACTAGTGTTTATTTTATTGATCTGTTTTTATATAATGTATATTTTCATAATTGTAATGTATTTGTGTAATTGAATGTTGTTTTTTATGCAATGTTTTTTGTAAAGTGTTCTGGTCTGGATTCCAGTAAGACTAGCTGATTGCTATGGCATCAGCTAATATGGGTATCCTTTTTTAAATAAATAAATAAAACAGACACAATGAAGGATCACATGAGCCTTCTATTCCTTTTCTCATTGCCACCCAGTCATTGAGTCACATTAGTACACAGCATACAGCACAATATGACACTAATAGAACAGCATGGATCACATTAGTACACAACATACAACACAAGGTTCCTACCAAAGAAAGAAAGAAAGAAAGACACTGGCCATGAGGAAAAGCCCTAAATAAAGGTGTTGCCACCAAGCCATTCATATTAACCAATACATTCACCCTGTCACAATTCTCAACCTAGTATATGTATACTGTACCCTGTCACAACTCACCACCTAGTATATGCATACTGTACCCTGTCACAACTCACCACCTAGTATACATATACTGCACCCTGTCACAACTCACAACTTCAACAACAACACACACAGCCTAGACGCATACTGTTCCTTGTCACAACCTTCAACAACAGACACAACACACAAGACAAGCTATAGTGTAGATTCACATCAGCCTTCAATTCTGAAGCCAACAATAGAATCACATTAGTACAACACAATATAGTATATGACAACAACACAGCAACAGCTTGAATCACATACACACAACATACAAAACAATCAGCAGCAGCAGCAGCAAAGAAAAAAACACAGGTTCCTACCCTGAGATGTCTTCATGGCTTCATCAGCTGTGTAAGAGATGACCAGGGTCAAACTTAGGATCTCATGGACTAATATGATTGTAGACGCCCCTCTCTCCAGTCTACAGTAGGTCATTCTCAGACGAGCTCTCCAGTCTGTTGTCTCCAGTCATCTCCAGCCTCCATACATCTGGCTAGCTCGCCAGTACTTTCCTCCCCTGCATCTTCCTTTAGTACGTCCATGTAGGTATAGGTGTGGGATGCCCTCGTGATCAATGGTTGGCTCCCTGTATCGATGGCAGTGACCGGACAGTCTCATTCTCTCTTATCACTCAGCCTTGGTAGCCCTCCATACAGATGCTTGTTGGTAACGTGTTCATATTGGTTGATATTTAGTGCTGCACATAGAATTCTAGTGTAGCACCAATCCAGGGACTTCTATATGGTTATTCTATAGCCGCTATAGGGTCCAGCATTCACAGCCGTATAGGAGAACAGCTTCATTCTCCCCTCCACTGATGGTCTTCCTAATGACTTTAATCAAGAGGAAGGGGGTGTCCCCCTACAACACCCCTGCCAGGATGTTAAACTCCTCACTGTTGACATCTGGGGTCATCACCTTGGCTCTGGTACCCTAGTGTACTTGGCTCCTATGGTCCGGAATAGGTTGGGAGAGACACCATAAGCCTTGAGTATAGATAGAAAGAAAGAAAGAAAGAAAGAAAGAAAGAAAGAAAGAAAGAAAGAAAATTTGAAGTGACCAAGAGCCACAGTAAAGTTGGTTTATATTGGACAGATATTCAACCACAGAGCTACTTAGGGGCCATCAACAATGCACTCTGTAATATGTATTCATATAGCTATTAGTATTTAGTCGTTATTATTTTCAATAGCTTCTAAACCAAATGATATAACCCTGAGAAAAAGAAAACCACATTGTGCATGGGATATGTGTGCACATCCTTTAGATTTCTCAAAAATGTTTTATAATATAGTATTTTACATTGTTATTACTGTGAATTATGTCATAATTACTGTCATAACGGTAGAATTGCACTTACTAAAGAAAGTTATACACTTTTTTCAAATTAAACACTTATTTTGTTGCTAGAGATCTGACAATGGTATACCTACTGTAAGTACATTGACATTAAATACAAATCAACTTGTTAATCAGGTTAAGACTTGCTCCAATATAAAGTTACCAGTGATGGTAATCTACAAGCTCCCAACCAGATGCATTATATGAGCTTGTAGATCAGCTATTTTTGGCAAAAAAAGATTTGGTGCGAAATAAAGGTGTGAATCAAGTAGAGCCCTGTAGTAGGGGGTACTAAGTGAAAAATCGTTACGCGGCGGATAAAAGCATGAAATTTGATACAGATGTCCCTTGGGTCATCCTAAAACATCCTAGAAGGGGTGCCCAAAAAAATCTTAAACAGGAAGTGAGTTATGGACAAAATCCAAAATGGCCACCTAAACTGTTGACCGTTGACTCAAAAGACACCAAAATAATCTCCAAAAAGCATAAAATGTGGCACACATGTCCTTTGGGTCATCCTAAGACATCCTAGAAGGGGAGCCCAAAAAAATCTGAAACAGGAAGTGAGTTATTGACCAAATTGAAAATGGCCGCCTAGTGTTGTCGATTGACTCAAAAGACAACTAAAGAATCTCCAAAAAGTATAAAATGTGTCACACATGTCCCTTGGGTCATCCTAAGACATCCTAGAAGGGGTGCCCAAAAAAGTCTTCAACAGGAAGTGAGTTATTGACTAAATTGAAAATGGCCGCCTACAGTGTTGGCGATTGACTCAAAAAGCCTATAGAATCTCCAAAAAGTATACAATTTGGCACATATGTCTCTTGGGTCATCCTAACACATCCTAGAAGGGGTGCCAAAAATAATCTGAAACAGGAAGTGAGTTATTGACTAAATTGAAAATGGTCGCCTACAGTGTTGAAAGATGATGCAAGATACCTACAGAATCTCATAAAAGCATGAAATGTGGTACAAATGTCCCTTGGGTGATCTGAACGCATCCTACAAGGGGTGCCCAAAAAGGTTTTAAACAGGAAGTGACCGCCTAAAAGCAGTTGACACAAAAGAAAACATAAGGGGACGTCATAAAAGTGTATAATTTGGTACGTACATTGAGTGCTTCTTAATATATCCTAGAAGGGGTTATTTATTTGTTTGCTTGTTTATTAAACTTTTTGTTTGTTGAAGAAATTCTAAATGGCTGTTTAAACAGTTGACCATGGCAGTCTGCATATTATGCAGACTCAATACGACAGGTTATGCAGTGCATAACTTGCCGTATTTTGTAGTCTACCTTCTGTTTTCATTTCTACATCACTTATTTATTTTACTTTCTGCATAATTTTTTTATTGTACTCTTTGAATCTTCTTTATTTATCTAACTCTCTGCATATTCTCATTTATTTTACTCTGCATCTTATCTTACTCTGCATATTCTTATTTTACTCTCTGCATCTTATTTATTTTGCACTCTACATCTTCTTGCTTGTTTTACACTCTATCTTCTCATGTATTTTCTTCTTGATCATTACTGTTTTTTTGTGATTAGTGTTTAGTAACTACATGTATTCATGTGTGCCATTTCGCAATTACCAGCACATTGGCATAATGCTCTGCAAGGTAACCCAGCATCCCGGCATCTACACTTTCTCGAACAGAAGGGCTCAGCTTTGCAGCCACACTTGAGTTCTCTACAAACTTAAGCAGCCTCTGGCAAGAGTGTCCATAAAGGTGTCCACGAATCAGCGACTTTAATTTATTTGTCAGGAGATGGTAGAGATTGCATAGCTTTCAGGCTTCTGGACCAAATGCTAGATTGGCTGCTCGATTTGAATATTGTAGCAGTGCAGCCCGTGTGGGAGGAGTGTTTTCCATTGAGAGACTATTCAAACTTTTTTTGGCACCCCTTAGGATGCATTCAGATCACCCAAGGGACATTTGTACCAAATTTCATGCTTTTATGAGATTATTTTTTATGAGTGTCTTTTGCATCATCTGTCAAGACTGTACACAGCCATTTTCAATTTAGTCAATAACTCACTTCCTGTTTCAGATAATTTCAGGCACCCCTTCTAGGATGTCTTAGGATGACCCAAGGGACATGTATGCCATTATGAGATTCTTTAGTTGTCTTTTGAGTCAATCGACAATACTGTAGGCGGTCATTTTCAATTTTGTCAATGACTCACTTTCTGTTTAAGATTTTTTTGGGCACCCCTTCTGGGATGTCTTGGGATGACCCAAGGGACATGTATGCCAAATTGTATGCTTTTATGAGATTCTTTAGTTGTCTTTTGAGTCAATAGATAACACTGTAGGCGGCCATTTTCAATTTTGTCAATAACTCAGTTCCTGCTTAAGATTTCTTTGGGCACCCCTTCTAGGATGTCTTAGGATGACCAAAAAGACATGTGTGCCAAATTGTATGCTTTTATGAGATTCTTTAGTTGTCTTTTGAGTCAATCGACAACACTAGGCGGCCATTTTCAATTTAGTCAATAACTCACTTCCTGTTTCAGATTCCTTTGGGCACCCCTTCTAGGATGTCTTAGGATGACCCAAGGGACATATGTGCCAAATTTTATGCTTTTTGGAGATTCTTTTGGTGTCTTTTGAGTCAACGGTCAACAGTTTAGGTGGCCATTTTGAATTATGTCCATAAGTCACTTCCTGTTTAAGATTTTTTTGGGCACCCCTTCTAGGATGTTTTAGGATGACCCAAGGGACATCTGTATCAAATTTCATGCTTTTATCCGCCGCGTAACGATTTGGCCATTTTTTGTGCTTAGTACCCCCTACTACTGGGGGACCCTGGTCAACAAGCGGATGATGAGAAATTGATCTGTTGAGCTACTGTACTTCAGTTTCCACTAGATGGCAGCAGAGTATCAGTCAGCTGACGAGATCCTCTACTTTCAGTGGTTCTCAAGTGGTTTTCAGGGGAAACCTTGACAGGTTCCAGTTTTTAACCACTTTAACCCTATTATATACTTCAGATATTCTAAAATAGACAGTGCTTTGCAATATGACACATTGTGAGCTTGTTGATCGACTATTTTTGAAACATTTGGAAATGTATATTCACAAATTACAAAAGCTTGTAGAGCAGCTATTTTTGGAGGAAAAAAAAATCTTGAAAAAGAAAAAAATAAGTGGAATAGGGTCCACGGGCAAATACATCAAATTATGTTGAAGTATGGCCTATACAGGACCAAAGCACCTTACAAGCCTGTTAATTTCAAAATAATAGCCTACACACACACACACACACACACACACTACAGTCTCTCATTGGACGACAGAAGACAAGTGTTTTAGCCCTGCATGTTGCACAACATATTCAATTGAATTCACATAACATAAAGCTAAATATTGTATCCCGACTAGTTTTTGCTTTAGCCTACCATCATTTCTCAAAGTAAAATAACAAAAAGTGGAATGACACAAATCAGCTCTATTGCATGGCAATGCTATTGCTAAGCGGCTAACTGTATTTAGCTCACCTGAATAATCCACCACCCATTTCGAAAGAAAACGACCAGCAGTTCCTTGTGAAGATAATGAACTTCTCTTTCAGCTGTCAAAGATGTTTGTTTAGTAGTTTTAACTCCCTGACACCACTGACACAACTCTACTGTACTTCCATGTTGTGTAAGGTTACATACGTTGTTTATTTCACCATTTCAATGACAAACATAAAAGGGGTTTGTGTCAAACACCTGTTTGCTCTCCTGCAGGTGTGGGGGGAGGGAAAACCTGAGGATTTAAAGAGGTTGCCTGAAGCTGCTGCTAGTCTACTCTAGGGCATTGGTTCTAAAAGTGGGGATCTGGGGGGTACCAGGGGGTCCCCAGCAAAATGTGTTAATAATATAGCCATTATATGTACACTATCATCTAAACCACTTTAACCATATTTTAGACTTTGTCTATTAAAAAATAGCAGACGTACAAGCTCATATAGCAAGTCACTTCGCGCCGCACCGGAAAATTTCGATATTTTACAAATCTTCTCTTCTGGGGGTCCCCGGCAAAAAAACATTTTCAGGATGGTGGTCCACGGCCAAATACATATCAATTTGGGGGTCCTTGACATTAAAAAGTTTGAGAAACACTGCTATTATCATTACATTTCAGAGGCAAATATTGTACGTTTTACTCCACTAAAATGTTTTACTTTGTAGATATAGATTATGATTACAAAACACACTGTGCATTAGCCAATCAAGTCCTATTTTCTGTTTGGAAATAGGACTTTGGTTGGATTGCGACGCGTTGTGAGCTTGTAGATCTATTTTTGAAAAAGTTTGACTTTATTTATGAGCTCATTGTCAGGCTCTGTTGTTTATAGGTATAGAACAGGTACATTATAACATCGAACAGCCTATAATTGATTTGAATCATGTAATTTTTAAAGGTCCCTACTTAGAGCAAGTTACCGTATCAGTGACACAATTTAACAGATTCTAACCTGACCTGAAAACAGGTCAGATATTACTGATGTTCTTCATGAATCATACGTAACGATCAGTTGTTCTTAATCAAAATACGTTTTTTTATTATAAAAAAACAACAACATGAGATTATGGCAAGATTGTTATTCAAGTCCAATATGACATTTTAACATCAACAACATATAAACAATGGATGGGTAGTCAGTAACTTAACGACAGGAAGTCATTGTAGTTCAACCACAGGTAAATATTACCAATGCAGCTTCAACAGAACGATCCACCTCTGGTACAATTAAAGGTGGATGCTGAATAGGTTGTCATGGAAAGAAGCAAAACAAAACAAAGTCCAGGCCAACATTAATTCTCACATGAGACCCAGGATGTCAGAAATATGAAGACAGAACCTTGCATGTTTTCAACACAGATAACTGGACATGTCAACTATATACAATTTAACAGCAGAACAGTGAATTGGTCCTAATAATTGGATTAGTGTTGTTTGTCTCTGCAGGACACACAGTTAGCGTTGCTGTCTCAGTAGGACGGACAGGCAGTGTTTTTTGTCTCTGAAAAGACAGGCAGTGTTTTGCCTTTGCAGGACAGTGTTTGTAAACATTTAGATGTGAGGGCGCTCGTGTCTCACACACACACACACACACACACACACACACACACACACACACACACACACACACACACACACACACACACACACAAGTTGAGTTTGGGGGGAACAGAGTAAATAAGGCATTGCGGAATAAGGCATTCCTTGGTTTCCTATTGGTCAAAAGCAGAAGTAAGGCACTCTCATTGGCTGACATATGGCCGCTTTAACAGTTGACTATTCTCGTCCTTTCTCTTCCGTTCACATCTTTTCATCCCGTTCATTCATACTCATCCCTCACTCCACAGAGAAAATAACATCACCTCTGGGCTCCTCCTCCTCTGTTGAATCTCTTCTCTACATCCATATCTCCTCCCTTCTTTCTCTCTCTCCCTTCATACATCCATCAGTCGTCTGTCCCACTCCCAGACCTCCATCTCAAATGCCTAATTTATGCTCTGTCGTACAGCGCTGCCATGTTTTGTGAGCTTATAGATCGTTTGTTTTCGCAGCGTGAAGCCGCCGTACGACCAAGTATAAAATCAGCCGGGTTTGGACGGAAACAAAAAGTACACACATATTGTCTTTGTTCTCCTCCCTCTCTCCACTCTCCTAGCTCACAGTGTACAGGAGGTTTTTTACAGGAGGTAGCTAGGTTAGTGGCTGGATGGAGGACAGGCACTGTTTCGGTCTCCCTCTCCCTCTCTCTCCAATCCCTCCCTCCCTCGCTTATATTGCGTAGCCAGACGATTGGAGATCTCCGCCTACCGAAACAACAGGGGACATCTAAAACTCAATGTAGGGTCTCTAGAACAACAGAGACACACTGAAACTGAATTGAATTTTAAATAGATGAATTATGTACAGTATTTTATTTATTTAGATATTTTACTATTGTAGGATGTATTTTCTGTCTTGCCTCTTTTTTTCTGTACCTTTTTATTGTTTAAGCTGAGTCAGGGAGCTATGCTCAAGAATTCCAATGCACTCGTGTAAATACACTGAATCTTGAAACCTACGCCCACTGCTTTGAAAACCATCATATAACTTTTTTAAACCTCTTAATTGCTTCCACCCAGTTCTAGCCCCTACAATGAACTTGGATGTCACTAAAGGCTTCGGCGGAGATCTTTCGGCTAGCAACACCCCCCCTCATGCGATGGAGCATAATTTGGCCACACCCCCTTCCTCCCTTCTTAACGTGCCGTCATTCGTCTCTGCCTCCCTCCACCATGCTGTATCTCTGCGTACAGCAGTGAGGCAGTGACACGGGCCAGGAGAAGACCACAGGAACGCTCGTCTGGACGTTCCTCTCCAGGAAGTTGAACACAGGGTTCCACCAGGTCCTCGACAGGTAGTTGTTAGGTGTCTGTCGCAGTGCCTGAACAAAACAAAAACGAGAAAAAAGGAATTAGCTATAAGAAGTTATGCATTTCACAAAGTATAAAACATTATGTGAAAAGCAGTTTGTGAGATTAGCGCCGGACACACACAGACACACACACAGACCCTCTTATAGATTGTTAGCCTGAGCCTCCTGCATGTCTACGCTGTAGTAAATGTACTGTACAGATAATATAATATATTGTCACTGTCGGGTGGAAACCTTGTATGCCCAAAACCATAAAGAAAAAAAGAATTCCAATGGATCCAATGTAGTTAATATTTAGTCACAAACTCTTGTTAATACTTTTCATTGGTTACATTTTTATAAAACCCACAGACACACTTAACTTTTTTTTTTACATAATTACCAGTAATTTACAAAATAAAAACACAAAAAGTTGAAATATTGAGTTCTTCCCGACAGCAACGATATGTATATGACTAAAACAATAACTGCAATCATAATCATCTTCTAACATTACGTTTTGGGTGTAAAACAGCTTCCATGCAGCAGCCATTTGTTTCGTCCGGTTTACCCTGTATTGTTTATGCCTGTTTATTATTTTTATTTTTATTTATGTGTGGTATTGGTTTTTATTCGTCAGAGAACACTGTGGGCCCTATTTTCGCCGGTGCCTTACCCATTATCCCTTAACTTCTTTGCCATTCTTTAATATTTTTTAAAAACATTTTCAAATAGTTCAAATAGCCAATCTGCAAGCTCACAATGTGTCAATGTAGATCGGCTAGTTGAACTATTTGAAAATGTTTTAAAAATAGTAAAAAATGGCAAAGAAGTTTAGGGATAATAGGTAAGGCACCGGCGAAAACAGGGCCCAGAGTTGAATATCATCACACACACCAGTCTGATGGTTTATGTTCAATGACACGTTTCATCCACTAGAGAGCAGCATACGTACACATGATAATACTACTGTATGTAGGACAGTTTGACAGAGAAAGTAACCTGGCATCACCAGTCTTTCCACCTCGGAGGAAAGCCTGGTATTCGTTATTAAAGTGCCCGTGTGATCCGGTTTAGGCCACGCCTACTGAAAAAAATAAAATAATAAGCTTCTGGTTCCGGGTGTTGAGGGTTCCGGTTTGGCGGAGCCGCTTTGTTTTGATTCCCCCTGTTTGTTTCCCCAATCCCTATTTAAATGGAATAGAATTTCCCTGTGGGATAACAAAGGTACACAGACGCTAAATAGTCTCTGGAAAGTACACATTTATATCTATTTTGTATTTTAACACATTGAGTGCCATAAACGGTCCGGACCGTTTTTGGCCCATTTTTTTTTTATACGTGGGGCCCACGTGGGGCGCTCTAACGAAACTTTGGGATCATCCAAGGAGTCTCTGAGAAGGAGAGGCCGGATGTCGATCCATGTCAAAAATGCTTCCGCTCGGCCGCTCCAATGTTAACTCCTTGACTAAAAGCTTAATATCTCCATTTCTTTTTAACGTGGTGGAAGTGAAACGTTTTCGATCGGCGATCACTCTGCAATGGAGGATCGCGTTAGAAATATTATTGTTCCAGGCGTTAGTCGGGACCCTCCGCCGTCTCGCACGCACGCTTTGTTTACATGCACTTCTGTCGGGGCTTCTACAGCACGAAACATATCAACGTAAGTGGATGGAAGATATGCAGGCACTGAACATACCCTATTTTAATAAACCTCTGGCACACAATGTGTTAAAAATAAGCTAAACTACGCCGCATCAAGGATTTTATTAGGTAGACCCTATTAAAATGCCCTTGATCGCGGCCGGAGTGACCGGAGGGTGAGGCTTGCGGGTTCCGGCCTTTTAACCCCCTTTTTCTCCCCAATTTAGACGTCATGCCAATTAATTTCTGCCCACACACATTTTGTGTGTTGTCACTGCTGTTGTATAAATGGTAAATGGTGCGTTTATATAGCGCTTTTATCCAAAGCGCTTTACATAGATTGTGCATTACATTCACCCATTCACACACACATTCATACACCGATGGAGGAGGAAACCATGCAAGGCACCAACCTGCTCATCGGGAGCAATCAGGGGTTCAGCGTCTTGCTCAAGGACATTTCGACACTAACTCTAGGGGAGCCCCCCAGCCCGGGATCGAACTGGGAACCTTGCGGTTTCCAGTTCACTCTACCCAGTCACTCTACCCCTGAGCCACTGCCGCCCCAGTACAGTGACAATTATCACCCTCCCAGAACACGGGCCAATTGTGTTCGCACAGACGCTTGACACAGCCGGACGCACCACGGTGGATTTGAACGGTGGTGGGCAGCCACCCGAGTGCTTCATCACTACCAGTCTGACCATTCACTATACTGACAAGTAGAATGAATAATCATCTCATAACCTCAGGTGACTTGTATTGAAATTCATTTTCAATACAAAATATATGATTGCAGAGCTGTTTAATGAATGAAGCAAATCAACAACTAACAACATCGTCATCACCGTAACAGTGTCTGTCAAAGACAGCCTGTGTTCCATCTGCAACAGAGAGACACATCCAGTTACAGCCTGTATTTACATCTATTGTAGGCTCCTCCATTAATGCCTCATAATCTGCCTCTAATAATCTCTAGTTCTTTTCCCTTCAATATTCTTGTTTCTCAGTCTCACCATCACCTTAAAAGGGTTTGTCAAAGACAACTTATGTTCCATCTGCAATGGAAAATCACATTCATTTACAACTTTACACAACTATCCTCTTAGAATCATAGTAATGTAAACGCATACACAAGGCATGCGTTTGCCCCAACTACGTGCAGATTTCCGGGGACTTTCCAAAAATGCTAATCAACAGCTTAACCCATTAAAGCCAGGAGAGCATCTGTGTATGCTCTTTAATAGTGATGAGCGGGCCGACCCGCGGGACCCGCGGGTCAACCCGCGGCGCGGGTGGGTCGAGTCAGGATTTCAGAGGCAATTGTGCGGGCTACGGGTGAGCGGGTCAGCCGCTATCACACGCAAAAAAAATAAAAAAAATCACATGCTCTTGTTTTGTCTTTATTCATAATAAGAATAAGAATAATAACAATAAAACAGTTTGAATACACTTGGGGTGTATACTTGAAGATTATTTTCCTTCATGATTTTACAGGTTTTTTTTTACCGCGGGTCGCGGGGCGGGTTGAGCCATAGATTTATATATGGGTTCGCGGGGCGGGTTGAGGCGGGTTGGGTTCCGTGGCGGGGCGGGGCGGGCGGGTCATGAAAAAACCCGACCCGCACATCACTACTCTTTAACCATATTTTATACGTTGGCTATTCAAAAATAGCAGCTATACAAGCTCATATTCGTGCCGTGCTATGAGCTTGTAGATCTGCAAAAAAAATTTATCATGAAGATTTGTGCAAATCTTTGAATATACATATTTTTTTAAGCGAACATTCTCAAATCTTTGCTTCCAAGGGTCCCTGATTTTGAGATGGGGCTCCGTGGCCAAATACATATCATTTTGGGAGGTCCTTGACATGAAAAGGTTTGAGAACCACTGATATAGCAAGTTTTTCAGAAAACGGTTAGAAGAAGATTCGTAGAATCTGCCTCAGGTCTTAATGGGTTAAAATTGGGGGAAATTGAAACATCTGCTTCGTCACTCCCTACCTATGCCAATGCTCAATGCTCACATGCAATTTCAGATTGATTGGCAAACCCATTGAGGAGACAAAGGGATGCAGACAGATCAATTTGATTGGAAGGATTTCATACAGTAGGATATCACCACCAACAGCATAGTCTGTGGGGTTCACCGATTACTCTCATCAATCGACCGATTCATTTCCTTAATTTGAAATGATCTGTAATAGCGTTGATAAGTGCATGCATCTAATACTCTAGTTGTTCCTCCTCATTGCATCACCTTACTGATATCCGGCAGAGACAATCTTTGTTCCAGCTGCAAAGAGAGGTCCGTTTGACAGTAAGGGTGAGTGAGGTTACAGTCTCTGTGTGTCACGGTGGCAGTAGAAAAGCATTCAGTAGTTAGGGTTAGGCGATATCGCATTCAAATCAATATCACAAAACTTTTGCCTCGATTCCGATTAATGAATTATTATTAAAACAAATAATTAATAGCAAAAAAAAAAAAAAAAAATCTACAAGCTCACAACTTGTGGCATCGCTTTGTGAGCTTGTAGTTATTTTTACTATTTTTGCAAGTCACCTTTGGACGTATAATAGGGCTTAAGGGGTTAATCAGAGTAATCAATTTAGTCGATTACAAAAATCTATTAAAATGTTTTCATGTTGATTCATTGATATACAGTATAAGAATAAAAAACATTACTAAAAATAAAGCCTTGTTTCTCGATTATTGGATCAACCTATTGGTTCTAAATGTTGGTTCGATATATCTTCGATTAATTGCCCAGCCATAGCTCTAGTGTAGTGACAACTGGTGTGTGTGTGCACCCACTCACCGAGCCACCCACGTTGACACACACACACACGCACACGCACACGTACACGTACGTACATAAATGTGTGAAAAGGAGACAGAGTGGTTAAAAGACAAAGAAAAAAGAGGTAAAGAATGAGCGTGAAACATTAACAGGAAGGAAAACATCACCACCCAACATACGCACACACACGCACACGCACACGCACACACACACACACACACACACACGGCACGCATGCATGCACCAGTTCTTACCAGTTTCATGTCACTTTTCAGTTTGCTGAGGCCAGCTCTCTCACTCTTGGTGGCTCCAGCGTGGCCTATTTGATGGATGGAGAGGGAAGAACTGACGCCAGTATCAATCTCTCGAACTGCAGGAGGAAAAAACACAAACACATTTAAACACATCTGGTTCAGGAATTATAGATAATAAAGAACTCATACAATTTGGTTTAATAAGTAAACAAGAAACACAGCCAAAAGTACAGTTGGCTGCGATGTTCACAAGGCTCCAGATTAACATTTTCACCACCGTCCCAAAACTACAAAAATACAAATTTAGCTGTCCAAAAGTGAATGTAAACCGTACCAAAAAATGTCAGGTTTCTTCACTTTGTCTTTGTCATCTGCTTTGACTGCTATTGGCATAAAAACACCATTCAAATGCTTAGGAAATTAATGTACAAATGTATGGTCACATTCTCTTTTTGTTTTGTTTAAAGGCTATGTTTATACCTTGAAATACGTAGTGAAACATTTTACACTTTCTTTTTACACCAGAAGAAGTATGTTCCAGCTTTCACCACAAGATGGAGATTCCTCTTAGTGAGACAGGGTGTGGTACACTTTGAAAGTGAGTGAGCTGTTGTCTCTAGTATGAATGCGGAAACAATGCGAGGAGAGCTCAGTGCCAGTGATCCACTGTTAAATGGGTGCACGGCTCAAAAGAGTTCTATATCAGCTAAAGAACTGCCAGCACTCACAGAAATGTCGTTCGGGCACTTTTATTCAGAGCTAGGCACGGGCAAACCTCAGCTACTCGCCTTCAAAAAGGATTTACCTGAAGGGCAAAAGTACCTGAAGGACATTTCTGAGAGTGCTGGCAGTTCTCCTGCTGCTTTAGAATTAATAAAAGTGTAATGAAAAGCACAGAATTAATGTGACACAAAGTATCACATTTCATAAATAAGGTTATTTTGTATGAGACTGGAATGTTATTGGTAATGTTGTAGGAGACTAAAATGCAGTGGTGTAAAGTAACTAAAAACATTTACTCAAGTACTGTACTTATTACTTACAAATTTGAGGTATGTTTTACTTTACTGGAGTATTTCCAATTTTCAATACTTTTAATTCTACTCCACTACATCTCAAAGGCAAATATTGTACTTTTACTCCACTACAATTATTTGAAAACTTTAGTTACTAGTTACTTTGTAGATTTTGATTATTATTACAAAAACATACATTAACCATTTCAACCCTATATACATTTCGGCCATTTGAAAATAGCCAATATACAAGCTATTTCCAAAAGATTTTTTTATACATTTTATACTTGTGTGAAACGGACAATGAGTTGCATAATGAGTACTTTCTACTTTTGGTACTTTACGTACTTTTGGTACCAATACTTTTGTACTTTTACTCAAGTACATTTAGAATTCCAGACTTTTACTTGTAACAGAGCATTTCTACATTGCAGTATTGATACTTTTACTTGAGTAAACAATAAACAAAAGTTTTTCCACCACTGCTAGAATGTGATTGGCTGTATTGTGATTGTTTGACTGACCACTCTTCTGCACGCCAAACTCTTTCCCACTGAGGATGTGATGAAGAAGATTCTTCAACTCTGACGGACTGAGACTCATCAAACTCTCTGTCGCCTCCTCTCCTGTTAAACACACACACACACACACACACACACACACACACACACACACACACACACACACACACACACACACACACACACACACACACACACACACACACACACACACACACACACACACACAGAGTGTGAAAAAGAGAGGACAGTGTGAGAAAATGAGAAAGATGGAGAACACACACACACACACACACACACACACACACACACACAGAGTGTGAAAAAGAGAGGACAGTGTGAGAAAATGAGAAAGATGGAGAGAATGTGTGAAAAAGAGAGCAAGACAGTGGTTATAAGACCCACGCACACGGTCAACGTGTCACCATCAATTCTCACGCTCTGTTCAGACTGCAGGCCAATGCATGTTTCTCATATCTGCTCTTCATGCCCACACTGCTATTTGCAAGGGATCAGATCGGATTTGTCTGCACTGGTTGCTGTGTAATGCTTCATGTACACTATACATGGACAACTCGCGGCCCGGGGGCCACATGTGGCCCCCAACTTCACTTAATGCGGCCTGCAGGTTAATACTGATATATTTTATTGATTTCATCTGTTACAATTCCAAACATGCAAACATTTAATTACATTACTTCAGTCTACATTAGTAGGTTAATGACTAGTATTACAATTCTAATTCTTGTCTTTTTATGTCCAATGTATTTGTATTTAAGTTCATAAAGTTAACATAAGTATAACTAAATGCATTTGAAATTAAATAAAAACGTTACTTTTCAGGATTCCAATTAAAAAAATAGCACAAAAAAAATGTGTCTTCCAATTAAAAAATAGCCGATCTACAAGCTCAAAACGCGTCGCACTGTGACGTGTTTTGAGCTGGTAGATCGGCTATTTTTGCTACTTTTGTGTGACATAGAATGGTGAAAAAGGTTAAAATACGGAGAGACAGTATATGCCATGTGGCCCTCTGGAGTGAGTGTGGATCATCTCACTCATCATCAAAGTTGCCCACCGCTGATGTACACCGTAGTACGACAATGTCGCTCGCATGGTGAGCTTGTGGATCCGCTATTTTTGGCAAGCGAGGCCGTCGCACGGCTAACTATAAACCTGGCCTCAGTGTCCGAGTGTCCAGACGGACACACATCTTTAGAGATCAGATTTAATTTAATTCAAACAATGAATGTGGTTTGAATCGGATTCACAAAAATCAGTTTCCACGCTTGTGTTTTGTTTGCTGTCCAGACTTAAAAAATATCTGATTCCAATTTGGAAAGGGCAAAAATCTGATTTGCGCTGCCAGTTTGAAAACAGCCCAGAGTCACTCTCTGCTGTGTGATCTTCATCACCAGTCCATGTGTCCTTACCAGAGCAGTTGAGTGACTGGGCCAGCTCGGTGGTCATGACCTGGATGATGAGTCCAATCCTCAGTCTCATCATCTCACCGAACAGGCTGGGCTGAGTCCGGATGTTCATGGCCAGGAACACCATGATCTCCTAACAGACAGACAGACAGACAGAATGACAGAGGGAGTGATGGAAGAGAGAAAAGACAGTAAAATAATGACAGAGATGTGAATGTGGAAAGTAGGTGGATGATTAATTTAATTTAGTTTATTTCTTTTTGCTATTAATGCTGCTACAGGTAACTTTCACATTTAAACCCAAGTACCCCCCTTCCCCCGAGTCCTGAAGTTTTTAACAATAAAAGTTTGAGCTCGACAATACGCATGCAATACCTCTTGTCAACCAGTAGGTGTCTCAGAGGAAGAGTTGGGAGACCACCTCCAGTTATATTGTATTAACATACTCCATACAGATTTGCTTTATTCTTACCAAAAAAATGACAGATTGCAGTTTTAATTATACTGTCCTACAACCTGTAAGACGTGTGGCCAGACTGTTGCCCTCCCACAATTTTATCCTAATATAAAACAAAATTATCTAAGCATATAGCTTGCTGCTTATCAGAAATGTAAAAATATTTTAAAATATATTTTCGTGAACGGAAATGACGAACAGATGCCAGTTTCCATGTTCGGATTTTGGGAGGTGTAGTTCCAGACTATACATAGCATTCAGAGATTGTGGAATAGTTCTCTGGCCACGAGAGACTACTAGTGCAGTAGCAAAAAACTCCAAGGTAGTGGGCAAGTACTTTACACCTGCACATGCCTGGAAGCCAGTGTCAGTTGTTTTTATATAGCCTGAAACGGTCCCTCTATCAGTGAGTGACCCACCTGCGTGAGTATAGCTATAGTTATGTTGTTCTCGCTGGCTTCGTCTATGAGTTTGACCAGCTGGTCAGGAGGGATGGGGGCGGTGATGGTCTTCTCTCTGGGCTCTGGAGGCAGACCCACCGTCAGGTGCTTCTGGTGGGCCAGCAGATCAGAACACGCCTAGGAAGAGACCACAGCTAATGACAAAGAGCTCTGGAAATATTACATAAAATCATAATTTGCAAAAATACAAATGAGACTTTGTGTGAATTTAACTGAATTATGTGCCTGTGTGTGTGTTTTACGTACCCAGTCTAGCTCTTCCACCTTCTTCCTCAGCATGCCAGAGATCATTCTGATGAGACCCCACTGTTTGAGCTCTCCTGCCTTCTCATACAGGTCAGTCAGCAGAGAACGCACCGTAGAGCCATTACCATACAGATATGTGTCCCAGTCCATACCCCTGCGCACACACACACACACACACACGCACACACACACACACACACACACACACAGTGTCAAGTGAGCAATGAGCATACACACTGATCAACGATAACATACGGTCAACATGTTGAACATGAGTGACGTGTTGACTGTGACACCCTGTACACAGGGAGTGATTTTGATTGTCTGTTTCTATTGTTCATCAAGTCACTCTGAAAGTGATCCTAAAACTTCCATTATAGTTGTGGTGTGGACTCCTAAATGAGTACACATCACAGCACTGAGAATGACCACTTAAGCTATTTTATACTTTGTTGTTGTACAACAATACACATAAAGTATGAGCGAGTGCACACACACAAACACACACACAATGATGACATTGCTCATCACCAAATTTGGGTACCACTTCACTCCGATCCCAGCCCAAACCCCCACACACACACCCACACACACACACCTGGCTCTCTTGTGGTATAGTGGGATCCGCCAGATTGAGGCTGAGCGAAGAGTGGCGAGTACGGACAAACAACCTGTTTGGCAGGTACATGTTCACATCTGAGAGAGATGGAGAGAGAGAGAGAGATGGAGGGAGAGAAAGAATGACAAAAATAATGAGAGAAATCCATCCATCCACCCGTCTCTCAAGAGAGTAGATAGGGGTCACAGATATGAAATACAAAAAAACAAACAAACAACATATACGGTAGATGTGGCCTAATGTTGAATGTGTGTCAACTGTGGGTCATTGAAATTAAAACAGTTGATAATCACTGAGTTCACTGAGAATACATAAACCAACCAACCTCGCACTGCGAGGCGTTGTGAGCTTGTAGATCGGCTATTTTCACAATGTTTGCCTATTTCTTACATAATATTTGACAATTTGGCCAATTTGGTAAGGTCTTAAAAGTCATTAAATTGTAACTTTAGAAATGTGCAGACACCCTGTATTGTATACACATATACTGTATGCTGGTTTGTTTACTGTTGAGTGAGAAAACAATGTTGCACATTAAGCTAATGATCTGGGGACCCTCCAAAACTATTTGGGGACCCTCCCGATCCCCAGTTTGGGAACCCTAGATGCCTTAGATGTAACCACAAACCAAATTGTGTCACCCAATCTCCTACGAGATAGTTTCTCAAGCTGAATTCACACCGGCAGCTGCAGCAGCCGCCTGTAGTGCGGACGTTCATAAAATACAATAAGCTTGGCGTGTTGGAGGTTATGAGTGACACCCTCGTAAAAAGTGAGAAATGTGCTACAGTGAGAGATTTGCTGGTCCGAGTGGATCAAAGCGAACAGCTGTGACCGCCTGGGGAGCTCACAGACAGGGAGGAGGAGAACAGACACTCAGTCCTCATCTCTGACAGCTTGTTTGTAAACTATTTATACGTTTTAGGTAAGGAATAGGCCATGTAGTTGCCCAATCTTAATTAATTTCTACAACTGCAAATTCTTTGTTGTTGTTGTAACAAAAACTTTGTTATCAATATGCTGGAACTTCCATACAGTTCTTTTTCTGTGGTCATGTATGTTCAGAGCACAAAGCGCTACTGATTGGCTTGCCGCTCTGTCGTGAAGTGCCAGAGTTGGACTTCTCTCAACTTTGACGCTTTGCTTTTGTTTTGCGTTCAGCTGTCACCCCTCCCTATAACCAATGCATTAAACCTCAACGATTTATTAGAACACGGGCAGCGAAAGTCCACTGCCTCCTGTGAATACAGTCGTGGTGTAATAACGTGGCGGACTTATCCCTCACTGTGAACGTCGAGTTCGTGGGCCGTTTTCATCAGAGAAACCATCTCTTTGGTCTTGGTGGCAGCAGCCCGGAACCGGCCCAGTCCTGAAGCCACCTTGGGACTGTGTTTCCTGGGAGCAGCGTGCGCCATCAGCTGGTCCAAGTACTGGGCCAGGTCATCTGATTCTGGAGGGATGGAAGGATGGTGGGAGAGAGACGAGAGAGAGATGGAATATGAGAAACGTACAGTATGGCCACTTCACTACATCCCGCTCTTAGGCAGGGTTGGATTATGTGCACCACGACTATTTATGGCATAACTCAGCTAGTAGTGCGTAGACTGTTCGTAATGTAATGTCACATAAAATGACATTTGAATCATCTAATCCAATGAATACTGATTTCACCTGTAAACCACTTCTTAATGACTGAACCCAAAGAACAGAGGCACTCGATTCACTTAAATTCTTTAATGACGAGGTTCAAACAAACTTCTAACTTTTCGACACATACCACGTTGAAGTCTAAACAATCCGTGGTGTGCTCACACAGGGCTAGTGCAACCCAGTGCACTTGCCCTACACACGGAGGATTTGTGGATGTGTCTTTCTTGGAAAACCATCATACATAATGGATTTTATATAAAGTTACCTCTTTAAGAGGGTTGACAAGGATGGGGTTGTTTGTTAGATTCAATAATTCATGAATTCATTGATGTACTCAAAGCGGTCTACCATTATAAGTAGATGTCAGTGCTGCTTCAGGGCTTGCGTAAATATTTAGTTATTACTTAGCGATACTTTAAATATTTATGCCATTAAGTAGTTTATTTATGCTATAACTAGGCTATGTTTGAACTTAGTGAGAGGTGGCATTCAACTGGCATAAGGGGTTTGTCTACAACTATAGTTAAATAGCACCCATGCATATCCTTCCTTTCATCCTTTCATCCATCCACCTCTCTTACCATCGTCAAACCGTATTTCAGGCATGTTAGTCGGGGAAAAGTCACCAATACTGGAATCTTCATCCTCATCCTCGCCGTGGTGGTGGCTGGAAGAGGACCTGCTATCCAGGAAGCTGAGGTGAGCGAAACAGGAAGTGGTCAGGAACTCTGACAGCTTCCCCGTCTGGATCCTGGGGAGAGAAGCGGTTGAAGAAGACAAATAAGGCATGAATGAAGAAGAAAGACATTATGAAACATGATTTTAAAAAAATCTCTGAAACGAAAGCTTTTTGTTAATCTGTACATTTTAGCAAAGATCATGCATAATCAAACACCTGATTTATTTTATTTATTATACAGCATTGCTATACAATCTAGTATGTATGTAGTATGCATGTCTATCCCCTCAACAGTAGACCAATCACAGCTTATGCTGCTACACGCATGATGTCATGAAACTAACCACTTTTGACTGTGAATGCCTGAAAAGCGGGTTACGCAAAAGTGGAACTTATGAAGGGTGTGAAAGTTGGGTCACAGCTGAAAATCTATGCATCTAAACACACCATTATTGTTGTTGTGAAGCACCTTTGTTCTTATTGGTGAAGTATTTATAAAGAAGATCTCTATTTGGTCAAATGCAGCATAGACCATCACCACAATAGGGCAAGAACACCAGCAGACAGCCTGTAGAGTGATTGTGATTTGTGCTGCACACATAGTAACTTACCATAATAAATAGGTAACGTTTGGGCAGGCCACAGCGTCATTAGACTCTATGTCTGGTTTAACTGATGTTATTAACTCATTCACTGCCACTGACGTAAAAAACGTAATTTCTCCCGTTTACCAATCCTGCCACTGACGTTTTAGTTTTTGTTTCAAATTTGACCCAAAGACCAAGGAGATATGATTGTTTAAAGATCTAGACTCCCATCCACTTCCTTGTTAACTTAAAACTTAAAAATTCTGTATCTCGGCTCCTGAGTACTTTTTTTTTTCGATGAAAAATCTCTGGCAGTGGGCAAACGCGGCCAGCAATAATTGTGGCAGTGAATGAGTTAACAGTCCATATTATTGTCTGAGAATAAACCTCACCTCGCTCCTCCAAAGTATCCATCCTGGAGTTTCTTCAGAGTGGCCAAGACTGCAGGGTCCAGATCTGAATGGTCCTCCGCTGGTATGCACACACAATCAAAAACTCATCAATTGACTCAATTAATTTGTAAGCGTTTTAACTTACTAATCGACTATTGAAAAAGAAGTGACATGAATCTGTGTGTGTGTGTGTGTGTGTGTGTGTGTGTGTGTATACGTGTGTGTGTATACGTGTGTGTGTGTGTGTGTGTGTGTGTGTGTGTGTGTGTGTGTGTGTACTCACTCAGCATGGTCTGTGATATGGGGAAGGTGACGGTGGGTCGTCCAGTCAACCTCCATCTTGATGACAGGTAGGACAGATCTGTCCTCAGCATCTCAACGATCATCCTGTTGTCCAACGCCAAGTAGAACTGATGGTGATCTATGAACTGAACACAAGTACAATTGCTGGTGATCGATTAGACAGGCAAGGAACGGTTGTTCCATTTTGGTATGTATAGAATAGAATGTATAGCATTGTATCATAATGCTATATTTTAATATCCTAAATTCCCCCCCAAAAAGTTTGTAAAAGTGTGTTTTTTTTATCATATCTTTGTTGTCCCTGTTAACTGTTGTTACCAGTTGTAAAGATCATGCATTTGT
Source organism: Gymnoscopelus braueri (assembly GCF_963280865.1). NCBI lineage: Eukaryota > Metazoa > Chordata > Actinopteri > Myctophiformes > Myctophidae > Gymnoscopelus > Gymnoscopelus braueri. The sequence continues at coordinate 38,616,290 of NC_137620.1, read as the reverse complement.
GAGATGAACAGCACAGCTGATTGTGTGGGTGTTCTCAAGGCAAAAGCTGCCGTGCCAAAGTCAAACAGTGTATTTGTCCTGGTGGCATCGACCCCATTGTCACCTGACTGGCTGCTGGGTCGTGCTCTACGTGTTTAGAGTAGTCTAATAAATACAACCACGTTGGCTGACCTTTGCTGGATGGAAGGAATGGAATGCCAGCCCACACAGCAACATGTGACCAGGCTGGTGCTCAGCATGAGGAGGAGGTACAAGGCTGCTGGGACTTCGTATTACTTTTCTACCCGCTACTGAGGCTCCAGACTATTGTTTGTTCAATGAATAAAGCGTCACATTGCCAATATGTTTATTCCTTCTTATTGATAGGGAGTTGGTTGTTCTGTTGAGTACAGATGATGGCAACTTTGTTTACCTGTGGTGTGAACGCGAACACATTGTTTCTGATCATGTAGAACTTGGCGGTTCCCAGAACTCCCATTCTCCTGTAGGGCCGACCTGTCAGACCCAGCCTCTGGTTACGACCTGAGGAGAAAGACAGATTGAGTCATTGATTCATTGATCGATCACTCAACCAATCACTCACTCTCTCGATCAATCAATCTTTATTGTCACATCAAGGTTACAAGGTAAAAGCGGGTGAAATTCTTGCTTGTGCAGGCTCTCACTATTGCAGTTAGAGAAAAACTTAAAGTAGGGTTAGAGAGAATAAAGATATAGTAGAAAGAACAGGTAAAGTGCATGCAGGAAGGGATGGAGAGATGGAGGGTGGGGTGAGGGACGAAGAGAGGGAGGGATGGGGAGAAGGAAGACAGTTTACCATAGAAATGCAAAGCAGAAATGTGCTGGTGCAGTAGCAAAAAAAAAGGCTAAATAAATTTAAGTTGACGATTAATTGTCACACAAATAATTGCGATTAACAATTTAATTGTGTTTTGGCATTAAACATTGGAACATATGAATACAACTTAAATTTCTGTTTAGTTTTTTAGGCTTGTAATCACAATTTGCACAGCCCAGATATGACAAATATACAAATAATAATAATAAATTACTGACATATTTTATAAAAATTGTGGAAATAGCTGGGTAAGTTTGTAGATCTGCTATTTCTGGAAAATGTTTTGAAACTGTATGAACATTTTATCAACATGGAAACGATTATGCAAATTAATTGCGATTATCTCAAATAATTGCGATGATGCGATTATGTAATAATTGTGACAGGCCTACTAAAGACACATAGAAACAGTTCTAGGTTTTTACCCAGCCTGGCGTAGATGTGGCTCAGGACTTTGGAGGGCTGGACGTGTATGGGGTGGATGTCAGCTACCGTCTCCACCTCGATGCCGTTCTGTAACAGCAGCTCTTTGATCTCCTCATTCTCGGCCAGGATGGACACTGCACAGACAGAGATGGAACTTATTAGGCACGCAAGCACACACACGTACAGTATATAGGAAAAAGTGAAAATTCATGCTATTGGCCCTATATGAATTGTTTCTGGTCCTGTGTGAAACAAGCAAAGTACCTGTCCCTTAATGTGTAGGTGAAACTGGTACCTATTATGTCCCTACAATTACATGCATGTTTGCATTTAGTCAACCTACTCTTCATAAATAAAAAGTTAATAATGTTCGACACAATAAGCTATTTAAACATTCTATCTTTCATTGCCAGAAAGAATTGCTTATACAGGCGTGTGCCGTGCGTGTGTGGTTTCAGCCCCCTGGACATAGTATACACTATTACTTTATTTAATAGTAGCCTAGTCTAACCAAATTAGACCAAGAGGTAGAGAGAAGAAAGGAGAGAATGTGTGCAAACAGAGGAAGAGAGTCATTATGAGAAAGAAGAGAGAAAACCTATTCTGTGAAAAAAGAGAGGAAGAGATAGTGGTTATTACCGAGAAAGAAAGAAAAGAGAAAAACAATGAGCGTGAGAAACAACAGGAAGTCCCCCCACCATACACACACACACACACACACACACACACACACACACACACACACACACACACACACACACACACACACGCATGCATGCATAGGTTCATACATACATATTGTTGCATACTGACTTTGTGCAAAGAGTCTTTCAAACTATTCAGCTTAGTCACTAGCAGAGTTATTATAGTTTTACAGTTAGATTTTTATTTAATCTTTTAGTTTGGTGTTTGATTTCAGTCTAGTTTTATTTGTAGGAATTAATTGACCAGTTTTAGTTTAGTTTCTTTTTAGTTTAAGGCTTATTTTTTACTTTTTCAGGTATGTGAGGGAAAGCCTTGGTTTATAGAAGCTGAATAATGTAGGATGAAATTACATCAAATATGATGGCGGACAAAGTAAAACCAAAGATCATTTTACATGCAATTCAATTTCGTTTCAGTTAAAGAGCACAGCAGTGACAACGTAGAAATGTCAGAACATTTATGAATATCGTAGGATAAATAGATACTGGTTTGGATTGGTTAAATACCTATTTTGAACCAGTAGGTGTCCTACAGGATCTAAACGTCTCAATGGAAGGATATTATGTTAGGTTCAGTGGTGGAAATGAACTAAGTAGATTTACTTAAGTACTGTACTTAACTTCTTTTACTTCTACTCCACTACATCTCAGAGGCAAATATTGTACTTTTACTCCACTACAATTATTTGAAAACTTTAGTTACTAGTTACTTTGTAGATTTAGATTATTATTACAAAACATACATTACCCACTTCAGCCATATATACATTTCGGCCATTTGAAAATAGACGATCTACAAGCTCACAATGCGTCGCATCGATCTGCTATTTTCAAAAGATTGTATACATTTTGAACTTGTGAAATGGGACATTCTGCATAATGAGTACTTTTACTTACTTTTTCATTTCTACATTGCAATATTGATACTTTTACTTAAGTAAAAAAATTAAGTACTTTTTCCACCACTGGTTATTATACTGTATCAACACACAATATAGATTTGTAAAAATATTGGTACTTTCTATTTACAAAAAAACTAAGTATGGATTTCAGCTTTAATACCACCACACGTGATGTTTCGAGCATCAGCTCTTCATCAAACAAAGGAGCTCTTTTGAAACTGGTGGTAATACATTGTTATGGGAGCATTTTATAGTGTGCAAACTTTTCTTTTCACTGATGTAATCATCATTCAGTAATCTACAGCTGCATCTGAGGGTGCGCCTGTAGACGGAGTTTGGCTCTCTGCCAGGCATTCTTGCGGCAGACAACCATCATAATCTATGACAGAGCCGATGAACTGTTTTAGCAGATTAAGCCCTATTTTATACTTTGCTGTATGATGTGTCGTGTAGTAGATCAGCCATTTTAGCTACTTTTAGAAACTTTTCGCCTGTAATGACATGCCCACCCACCCTGTACGACAACATCAGGCTTGGGGATGGTGGAGAATCTCCTGTTCAGTGGGTCGATCTCTCCAGGGGCAAGGAAACCCTGTAGCACAGGAAGAGAAGTCGAACATTGAAAAACATTAGCCCTCCCTCTGGAGTTATCACAAACACATTTTATATTATTACAGTTTAATTACATAAGATGATGTATTGTGTATTACATTAACATGTATTATTAATTCAGATGGAATGTGTTCAATCATACTATCAGCTATCAGCAATCATCAGATTTTAAAACCTTGTGATGACAGAATTTGTGCCTCATTTATACTAGAAGAATAATACCTATTTTTGACCTGCTTTTGTCTTCACTTTTTATGTTCAGCATCTGAAGTTGAATCTGATGTATGACTTGTGCTACATAAATAAAGATTGATTGATTGATCCGATTGATTTTTTAAAACATGTATGGTTAAGTAAAAATGATACGCCCGCACATGTCAACCTGCACGGTACAGGAGCTAAATGTATTAAAGAAGCAACTTTCGGTCTGAGGAAGGCCATCTGTGACTGAAACGTTGCTTCTTTAATACATTTTGCATAATACATTTTTAAGTTTTACTTAAGGTGTGCAAAAGTTTCTTAACCCATTAAAACCAGGAAAGCCTCTGTGTTACTTGAGATTTTTGCGTTGGCTATTCAAAAATAGCAGATACACAAGTTCACTGCGAGCTTGTACTATTTTAGATTTTAGATAGAATCTTGAAAGTGTTGATTTAGAATGCATTTGTAGAATCGGTCTTAATGGGTAAAACAAAACATGCATGGTTAACATGCAAGCATTCATGGTAGGTATGCTGAGCATGAATTTACCCTTTCAGCAACGTCCTGCACAGTCACACACAGCAAACTGATTGATTGATTGATTGATTGACTGGCTGACTGACTGACTGCTTTGACTGACTATGTTTCAGGTTTCAGTGTAACAGGACTGATAAGCGATTCCTCACCTCAGACAGTAGGTTTCCCAGTATGTACAGAGACTGGCCCCATTTCAGAGGACACTTCCCCATAGGAATCCTCTCCACAGTGTGAGGATTCATGTACTCCTCCTCCACCTGAAAACACCAAACACAGGAGGAATAAGGTTATATGGGCACCGGTACAGATGACATGACAATGAAAGTGACAGAGAAGCATTGTTATGTGATTTTGTTAGGATTAAATTAAGATTGCATCTGTTATTTAGCCACAAGAAAACACTGCAGAACCCTTCAAATGTCACTATAAAAACAACTTATCTTATCAGCTAGATAACAAGCTATAATCTAGAATAACAAGATGCTAAAGCCTGATTTATACTTAGTTGAGCTCTGGTGTTGCACAGTGAAAATAGCCGATCTACAAGATCACAACCTTTTGCACTGCAACGGGTTGTGAGCTTGACGAACTAAATCAAGCATTGACGTTCTGACCTTGTCAGCAGGGACACTGTAGAGTTCTGGTACCAGCCTTATTCCATCCTTCTGTTTGATCAGGATGCCTTCCAGAGCCTCCTGGTACTCTTGAACCTGCGTGGGCAGGAAATATACAACATAAAGCATGTTAAATACAGTATCATAAATGTCTTTACCCTGAAGAATGTAGATATCAATAGTATGAGAAAGGTAATAGAGGGACAAGTTTATAACACCATTTTTTTAAATCTTGACTGAGGTCACACACGCACACGCATACGCACACGCACACGCACACACGTACCTGTTCAGGGCTGTTGATGAAGATTCCATCCAGTATGAGGTACGTCCAGAACAGAGGCCACTCACACTCAATGTTCTCAAAAAGTTTGAGCTCTGCAGACTCATAGTACAGACGGTTAGGGTCCTGGGAGGGAGGGATGGAGGGAGATAAAGAAATAAATAATGGACATTTGAGGCATGAGAGAGAAAGAGTGAAAGAGAGACATGCAGGGGGGGAAAAAAAAGAAAATGGTAGACCAACACATACTGTGTGTGTGTGTGTGTGTGTGTGTGTGTGTGTGTGTGTGTGTGTGTGTGTGTGTGTGTGTGTGTGTGTGTGTGTGTGTGTGTGTGTGGGGGGGGGCAAGACTTGCATGAGAGAGAGAGAGACCAGTACAAACCTGCTCTACCGCAGCCGCTTCTCAGAGGAAGCAACCTTGCATCCATTTCCTGTTTCCACAGGCCTACACTTTTGTTGTGCTTTACGTTTTTTTTTTTTGTTTTAAACAACTTTAGCTGCTCGTTTTAAATCCATGTGAGATGCTTTGCAGCAGGTTCTGTAAATACATCTGATACCTTTTATCACCATTTGAGACGTGCTGCATATTGGACTGTGAGTGTTGTGTTACATAACGTTTTTTTTCTCTCCTTGTAACTGTCACCAAGTGATTGCTCAGGGGGGAAACATTGGATCTGTGCATGAAATATAAAGCGTCTCGAGACAACTTCAACATTTTTGGTCTTTAAGGTCTGATAGGTTAACTCATTTACTGCCAATAACGCATATATGCGTTCTATTGAATCCATCACTTGCCTGCCAATAACGCATAAATGCGTTCTATTCTATTTATTTTTTTTACATTTTTTTTTTAAATTTGACCCAAAGACCAAGGAGATATGATTTTTCGAAGATCTAGACTCCTATCCACTTCCTTGTTAACTTAAAACTTAAAAATTCTGTATCTCGGCTCCTGAGTACTTTTTGTTTTTCAATTAAAAATCTCTGGCAGCCAACAGCTAAAAATCTGAAATAACTCTGGCAGCTGGTGAGTTAGTTAATAGAATAAAATTCTAAAATTCTACTCACAGTCAGCATACTTGAAGTATCATTGTCAATTGACATCACATGGTATGAGAATGTTGTAAACCACCTGAACATACACAAACACAGTGTTGAGCATGGAGCATGTGTTGTTGTTTACCTCTTTAGGAGTTTTGTGTCCGTCTCTGAGAAACCTGCAGCAGCCGTACCGACCCTGAACAGACAGAAAGAAAGGACATGGCTTTAACTATTAGACGATTGCAATGTAAGCACATAGCAGACGTTCTATTCCATATCACACAGTGTAAGATCAGAGTAATGGCATGAACCGCAGTAAAACATTACATGGTAAATGGTCATGTAAATAGAGTGCAAAGAAAGCAATTAATTAACTAGGATACCAGGTAAACATCAAACCTAAACACTGTTATCACTAAATAACATTCTTAATATTTGTGGACAATCTAAATAATATATACAGTACAACATGTGCACAAGTAACCAACATACATCTGCAAAGTACATGTACTGTATATAGTAACTAGCATCTATCAAAAATAGGCAACAAGAAGTGATACAAGATGACAATGAGTCAATACTGACAGAACAATACACTGAAGGGTTGGCAAATTATATTCCGTTTCATTCTGAGCAGTGCAGCAGCAGAATGGTAGGAGCGATACAGTGAGCAAGTGAATTTCACAGCTTTGGCATCAATCTGTAAGATTGATGCCAAATGTCTCCCTGAAATTTCTACCACTGAGGAAATAGCTGCTTGCTCAGGAGAAATATTGCCTGACCTTTGGGCAATAACACTTGTCAACCAGCAGGTGTCCCATCCCAAGTCACTGTACTGACCTGTAGCTTGGAGATGATCTCCCCTTTAGTGATGTTGACCAGGTTGAGGTCCTCCACAGCGAAGGCAGGGTAGGAGATGATGGCCAACACGCCTGCATCCACTTCCTTAGATATGGACGCCTTGGGCAGCATGGAGGTCAGGATGGACTGAAAGACAGGAAGGAGAGAGGAGAGAGACTTATTATTTTTTTCACATTTCATCCAACACTTAACTCATTCAGTGCCACATCACGTCATGGCCTGTAGCGCCCTGAGCGCCACATGACGTCTAAGACGTCATAAAAAAATAAAAAAAATCCCCCCAAAAAAATGTTTTCCCTTTTTTTTTTTTTTTTTTTTTTAAAAGGTTCAGAACCCAAGATATGATGATTTGAAGATTTGCTGCTCCATTCACTTCTTGTTTAACTTCTTACTGAAAAAGGCTGTATCTCGGCTCCTAAGCACTTTGTTTTTACAATGAATTTTGGCTGTGGCACTCAGAACCAAACTGCCATAAATAAGCATGGCACTGAAAAAGTTGACCGCCTCCCTCTTGATTTGTAGACCAAAGATGATGCACACAAGAATGTAAACATACGTTTTTTTATTTGATTTATTATGAATGGGTGGATAAGTGCATGTGGCAGTATGTCATGAGTGTGTGCGTGTGCGTGTGCGTGCGTGCGTGCGTACGTGTGCATGGAAACTGATTTTTGTGAATAAGATTTGAACCACATTCCTAAGTGGTTTGAAATGCAATTTAAATCTGATCTCTAAAGATGTGTCTCCGTCTGGACACACGGACACTGAGGCCTGATTTATAGTAAGTCAATCGACAAATATAGCGGATCCACAAGTTCACCACACAAGCGACATAGTCGTACTACAGTGCAGTGTACATGAAGCATTACACAGCAACCAGTGCAGATTAATCCGATCTGATCCCTTGCAAACAGCAGTGTGGGCATGAAGAGAAGATTTGAGAAACATGCATTGGCCTGCAGTCTGAACAGAGCGTGAGAAGTGATGGCAGAATTGGTGACACGTTGAACGAGTGCATGGGTCTTATAACCACTGTCATCCTCTCTTGTTCACACATTCTCTCCATCTTTCTCATAATGACTGTCCTCCTCTCTTTTTCGTGTGTGTGTGTGTGTGTGTGTGTGTGTGTGTGTGTGTGTGTGTGTGTGTGTGTACCTGACAGTGTTGTATATCATCAACCAGTGCATGGACCACATAGCTTGGTCCTCCTTCAGCTCCAAACAGGTTCAGGTCATCCAGGGCCTCCAGTGCTGCCTGCAGGGCAGAGTCAAACACCACAACACAAGTATTACATGACAGCAGGGTATTACACGTGGGTAGAGAGGCCCTCAGAGAGGCCCTCTGGGAATCAGGAGGTCACCAGTTCTTCCCCACCACCAGTTCACTCAGGGACACTAAGCCCCTAATTGCTCCCTGAGCGCCGTATTAATGACATCCACTGTTCCTAATATAGTTAGGATGGGTAAATGCAGAGGACACTGTCCAGTTGCGGAACTACTTGTGTTTGCGATCATAATCTGTAGTCGCGTATTACAATTAACTAATAAATGGTGCTTGTATAACTGTTGTATAAAAGTAATATCAGACTCATGCTGTTGAACTGAATATCAGCATGGCAGTGATTATCTTCAGCACTCAGCCTGTAATCTCATGCTTATAACTGAATCACAGCTGTGTTGACATGCAGTACAACAGCACTCCCTCTAGTGTGATAGGTAAACATTTGGTGAAAACAGGTGAATATTCTGCCAAGATATTAAAAACATATATCGCCATTTGACATACAACAAAGTATCCTGTTATGTATAGGGCTTAAGTGGTTAAGTAAATGAGAGGAGAGGAAAGAGGACAACAATAGTATAGAACTGATATCACAGCACATGAACACATGAGAACATGAGTTCAAATCCCAGCTCAGAATACTAGTATACTTATTATAGTATAGTATAGTATAGTATAGTATAGTGAATAATAGAATAGAATAGAACAGCATAACGGCAGAGTATGGGTTCAAATCCCAGCTCAGAGAAGAATAGACTACAGTACAGAATAGATAACAGCACAACAAACATCACAGAATGGGTTCAAAGCTTCCAGCTCATGTTGTGTTGCTGCTGTCAACACCACTGATGATGAATGTGACCTACTGACAGGGCGAGTAGAGAATGTACCACTGTGGTGCCCCTTTCCATTAGGTCTGAAATTAGCCTGTGTGTGTGCATGTGTACTAGGTTATGTTGACATTCTTGGAAACCTCTGAGGTTTTACTACTACTGTATGAACCTGATATACGCTCACAGCCAACTGAACCAAGGATAACACGGGGGCAGCATGCCATGTGTGTGTTTGTGTTAGGGTTAGGGTTAGGGTTAGTGAGCAGAACTGCAGATTTACGTTGCATTCATGCGTACAGTATGAGTGAGAGACTGAGGACACATTGAATATATTGAAAGAAGGCCAGATTGTGTGCCTGTACACGAGCGAGCGAGAGAGAGATAGTTAGTGTGGTGAGTGTGGCGAAGAAAAAGAGCACGTGTGTGTGTGTGTGTGTGTGTGTGTGTGTGTGTGTGTGTGTGTGTGTGTGTGTGTGTGTGTGTGTGTGTGTGGCTGGCAGGTATATCAAAGCAAAGTATTCATTATCTCCTCAGTCATCCATGAACCATTACATTCTCAGCTGCCCAACAGTGCTCTCTCTCTCTCTCTCTCTCTGTTCTCTCAGTGTGACCCCGGGGTCTGTGCAAAGGTCACATGTGGTGACTGCACTGAGGTTTCTATGCTAGTAGTAATGTTTATGGTCATACAACAAATATGCGTTAGGTTACTTGTTCAGATCTTTTTGTATTCAAATTAGTTTTTTCTTGACCACAAATGTGAAGAATGTCATTTAGATAGCATGTTGTTTAGGCAGATGCTAGGTTAATTGTTTATCCTGATATCCTAGTTTCTTTGAGGCACTACATTGTTCTCTCTCCACTCTACTCATGGGACTATTTACCTTGTTTATTGACTAGGGTTCATGCTTCCTCTGCTCATTCTGATCTCGCTCTGGGTAAGAGCGTCTGCTAAATGCGTAAATTGTAAGGCATTATGCATGGTGGTTTGCATAATCAACATTTCTTCATGAAAATAAATATAGTGGAATTTCACGCAGACAGTTTGATATCATCTGGATTGACAAATGCCTTCTTTTATTTTTGAATTGACAAGAGTGTATGATGAAGAGCATAAACAACTCTGTGGGACGGGTCCGTGAGACTCAGAATAAACTAGATGATAAAACTGTCTTTATGAATCTCCGCCATTGATGTACGTCATTATGTGCATTCATACCAACCTTGGCCATGCCTATGGAGCTGGCATTCAGCTCGGTGATGCCCTGGTTCGTCTTGTCACCTCTTTCCCACATCCCATAATCCTGTGGGACACCAGACAACGACAAAGTATTGTCATGACAACACAACCTACTGTTAACATTTTGGGGTGAATACGGATATTTGTGGCACTTTTGTGACAAGTACCCTTGTCCTGTTTTTTTTTGTTTTTACCCCCCCTTCACCCCCAATTTACTCATCATGCCAATTCCCCCCACACTTGTGTAGTCCCTATGTCACTACTAATCCATACAGTTGGTCATGTGGGAGGGTGCAGACAACCACGCGTCTCCTCCGATACACATGGAGTCACCAGGCACTTCTTTTCACCTGAAAGTGAGGAGTTTCACCAGGAGGACAAACACGCTATTCCTCCCAGTTCCTCTCCCCACTGAACAACCTGCAGCAGTCACTAGCGCAGTAACAGAGATCACCGTTCCCTGCCAACTTTCCACCTTCCCACCCTTTGTTTGGAGCGCCCAGCCAAGCTGGAGTCACCAGAGGATTCAAACCTCTAATCTCTACGGTGGTGGGCAGCACCTTTACCCTGTGCAACCAAGAATCCCCCTGCTTTCTTTTCAAGAATTCACCACAACCTGATTTCTCGTGCCCTGTATCTCTCCCAGCTCTCCAACTGTCTGAATGGACGTGCAACATTTTTGGGGTATACATTATACAAAGAATACTTACAGCAACTTTGTAGGCAGCCTCTATGTAGAACATCAGGTTCTGGACCACATCCACTTCGTCTAGCGTGTAGACAATATGGAGACCTGGAACGAATGTGCACAACACACACACACACACACACACACACACACACACACACACACACACACACACACACACACACACACACACACACACACACACACACACACACACACACACACACACACACACACACACACAGAATGTGTTAAAAGGCAAATGGCTGGTAATCTCTTCTGCTATGTGAGAGTAACTGTGCATTCTATTATTATATAAATATGAATCAGTTTGTTGTTTAAACTAGTAGCCATGATACAGACTTATTCAAAGTGATGAGGATAAGGACTATGGAGCATTCTGCATTGTAACACAGGCATCATCTGTGTTATATCCCAGTCAAATTGTTAAGGCTGGTGTGTGTGAGTGACCCAAGCGCACAGCAAAGAGGAGACGTAGTTTAGGTGAAGCCCGTGGGCGTATTTATTCACAGTTTGGGTGGAAAGGTAGTGGAGTGAGTGGAGGTGGTGTGGGTTGGTAGCTCCGTGGTTAGCACAGCTCAGCTGGGGATCCGGAAGACTGGAGAGGAGAGGAGAGGCAGGGTTAGTGACAATTCAACAGAGAGAGAACAATGCACAGCAACTGAGTGAAGTTTAATTGGCTAGTTCTATATCACTGGAAATATCTAGTTTGGCTAGCTCTAGTTTACCAACCGTAGACTGGTTAAGATCTGGCACGGAGTGAAGTGCAGACTGGGCTCTTGTAGTGGCAGCAGTTGATTGTGGGATGGAAGACAGGTGCGGCGATTGCTGAGGGAGAGCAGGTGTGCTGAGTTGAGCCATGGAGTAGTCAGTGAGGGGGAGGGGCCTTGAATGTGAAGGTGAGGAGGAGTGAGCCGTAACAGGACCCCCCCTCCGAGGGGCGCCTCCAGGCGACCGCCCGGGGGCGTCGGGGTTGGCTTGGTAGAAGTCCCGAAGGAGAGAGGGACACATGATGAGCTTCTTAGAGATCCAACTGCGTTCCTCAGGGGGGTAACCCTCCCAGTCTGCCAGGTACTGGAAACCCCGACCCTGGCGTCGCACCTTTAGCAGCCGCCGAACCGTCCACTGAGGATGTCCGTCGACCATCTGAGGAGACGGAGGAGCCGGGGCAGGGGGCATGAGAGGACTCGAGGAAACAGGTTTGACCTTGGACACATGAAACACGGGGTGCACCCGCATGGAGGCAGGGAGCTTGAGACGTACCGCCGCGGGGCTCAGGACGCGGTCAATCTCAAACGGACCGATAAACCGTGGAGCCAGCTTCCTGGAGGATACCTGGAGCGGTAGATCAGCAGAGGAGAGGTAGACCCGTTGCCCAACCTGATACACCGGAGCAGACGTGCGGCGACGGTTGGCCCCACGACAGGAGCGCTCGTTGGAGCGGAGCAAGGCGGTGCGGACCTCCTTCCACACGCGCCGACAACGACGGAAGTGGGCCTGGACAGAGGGGACAGAGGCCTCAGACTCCTGGAGGGAAAACAACGGGGGTTGGTAACCCAGCGAGGCCTCAAATGGGGACATGCCAGTGGCCGAGCAGGTCAGGGCATTGAGTGAGTACTCCACCCAGGGCAGATCCTTGCTCCAGGAGGTGGGATGGAGAGCAGAGACACAGCGGAGGGCAGACTCCAGGCTCTGGTTGGCCCGTTCAGCCTGGCCATTAGTTTGTGGGTGGTAACCCGAGGAGAGGCTAATGGTAGCGCCGATCTCCTTACAGAAGGCCCGCCAGACCTGGGACGTGAATTGGGGTCCCCGGTCCGAAACAATGTCGCAGGGAAGCCCATGGAGTCGGTAGACATGCTGGGTGAGGAGTGCAGCAGTCTCTGCCGAGGACGGGAGTTTAGGGAGCGCCACCAGGTGCACCGCCTTGGAAAACCGGTCCACCACGGTGAGGATGATGGTGTTACCATGAGAAGAGGGAAGACCGGACACGAAGTCCAAGGCGATGTGAGACCAAGGGCGGGTGGGGACAGGGAGAGGACGAAGAAGACCAGCTGGTGGCTGATGTGACGCCTTGGCACGGGAGCAGGTGGTGCAGGCAGCGACAAACTCCCGGACGTCAGTCCTCATAGACGGCCACCAAAACCTCCGGCTCAGGAAGGAGAGGGTGCGGTGGAACCCAGGATGGCAAGCGAACTGGCTTGTATGGCCCCACAGAAGCACTTGGGACCGCACTGAATCGGGTACGAAGAGCCGATTCGGTGGGAAGAGCCGGTGATGGGGAGCATTGTCTGGACCGGGTTCGGCGTGTTGGGCCCGCTCAACCTCCGCTTCGATGTCCATGGTGACCACCCCAATGATACGAGAAGCAGGAATAATGGGCTCAGGCTCGGCCGAGGACTTCTCAGGTGCATGGAGTCGGGACAAAGCATCAGCCTTGGTGTTACTGGAGCCAGGCCTGTAGGTAAGGGTATAGTTGAACCTATCCAAGAACTGAGCCCACCGTGCCTGGCGAGAGTTGAGGCGTTTAGCAGCACGGATAAAGGTTAGGTTCTTATGGTCAGACCAGACAAGTGTGGGCTCTTCAGCGCCCTCCAGCCAGTGGCGCCACTCCTCAAAGGCTGCCACCACAGCTAGCAGCTCCCTATTCCCAATGTCGTAGTTCTCCTCTGCAGAATCAAACCGGCGAGAGAGAAAGGCGCAGGGGTGTAGCTTCTGGTCCTCCACTGATCGTTGAGACAAGACAGCCCCTAGACCTATGTCAGAGGCATCTACCTCCACTATGAAAGGCCTGGAGGGGTCAGGGTGGAGAAGGATTGGGGCTGTGGTGAAGTGCTCCTTGAGGGTAGCAAAGGCGGTACAGGCAGCAGGTGTCCAGACGTAGGGACGTAAGGTGGAGGTGAGTTGAGTAAGGGGGGCCGCTATGCGGCTGTAGTTCCGAATGAAACGGCGGTAGAAATTTGCAAACCCGAGGAATCCTTGGAGCTGTCTGCGGGTGGTGGGTTGAGGCCAGTCAACGACGGCTTGGACCTTGCGGGGGTCAGGACGGATACAGCCATCCTCCACAATCAGTCCAAGGAACTCCACAGAAGACGAGTGAAAGACACACTTCTCGGCCTTAATGAAGAGCCGGTTCTCCAAGAGGCGCTGGATGACCATGCGGACATGCTGGATATGCTCCTCGAGGCCCCGGGAGAACACCAGGATGTCGTCTAGGTACAGGACCACGAATACCTCTAGCATGTCCCTGAGCACGTCGTTCATGAGAGCCTGAAAGACAGAGGGGGCGTTGGTGAGGCCGAAGGGCATGACCAGGTATTCGTAGTGTCCACGGGGGGTCTTGAAAGCGGTCTTCCATTCATCCCCCTTACGGATATGCACAAGGTGGTACGCGTTCCGGAGGTCCAACTTGGTGAAGATGGTAGCACCGACGAGGGGTTCAAAGTTAGAGCTCATGAGGGGGAGAGGGTATTTGTTCTTGACTGTGATGTTGTTGAGCTGTCTGTAGTCTATGCACGGCCTCAGATCCCCACCCTTCTTCTTGACGAAGAAGAACCCCGCAGCCACCGCGGACGTGGATGGGCGGATAAGACCCTCAGCCAGACAACCATTAATGTAACTGTCCATAGCCCCCTTCTCAGGCAGAGAGAGATTGTAGAGGCGACTGGCTGGAAGCTGAGCATCAGGATGGAGCTCAATGGCGCAGTCATAGGGTCGGTGGGGGGGCAGGGTACAAGCACGCTCCTTACTGAATGCCTCACCCAAGTCGTGGTACTCGGAGGGAACCTTGGTGAGGTCGGGGGGAGCAGGACTGGGTCGTTCCACACTGGAGGGCATCTGGGCGGACCGGAGGCAGCGGGCGTGGCATGGAATGCTCCAGCTGAGAATACGTCCCGAGCTCCAACAGACGTGAGGGGTGTGAAGCTCCAGCCAAGGTCTGCCCAAGATGAACGGCGTGTCAGGTGAGGTGATAACGTAGGGACGGATGCTCTCCACATGGTTTCCAGAGACCGTGAGGGTGAGAGCCTCGCACCGGTGGGTGATGGGACCCATGGGATGGCCATCCAAAGCGAAAGCTGAGAGAGACTTCTCCAGAGGCGTAATGGGAAGGCCCACCTCCCGGGCGTATCCTTGGTCCACAAAGCTCTCATCAGCCCCGGAGTCGATAAGTGCAGGTATGGTGAGAGTCTGTCCCGACCAGTTAAGAGTGACAATAAACCTGGCCTTGTTAGAGTGGGACTGGGGGTTAGATAGGCGGCTCACTCTGAACCCCCAAAAGGGTGAGCCCTGTCTTTTGGCAGTCGGGCTGAGGAGGGTTTGGAGGGCAGGAGGGGACACGGTGAGTCGACTGAGTGTGCTGAGCTGGCACAATACATGCAGAGCCCCTGTAGCCGTCGGTGCATACGTTCAGCAGAGGTTAGGCGGGCTCGGCCCAACTGCATAGGCTCCTCACCAGCAGAAGTTGAGAAAGCAGGGAAAGCTTGGACAGGCCGGTTAAGGCTGACTGGAGGAGGTGGAGATGGCCTAGCGGCAGCATGACACTGGTGAGCCCTCTCACGCTTACGCTCCCGGTGACGTTCATCAAGAGAAATAGAGAGGGAGATGAGCAGATTCAGGTTGGGAGGCCTCTCCCTACCAGACAAGGCATCCTTCACGGGCTCTGCCAAACCCCGCCGGAAAGCACTGAACAATGCGGCCTCGTTCCACTGGCAACGGGCTGCGAGAATACGAAACTCTGTGGCATACTCCGCCACAGAGCCAGAACCCTGCTGGAGGGTGGAAAGAGCTGAGTCTGCATCCTGTCCGTGGACATCATGATCGAAAACAGTCCTGAACTCATCAGTAAATGCTATGTAGTCTTGCATGTAAGGTGCAGAGCCCTCACGACTAGCCATAACCCACCGGCGAGCCTGCCCTGTGGTCAGATTAGCTATGTAGGCTATGCGGGCGGTGGCAGTGGAGTACATACTAGGTTGCAGATCGAAAATGTACTCACACTGCATAAGGAACTCCCGACAGAGAGTGAAGGACCCGTCAAAGAGAGCCGGGGCCACAAGATGGGGCTCCCGAGTGGGAGGTATGTCTGGTACAGGGACTGCGTTCGGCACAGGAGCTGGTTGGACAGGAGCGGGGGCCGGATGGCCCGGAGGTGGAGTGAGTCGAGCGCAGAGCGCGGCGACCTGGTTAGAGAGATCCTGGACCAAAGTAGTGAGTTGATTTATCTGGGCTTGCTGCTGAGTGGCCTGGGACTGCTGCAGAGTTGAAATCCCCTGGAGCTCCTGTTGCACATTAGACACGACAGCAGATGCTTCCTGTAGTAGGCGGGAGTGCTGTGCTAAGACCTGTCCCTGGGCCTGAAGCGGACTGAATGCCGGTGGTTTTCCTTCCATGCTGGCTGGGTCCAGATGGCCAGATCTTACTGTTAAGGCTGGTGTGTGTGAGTGACCCAAGCGCACAGCAAAGAGGAGACGTAGTTTAGGTGAAGCCCGTGGGCGTATTTATTCACAGTTTGGGTGGAAAGGTAGTGGAGTGAGTGGAGGTGGTGTGGGTTGGTAGCTCCGTGGTTAGCACAGCTCAGCTGGGGATCCGGAAGACTGGAGAGGAGAGGAGAGGCAGGGTTAGTGACAATTCAACAGAGAGAGAACAATGCACAGCAACTGAGTGAAGTTTAATTGGCTAGTTCTATATCACTGGAAATATCTAGTTTGGCTAGCTCTAGTTTACCAACCGTAGACTGGTTAAGATCTGGCACGGAGTGAAGTGCAGACTGGGCTCTTGTAGTGGCAGCAGTTGATTGTGGGATGGAAGACAGGTGCGGCGATTGCTGAGGGAGAGCAGGTGTGCTGAGTTGAGCCATGGAGTAGTCAGTGAGGGGGAGGGGCCTTGAATGTGAAGGTGAGGAGGAGTGAGCCGTAACACAAATGAGACAACACGATCAATACTCAGATCAATACCCTGAGCATTCAATCCAAGGCTAAAAGCATTTGATTTGCCTCACATGGTTTAAATACAGTTTCAGAGGAACTACGCCAATGAAAGGGAGCGTCTGCCTCTCTCACACACACACACACACACACAGTCTCACCTGAGGCAGTCATCTGAGCGAGGAAGAGGAGGAACAGAGAGGTGGCGTCCACCTGCAGATGTCCCCACTGGTCATCAGACACCACCGTCCCACACGTCCTGATGTTGTACTTGGCATGCAGAGAGTCTGACGTACTCTTACTGTACTTAAACTTCTCCACCTTATCCAGCTGTGGAGGTAGAGAGTTAGAGAAATAGATGGGTAGGTAGGTGGACTGAGGGATTGATGAACTGATATATTGATGGCTAGATAGATGCCAATTGGCTGGTTTGTGAATTGTTTCTTTCTGCAACCTGTGTGCACATGTAGTCTCAATGTTTGTATACAAAATAACTGGTCAAACACAGACACTAGGGGGCGGGGCTCTGTTTTCATTTCTCCCCCAGGGAAATTAACCATTGTCCTTAATCTGTCCATGTGTGTGTCAGAGAAAGGGTGTGTTTAGTTGTGCGTTGGAAAGATTGTGTTCAGCACTGTTGACATACCTGCCTCATAATGCACTGAAGAATCCCTCTCATTAGTTTCACCACACTCTAGAGAGGAACACAGACACAGACGGTGACATTTCCAACACAGCATCCTCTGTAGGCACTCAGGCACAGAAATATGACACTACTGTACTCCATGCCAACTGGAACGCTCTATCAGCACAGGGGAAGGACACGGACGCAAGCATGCGCACACCCACACACACCCACCCACCCACACACACCCAAACACCCCCACCACACACACACACACACACACACACACACACACACACACACACACACACACACACACAGACACACACACACACACACACACACACACACACACACACACACACACACACACACACCCTACCTGCTCCAGTTCGTAGGCCTTGGCCTTGTCTTCATCTCGATCAGCGTTCTTCCTGTAAGCCAGACTGAGAGCCCAGACTGACAGGATGCTGTACACGTTGTCTCTGACCCAGGCATCAGGCTGCTCTGTGCTGGCTGGTAGTAACCCTGTTACTGGGTCCTATAGACACAATAAAACACAAAGTAACTCTGTTACTGGGTCCTAGACACAATAAAACAGAAAGTAACCCCGTTACTGGGTCCTATAGACACAATAAAACACAAAGTAACCCAGTTACTGGGTCCTAGACACAATAAAACACAAAGTAACCCCGTTACTGGGTCCTATAGACACAATAAAACACAAAGTAACCCAGTTACTGGGTCCTAGACCAAATAAAACATACAGTAACTTTGTTACTGGGTCCTAGACAGGACAAAACACAGTCACAATAACCCTGTTAATGGGTTAATCTAACACTTAGATATATTATCCCCCCCTGCTCAATTTTCTTGAAATGTGTGCTCTGAACAGGATAATCACCCCAAACTGTCTGTTGCATGGCCCAAATCCATTCATAATCCAATATGTGGTGTGTGTGTGTGTGTGTGTGTGTGTGTGTGTGTGTGTGTGTGTGTGTGTGTGTGTGTGTGTGTGTGTGTGTGTGTGTGTGTGTGTGTGTGTGTGTGTGTGTGTGTACTAAAACGGAGTGATGATGCTATTACCATCATCATCATCCCTTGCTGCCTGCTGTTATGACATAACATGCCTGCATGTCATGACTTTGGGAATCGGTTAATCTGGATTGGAGACACGGTACAGTGCAGAGGTTTAATCTCCTCACAGCAGGACAGATGGAGAGGTTGGTTTGAACTTAAGTTAGCAGCACAGAAAGCAGCACAGGAATCATGTTCATTTAACAGTACGAGCCAGGCGAGAATATGTTTTGTTTTTGGGGCGTTTTACCTCACAGACTTAACTCTCTCAGTGCCACGCCCCGACATATCCCGAGTTTTTCCCGAGTACCCTCAGTGCCAGCACGAGAAATCCCGAGTTTTTACTTTTGACTGTGGTCGCGCTATTCTGTGTATTTTTCATGATCACTTTCGCTTCCTGACTACATCAGACTCACCCGGAGCCGGATGTAAAAAAAAAAATTCATTTCCGGGTCACGTTGTTTTTCTCCGGTGATTTTCGGCCAGAATAGGGAAAGTCACGGTTTTTCACACGTTATAAAAAACAAACGGAGAGGTCCACGTCTACTCTCTTTGGTCTGGGTGACGATCAGTCATCGTAGTCGTGTATCACATCGTAATTTAGCGCGATCAACGATTGTCAAAAATGTCAACATCCGGTTCTGACCGGATATGACGTGAGCCTGTTTGGGAGGGGGCGAGTGAGCCAGCGAGATCATCAATGTGTCGATTTGTTGCTCTCTACTGGTAGAACTGTATTATGGGTTTAAAACCCCAATCAGATCATTTATTTGAATGAAAAATTACAAAATTTAAAAATAAAAAAAACCGCAAATTCCTGGCAGTTTGGGAGTACTTTATGAAAATACTCTTGGCACTGAAAGAGTTAACACTAAAAAAACGACATTCCCTTTTAGAAGATTTTAGATAGTGACCACTAGTCAAAAGTGAATTTCTCAATCCCCAGTGTTCTCCTGGCACTGCTGGCACTGCAGGAGTCTAGCCGTCTATAAGAGTGTCTGTGTGTCAGGAGCTAATCTTGCAAGCCGCTAGAATTATCATCAGCACCAAATGTATTGTGTGTGTGTGCACTGTGCAGCACACTGTCAGCAGGCCAAAGAAGTGCCTCCACTCATTTCTTCAACCTCATCTCCATATGATCCACCAATACTCTCACTATTAGATGGAACTTTTTCAGTCTACTCTCTGTCTCTCAGGGGGATAGGCTGTTGATAGCGCCAAAGTTTACACTACATGCCGTTGACATCATTTCCAAGGATTTGACTATTTATTTATCTTTTACTGATGCAACCACAGGAGCTACTATGGCTACTATTTAGCATGCTGACATTCCTGGAAGTAAAATACTATAGTTTTAGCTTGAAATCCGTCTGACTCTCAGCTGCATCACTGCCAGGGTTGCATTGCTCATGGGACGGCCTAACACGCCGTGCAACAACATTTTTGAACAGGAGCATGCGCAGGCACATCGCACATACATAGATTTAAAACAACTTTAAATTCACGTCATTAAAATAGAGTGCAACCACGTTCCAATTCAGCAATGCAACACTGCATTTGATGTACTGCTAAACATTAAATACCTCCCAATCAAAAACAAAGCATGCTGCCTGCATATTTGGCAATATAAATATGGACTGAAAGAATCAATATTCGAAAGGTATAGATGGGATGGGATATTCTGTAGTTATGTGTATGTGTGTGGAGAGAGAGACTGTGTGCAGTCTGGATGATGGATGCACTTTGAGGCGTGTAAATTACCGTAATGATGAATGAAAAATGAAAAATACTTGCTATTTATTTTTGTTATTATTATATTTTTTTGTTTAAAATATTACCATGGGAAGGGCCCGACATGCTTAATGCTTCTCCCCAACCCTTTTTCGGGGACTTGGACAATTATTATGATTGACATTTAGATTATTCTTATAATTATGTATATTATTGTAAATATATAAACCAAATGAATGAATGATTTTTTTCCCTCTTCTTCCTTGTATACTTGTCCAAAGGCTATGAAAATAAAACCTAACTGAACTGACAGACATTATCATTGTTGGATAAATAGAACTTAACTTGCGAGGTTCACAACTTGCTTAGGCTACATTTTACAACTGGACGACAAAGGACACAGCAGAAGTTCATGACTTTGCGTTTCAACATCAAACTAGCTTTCCTCACTGACAGATGTAGGCCACATGTGATCAAACAAGCTAGTGAGGTTACATAAGCAAGCAAGCACTGCACACCAATTGATTGGCGGGGGTATACAATTGAATTCACCTACAAACAGTTACAAATAATGCCATGGTACTTCATTTGTGCTGACTGCCCTGACTTATGACTGTTTTCATTGAAATATGTAAAGACATGATTTGCAGTTTTTTTTTGCACAATGCTGACATTTGAACTAAGCAGCTTGTGATTCCTAAAAGTGCCTGTAAACTCAGTTCTAACAGGTAGACCCTTCACTTAATCTTTTAAAGATCATTTTAGGGCAGTTGTGGCTTTATTTCACACAGGACAGTGTAGAGACAGGAAGCTAAGGACAGACAGGGGAAAAACATGCAAGTTTCAACACAGGTTTACATACGGATTCGAACCACAGACATTGCAATAACCGCTGTCCCTCACATCATCTCAAGTGTCACACGTTTTGTTGGAAGAATAATGTAAAAATAATCCTGATAGGTGTCAATTTGTACACTTTCAAGAGTTAAACTCAGGATGTTACTGTGTATCAGTACAGTGTAGCGCTGTGGTTTGTCTGGATCCGATTCAAAAATCCACTCCGAAGTGGCGTCCTTTTGCAAGATGTTTCTACTAGTGGTCCAAATAAACTAAAAACATGAGCAACATTCCAGAGAATTGAGTCAAGTCCAATGCTAGACCAGAATGCATGATCTGAATCAATGGTTGTCCTGTTTACATTTTGCAGTAAGACTAGGGCTGCTAGCCTGCTACTATCAATTCTCTTCTTAGCGATTCTTCTATTGATGACTTTTTTGATTGACAGAGAAGTTTGTAAATTGTTTTGTATATTTTGTATGCATTTTTGTATTTATTTATCAATGAATCAACAAAGAAATCTGAGATAGAGCTTTCATAGTCGACTAAATCAATTTGTCTGATAAACCACTTAAGCCCTATTTTATACCTCTTCGTACAATAAAATAGCAGATCTACCAGCAACATGTGACGTGCTGTGAGCACATCACATGTTGTGAGCTTGTAGATGTGCTATTTTTGATAATGTATCATTTTATTAAAATCCATTAAATCAATTCGTTTCATTAACTATTAATGTGCACCCATATGCATTTAAGCATATCTCATTACAACTGTAAGACATATGGAGATAATTACACTCCAATCTTCTCCTATCCAGTTACTGTCAGATCAGTGCTGTTCTAGGAAATGACTGGAGGAGAGGAAGCTATTCTAGTCTACGGGTTCAAGTGTGTGTGTGTGTGTGTGTGTGTGTGTGTGTGTGTGTGTGTGTGTGTGTGTGTGTGTGTGTGTGTGTGTGTGTGTGTGTGTGTGTGTGTGTGTGTGTGTGCGCGTGCGTGCGCGTGTGTGTGTCATTCAGCTGCAGAATGATGAATGACATGACATGTGAGTGCACGTGTGTGTGTGTGTGTGTGTGTGCGTGTGTGTGTGTGTGTGTGTGTGTGTGTGTGTGTGTGTGTGTGTGTGTGTGTGTGTGTGTGTGTGTGTGTGTGTTGTAACATGACCTAACATGAGGCAGCAAGGAAATAATGTTTAACCCAACTGAACCATTGTGACATGAAAGTTACTGAAACCTACTACTACAATAATACATGCTTTATGAACGTTATACAGCACTTCTTACACTTATAACTGTCTACTACTGTGTGTGTGTGTGTGTGTGTGTGTGTGTGTGTGTGTGTGTGTGTGTGTGTGTGTGTGTGTGTGTGTGTGTGTCTGTCACTGCAGAGTTGAACAGTTACAATATTCTACACTTTCAGTGTAGAATATTGTAACAAAAGGTATATATATATATATATATATATATATATATATATATAGCAACAAACTATATATAATATAGCAACAAAAGGTTGCTCTTACATAGCTGTAGTATACAACCCTCGTAGACGTCTGACGTTTTCATCTCGTAGATTGAAAACGTCAGAATCATAAATACGTCTACGAGGGTTGTATACTACAGCTAGCTCTTACACTCACTCTCACTCTGTCTCTCACACACGCGCGCGCGCACACACACACACACACACACACACACACACACAACTAAAGAAACAACACTCACTTGGTATTTCAGGATGGTTTGATGAACAATGCGAGCATAGTTGTCGAGTTTCACGCCTGAGTTACTTCTGCTTCTCATGTTTGATCCTCACGAAAACCAAACTAACTTTAAACTTTGCATTCATTAAAGTACAGCCATGACTACATCCACGTCCAGAACATAGACTGTAAAGAGTCCTAACTCTATTAGCAGCAGCACGGCGGACGGCGAGGTTTTTGAAGCGTGTCTGTCAATAGAAATGAATTATTATGACAAGCGAACCGACAGAGCTCTGTCTGGGAGAGTTGCCAGATTTGCGCGAGAGAAACAAGCAAACAGGTATATCAAACCAAGCTACAAGCTCGAGGTCGGCTATTTTCAAAAAACATATTGAAGAAAAATGTGAAAAATGTGGAATATTTTTTTTTTACATTTTAACACCACACATCTTGTATGGGGGTCTTTCACACTTTCCACACTCTGCCCAGTGGTGGAAAAAGTACTCACAGTTTTTACTTTAAGTAAAAGTACCAATACTGCCATGTAGGAATACTCTGTTAGGGCACGCCACGGCCACACCAAACTATGGCTGCCCACTGATAAACTGATAAACTCAGGTTGTGGGCAGTGGTGTGACTGAAGGCCTGGTGTATGTGCGTGCGCACACACACACACACACACACACACTCACACACACACTCACACACACACACACACACACACTCTCTCTCTCACACACACACACACACACACACACACACACACACACACACACACACACACACACACACACACACACACACACACACACACACACACACACACACACACACACACACACACACACACACACACACACACTCAGCCTGGTTGTGCACATGACTTCCACACACTTGTTACACATTTATACACATAGGCCTACATAATAATATAATATAATATAATATAATATAATATAATATAATATAATATAATATAATATAATATACAAGGATACTGTTACAGAACAACAGTTTTTTTTTAATCAATTAGACAGGAGGGTGTAGTAGTTGCATGTGTTAGGCCATAAATAGATTCATTAACTTCTGCTTTATTCTGTATGTGTGCATTTGTTCACCTTTTTTTGGTGCTCTCTGTATAGGCTTGTGCGTGTGTGCAAGCACCAAGGTGTGTGTGGCTGAGCGTCTTACCCTTATTAACTCTATGGTCTTACCAGACAGGAAAAGGACACTTCAGACAACAAGAAGCAGCAGAGAGGTCTATGTCAAACATCGTAGCCGTCACTCTGTTAGTGAGTTCCAGTCAGTTTGTCAGAATGGAATTTGCATCAACCTATATAATATCATGTGAGTACTTTATGTTCATTTCATTTCATATTTAGTTGACTATAACCATTGAACTTTATTAAGTTGAGGCTAAGCCGTTTTAGAACACAGTATTATATTAAATGGCACAGGGATCCCTATTTTATTACCAACAAAGGTTATTAAGGTGCTGGAGAGATGGAGCAAATGCAGGCCCAGGCTGATAATAATAATAATAATAATAATAATAATAATAATAATAATAATAATAATAATAATAATAATAAGGGTAATAATAATAATAATAATAATAATAATAATAATAATAATACATTTTATTTTTGCATTTTACATTTGAAACAAATCTCAAAGTGCTACAGTACAGAATAAATACATTCGCATAAAAACAACACATTAAAAATGTTCTAAACATGGGGCAAAAAACCTGGGGGATAAAAACAGAAAAGCTAACTGAATACTTTATTGAAAAGGTACGTCTTTAGTCCTCTCTTGAAAACATCAACAGACTGTGGAGCTCTCAGATGGTCCGGGAGAGAGATCCACAGTCGAAGGCCCGGTCGCCCATGGTGCAGAGCTTGGTTTTGGGTGGGTGGGGGCAGTTATTGTTTCCAGAGCGGAGGTTGCGAGTGGAGGTTTGTGGCTTGAGCAGTTCCTTGATGTAGAGGAAGGGGTGGAGGGGGCATTACGGTGGATGCATTGATAGTGGGGTACCAGGACACTCAGTCATTTCAAATTCATGTGAAAGTTATTTTTTCACTTCTAATTTGTAGATAATGGTCTTGATGCTGCCAATTAACATCGAATTACTTCAAATTACACCTCACTTAGACAGTCTGGACAGTCAGATATTTGAAGTTGTTGTGAAAGTTTAGTTTTCATTTCTAATTTGAAGTGAAGGGTCTATAGAACAATTTTAGTTTGAGTGTCAAGAAACAAGATTGAAGTGTTTTTTTGTTTTATTTTACTCATTTTCCAAAATGGCAACAATCGAAATTAGTCTACATGTAGGTCAGATTTCCAAAAATCTTAACCCTGAAGGCAAATTGTGTTCATTTATGGCATACATGGTGTTAGGGGTAATAAGGGGTGCTGGATCCATATCCAGCACTCCTATATGCTATGTGCCCAGCTCAGAAATGGCTGATAATGCCTCAATATGGACCATTTAAAGATGGTGGCCACCACAACCTTTTGACTAAACCAGGTATAAACTGGATTGCATTTAGCTTGATTGGGTTTTCATATATGGGGAATACAATAGCATGTTCTGATTAGAGATCAAATGTGAGGAAAGTGCTTATATTGGGTAAATTGTCATTTATTGGTGAATAGGTTTTCCAACCATCTTTATCCCATGACTTTATGACATATCTGCTGTACAATAAGTACTTACAAAGTTACAATATATTGATTTGAAAAGCTCACAACCTGGGGACTGAGCTGGGCCATCAGGTGTATAGGAATATGGGCTACTCAGTGGGGATACAGTGAAGAGACATGGCCCATTATGGGCCTGGAGGGTGTGAAAGTTGGTGCAAAGCTATCAGAACCCATTATCTGGATGAGCGTAACAGGGCTATGGAGCCCCTCAGGTGGGTAGGTACCTTGGAGGTAATAGGGGGTCTGGTCTATGAGTTTAGTGAGCCTAGGATGTAACATTGTATCTGAGAACACGCTGAGGAAGGCTTGACGCCGAAACACGTCCGTGTATGCTGTTGTCCGTGCATATGAATTAAAAGTACCTGTTATAGCGCCACCAGGAGGCCAATTTTTGGAAAAGAAACTTTTTGATATTACTCCAACAGATTTTGTCTAAACAACACGCAAATTGATACACATTCTTTCTATAGTCATGCGATCAAGACGGATCTGTCCGATTTTTCATATTCCATCCTGATTGGCGAATTTCAAACATTGCTGGCCCACAATAACCTACCTGACCTGGCCGAGACCTGTGCTCCGAGGAGCACTTTTTCTAGTTTCATACTATTCTATAGTTGGATAATGAAATATTATTCATGTACTTTGCCAACTGAAAGATTACTGCAATGACCTTAATAACAATTATAATTAAATGAACTGAACCATGAAATGAAATGAACAAATTGGAAGTCTGAATTGATAAAATAAAGTTGCACTTTACATGAAGTTTCCTATTTGTCTCATCTGTTTAAGAAAGTAGGTAGCTGATATATTGCACTTTTACCTTAGCGCTATGTATACTCTTAGTTGCTTGTTTTAGAAGAGAATGCACTTAAGACTTCTGGTGATTGGTAGTTTCCGTGCCTACCTAAGTGATGAATGCACTTATTGTAAGTCGCTTTGGATAAAAGTGTCTGCTAAATGATTGTAATGTACAGTAATGTAATGTAATGAAGTTGCATGACACTGGCTTAGTTCAGAAAGGGTAAGAAGACTGGGCAGGTCTTTTTTTTTATCACATAATGATCTCATTAACTTTCCACACAGTGCTGTATCTTCTCATCTGCTGTGGACCTGCTCAAACAGATGGTGAGACAACTTCAATGCAATGCATTATGGGTACCATCCTGTTTATACACCCTAAACGTTAATTCAGGGATGTTCTAACCCCAACATAATCCACCTCATAATAAATGAATGTATAATTGTTATGATTCATATAAAGTAAATATATTGGTCATTTGAATAGTCTGTATTAATATTGTATGTAGTTAGGTACTACAGTAGTGTCAATCCTTGCACACCCCTATTCCATTTGACACTACCCTGAAACACAGAGCACTCTTGTTTCTCTGTACCATAAGACATGGTTTCCTGTTCTTTTATAGTTGCTATAACAACCCTTGTGGTTACTATGGCAATGTGTGGCATCATGAAAAAACTTAAAACAAGCTATTTATTAGTTATCATATCGATCACCTTATTGTGACTCAACAATTGTGTAATTGCACACAATCAAACTGATGCACAGCATAGCATAAGGGATTTCCTCAGTGGGTGATACAATAATTTGTTTTAGAAAAACAGAAACAAAGATGATCTGTACATCCTCAACTGACTTCCACAGATGATCACATTGTAGTCAGTCAGTTATTCTTTCATCTAATAATAACACTGCTCAACTTGGGATTATAAAAATGTTGGTGTGCACCTTTTCCAACATTGCTAAAACATGAGAATGCCAAATTAGAAAACAAGCTCTGTTTTTTCACATTATTTTTATTTGAATATCCAGATGTTAAAATGATTGGTTGGCCTGCCTTAAATGTTATTTACATTGACAATTAGCAGCTCAGATCTGATCAGAACATGATGTCAGGTAGAATCTCTCACTCTCATCCTTTCTTTCCATCTCATCCTTTCTTTCTTTCTTTCTGCCCCCTCCCCTCGCCCTCCCTCTCTCTTCTTAGTGTCTCTGAGAGTCAGTCCTGAAAGAGTTCAGTTCTTTGAACGTGAGTTAACCCATTAAGACCTGAGAAGATTCTAGAAATGTCTTCTAAAATTTCTAAATCCTAAAAAAAAATTGAGAAAAAAACCCAATTTTTTTTTTCCTCGATTTTTCAAAAATAGCAGATCTACAAGTTCATAGCGCGGCACTCGGTGCCGCGCTATGAGCTTGTATATCTGCTATTTTTGAATAGCCTAAAGAAATCTAAAGTGACACAGATGCGTTCCAGGTATCAATGGGTTAATCTCACTGAGATGTGAGGAAGAAGGGAATACTATGCCAGGCTGGTCTGTGAAAAGAAAGACCTCGAAAGGGGAAGGAACCTGCAACAATGAATGGGGAACCATCAACGGTATTTATAGGGAGGGATGGATATAGATAGATAGATATATGATGTATTTTACTGTAACTGAAATCTTCTTTCTTTTCATTGTGATTCTGTGTAGGAGGGTCCTGTATCGTGGCGCTGTATCTTTGGGACTGGGGAGCTTACTGGTGTGAATCCAAGTCAGGAGAACGCAACAAGTTCATCAACATTATGATCTCTGGTACAATCAATATAATTACATCAATATAATCAATAGGTAGACAGACATAATTGACTTACTATCACTGTTAACACAAAGTTTTAAATATAAATGATCACTCATCTCCCGGGTTACTTATCCAACAAATCTAGTCAGATGTGATAAATAAAGACATTTCCGGTACATTTGTCAGGGACAGACACTCGCAAATAAAAATATATGTTTAATAGCGTTCAGAGAAGTCGTCAAAACACATTTATGTGGAATGGTTATTGTGGAAAATATACCAGGTGGCATCAAAAACAACTTTAGTTACATATGACTTTAACATCACTGTCAACAAGGAACTGCCCCAGTGAATGAAATGGTCCTGGACAGTTTTTGTCCATGTTTGAAAGGTTGAGTTCTCAATGTATTTATAGTAGAACTGTTGTGCAAAATCCACATTGAGGATATTCTGTTATACTCTATATCAGCACAGCTGTGATTATTATGTTCCACAGAATCACAGCTGTGTAGGTGAAATTATATATCTCTCTGTGGTTATATATTTGTTCCCCCAATACTAATTTAGGTGCACATGAATAATTTTGATTGGTTGATGACAACTGCATGTCATCTAGATTGTGGAGCCACCAACCATCACATACGTACAGTGTATGTTCATAACTCAACCTGCTGTTGGTTCTAGATGGAGATGTGATCTTAGAGAGCCCTGTACTTCCTGTGATGGAGGGAAGTGACGTCACACTCCGCTGCCTGTCCAAAAACAAGACTGGTAATCCAACCTCTGGCCTCCCAGCTGATTTCTATAAAGGATCCATCATCAGGACTGAGTCTACAGGACAGATGACCATACACAATGTTTACAAGTCTGATGAAGGATACTACAAGTGTAAAATCTCTAACCTTGGAGAGTCAGCAGAGAGCAAGATGGATGTGAGAGGTGAGTTAGTCATACAATAATGATAAATAAATAAATTCATTCATTCATTACACACTAAGGGCTATCTTGCACCTGCTGCAAATCGGAGCTAAGCACAACACAGATGTCTAGTTTCTATCCAACGCAGCTGTCATTTTCACGGCCATCATCAACGTTCCCCTCTTAAATGGAATTGGAGACTATACACCCTGATCTGTCTAATTTGTTATGCCCAAAACACACCCATAACTAATTCATAGATTAAATTCAATCCCTTTGTACTGTGCGTCTATAGCTTCTCTTAAGAAAACGCACTGTTTAACTACCAAAATTGGAGCTAGATATACCCCCAACACATTTCAAATCTGCATTCGCCGTCCTGCGCCAAACACAGTTTGTCTAAATAGGAAATATTATACAATATTTAAAATCCCTGTTAGCAGCCCCTAGAAGCAGTCCTGCTCTGTTACAACACAAATGATCAAAGTGGTTTGTACCGACCAAACAAGTGTTCGTTCGACATTGAGATCTCACACACTCACTATCAGTGCTAAAATAAATAAACGCAGTCTGATTTGCACTGGTGCTTCTGCCCTTCTCTTCAAAATGATAATCTGTAAATATCTGCTGAGACAGAATTGAAATGAATGACATTTAAAAGAGATTCACAGCTCTTAAAATGTGTGTTTAAGAGGAATATGTGTCTCATTCTGCTTCAGCTTCTCTTGCCTCCAAATCAGACCCTCCCTCTTTCTCTCTCTCTCCCATTCCCTCTCTTCCTCCCTCTCTGTCTCCCCCTCCCTCTCTTCCTCCCTCTTGCTCTATCCCTCCATATTTCTACCCACTGATGTGTGCTGGAGTCTTCATCTTTCTGCTGATTCTGGGTCTGTGTCTCTGGAAGAAATGCAGAGGTATGTTGATATTGTTCAGACATGCAGCCATTTAGAGAAGCTGTAAGATAGATGAGCCCCTTTAACGTCAACGTCATTACGTCAGTGTTAGCTGGAGGCAAAACAAAGGTATATATATATATTAGGTATTATATATATATAATGCATTGTTCCCGAACAAATGGCCTTGCGGTCCGGCACCTAGCCTGACAGTGTGTCACGGGTTCGATTCCCGATCCCGGCAACCTTTGCTGCGTGTCACTCCCCGTCTCTCTCTCCCCATTCCCATCTACTATCAATAAAGGCAGTAAAAGCCAAAGAAATATCTTTAAAAAAAAGGGAAAATAAAGACTTATTTGGACTGTAGTAGGCTATGCTAGCTTCTCACCCACTGAATCTGCCATCTAGCTGTGTTGTTGGGTTCCAAAATCAAAGGAGTATAAATGAATGCGAATGGCTCCAACTTGAAGAATTGTCGCATATAGACTCACATTTGCAGGCTTTCTTTGGTTTCTGTTTCAAACAAACCACCCAGCCCAAACCTACCACCTACCATGTCCGGTAGCCTAATTTGCACACACATACTCTACTGTACACGCACACCCCGTTTCCATATCTGCTATTAGACCCAGACCGTATCGGCAACCTGCAAAGCAAATTTGTCCCAGTCTAATCACATACTGTAACAGCTGCAACTAATAAAATGAAAGAATTGTGTTTCTAGCGCAGACTTCAAATCAGGTAATGTTAAATAAAGTATTATATTGTACTAGGTAGAGATATATGTCTAAAGGTTTGTGATGTCCACTCATTCACCAGAAACAGTTTGGGGAACTAGGACGAAAATAATAGATTATTTCTTGTAACTCAGCCTATTAGCACATGATGACTTCATCCCTTGTTTTCTTCAGAATCAGAATCAGACTATTATTGTTTATTATCACACTGATAATATTGATTGGCCTAATGGCAGTGTGCACAACAAATTTAGCACTGAACGCTCCAGCAGCGAGATTAGCTCCGGACACACAGACAGACACACAGACCCTCTTCTAAAAGGCTCTGCCTCATACAGAGCCATACCTTAAAATACTTAAAATCGAACCCTGGACTGTTTCTCTGCTGCAGACTGTAGGACAGACAGTGTGCCAGATAGACAAAGTAAAGTGTAACACAGGAGAGGTAGAGTAACAACACCACACTACAACTGAGTACTATTACATTTGATGGATTACATCTACATTATAATAACTGCGCAGCTCTTCATAAAACATACTGTAGGCCTACTGAGTAATATTACATTAGATGATTACATCTACTGTATATTATAATCAGTGAACAGCTCTACATAAAACAGACTGAGTACTACTACATTTGATAGATTACATCTAGATTACAATAACTGTCCAACTCGCCATAAACCATACTGGTGAGTACTATGTAAAAACTATTTAAAGGTTCAAAGATTTATGGTCCAACTTATCTTTTTAATTTACAGATCCATGTTGTGTTAGGTAAGTAAGTACAGTATTGATCCGTGTCTATTCATTATGACAGCAGTAGATTCCATCTTGTTTTCTACTTAATTTCTGCTAAATATTTATTTATTATAATTACAGTGCTGTTCAGTCTCAGGGGACCAAACAGAACTCAGCTGATTACCAGAACACCAATCAAAGTGGGGCTCCTGATGATGTGTACCTCCCACTGCAGCATGGTCAGTCTCTGAACCAATCATGTTGGTTAAGTTCTTCTAACAAGGCCAACTGGTTCTAATTTAAATCTAAATTAATGTAGAACTTCAAATCTAAAATAAAAATAAATCTTACATCATTAAACAATGAATGTTCTTTATCAAAGTAGTCTGTCAGTTTGTTTTGTGTTTGTTTAGCAGAAGA
Source organism: Gymnoscopelus braueri (assembly GCF_963280865.1). Lineage (NCBI taxonomy): Eukaryota > Metazoa > Chordata > Actinopteri > Myctophiformes > Myctophidae > Gymnoscopelus > Gymnoscopelus braueri. The sequence continues at coordinate 38,584,320 of NC_137620.1, read as the reverse complement.
ATTAAATAAATAATAACATGATATAATTGACACATTAATGCTTATATTCACCTTTAGGCAACACCAGCGTCTATGGAGTAATCCAGCACCCTGATGATGACTATGAAAATGGTACAGCATTATACTTTATAAAGATCCAATCCAATGATGATCCTATATATCTCATTTCATTTGATTTTATTGTGAAATATTAATGTTAGGAGTGTCATTTCTTTCAGGTTCATATACATCACTTCATTTGTTAGGCCTGTATGTTTTTATTTGGTTCAACGGTTTATGGTATAACTTACACTAATTCTTTTTTTTTTTATAGATCCATTTCATGTCACGTAAGTACAGTATTGATCTCTGTGTATTCATCATCATAACAGCAGTAGATTCCATCTGGTTTTCCATTTATTTTCTCCTAAATATATATTTTCAATTAAAGACCCATTGAGTCTCAGGGAACCAATCAGGGCTCAGCAGGGACCAATCAAAGTGCAGCTCCTGATGATGTGTACTGCCCACTGCAGCACGATCAGTATTTGAACCAATCATGCTGGTTAAGGATACTTCTGATAAGACCAACTGGTTCAATTTTGAACTTAAATTTAAAATAAATAAATCGTTCATTAAACAATGAAGGTCCTTTTTGGAAGTACATTCAAGTCTGTTTGTGTTTCCTAATTAACAGAATAATTAACTAAATTGAATTTGAAACCATGTTTTTATATAATAAAATAAGCACCACAATGATTGTTTGTTTAACTTTAGGCAACACAAGCTTCTATGGTGTAATCAAGCACTCTGATGACTATTATATATATAGTTTATAGTATATACTTTTAATTCATCCAATAAATTACATATTTTCTATCAATTACACACCCTACATGTATGAAGCCTTGAATTCATGGATATGTTTTAGTTTTTGTCGCATTCCTGAGCCAATTAGTCTCAAACAAATTAATGAGTCCACTCTAAGTGGTTGTAGAGGGAATTTCCAGTGAGATGTGTTCTGTTGAGATTAGCAAACTGTACAGAAAGAATGACAAAACTCTGACAAAGTGAATGAGAGGTGACTACACTTTCCACATTCCACAGTTAAGGAAAAGCAGTAGATAAAATGCCAGACTACTGCAAGTTCAATGACACTGTATCTTGTTTTAAATGTTTACTGTAACTTTGTTTCAGCTCCAGAGACGTGTAGGACAGCCCAACAAACATGGCACGTGGATAAATGCAAATGAGTCTTCACCAATTAATGCAGTGCAAGATTATATAATTATGTAACCGTACAAATGGATTTTAACCAATACACGCAGGGTAAAATGTAGGGCTGCTTGATACTGGAAAAAATCCTTTGTGATATTTTGTCTCCCTGCATGAATGAATGAATGAATTATTGTATTTACTGTAAGTGTCATGCCACCTCGTGGCCCAACCCTTATATATATTATATTATACGACACCTTTTCAGACAGTTACAATGTTCAAATGTTGACTCCCTGCAATATATATTGTGATATATTGCAAAAGTATATATATATTTTTACTCTAAACACTTTTTTGGTACAAATGAATAGTCAATAAATGCCTATCTAATATTTTGTGGGGAACAAAACGCACCAAATTCTGTCCTTATTTTTTTTTAATAATAATAATAATAAAGTTTATGATGTTTTAAATAATCATGTTTCGTTAAAGTATTTGTTTGTACAGATTATGATCTGAGCTGTCTAAAAGCTACTTTCATTCATTCATCTCAAACAAATAACGTGTTGTTGCTTTAAGTAATTCTAGAGTTTATTTTACATTATTTTTCAACTGTTTATGTTTATAGTTTTTTCAGAATTAATGTTATTTTGCTTAAGTTTGTTAATAAAATGTATGTATATAAGCACATCATCAGAGCCTGATGGTGGATCACAGGGAAGAGGAGAGGATGAACCACCAACTTTATAGAGCAACATTCAAACAGCATTGAACAAAGTGCTTTACAGTGATTAAAGGACGACTTCACCCATTTTTAACCTATCTTCATTGGTCCTCACTAAAGCTCATTATATAGTAGCCTAAGCCTACCATTTTGTCTACTCACTCTGTGTCTCAGAGGAGGGCTGTGGATAGTTCAGAAACCCACCTACCAGTCTATGGGGAATCCAAGCTAATAGAAACTGCAGGCTTTCTATTCCTGGATATATGTTATATACCCAAAATAACACAATGTTTAAAACATCAATTAACATCAACAGAGGTTTAGTGTGGGGAGGTTTATTTGTAGTTTCATGTTATAGATGCATGGTTTTCACTGGTTTACAATATGTGTTCGCACATATAATAAAATAATCATAATGAAATGGGGACCCCCCGGGACCCCCCCACCCTGACAAGCACTTACATAAATATTGTGAAAATAGCTGATCTACAAGCTAGATCAGCTTTTTTCACAATGTTTGCCTCTTTCTCAGGTAATATTTGACAAATTTTCCAATTTGGTAATGAAAAAGGTCTTAAAAGTCCTTAAATTGTAACTTTAGAAATGTGCATATAGCCTAGCCTGCATACACTTATAATACTGTACAGTATTGTAGGTTAGTTTATTTACTGTTGGGTGAGAAAACAAAGTTGTTTAAGCTATGATCATCTGGGGACCCCCCTAAGATCATTTGGGGACCCCGACTCCCAGTTTGGCAACCACTGACATAGATAAGACCTTTATGAATATAAATAAATCTTGATTCCATTCACCTGCTTGATTCTATAGCGGCACGTTCCTCCACTCGCACCTGATTTTAATTAGGGAGACACAATTATTGGTCTGCTACGTTCTTTATCCAACTCAAAATGATGGTCAGACGGTGCATTTCTTGTTTTAAATTTAAACAGTACATTAAAATATGTATCTGAAATTTACTGAAAACATTGTAGGTGAGAAACAAGCAATGCAGACAGTACACAAAAGTGCTGTAGCATTATTGCTCCCCTCTCTGTCTCTCTCCCTCAGCTGCGCTGCCTCTGATCAGTGTGTGCCTGTGTGTGTGTGTGTGTGTGTGTGTGTGTGTGTGCGCGAGTCCAGCGATCATTGATTGATTGATGTACTTTATTTAGTAAGACATGAGAACATCAGTACATGGAAGTACAAATTCACAATACAAGGTCTACTAAACTGGAAGACTCATTAAGCACTGAGCTTGTTTAAGATGAGATCCCTGCATGCACACAAATCATGATGACATATAAGAGACAGACAGATATACACATTACTATACAGAACGTCATACAATCAGCTTACAGGTTACTGGTATGAAGAGTGAAAAAAAATGTACAAAAGAAGAAAAAGAAAAGGGGGGGGGGGTAGGTTAAGACTTAGACAGGGGCCATTTTCGAATTGCAGCCCCCTGAAGGTGTATCTTTAGGGCAGTTTTGAAGGTGAGTAGGCTTTTACACTCCTTTACTCCTTTTGGTAGGGCATTCCACATTTTTGATGAATAGCATGAGAACGAGTTCATTCCCTTTGTTGAGCCAAATCTGTGTTGCACATGATTTGTGGAGCTGCCTCTGGTGTTATGATAGTGTTCTTCATTAACATAGGAAGTCAGATAGCTGGGAGGGAACGGGACTGTCAGCTGACACTGTGATTGGTTACTGTAATCTCTTGAAATCAAAAGGTAAAAAAAACAGCAGAGGGCGCTGTTTTTGACGATGGGTTCCCAGTTTGCTGTGACTGTGATCAAAACACAAAAAAACTCGTTTCTGAGCTAAACTTAGCAAAAACGTTATCAATAAAGCCATTTCATGATGACTTCATTTCTGATTGGATAATCATATCATGATCAAGAGAATGGGTGATATTTTCGCGGAGCCTTCCATGTTTTTTTTAAACATGGAGGGCCCCTTCATGCCCAGGGGCCCCTGGGCACGTGCCCAAAATGCCCATATGGTAGATCCGGCCATGCCGCCAGGTCAGGTAGGTTATTGTTGGCCAGCAATGTTCGGAATTCACCAATCAGGATGGAATATGAAAGATCGGATGGATTCCGTCTTGATCACATGACTATAGGGATCATGTGTACATATTTGCGTGAAATGTGGATAAAATCTGAAGGAGTAATATAAAAAAAAATGTTTTACATAAGTCGGCCTCCTGGTGGCGCTGTAAAAGGTAGATAGGCAAATGTTTTTCTTTGGCCTCTAAGGACTGCGCATACAAAGTTTTACACAGATTGGTGCAGTTATAGGTAAAAACACAAATTGGCCTGTTATAGAGCTGAGGCTGAACACATTCAAATGGCATTTCTTCCTCGACCTAGTGGGAATGTGCGTGCACAATTTCACGGAAATCGCATGCTGTGTTCATGATTTGTGGCATTTTGTTCAAAACAGAGCACTCCTGCAAACTTTGGAAGGCAATCTTAGCCAATCAGGGCGCGCTCCCACCGCACTTTTATTTTACCTCTGGGCCGGAATCTGCCAATGCTTTGTCAATGCAAATGCGTGGATTCTTGGAAAAAATCCGCAAGACCATGAATCCACGCATTTGCATTGACAAAGCATTGGCAGATTCTGCCCCAGAGGTAAAATAAAAGTGCGGTGGGAGCGCGCCCTCAGGATGGAATTTCAAAAATCTGAAATCTCCATGAATTCAATGCTTCATGGGGTGTGTACTTTATAGAAAATACGTTTAATTTTTTTGGTGACCTACTCCTTTAACTTTGTTAAGCCTAACCTTGAAGTCGGTGGACCTACTTTGCTTAACCTTGGAACCAAAAAGAATGGCCTCTGAGAAATTTGTAATGCTGAATATGCCGAATATGCCGAATGCCATATGAAAATAAATCACACAAACAAGCATCCGACACAAAAATGGGACCCAAAAGAGTGGGATCCACTCTTTGTTCTCTCCGACATGAACCAATTACAGGAGCTACTATCAGTCCTCCAGCTTGTCAAGGATATGCCTGTGATTGACTATATCAAATGCCTCTTGGAGGTCCAACAGTACCATACCGTACCACACACCCCTTAAAAATGATAAACATGATTCTGTGGAATAGGATTTTCTTTTTCTTTAATATTTATTTATTTGGGAACAGCAGGGTATGAGTAACATTCTTGTACATCAACATTGGATCCCATTGTCAGATTTTCTAGGATTTTCTAAAGCCTGACTGGAATTCATAAGATTATTTATGTTCAGGTACTCATTCAGTTGCTCATTAACTATTTAAAAAGAAGAAAATAAAGAAAAAGAAACTGAACCCAAAATGTACACTGGTCTGTAGTTCCCAGGCTTAATCTTGCACCCTTTTTTGTAAAGTGGAATGACTTCGGCCCTTTTCAGTTCTTGCGGAAGAATGCCCAAGTCTACAGGGAGGTTACAAATGTGGGTGATAAGGCGCTACCAGAGCAGCATCTCTGAAAAAGAGGACATATTTCATCCAGCCATGTGCAATTTATCTCTGATTGCAAGCTAGTGTGTGTGTGTGTGTGTGTGTGTGTGTACGTACGTGCGTGCGTGTGTGCGCGCATGTGTTCGTTCTCTAACATTTCAGCTAACAGCCCTGATGTCATTGTTGTTAATGAAAACCATAGGGAGGTGATCATTCTCGAGGTCGGCTGTACTTTTGATTACAGCTTAGAGGAAGCCTTCCTAACCAAAGTGCTAAAATATCATCAGCTAGACTACAGATGTAAACTTTTGGTTTTTATCTTTGGTAGCCTAGGCCCTAGGGCACGTGCACACGTTGGTTGTGAGGGGCTTTCAAATGGCCCCTCACAGTGTTTATGTCCTTTGTACAAGTCATTCTTGTACTTCTGTTTATGTGGACATAAATAAATATTTCAAATGTGTGTGTGAGTGTGAGTGTGAGTGTGTGCGTGCGTGTGTGTACGTGCGTGTCATACATATTTCAAATACTGCCCATCTCTGCGTGCAGATGTGTATGTGTACTGTACGTGCCATCAGTCACTCACTACACTGGTGTAATGAGGGTGGGGCAGCACCTGGAAAGACATGATAAGAAAAGGTGATTGATGGAGTTAATCTTGTTGATTATAATTTGTCTAGTGTCCTAACCTGCTTAAATGTCAAATTAATATAATAGGTGTCATATTGGCCTAACCCAGTCATGTTAAAATATGCTTCTATTCTCCTATTTCTCCTTCTCTCTCTGTGCAAGGCCACTGCGGCTTCATCTCTGCCACTAACGTTGTTTTGAAATGTCGGCTCCTGGAATTTAATAACAATAAGTAGATACGTGAGTTAATCTCGGAATGTTTTGAGAACATTACATGTCTGTGTCCCTCCAATGCATAACCCTTTTTTCAGTGCCACTGAGTGACCAGGTCAGAGTGTTGACCCAGACACTCGGACTGCGGGTCATCTTCATCATCTACCATCATCACCTTCATCGTTATCATACCATCATCATCTTCATCTGACTTCATCAACTCATCATCACTCTCCACCAATGGCAGGATTACACCTCCGATGGCTGGACGCTCGATGTGTCTTCCATGATGTCATATGTTTATGTTAATGGTGCTGTTAAAACCCAGTGCTTTCTCTTGTTCTCATTATGAGAGACGACGACCGATGATGCGTGAAATACCTGTGATACTGTAAACCTTCCCATGTCTCCCTGTCTGACTAAAATATGATATAATCATTATACCCAATGGCTGCCTGTCTCCGGCTGGATTTTCTTGTCGCCTTTATGAAAGTGTCTGGTACTTTATGTGGGTGATAAGGAAAAACAGCTCCATCAGTGATGAACACTTTCTTTTGTGTAATGGCCTTGTATGCTGATCTTATTTTATTAATTGCTTTTAGGGTTGTTCTTACTGTTATTTATGTATCATTTTTTATTGTGCACTCCAAACTACATTATTAACAGTGTATGTACTGTAGATCTATGTGAGAATAAATCTATTGAGTCTTGAATATGAAGCACAGAAACACACCCCAAAACACTGAACCCATAACAAATAGTTAAAGCCTGGAGCCTCGATCAGTACATCAGTTGTGTGCGTGCGTGTGTGACTGAGCATCTTACCAGACAGGAAATGCACTGTATGCCTCAGCCAACAAGAAGCACGGGGGTGTATGTCAAACAACTTGGCAGTTAGTGAGTTTCAGTCAGTTTGTCAGGATGAAATTTACATCAACCTACATAATATCATGTGAGTACTTTATTACAATCATACTTTACTTTTATGTACCATCAAATATTATTTAGTCGACAAAAGCATCAGAGAACACACTCTGTTTTGCACTCATTTTCATATTTTGTTACCAAACAAGGTGATTAAAGTGCCTGAGGTTGTCTATGAATTGAATACCAAGGCCCTCATTGGAAACAAGTCCGCAAGGACTTTCATGAACTGACCTGTTAGACAAAGTATTTTAAATGTAACTGTGCTGTTTTACATTTGTTTGCTTAATATCGATCAATCAATCAATCAAAGGTAAATGGTGTATTAAATATAGTGTCTTTATCCAAAGTGTCCATAATAAGTGTTTTATGAGCGGAGGAGCGCTTTGGACATCATGTCCAGAGTGCTTTACACGGAGCATTCATTGATGCCAGCAATGTTTGAACCTATCGACCATTGCTGTGGTCAAACGTTGTATCATCTTCGTTATTAACACTTAAAGCCAAGAAACAACGGTATGCATGGACTTGCTCATGTCTGTGGTAACGATTCAAAGTGAGGTCGTAGCCTATACCGAGTTGTCAGGCACAGCCAGGAGGATCAAGCGTGACATTGATGAGCAAAAGTTTAATTATTTTCTACTCAAGGGAAATTCTTATTTTTTTCTTCTTATTACTTCCTTTCTTTCTTTAGATAGGCCCACTTACAGTTAATGCATTTCATCACCATGGTTACTACACTACAGTGTATAGTCATTAAGAGAGAGGCCTGTCTTCACATATTGTCAGTGTTTATTACAGAGCTAATTTAAGACTGTCCAGGCAACTAAACAGGCCTGGGACAAAAAGCTAGTGGTCTGGTGTTGTGATGTTAGCCTGGTGAACCCTCCCTCCGGAAATCTCATTTCCATTTGATTTCAGGAAGGAGTCTGGCCTGAAGGCTTGTCTGGGCGTTTCTAGCCCGTACACCAAATGGACGAGCCTATCAGCGTCGTCGCACATCGTTCTGTGATTGACAGCGACAGTTGGCCAATCAGGTGGCGAGTCCGAGTGAGCCCGAATGGGACCGAGTGCAGCCGACAAAAATGGAACGATCCGCCATTGTTTCTGTGGCCAGTTACACTTTTTACTTTCGGTTTTAAAACGCTCTCAAACTTCTTTTTTGAGGCACAGAATTTAGTTTTAAGATATCGTTTGGATAGAATTTAGTTGTTTAACTTCATATATGTGGTCAATTAATCATGACAGAGCCTATTTAAAAAAAAAAAATTGAGAACCGTCAGGGGCGGGCAGTGACACGCATGTATCCGAATAGGGCAACCTATTTTGGGCACGGCCGTCTCAAAAGTCCCGTTGCGTCACATTAGTCTGGAGAACTGCTGATTGGCTGAAGGGGAATAACGATCATTGGCTGAAGGGGTTGTCAGTCAACGGTATTACTCCCGCCCAACTCCAGCCCACAGCCAATATTGCAGAATGGGCGATCAGGCCAGACTCACTCCTGAAATCAAATGGAAATGAGATTTCCGGAGGGAGGGTTCACCAGGCTATTGTGATGTTACAATAGATTGACATCCTCTATGTCTTATATGGTGGCTTATCATTATCACTAAAAAGACATTCATGATTGTGCTCAGTCAACTGGATAAATAAAAGCTAATCATGTTCAAACATTTCCTGGCAAAAGTTGGAGTATACTTATATTATTACTGATACTATTATATGATTTATCTATTTAACTATTTAATTGTAGCCTAGGGATAAAAGGCCAAATTAGAAAGAAAAGAGAAAGAACATCTAAGAGAGAAAGGAGAGGAAGAGAGGGGGATTATGAGACAGTAAAAAAGAGAGAGAGGAAAATATGAGGTCAAATTTACTAGAAAACCGGCAGTGCCCACAACCCACAAGACAACGGAAATTGACGTGTCTGAGTCTGATACCTGGCTACAACGCTGCTGACGCAGATGTGTGACCCGACCCATACACGCTCGGCTTCCTTGACTCGTGATTGCAAGCATGCTCAGGCAAGCTGGTCTAGATGCAGCATCCTGTGGTCACAAACCACTTGCGCGCACACACACACACACACATATTTCTCTGTCCATTCAACCATTGTATTATGATTGTGTGTGTTCAATATGAAACTATGCTTCATGGACTTCAGTTAAGAAAGAAGGAGGTGGGGGGGGGTGGGGGCAGAAAGAGAGAGCAAAGGGAAAATCTGTTAGATTTTTTATATTCCATCCTGATTGGCTAAGATTGCCATCTAAAGTTTGCAGGAGTGGCCCGTTTTGAACAAAATGTTGCAAATCATGAATGCAGCGTCCGATTGCGGTGAAACTTTGCACGCACATTTGCACTATGTTGACGAACAAATGCCACCCTTTCAACATTGCCCTATTATAGTGCCACCAGGAGGCCAACTTATATAAAACTATTTTTTTTAAATATTACTCCTTCAGATTTTATCCAAACATCACGCAAATCGGTACACATGATCTCAATAGTCAACTGATCAAGACGGATCCGTCCGATCCGCCTTATTTTTCACATTCCAGCCTGATTGGCAAATTCCCAACATTGCTGCCCCACACTATCCTACCTGACTTGGCAGAGACCTGTGCTCCGAGGAGCACTTTTTCTAGTTTCTGTCTTTTTTTAATTGTTACCTTATGTTTTATTTTATCGAATAAAAAAACTAAAAAACTAAACAATACAAGATTAGATAACATCAGATAACATCTATGATGTCTGTCTGTCTCTCTCTCTCTCTCTCTCTCTCTCTCTCTCTCTCTCTCTCTCTCTAGTGCTATATCTCCTCGTCTGCTGTGGACCTGCTCAAACAGATGGTGCGTTAACTACAATGCAATACATTATGTGAGAGACAAGCCATTTAACGTGTTCCAGCCCTCCTGTTATACCCACAACAAATTATTCTAGGGGTTTTCCGACCCCACTATTCACCTCAACATATAAATGAACATATGCGTAATTGTTAATTCATAGAAAGTGACAAGGCAATAATGGGCATTTGGAAATACTTTATTTTTACAGTAGGGAGGGTAGAGAGAACATAACACTCTTGTGGTCTCTTTCCATGCATGATTACCTGTTATGTGCTTTTGTGATTTGTGGTGAAAGTCATGTGCTTTCAAATAATAATAATGATAATCCAGAAATGTACAATACTCAAGTAAATGTACTTAGTTACTGTCCACCACTGATCACGACATAACTTAAAAACAAGGTTTTAAAAGAGCAATCTGGCATCTGCCACTGTACTGTAGCTTAGTGATTTAAGGGGCTGTCTGGGGGATGGAGCTGTTACCAGACAGCCCCTTAAATAAGTGGTTCCCAAACTTTTTCATGTTAAGGACCCCCAAATTGATATATATTATCTGCGGACCCCCATCTGAAAATATTTTGTGCCAGGGACCCCCAGAAGAGAAGATTTGTGTTGCAAATGCAAAATGTTCAAAAGAATTTCAAGATTTTTCAAAAATGTTCAAAAATAGCACATCTACAAGCTCGCAGCACGGCACGAAGTGACATGCTGTGAGCTTGTATATCAGCTATTTTTGAATAGCCAACTTATAAATGGATAAAGTGGTTAACTACTTTTGCTGGGGACCCCCTGGAACCACCCCAAGGACCCCTGGGGGTCCCCGGACCCCACTTTGAGAGAGAACCAATGCCTTAAATCACTAGTGCTCATCATGACCATCTGAGCAGCAATCAGCTGGGTGAAGCTGAAACTGAACTTCCCCCATGTGATGAACAAAGGTCTCCCTTTCTTACTTAACTTAACTTGACTCCACATAAAAAACCTGAAAAAATATCTGTATACATGTACTTCCCAAAACAGTCTTCCACAGATGAAGCTGTTACAGTAAGACGTATTGATGTTGTTCTTTCATAATGTCAATGTTTTGTACAGTGACAGATAGGAGCTCACATCTGATCAGAAGATCAGAACACATAATGTCTACAGGTAGAATGTAACTCTGCCTCTCATTCCTGTGTTCTTTCTTTTCACCCCTTTTCACCCCCCCCCCCCCCTTCTCTCTCTCTCTCTCTAGTGTCTTTGAGAATCAGTCCTGAAAGATGTCAGTTCTTTCAACATGAGTCCATCTCACTGACCTGTGAGGATGAAGGGAACTCTATGCCGGGGTGGTCTGTGAGAAGACAGACCAGTGAGAGAGGGAATGGGACTTGTGACAATGGATGGGGAACCATCGCAGACGCAGGTAGACTGATAGAGAGATAGAGAGATAGAGAGAGATAGAGACTGAAGAGAGATAGTGATAGATAGATACTGTAGAAAGATAGAGATACTGTAGATAGATAGATATAACAGACAGACACAGTCTTTAACTGAAATGTATCTTTTTTTGTGTATAGGACGGCCCTGTATCGTGCAAGTCTCATATGCTTTCGACAGTGGAGCTTATTGGTGTCAGGACAACAAGTCAGGACAACACAGCCGGTCCATCTACATTACGATCTCTGGTACAATCAATATATAACTACATCAATTTAATCAATAGATTGTAATGGGTAGACAGACATACAGTATTTGACCAACTGTAATAGTATCATTAACAGATATGTTCATTGGGTATATGATATATGCCTAGCAGTATTAAGTCAAGCATTAAGTGGTCTGTTGTATTGAACAGATCTGGAGCACAAGGAAAAACAAAAGCTATCTGCTTACTGAAAACATCAAGTGGAATCAAGAAGTGTACACGGCTACCCTCTGCAGCCGTGTTGCTGCTGCCATATTTTGGGTATTTGTGTCTAAGAGACATTTGTGACATCTTGACAGCTCATTCTCTTAGTTACCTGTACGTCCTTTATTTAAAAGGACAATTCTGCAAATTTGCTATTATTTCATGCCTATATGACATACCTGCCAACTCTCCTGGATCCTCAAGGAGTTTCCTTGATTTCGACCAGTCTCCTTCCCAGCAAGCACAACGGCCCCGATTCATAACGAGGGTCGTAAATATGGGGTAAATAAAGTTCGTAAAGGAGGTCTTATTTTGGTAGTCACAAACGGACGTGCAATTCCCAAAGGGGTTCCTATATCACAGAGACGTGCGTACTACCAGTGCGTATGACCAGGTGTGATGATTACTCTGGAAGGCTGCATCCAACAGCATCCAACTTCAACGTCACCGTGCTGAACCGTGCTAAACAGCGTTGCCATGTCCGCTTATTATAAGCGAATTTGGGCTTATTTTTCTGTAAAGTTGCTTGTAAATATTGGTAGCTGTGGGGACCGCGGTTTTTTGGGCTTGTTTCTAAAGTGTAGTTGGTTATTTGGGCTTGCTTCACAATTGTTCAATTGTTTTAACCGGTGGTTCTCAAATATTTGTATGTCATGGACCCCCAAGTTAATATGTAGGCTAATTTATCCCTATAAGCCCCATCTGAAAATGTTTTGTGCCAGCTGGAGGCAGATTTGTGTTGTTAGAATGTTTAAAAAATCTTCCAAATATTCCAAATTTTATTACAAGATTTTTTTTTAATATAGCAGATCTACAAGCTCACAACGGTTTAATTAAAGTGCTTATAATGGCCTAAGTGCCAGTTGCTTCTTTGGGGCTTGTTTTCCTAGACCTGGTTGCTTATTTCTCTCATCTGGCAACGCTGATGAAAGTTTGAAGTTCAACTCCGCCTCGTCTAAAGATAACAGATGCGGCTTCGCATCGCCTTGATAACGTACTGTTCTGTCTGGAAGCGGATCACGTTATAAATGCTCTCATGTGTAATGAGAATAAAGAAGTTTACAAGGTTTAACCCCATTACCAAATAACAGGCTAATAAAACGTGGAAAGGATATATATAAGCCTTTTCTAATGAACATTTGCGCACCTTTACCAAGGTAAAAAGATGATGAAATCCAGCATACAAGTGGAACGCTGCTATCCGATTATGGACCAGAGCTTATTGATTACTTATTGATTAAATTAGTGCATTTTTGATTAATAGCCTATATCACTGTCCTACGTCGGAATGGGGAATATTAGATCTTCTGGACACAGCTTTCATCCACTATTAGTTTCCTCAATCAGATGGTAATATTTATTAGGCTACAGTGTTGTGTGGCGTTCATGTGATCAAAATACAGTAGAGTAGCCTAGACTATTAGCCTACAAATTAATACCGCAGCACGGACAGAGGTGCGTCAGTCCCTCCGCAGTTTCATTAAGGCATCATAGCCTATTTTCATTATTACGTGACACTTTGGCTGAGATGGCAAACACTGAGGGACCTTAATTCAGCTCTAAATGCGACTGATAGCCGAGAAAATAAATAAAAAGCGGTGGAATCTACATCATGTCTATATTATGTGCATAGGCTACAAGCAATACATCGTTTGTCATTTATTTTTTATTTTTTATATATATGTGTTGACAAATGTTGGGCACATATATATTTTATTTGAGGTTTGCCACTGTTGTAATTGATTCTGGCATGAAGAATAAAGCATTCTAAAGACATACGCACATTTCAGCCCTGGTGAGACAGCCTCTGGGCTGACCTGAGAACGTGCGCACCTGACGCACAAAACACAGAACAAAAAACTTTTATGAATCCGACTGCAGGTGTAGGATTTGTCCTAAATGCCGGTACGTACAAAATATGGTCGTAAATCCCTTTATGAATCGGGGCCAATGACCTCATGATGACGTTATGATGACGTCCCCCGGTGACGTTCAGGACTAGGCCAGATCACAGCCCATATGGGGATGATCTTTACGTCATTTCCAGGACGTCATCACCAGGACATCATATGGCCTTTTTTTGTTTGACAGTCATTTTGGGTGATGAGAAAGCCGTTTAGATGACGTTCCGCTCAACACGCCATCATGACGTCTTTCACTGACGACTTTCAGCTTTTGCGGCCAGTGTGGGTGATGAAAAAGCTGTTTAGATGTCGTCCCGCTCAACACGTCAAAATCATCCCCATATGGGCTGTGATCTGGCCTAGTCCAGAACGTCACCAAAGGACGTCATCATGACGTCTTTCAGTGACGTTCACGACTAGGCCTGATCACAGCCCATGCGGGGATGATTTGGACGGCTATGGACGGCTTTGTTGTGACCTCAAACAGCCGCTTATTAGCCTACGGCTAGTGTGGGTGATGAAAAAGCTGTTTAGATGACGTCCCGCTCAACACGTAATCATGACGTCTTTCAGTGACGTTCACAACTAGGCCAGATCACGGCCCATGTAGGGATGATTTGGACGTCATCACCAGGACATCTTATGGACGGCTTTGTTGTGACCTCAAACAGCCGCTATTACGGCCCGTGTGGGTGATGAAAAAGCCACTTAGATGACGTCCTAGAAATTACGTCAAAATCATCCGATATGCCTTGTCCTGAACGTCACTGAAAGACGCCATGATGACGTTGTTCGGTGACGTTCAGGACAAGGCCAGATCATGACCCATATGGGAATGATTTGAACGTCATCGTCAGGACATCGTATGGACATCTTTTTAGTGACTTAAAACAGACATCCAGTTTGGGTGATTAAAAAGTTGCTTAAATTACTTCCTGTAAATTACGTCATTTAAGCAACGCCATATCGGCTGAGACTGGCCTAGTTCTGAACGTCACTGTAAGACTTCACCACAACGTTACCTGGCTTTGTGTCAAGTCGTCATGTTCATTTAAACAAGACTGATATTGATTTGATTGCATGCAGCATAGTGTCGAAGAGCAATGTATTGTATAGGCCTGAAGTAGGGTATCCTATAAGAGCCATGACATCTCTCTATTGGATGAACCAACTTCAACATTCCCATACCAACACATACTATACATAAGAAAGCGAAAAGGGGAGAGGGACTGACTAAACGAACAGACATTTAAACTCATGGTTTTACTAACAAATTTACATATAAAAACATAAATCACCAAATAACACCACAACAGAACACTAAACACAATGACCGATAACATAACCCAAATACTCATTCCCATATTCAAATAATTACACAAATAAGAACAATACAGTCCTTGGTGCCCCAGTGCATGCTGGGAAATGGACTTCCTCTAGCCACCATTATAGGTCACTGAAAAGCCGTCCATATGATGTTCAAGATCATCCCCATATCGGCTGTGATCGGGCCTAGTACTGAAAGTCACCGGAGGACGTCATCATAACGTCATCATAACGTCATCTGTTCTGTTCCCACAACGTGTTGTATACAACCAGTATGTTAACGAAGTTAAACAGACAGCCAAACTCGTTTTTCACAAGCCAGGAAGCGAGCGCCTTGCTCCTTTTTTATTACAATCTTCAGAGTGACAGGTGAAAGTTACGTGTAAAACTGTGGCAAAGAGAAAACAAAAAAAGACATAGATATCTCTTAGCTTTCATGGAAAAATCACAGTATGAATTTAAGCTGGCAAATAAGTGCTAATATGAAATATAAACACAATAACATGACATGATATGCTGGTCATACATAAACATGTAAAGTTGCCATTAGCATCATCATTTTTAACCAATATGAATTAGTATCCATATACATTTGCATATAAACAAATCAAAACTGTACATATAAAGTGAATCATGTTCAAACTTACAGCCATTGCTTTCGAGGGTGTGAAAAAAGGTCAAGATACAAAAGACATGTTCATCATGTGCTTGTCTGCTTGTTCTCTAATGGAGTCTACTAGTTATGGAGCTTCTTCTACCCATAATGCATTGCTGACATTTCAGAATAAGGGTTTACCATACCTTAGCATATCAAAATAAAAGCATGTCATCCATTTACTACAAGCAAGCAATGTATACAGAGATTCTAACATTAACTAAAAACATGAACTCAAACTGAGGGCAGAACACTCCCCGTCTGGCATTACCAATGCCATTACAACTTATTTTCTCAGTCCTTTTCTAGGAGGATGATGACATCGGAGATGGGCCGCAGGTAAGTCTTTGAGGTGCCCTGGGATGATTCATTCCTTGGTGCTTGACTTTGTTTCAGGAGTACAATGTCTCCGGGTTGCAGGTTGCGATGTGCCTTGTGCCACTTTGAGAAGATGATTGGGTTCTTTACATCTGGTTCAATGGAAGCATGTCTGAGACGTCCTCCCACCCTCAGTAGACCATCACAGATGTAGGGATCAAGGTTCAAGATTGAACTCGAACTAGAGACTTCTTTATTTGCTTGAAGAGCAGCATACTCCTCTGGATATGTTTCTCTTTGAACAGACTCAAGGATGAGTCTCTTTGCAGCTGCGCATTCCCCTGGAGTGCGAGGTTTGCTCCGTTGATGCCATCCCTTACACGTGTGCTGTGATGCATCTGTAGAATCTGACTTGTGGGAACGTACCTGGTGAATCAGGAAGGAGACGGCTCTTAACAAGGATTCCCATGTGGAAAAGCGCTGGAACCGATCAGAAGTGAGTCCCCTGGCTTCGACATGGGTAGCGAGAGCAGTTACTTGTGGTTTGACTTCCACGTCTACTTCAGGGTCTATTAGTTCAAAGGGCTTGTGCACTTCAGGCTCTGGGGGCTTGTGAACGAAGTCAGGTCCCTTGAACCACATAGTATCCATGAGCTGTGATGCAGGTATAGACCTGGTGGCCAGATCAGCTGGGTTTTTGTTTAGAGTGCGTTTTAAGGAACTGAGGCGGGACAATGCTTGCTCTCTGTCGTTTGGGAGCAGGGGACGAGGTGACCTGAATGGCAATGGAGCCACCCAATTGTTCAGTTCATCCTGATGAACCTCTTGCTCCATAATCTTTAAGAAGGTTTCATCTTTGAATGACATGGCATACTTGTTGTCATGAGCTGTACATTGAAACATTGCATGCCCTAGCTTGTCTCCAGCTGGCATGGGCTTTGACGGGCACTTGGGGAGGCAATACTTGTGCTCCCCGCCGTAGCTTGGTTTCTCTTTAACACTGATGTTGTTAGGACAAGGAGTGAGGAGAGATGGACGTCCATTCTGCAGGACATGAGTTCTGAAGACATTTAGAGTCGGCTTGTGGGCATTGTCGATGCACACCTCACCAACAATTACCCAGCCCAAGTCTAGGCGCTGAGCAAAGGGTGAATCATGGGGCCCATTGATTTGCTGTCTAACCTTGTGCACCCGTATCATGTCTCTCCCCAACAGGATCATCATCTGAGCGTCAGGATCTAACTTGGGGATGCATGGAGCAATGCGCTTTAAGTGGTCATGTGCAAGAGCCACGTCTGGTGTTGGTATGTCCGATTTATTTGTCATGATTTCATTGCACTCGATTAGAGGTGGGAGATCCAGGCATTCTCCTCCGTGTACTGCTTTGATTTGAAAGCCTGCAGCTTTCCTTCCAGTCATCTCTGTTGTGCCAGCACATGTCCTCATCAGATATGGTGACAGGCTGCCTTCGATCCCAAATAGGTGAAAGAACTCAGAGCGGGCCAGCGAGCGGTTGCTCTGATCGTCAAGTATGACGTATACCTTGACGGAGCGCTCTGGTTGGCCTTTAGGGAAGACCCGCACTAAGCACACCTTTGAACAGGACCGAGCGGGGCGGCCTTTACCACAGACCTTGGTGCACCGTGACGTCACCTCAAGTTGAGGGCCATCTTGTGGTTCTGCATCTGCTTCTGTTGTGGGCGATGCAGAATAAGGCTGAGGCTGGGAGGTGCTAGGATGCATAGCAGAGCAGTGTCTGTCACTCTCGCATTCATTACATCTCAGCGTTGCCTGACAATCCTTAGCCAGGTGGTTTGGAGAGCAGCACTTAAAACAGCGCTTGTGTTCTTTCAGGATATTCTTCCGTTCTTGCAATGGTTTCATTCTGAAGGCTCTACATTTAGCCAGAGGATGTGTCAAATTGTGCACAGGGCAGTATCGAGCAGGATCACTGTCTGTCTTCTCACTCTCTGCTGCACTTGTGTGATCTGCGTCAGCAGTTGCAGAAACATCTGTCTTGTGCACGGATACAGCAGACTTGAATCCACTTTGGCTGCTGGTTGACAGGACAAAGCTTGGGTCATTTCTGGCCTTAGCCTGGCCATAGACAAAGTCAACAAAGAATGCGAAGGGCGGAAAGATTACTCTTTGTTCTTCCTTGTAACGGGAACCGGTGAAGAGCCATTTTTCCTGTAGGCCTGGAGGCAACTTCTCTACTATCGGCTTTATCCCGCGAGGAGTATCAAGATAGTTGAGGCCGGGAAGATATCCTTCGTTCTTAGCTGCCAGCACCTCCATGAGAAGATCACTGAGTTCTCTCAGTTTGATGTTGTCTCTAGCAGACAGACGGGGAAAATTATCCAGTCTTTTAAAGAGAGCATTTTCTACAATTTCAGGTGTAGCATAGCATTCTTGAAGTCTTTGCCAAGACTGATGGAGGGCAGCTTGGGGGTTGGTGACATATACAGAACGGAGCCTTTTAACATGCTCTGATGACTCTTTACCGAGCCACTTTACTAGGAGATCCAACTCTTCACTATACGTGAGGCCTAAGCCCTGTGTTGCATTGAGGAATGAGGACTCCCATGCTCTATAGCTTTCTGGTGTATCATCACATTTTGAGAGACCAGTGGTCACCAACTCTCTACGTGCTAGGAATTTAGCAAAATCTCCCATTTGTAGGGGGTTCCTTGCTGGTGAAGAACGCTCATCATACTGTCGTGGAGTATTCTGATCATATTGTCGGGGAGTAGGCGCATCATATTGCCGGGGGGTAGGCTGATCATATTGTCTGTGCGGGCTAGCTGATGGCCTTGGGGTAAATTTGTCATCATCAATTGCCTGTGCGCGCTCGTAAAGTGAGGGTTTGTAAGCGGGTGTGGGGATTTTCTTTGTGTACCTGGGTGAAATCTGTAGTGTGGCATTTTTATCATGATGATGTAAGATTTCCTTGTGCAGTGGCAAAGCAGAATCTTGAGTATGGAGCTGTGTTTGACGTTTCACATACTCCTCGGTTCTCTGTTTGACCACTTGCGGTGGGACAGTGCTTCTTGCACTTTGCATATCTTCACCCACCACACCTGCCGCTGCCTCTAAGACCTCAGCTTTTACTTGAGCAGCTGCTGCTTCCCCTTCAACCTCCAAAACCTCAAAGTCTGCATCTAGTGTAGCTTTTTGTAGATCTAGCTTAGCTTTTTGCTTTTTTATTTCCTGCTGTTGTTTAACATAGGCAATCTTGGTATGCGCTGCTTCAGCTGAGGCTCTGGCTATGGCGGCTGCCTCAATGACAGAGGACTTAGAAGAGGAAGAGCGTTTAGAGGAGGCCGCTTTTGATCTTGTCTTGACTGAAGCCTTTGTGGATGAACTCTTGCTATCATCTGATTCAGCCTTCTCATCTTTAGCACTGGTTTTAGGTTCAGGGTCCATGGTTGTGTCCTTGTATTTTCTTTACACCCACTGATTGTCTGGCTTTTTACTGTTCTGTTCCCACAACGTGTTGTATACAACCAGCATGTTAACGAAGTTAAACAGACAGCCAAACTCGTTTTTCACAAGCCAGGAAGCGAGCGCCTTGCTCCTTTTTTATTACAATCTTCAGAGTGACAGGTGAAAGTTACGTGTAAAACTGTGGCAAAGAGAAAACAAAAAAGACATAGATATCTCTTAGCTTTCATGGAAAGATCACAGTATGAATTTAAGCTGGCAAATAAGTGCTAATATGAAATATAAACACAATAACATGACATGATATGCTGGTCATACATAAACATGTAAAGTTGCCATTAGCATCATCATTTTGAACCAATATGAATTAGTATCCATATACATTTGCATATAAACAAATCAAAACTGTACATATAAAGTGAATCATGTTCAAACTTACAGCCATTGCTTTCGAGGGTGTGAAAAAAGGTCAAGATACAAAAGACATGTTCATCATGTGCTTGTCTGCTTGTTCTCTAATGGAGTCTACTAGTTATGGAGCTTCTTCTACCCATAATGCATTGCTGACATTTCAGAATAAGGGTTTACCATACCTTAGCATATCAAAATAAAAGCATGTCATCCATTTACTACAAGCAAGCAATGTATACAGAGATTCTAACATTAACTAAAAACATGAACTCAAACTGAGGGCAGAACATCATCATTGAGTCATCATGGCGTCATCATGACGTCTTGATTTTTACGTCATTTCCAAGACGTCATCTAAACAACTTTATAATCACCCAAACCGGCCGTATATCAGGCTGTTTTAGGTCACTAAAAAGCCGTCCATATGATGTCCTAGTGATGACGTCAAGATCATCCCCATATCGGCCATGATTTGGCTTAGTTCTGAACATCACTGAAAGACATTGTAAACAACATTTTGATCACCCAAACTGCCATAAAAAGGCGTCATACATTGATTGTCATGATGACGACGTCCTTTAAATGATGTAAATCTAGATCTAAGATCATCCCCATATCCATATCTGCTGTGATATCTTAGTCCTGAATGTCCACAAAATCTTCCAATTAAATCAGCTTGTTGCCTACATCTGTGCAAATTATTTTATTGTGTCACACAAAAGCTGGCAAATAATCCGACTGAATAAGAACAGGCCAGGATTTTAAAATACGTGATTTGACCATTACAACAATTTAGTTCTCTGTCTAAGAGATTTCAGTGGAAACATATATTTTCTCTATAGGATTTACGTACAGTATGTTAGGTAGGTGATATTCTGGACCAGATCTAACTAGACATGATAGGACTTGATCAAACCCCATTCATTGTTCACTGGTCCAGGTTCGTCCATGTTTTGTTGGGAAAGACTCATTCCATTTTGCCCCCTTAACTTTGAAAAGTCAATCTATGCAAGGACACATTGTTATGTCTGTCTGTAAACAGCTAATCTCCGGCACTGTTGGACTGATCGGCATGAAACTGTATGCACACTCTCAGTAGGCCAAGGAAGAAACTCTGCACCAGTTCTTTCAAATCGGCCTCATGGTGGCGCTATAAAAGCCTGCTTCAGGTTTTGGCCTATAACTCTTAAAACATTTTTTATAATAATAATAATACATTTTATTTGTAATGCACTTTATATTTGACACAAATTTCAAAGTGCTACATGGCATAAAAAGTCAAGAAAAAGGTAACAATGATCATGAATATTCAAGAGACCCCCCCTCCCCCAGGACACAACTAATAAGTTTTAAGTTTAAAAACACACAAAGGCATCAATAACTCTTGAACCGTAGGTCATACAATCAAAATCTCTGGATGCCTTGGAACTTGCAACTCCAAATATAGGCCCTGGCCATTTATGCCAGGCTAGATTTTCCCCATTTCACGTTTTCTTCCAAATACACTTTTTCTAGTCCTCCTTTCAAATATTGTTCAAAAGTCACACAAATTGTGTACATAGTATCTCTGGATCGGAGTCACGTGATGAAAATGTATCACTCAGTTAGCAGATTTCATTCCAATTGGCTATAACTGTCATCCAAATTTTGAGGACCCTAGGCTAGGCAACCCGGCCTGGCGGAGCACACAGTAAAAGTGACTGAACTGCAGTGATTTAACATAGCCTTGGTGGCCACTGGTGAGAATAGAAGAGAGGATTGCATTTTCCTCCCAGACTGACGTTCCGCAAGTTGTAATTTTACTCCTGCTATCAACCTCGATTAAGAACATGTAGCCTACAATTAAAGCCATAATCCTGGCTTTAATGGTACACGTTCTTAATTAAAACAAATATTTGGTTTCGCTATTGTATTTATTATTATAGCAGCACACACGTGTTCAGTGCACAAACACATTGATCAGTGTGCATGCATGTATGTTGTTAATAAGCCAGCAATATGTTAGGGTAGTTACACATTCAGATACATTAAATATTTTAATAATAAACGGGCCCCTTTTGATACAAAAATAACCCACGGGAAAAGTGAAGGTAGGCTATGCCACTGCACCTATGCAGACACCAGATACAGTGTTGTCCTCGCGATTTCGGAATGTTGTTTTATGCCTATGACAACAGCTTGTGAATCAACGCAAATAGTTGATAGTAATTAGTACGACTGTCAAATTATCATTATGATTTTCAATAATAACAGACCAGGATTGAAAAATACCTGAATTGACCAATATTACAACTATTTCATTATCCTCGAGTAGTTTTCAGTGGCAAAGTATTCTGTCTGTGGGATTTATGTTAGTTGAAATAAGGTTCTATTCTGGGCCAGATCTGACTAGTTATGATTTGACTTGATCTGGCCTCGATCGGACTCTCTCTGATTCATCCAGGACGTCCTTTTTCGTGGTCAGGAATTATTTTGGTTGAAATCAGGTGATATTCTGGGCCAGATCTGACTAGTCTTGGTTTGACTGGATCTAGTCCCCATTGAGACGTCGCTGATTCGTCCAGGTCCTGACTGTGCTTGCTGGGTTGGCTTGAGGATTCCTTGACAGTCATTTCTCCTTGATTTCTTCTTGATTTGGGGGATTTCAGCCGTTTAGCGTGGCAACCCGTGTCAAAGGCCCACATAAGACCACCCCTCCGCTCAGTATACACCCACTGATATGCAGCCACCTCCTTGCTACTGGTTTATTTGAAGGCTTGTCTTCAAATCCCTCCAAATCCACAGTGCACATTCCGTTTCATATACAACTCAAATGCTGGCTAAAATTCAAGATTATGAAAGATAGACAGTTTCTTAGTTATCAAGAGACACCCCAGAAACACCTCAGAATGAATATAATTGCTATTCTGGAAAAACTAAAAAAATATTGCTGAATAAACAGTGTGGGCTCACTGTTTTTGTAGCTAGTAAGTAGTAGTTAAGAATGTTGGTATGGTTAGGCCAGTGCCCAATGCAAGTCAGGAATGATCAAGTTGGGAATGCATCCCTCCCGGTTATGCAATATATACATTGTGCTTGTTGTCATCCGTGAAGCCAATGGGATATGTTGGGTTTGCCAATCAGGGAAGCTGTTGCTTGTTGTGGACACAGGCAGACTGCAGACAGACAGACAGACAGACAGACAGATAAAGACATTTGGGAATTTTCAGTTCTGGACAACTGAAAGTCCAGCTGAATTCCCACAACAGAAACCATTCCCCAGTCATCGGTAGGCCTAATATGCACGCCAAGTTTGATGTAATTCCCTCCAAGCACAGACAGACACAAGTGGTTTCCTTGCTACTGGTTTATTTGAAGGCTTGTCTTCAAATCCCTCCAAATCCACAGTGAAAACTAAACAACAGAAAATAAGCATGTTACAATAACATAAAATGACACCATGCACAGCATGTAGATGTAAACATTTTAGTAGTAAAAGTAAAATACAGACAATTCAAGCAAAAAATAGACAAACAAATACCTTGTTGGCTGCATGCTACAACAAAAGGAATAGTCTTCAGGTCCTTATAACCCGGTCCCTTCTTATAAACTTTAGACAGTCTCTTGTGACCAGCATAGAGTACAGAAGTCCTGACGTCACTCGTCCATCCCCTGGTTCGTAAAGTAATTTCGCTATGGAGAATAAATTGGGTCATCTTAGAATCGTCTCATATAAGAATTGTGGTCCAAAAATAAACAAACTGTCTCGGCGATATTGTCAGGGAGGTGGCTCTGTATCGTTTATGATAGTCAGTCACTCATATTTGAAACAGTCTGTTTCTGGCGAAAATTTTACTAATTCGTTGGAAGTAACATTAGCGTTTTCTCACCGTCAGTTGATGGTCCATAAGAGTAAAACCGCCGGGGTCATTTGTTTATTTTTGGAACACAGTTCTTATTTGACGCGATATTAAACACGTCTATGGGAATTCAGAACGGGGGGAAAAAACGCGACCCAGGTAGGATGTGTAAATTACATCAGACTTCGGTGCTCTATTAAAACAGAGCTTCTGCACCTTGCTGCTTGTTGCTTGATTGATTAATGCAAAAGTCTTGTGTGAATCCAATTCATGTGAGAGCAGACCAAGGAGACACACAAACGTGACTTTGACACTTCAAAATAAAAGTATTACTACAACTAGACACAAATGAACATGAAATAATGTATACATAAATGTGACATAAAATAACTCCTAATTATGAACTTGGACCTTAGATAAAATAAAACTGTTAAATAACTTATAAACATAACAATGACAGCAGTTACATTTGAAGTTGATCCATCAGACAGTGCCTGAGTTATGCCCAGGACAGATAGAGAGACAGACACAGGTTCCGTGAATTAATAGATATATAAACTATTGGTAGTGTTAGTTGTGTTGGTAGATGTTCATAACTCAAGCTGCTGTTGGTCCCTAGATCGAGATGAAGGAGCTGTGATCCTGAAGAGCCCTGTACTTCCTGTGACTGAGGGAAAGGATGTCACACTCCGCTGCCTTTACAAAGACAAGACAACAAGCAAACCCTCCTCAAACCTTCCATCTGCTTTCTACACGAATGGATCCCTCATCAGGACTGAGTCTACAACAGGACAGATGACCATCCACAATGTTCACAAGTCTGATGAAGGATTCTATAAGTGTCACATCTCTAACCTTGGAGAGTCACCAGAGAGCTGGATGGATGTGAAAGGTGAGATAATATTGTAATTATGCTGGGTAAATAAATACAAGAATAAGAGTTTAAAAGCTCTGCTCGCGGCAGAAGCGGTGTTGGTCTGCCACATCCCATATTATCGAATGGTTTAATCGACCAATCGACCATCTGATTGACCCTGTCCATCCTTAGAGTCCCACATTCTCGCTAGCAGGGCTAAAAAAATACATTTAATCTGATTTGCATTGATTCTTCTGCCATACCCTTGGTTGAAATGTCAATCTGTGAATAAATGCAGAGACATTAAAATGTGTGTTTAATAGAAATAAGTGTCTCATCCCCCTTCAGATTCTCCAGCCTCCAAAGACAACAACCAGTCAGACCCACCCTGTCCCTCTCTCCCTCCATGTTTCTGTCCCTCGCTCCCTCCATGTACTCAGTGGTGTGCTGGAGTCTCCATCTTTCTGCTGATGCTGGGTCTGATTCTGGGCCTGTTCCTCGGGAGGAAATCCAGAGGTACATAAATTATGTTCAGACATACACCTATTTAGAGAAGCTGCAAGATTCTACAGGATGTGATGTAACTGTTCCTTGTGAAGTTTGGGATGAGCACCTCTGTAGAAAGAAAGAAAGAAACACTGTCCTTTTATCGTCTATAGGTTTGAACTCTGTTGACTTCCGTCCATCTGTCCATGATCTTGTAAAGCATTACTCTGTATGTCCAACTTAGCATAATATGGTTACATAGCGAAGGGTGTGTTTCATGTGCCAAACGTAGCTTCATAGCATGAGGTACCGTCTAGGGAGGACAAGTACACATTTAGATGGTACAATTAGGTTTGAGATGTACAATTAGGGGGAAAAAATAAAAACAAACCCTGGGTTGTTTCAGACAGTGAGCAAGATGGACACAATAAAGTGAAATATGCTGCTGTGAGTGTGACATGGGGAGCTAAACACAGGAGAGGTAGAGTAAAGGGCTGTCTACACCAAGCATGATAACTATAACTATAATTATGTGACATCCACACTGTCGTTGTCGTTATAGTTGTTGCGTGGTCTCTGCCATTCACTCCAGATAGAACAATATTTTAAATTACATATTTATACTTATCGTGCTTGGTGTGGATGGCCCATAACTCCAACATCACACTACTACTGAGTATGACTACTTTAGATAGATTACATTCAGAATATAATCACTGACCAACTCTTCATAAAACATACTCGGTGCTAGTTAGGCATATACATATATATAAGATATATTGTTTTTTGTTTTCTTTTCTTTTACAGATCCAGATTGTGTCAGGTAAGAACAGTATTGCTCTCGGTTTTTTCATCAAAACATAAAAGCAGTAGATTCCATATTGTTTTCTACTTAATTTATGATAAATATATTATCTTTAAATTACAGACCTGTTCAGTCTCACAGAACCATTCGGGGCTCAGCTGCATTTCAGAGGAGTAGGACCAATCAAAGTGGGGCTCCTGATGATGCATACAGCCGTCTGCAGCATGGTCAGTCTTTGAGCCAATCATTGGTTAACACACTTTTGAAAAGTTTTTCCGATATGGACTAAGGTTCTAATTTCAATTGAAATAAATTTAGGTATTAAAATTTGAAATGGATCTTTGTGGAAGTACATTAAAGCCTGTCAGTTTGTTTTGTCTACAAGTAGCAGAATAATTTACGGTGCCGTGATATTTGGCTATATTCTGATAATTGCTATATAGTGTTTGTTCAGAAACAGGGATCGCTCTGTCTTGTAGTAAGGCTAGTAATCATAACGGGCTTTTTCAGGTGGGTTACACATTTCATCCAATCAGGAGAGAGAACGCCACAAAGATCATCAGCTTGCGTTCCAGTTAAAATTTTGTCCGCTGATTTATTTGTTTCATCACAGCACCTTTAACTAAACTCAAACCGTTTGAAACATAGAACCACCTTTATGCTTATTTGTTTACCTTTAGGTGACAAAAGAGTAATCTACGGAGTAATCCAGCAGCCTGCTAATTATGCAAATGGTACAGTATATACTTCTTAAAAATCCAATCAAATGACTTTATTCTCAGTTCATCTGGTTGTATTGTTGAATATTAATGTCAGGAGTGTCATCTTTTACGTTCAACTGTATCACTTGATCACTTGATGATGTTGTCTCCGCCAGGCCGGACGGCCAAAAGCCGGAGACTATGTTTACAAATCGGCCTCATGGTGACACTAACTGCCTTTTTGTTACTACCACGGAGTTTATCGAATGCTCACACAAATTGGTACATATTATCTCTGTAGTCACATGATCAAGATGTCAGATTTTTCGGATTCCATTCCGATTGGCTACGATTGGCTTTCAAACTTTGCAGGAGGGGCCTGTTTTGCACATAATGCCATAAATCATGAACGCAGTGCACTCACACTCATAGTAAGCCAAGGAAGAACCTCCACCCCAAATATTTCAAATCTGTCTTATGGTGGCACTATAACGTCTCACTTCCTCTTGAACAGTAGGTTGTGCAATCAAAATATTTTCCCCTGGATTGCTCGGACCAGGATGCAACTCCCCATGTAGGCCCCATCACTTGTGCTGTTACAACTCCTGCAAATGATATTACATTCCAATTGGTTATAACTGCCATCAAAAGTTGGCAGGTAGGTCAAAAGTAGGCAACCCGGCCTGGCGGAGACCTTTATTTTTGTCAATATTTATGGAACAACTTATATTATATACTTATATTTATTTACAGATCCATGTCGCGTCAGGTAAGTACAGTATTGAGTATCTATTCATCAACATGACAGCAGTAGATTCCATCTTGTTTTCTACTTCATTTCTGATTTAATTACAGGCACGTTCAGTCCCAGGGAACCAATCAGCACTCAGCTGCAGACCAGACGGTGAATGAAAGTGGGGCTGCTGATGATGCATACTGCCCACTGCGACTCGGTCAGTCTTTGAACCAATCATGTTAGAATTTTGAATAAATTAATCTTCATTCACAAAACAATTAAAGTCTGTCAGTTTCTTTTTCCTAAAAGGCACACTAATTAAAAGTGCTGTGATTTTTTGGGTAAAAAAAAATAGTTTATTGTTTAAATGTTGAAGCTCTCTATCCCAATAGTAATCATTGCTAGTGGTTGTTCAGTAACAGGGGTCTCTCTGTCTCTCCAGCATTTTATTAAACAGAAATTGCATTTTCAGGTGGGTTACACTTTCATTCAATCAGAGAGATCCCCTCAAAGATCATTTATCAGCTTGTGTTCTAATTCCAAATTTGTCTGCTTATTTATTTGTTTCATCACTTCCAATTCTTGTTTAACCTGTCTGCTGTATGCGTTCTCTCTCCTGATTGGATGAAATTGGTAACCTGACCTGAACATTTATTTCATGTTTACTAAAGAGCTGGAGATGTGGGGAGCCCTCCGTTATTTGGAAAATAAAACTATTGAAATAATTGCTACGGACAATAGAGCTTTTTAACTAACAAGAAATAATCACAGAACCTTTAACTAAACTGAAATCAGTATAAATTAGCACCACATTAATGCTTATTTGTTTACCTTTAGACGACACAAGCGTCTATGGAGTAATCGATGACAATGGTACAGTATATACTTCTTAAAGATCAAATCAAATGATATTCTCTCAGTTCAGTGTTCATTTAGTATGGTTAAATATTAATGACAGGAGTGTCATTGTTCAGGTTCAGATGCATCACTTGATTTGCTAGAAATGTTTGAGCACCCCGTGCTAAGCACAGTAACTTCTCATTGGGCTCTGTCAATTGCTCTGTTCACAGAACAGTTTTATTTACTGTGTGACAGTTTCGTCATCTTGTTCACCGGCTTTCTCATCAAGAAGAAGCTGCGTAAAATATTAGGCCTATATGTTTTTATTTGGTTCAAATATTTATGGTAACACTTATTTATTTAAATTTACAGATCCTTGTCGTGCCAGGTAAGTACAATATTGATCTGTCTATTCATCAACATGACAGCTGTAGAATTATCTTGTTTCCTACTTAATTTTTATTTATATATATATATATATATATATATATATATATATATATATATATATATATATATATATTGTATATTCACAGACCTGTTCAGTCTCAGGGAACCAGTCAGGGCTCAGCTCTAGACCAGAGGACCAATCAAAGTGGGGCTCCTGATGTGTACTGCCCACTGCAGCACGGTCAGTCTTTGAAACAATCATGTTGGTTAAAAAATCAAGCTCTGGGTTGACATTGTTTAATTCAGTCTGAACACACAGATCCAATCTGATCACTTGCAAATATGGATTTGACTGTAGTCTAAACAGGGCCTAATTGTCTCCGCCAGGCTGAAGTAAAGGTCGTCGGTCCGTCCGTCCGTGTGTTTGTTCGTTTGTCCGTCCGTCCGTCCGTGTGTTTGTTTGTCCGTCCGTCCGTGTGTTTGTTTGTCCGTCCGTCCGTGTGTTTGTTTGTCTGTCTGTGTACAGCTAATCTGTACACAAAAAGGATTGTGAGGTGCAGATGCACAGCCTTTGTGCAAACTTCATTTTCAGTTCAAGGTAGCACAATTTGGAACAATCTACCTACGAACTTAAGAGTGTCCATCCTTTACATCTTTTAAGGTCCAACTAAAAGGATGGATCATGGACAATCAAACGTGTGAACATTTTTAAATAGGCTTAATTTTTATATTTTCTGAGTATTTTAGGTCAAAACTAGGCCTTTTTACTGTCGCTTTTTTCTCTTCTTTTTGTACCCTTTTAGTAATGTTTATATATGTGCTCTTTTTGTAATGTTGCTTGTTTTCTGTATGGGGACGGATGGAAATTAGTCCGTCCAGGGGTTTGTTTGTCTGTCCGTTCGTCCCTCTGTCCGTCCGTGTGTCTGTGTGTCCGTCCGTCCGTCCGTCCGTCTTTGTGTGTGTTTGTTTGTCTGTCTGTGTACAGCAAATCTCCGGCACCGTTGGACCGATCGGATCGGCGTCAAACTGAGTACACACACTCTCTGGAAGACAGAGCAGAACCACTGCCCCACATTTTTCACATTGGCCTGTTATAGAGGCACCAGCAGGCCGATTTTTGCACAAAAAAAAAATTATATTACTCCTACAGATTTTGTCCAAACATCACGCGAACTAAGGATGAAATGCCACCCTACATTTTTCAAATCGGCCACATGGTGGCGCTATAACAGGCCGATTCGCGTTTTTACCTATAACTGGATCGATCGGTGAGAAACTTTGCACGCACACTTGCTAGAGGCCAAGGAAAAAGCTTTGCCCTGCATTTTTCATAACAGCCTTTTATAGGCAGATTTTTGCTAAACTTTTTTTTTAAATATATTACTCCTACAGATTTCGTCCAAGCATCACGCAAATCAGTACACATTATCTGTATATTCATGTGACGGACCTGTCCAATTTTTCATATTTCATCCTGTTTGGCTTCTGCTATCTGGTGGAAACCTGTGCTCCGAAGAGCAAATTCTTCTAGTCCTAAAAACTAAAACTACATTTTATTTCAATTAAAAATAAATATTTTTGCATTAAACGAGTG
This sequence comes from Gymnoscopelus braueri, assembly GCF_963280865.1. Lineage (NCBI taxonomy): Eukaryota > Metazoa > Chordata > Actinopteri > Myctophiformes > Myctophidae > Gymnoscopelus > Gymnoscopelus braueri. The sequence continues at coordinate 38,554,143 of NC_137620.1, read as the reverse complement.
TTTTACAATCAACTCAAGTATGTCAATTTGTTTTGTGTTTATTTTTCCTAATGAGAAGAATACTAAAATGAAACCATGTTTGAAATAACAAAAATAAGAATCAATGCTTATTTATTTACCTTTAGGTGACACAAGCGTCTATGAAGTAATCCAGCACCCTGATGATTAAAATGGTACAGTATATACTTTGAATTGATCCAATCCAATGATTTTGTATATATATATATATATATATATATATATATATATATATATATATATATATATATATATATATATATATGTATGTATGTAATTTTTATAATTATATATATAATTTTCAAGTTTAAAATGGCTATATCTCTCAATTACCATTGAACCTAGAAAGGTAGTTTTGGTGTGTAACCCTAGGTTTTAGGGCTCAAGGAATGGTGATTGAATCAGTGAAAATAAGTTTATTGCCAAATCCAATATGGCATCCCAAAGTGATGTCTACTAAATTAAGTAAAAGATTGAACACAACAATTGTCACATTTAGTGTAGTCAAGTATTATCCACAAAAATGGATCAAGCCCCAGTTCATGGCATTCATACCCTGTTCTTTTCCCAACCAGACCATGATCGTGTAAGTGCGAAGAAGCTGAGACAACCGTCTTGCTTAAGGTGTTATATTGTTAAATTCACTGCCACAATTATTGCTGGCCGCGTTTGCCCACTGCCAGAGATTTTTTATTGAAAAAAAAAAGTAATCAGGAGCCGAGATACAGAATTTTTAAGTTTTAAGTTAACAAGGAAGTGGATGGGAGTCTAGATCTTCGAAAAATCATATCTCCTTGGTCTTTGGGTCAAATTTGAAAAAAAAACTAAAACAGTATCAGTCAGTGGCAGTATTTGGTAAACGGGAATAATTACGTCAATTACGTCAGAGGCAGTGAATGAGTTCTGTCCACTTTACACCCAAGACTGGCGCTGAAATGGCACAACATCTTACCCTTCCTCCTCTCCTGCTGCCTCCAAAACTGCCTTCCCCCTCTTTTTCTCCTTCACTCTATAGTTTCCACCGGTACCCTGTTGGCCAAGAGTACTGACGTTGGTCCATGGTAACCCGCGGGACTCGACCGATCCAGTTTGGAAAGCTGTTTTGTGGTCCACATATTTGATTTGGCACAAGTTTTACACCGGATGCCTATCGTGATACCCTCCACAATTTACCCAAACTTGGGACTGGTACTAAGCACGCACTAACTTGTACATTCCCAGTAGCTGGGTGATCAGGTTACTTTTCTCTTAGGGTGTGCTCCCCTTGCCTTTGCCTTCCCATTAATTCAATGAAATCTGTGAGTTTGGATTGGTGTTCATCTTAGATGCAAACGCATATTCATATGTACTATATACCGGTACATACACATGCACACAAACACGTGCATTTGCATACACAGAAAATGTCTAATATATTATGTTTAATATATTAATTACAATACAATTTTGTAATTAGATTTAAACTAAATGTTTACTGATTTAATACAGATTTGTGTTTTATTAACCTACTATAATGATTTTTCTGTTTAAAATAATCATACCTTTAGTTAAAGTATTTTCTTTTACATATTAAACTCTTAATGTTTACTCTTAACAGATTTTGACCTGCTGTCTGAAAGCTTTAATCTCAAAAAAATAATGTGATGTTGTATTTGTTCATTCTATTATTTCTTATGCATTATTTTTTCAAAGTGTTTATACTTAATTTTTGCTTTGTTTTTTTCAAAGTATAATTCTTAGCTTCCGTTTGTTCATAAAATGTTGTCATAAGTCTTGTATGAATGATCTTTGGATCTGAAAAAGGTGCATCAAATCTCTGCTTGTATTTGCAGTTTGTTTTTCACACTGTGTAATCTTTAGCTTGCAATGAAAATAAATGAAATCCGCACACTAGTGTACAGTGTACTCCCGTTTGAAATGTATTTGGTGGGTTGGAGGTTTTTCTTTCGTTCGTGTTTTACTCCCCTATTTATATCAAGTTCACCCTGTATGGTGGTGACTCAACTTGGTATCTCCCAGTGCCATCTATTAGAGAGTTACGCCAACTCCGTTCACTTCTTCGGGCCAGGTCTTCTACATACACACACATTGGTGAATAGTGACAAATCCCTAAGCCGGAAGTTCATGGAATGCATTGAAGTCGACGGCTCCTTGTCACTATTTCCAGCTACATGAACCACGTGACCGACGCTGTTTCTGACCCTTCATTGGCGCAACTCTCTAATAGAAGGCTCTGGTATCTCCCACTTCTGTTTACATCCCACACATCGTATGTCTCACGGCGTTAGATAATCACCCCAATTGGAAAACTGCGTCAACTTATGCACCACGGTCGGAGACACCCACTTCTGCCAGTATTTGAGCGACAACAGGAATTAAAATGTATTATATCTGCAGTAGCCCCAACCATTAACTGTAGCACCTAACACAGGAAAATACAGTTCAATACAAGGTCTGCTAAGAGGATTTTAAACCCAAGAAAGCCTATGGCTTGTTTCTATTGGGGTCCTTTGTACTCAATTCATCGAAACATTTAATGACAGAATTTAATAACAGTTCGAGGGGGGGGGGGGGCTAGGCTTTGACTTTTACAGGTGCCAGTTTCGAATTGCAGCCACCTGTAAGTGCTCTTTTATAATTATGGAAGTTTGGACATTACGGAGATGGGCAGCTTTTGGATGCCCGAGAAATACAAAGACTGGAATACAAAGACTATAGGCTATTTTGAACCGTAAGTCTTGTTTCCCTGGATACAATATATTTAATCCTGGAATCCTGGACTCTAGATATATTATTATAGAGTACTAAAACGTATCTTAGAATTCAGGATTACTTATATTAAGTTGTTGTTGCTGATATTTCAAAATGTCCTGTAATCAACTATTCTGTAACTTCAACTTTTAAACTGATCTTTAGAATCTACTTGCCTTTTTTTCTATTCAGCCCATGATATTTGTAAATGTGGACGGGTATGAGTAAATATTCACACAGTTTACAATTTAAATTAAATTTAACAGGTCAATAAGTTATTTTTATTAGTAGTAGTAGTAAGCTACTGTATTTTTTAAACTGAGCTAGTATATATATATATATATATATATATATACATATACTGGCTGTCAAAATTTCCACAGTGAGTACATAACTACTTTTAGGGTGCGGTCACACCGAACTTTAATTCTACCTATGTGGGCGGATTCTGCCAATGCTTTTCAATAGGAATGGAGCGGTTTGTAGCCATTTGCAGATTTCTGCAAAAAGAAATCCAGGATAGGGTTGTTTAAGCACTCCATGTGTCTCCCGCGGCCGCCCCCTTTACACGATTGGCTGATCAACTTTGAAAGGTAACATGCTGGCTACGCCCCTGTTGCTCATGATTTGTGGGGATGTCTTCTAGACAAACCCAGATCTGTCTGGTAGTTTTGGCTCTCACGTGAGATTACTACACATCAGTTAAACTGACAGTATCTACCCTGCTCTGCTGCCTCATGCTTCTCTCCATCGAGACGAGGGAGCAGGAAATATGTCCGTTCCATATTTCCAAGTCAACATTTGTACTGTGAAATCATCAATGCGGATTTATTTCCATATCTTCCTCCTGGTAACATGGTCCTGCTGCAACACACACGTGAAAGGTAAAGTTAACATTAAATATACAACTTTTAGTAAAAGTACAAAAGTATCTGCATTAAAATATACTTAGTAATAATATATATATATATATATATATCCTATATATATATATATATATATATATATATATATATATATATATATATATATATATATATATATATATATATATATATATACACACACATACATACATACATTTTTGTGTGTATATATATATATTAGGCCCGTAACGATACAGTAACTGCATCGATGCATCGTTTTGAATTTTCAACGATCTACTATATCGATATGCAAACAGCTAAATATCGTATCGTTTGACTTTGAATCGTATCGAATCGTTTTGCAATGCAAATAATCGTATCGAATCGTTCTGCAATGCAAATAATCAATTATATCAATACTAAGTACTTTTAAGAAGAAGAAAAGAGAAAGAGGGGTTTATATCCAGTATCCAGGTATTTATTTTTCACACAGAATTTTTGGGTAAATAAATAGTTACTATATCGATTTTAAATCATTGAATCGAATCGTATCGTTCTAAATTAACCCGTCCTGTATCGTTCATGTATCGTATCGACTAAATCGCTGAATCGAAACGTATCGTATCGTTCTAAATTAACCTGTATCGTTCATGTATCGTATCGACAACCAAGTATCGTGATACGTATCGAATCGTTGTTAAAACGTATCGTTACACCCCTAATATATATATATATATATATATATATATATATATATATATATATATATATATATATACATACACACACATACATACATTTTTGGCTGTTTATTTTGTAATGATATTTGAACTGTGGTGCCACTATATATGCCTATGAATTAAATACCAAGGCCCTCATTGGAAACAAGTCCCCAAGGACTTTTATGAACGGACCTGTTAGACAAAGTATTTTAAATGTAATTGTGCTGTTTTACATTTTTTTGCCTAATAAAATATTCAATCAATCAATACATACATATATACATACATACACACAAAGTAAAATTACAAAAATATTTCAACATTTTTGAAAATAGCCAATACAAGCTCACATTTGAGCTTGTAGATCGGCTATTTTTGAATACCCAAACATAAAATAGGACTTAAACCTGCACTATGTAACTTTCCTCTTCTACCCCGGATTTTAACCTGGTTTCCTGTGCATTGTGTGCAAGTACTGACATTTTTACCGTTGAGCTAATAGAGCCAGCCTGCTTGCTCAGGGGATAAATTTAATGTCAGATCCTGTGTCTAGGTGAGACATGACCTTTGACACAATCTAAATGTCTCAATTGAAGAGCAGGGAGACAAAATACAACCACCCAATTGTATAAGTTATATTGTATTAACATAGCCTACTCTGCCATACAGATTGGACAGAAATACATTTTATTCATTGAAACAAGTTACATAGTGACACTTTAAATGGCTATGTTTCATAGTAAGAGACCAGACCTCTACTTAAGTTTAACAATTTATTGAAACGTAATGAGATGAATGTGGAACGGGATGAGGAACCCAAGGTAGGGCGAGACCAGGGGCAGTCTTTGCACTAGGCAAGGTTAGTCACCATTTTTAGGAAATGTGCCCATAATCAATCGCATGTCTCTGCTTACTCATACAGTTGCAATGAATCAGTTAACATGAGTTTAATAAGGAAGGTTAAGAGAACAGAATAAAGGCAACCGTGGTTCTCAATGTTTTTTAGCTCTGGACCACTAGCATATCTCAGTAAATTATAAAAGTAATAGTAATAATTCACCTCAAATTAACAAGTTGAATTAAGCTCTTAAAGGGATACTTCACTTTAGGGCCGGGGAAACATTTAAAAAATATATTAAAAATAAATGAAAAAAGTAATGGAAAATTCATGGCCCCCTCACGCATTAGAGTGTCCTACTAATGTGTGAGGGGGCCTTTATTTTGCCATAACTTATTTCATTTTTTTTTAATATATATTTTTAATGTTTATTTTATGTGAAAGTGAAGTATCCCTTTGTGACAAATGCACATTATATTATTATATTTATCTGCTTGATCTATGGGTGTTATTTTATACGAGGGATATGTAACATCTGATCTACTTATGCATGTTATTATATACGTGTGATATGTAACATGTTGGACACAATGAGCAAAATGAACATTTCCTATTCACGTGAGGGGTAATGGGTCTGATCAGTGGGTGATTGAATGAGTTGTGCCACCCGACGTTACAAATAGAGGGTGCGGTTCAGGGGGGAGGGGAGCAAACAAACAACCTGTGTAGCAGAAGCGACAGGAGGAAGAGAGGGGAGATCTCCTAGGCGCCAGCGTTACCTGTTTAAGTCATTAAAAGTTTAGACTCGGGTGTAACTAAGCTGCAGCCAAGAATTAAAAGAACGGACGAGCCCTGCGGACAACGGACAGAGTCGTTGCGACGCCGTGGGGAATCGAGTGCTGGTTTTGTGAATGAAACGCCGAGGAGCGGGAGGATTCTGACGGAGCCGCCGCGGTGAGATAAAACCAAGCCTTCTGTTCTGTTGGATTACAATTTACGGGGTACCCCAAACTTAAGTTATCATTTGGATCGCCGGTGCGGAGGACCGTTTACGTTCCGTTTTGGATTAAAGGACATAATAGGCACTCTCGAGGCCGCGGTTACAAGAAGCCGTTCGGACTATAACGTGGGACGTTTGTTATTGTTTGGAAAGCGGGTAACCGACCGTCTGTGCGGCGCTCTGACTATAGTAACTTTTTGTTGTACCTTTGTTTATTGTTTACGGGGGAAGCTGTGATTTGGGTGGGAAGGGGTTGTTGAAAGAAGTACTGTTTTTGTTCATCTGTTTGTTTATTTATTTCGTTTATTAGGGAAAGAGTTAGGGACAGAAGTTGATTTAAAGCCGAAGTGTATTGTTTATTTACCATTTAATTTGTCAATTGTTTATTTTGTGGCTTAATTATTAAATTAATTTCAGTTAAAAACCTGTCGATCCTGTTGATTTTCCTTTAGTTAAGAATTAGCCTCTCAAGGTAAAGGCCGATTGTTACATGTGGTGGCCCGTACGGGGATCGCAGGTTAAAAAGTAAATACGAAAAGCCACAATTTAATAATTGTCATAAAAGGTAAAGTAAATAAAAAAAATACACTGTAAAAAACACAACCGGGGAAAAACGGGGGAAAAAAGGGAAAAGTACAATGGAACACCAGGGGGAAAAAGCAAAACAGGTAGTAGCGGTAACAGCCTACTTTGAGGAAAGTGAGGGCCCTGATTTCACAGTGCAGCAACAATTGGCCTCATTAAAGGACAAGTTGCAAACCTGCAAAAATGAGGTACAGCAGGTCAGGGGTGACTTTGAAGAAGCAATGGAGAGTGGTATTAATAGGGAACTGAGCCTAAGGGGGTACATAGCTCGCAGAATGCTGGAGATGGAGACTCTCGTCGAAACCTCAGTTGAACAACTCAGGAAAGAAGTGACTGAATGTTTTATGAGGAGAGACGAGAGGTGGGACAGTGAAGTGGCGCAGATGAAAAAAATCGGTGCATCACACCTAAGGTCCCAAACTCCACCTAAGCCAGACATTACTTTCTGTGGAGTACGTACTCCTCACGGCAGTCCCACCAGTACTCCTTACCGTCAGCCCGCCGGTGCATCTCAGGGGCCACCCACTATTGCCTCCCATAGCCTGCCTCCCAGCACCTGCTGGAAGAAGGTCCACCGACGAAGCGTCTCCCAACCACTGCCCGACCTGTCGATGGCGCAGCTGTGTGCGGCTGTGCCGGGGTTACCATGGAGGGGTGGTGATGGTGTCACTCTGGGGCCCCGAGCGCGAGATGTCCCACCCGAGGTGGAATGTCTGATCCAGAAGTGGCCGTCGGGGTTAACCCTTGCAGGCCTAGCCAGGGCTCAGGGTGCAGACCCCAGAGTAAGAGATCTAAAGGAACATCTAGACCAGGCCGACCAGCGAGCGGATCGTGTGGGCTATGAGGAAATCCGAGGAGTCCTATACCGAAGGCGACCTTCCAAAGACGGCGGACGGAAATATCAGGTGGTGGTGCCCAACAGCCGGGTCCACTGTGTCCTGGAATATTTCCATGACCGCCCCACGAGTGGTCATCCAGGTCGGCTGAAGACTCTCCTTCGGGTCCTTGAGGTGGCCTGGTGGCCGACGGTCCGCAGACAGGTGTTGGAGTACGTCAAGAGGTGTCACGCTTGTCAGCGATGCAGGCCGGAGAATCGTAAGCCGTTCGTCCTACTACCGCCCACTAAGGCTGACCAGGCAGGAGAGTCCCTGGGGATCGGCTCTGCAGGGCCGTTCCCGGGGAGTAAGAAAGAGAACACCATGCTGCTGGTCACCATTGACTATAACACCCAGTGGGCCATGGTCAAAGAAATTAAACGAAGGGTGGATGTCCCTCACACCAGGCAAGCCAAATACGATAGTGCCTGGCGGAACACGGCCAGTTCCAGCCAGGCGATTTGGTCTGGGCGAGAAAACATTCACTTTCAAAAGCATCAGAAACGGACTCGTCAAAGCTAGTGCCCCCGAAAAGGTCAGGACCAGCTAGAGAACGAGTCAGAGAGGCCCTAAAAATTACCGAGTGAAGTGGGAAGTGTTAAAAAGTGGATACATTTTAATGTGGTCAACCTCAAACCCTCCGTTGGGAGGACTTGGAGAAATAGCTTCCAGCTGGGGGGGGGGGGACTGTGACAAATGCACATTATATTATTATATTTATCTGCTTGATCTATGGGTGTTATTTTATACGAGGGATATGTAACATCTGATCTACTTATGCATGTTATTATATACGTGTGATATGTAACATGTTGGACACAATGAGCAAAATGAACATTTCCTATTCACGTGAGGGGTAATGGGTCTGATCAGTGGGTGATTGAATGAGTTGTGCCACCCGACGTTACAAATAGAGGGTGCGGTTCAGGGGGGAGGGGAGCAAACAAACAACCTGTGTAGCAGAAGCGACAGGAGGAAGAGAGGGGAGATCTCCTAGGCGCCAGCGTTACCTGTTTAAGTCATTAAAAGTTTAGACTCGGGTGTAACTAAGCTGCAGCCAAGAATTAAAAGAACGGACGAGCCCTGCGGACAACGGACAGAGTCGTTGCGACGCCGTGGGGAATCGAGTGCTGGTTTTGTGAATGAAACGCCGAGGAGCGGGAGGATTCTGACGGAGCCGCCGCGGTGAGATAAAACCAAGCCTTCTGTTCTGTTGGATTACAATTTACGGGGTACCCCAAACTTAAGTTATCATTTGGATCGCCGGTGCGGAGGACCGTTTACGTTCCGTTTTGGATTAAAGGACATAATAGGCACTCTCGAGGCCGCGGTTACAAGAAGCCGTTCGGACTATAACGTGGGACGTTTGTTATTGTTTGGAAAGCGGGTAACCGACCGTCTGTGCGGCGCTCTGACTATAGTAACTTTTTGTTGTACCTTTGTTTATTGTTTACGGGGGAAGCTGTGATTTGGGTGGGAAGGGGTTGTTGAAAGAAGTACTGTTTTTGTTCATCTGTTTGTTTATTTATTTCGTTTATTAGGGAAAGAGTTAGGGACAGAAGTTGATTTAAAGCCGAAGTGTATTGTTTATTTACCATTTAATTTGTCAATTGTTTATTTTGTGGCTTAATTATTAAATTAATTTCAGTTAAAAACCTGTCGATCCTGTTGATTTTCCTTTAGTTAAGAATTAGCCTCTCAAGGTAAAGGCCGATTGTTACACCTTTAACAGTCATTATTTAATTTCAAGCTTCTTCCCCCACTCCCAACACAACACAAGTGGTCCCAGGTTGATTCTCAGTCAGGGTGGTGGTCCCTGGTTCACAATCAGTTGATCTAAGTGATACTCTTTACACACCACACACACACACACACACACACACACACACACATTCAGGTCATAGTTCCACATACATTCATAGGTCATAGTTCCTTAGAGCTTGTAGATTGGCAATTTTCCTGTAGCTGAAGTATAAAATTGCATTGTTTCTTTTTTTCTTGTGCCCATATAAGTAAATTCATTCTTTGGAGGCAGGACATTGACACTACATACTACATTGTAATCACTGCTATAGAGTGTAGCTTAATGTTTAAACTGTGAACTTTATCCTCCAAGATCCTTATCCTTTAGGATTATTCCTTTTTAACCGGTTCATGAAAGTCCTTGCGGTCTTGTTTCCAATGAGAAGAGTCTTGCTCAGGGACAAATTTCATTTCATCAACACATATGCTGACCTGGCCTGGAATCGAACCTGGAGCAACCAGGGCCTCTGGCTCCCTAGGCAGGCTCACGAACCATTCAGCTATGGCCGCCCCTGTCCGTGTGTGCTGTCCGTGTGTTAGCAGCTAATCTCCGGCACCGTTGGCCCGGTCGAAATGATAAAAATGCTTAATTCACATTTAGCCTTTATAAAAGTGAAGCTCACAACTTGTCTTCTATTTTCACTATTTGAAACAGGGCTTAAGTTGTTAATTCATAAATGCACATTTTTTCCCTTTTCACTACTGGCTTATACTGTACCTTACATGAAAACATTACCCATATGGGTCCATTTGGTTCCATTAATGTTGCTACAGTAACCGTGGTTATTTTAGTGTTTATTAATTCATTTTTAAACAGGACAGTAATGTTACACTGTGCAGAAATCCAAAATATCCGATCTACTAGCTCACAACACGTCGCAGTGCGACGTGTTGTGAGCTTGTAGATCTGCTATTTTCCTAAAACATGTTTCTGCCCAATCATGGTCTGCCCATGTTAACCTGGTATCGAAAATAACTCCCAAATATGTTAATGTTCCGACTCTTTCTAACTCTCCCATACATCCTTAATTTCATCCCTTCCTCAATTATTTTCTGTTTGTGTTTATTCCAGAATCTACACCCCCAATCAAACCCCCACTCTGTCACCTCATCAATTGCTATCTGTACTTTCTTAATTATATGTTTCATATTCCTTCCCCTTTTCCACAAAGCCCCATCATCTGCAAATAGTGACCTACCTATATATATTCTGGTACCTTAGAGAATACATAATTTATCATCGTAATAAACAATAATGGACTAATAACACTTCCTTGAGGAGTACCATTCCCCACCAAATATTTATCTGACCAGACCCAATCCTTACCTGTATTTTCTCATCAAACAAAATAATCTTTATCCAATTAAAAACCTTACCACCTTGTACAACTTAATTAACAGTCCTTCCTTCCACATCATGTCATAAGCTTTTTCAATATCAAAGAACACTACTACTTTCTTATCTCAGTTTCGAGCCTTAACACTGCATCCATGGTGTTTCTTCCCTTCCTGAAACCACTTTGGCAGCTTGCCAACAAGCCTCTCTTCTCCAGCTCATACAGTATGTTAACCTGTCTGTTACCATCCGCGCCATCATTTTGCATAAATGAGAAGTTAACGCTATTGGCCTATAGCTAGAAGGTTTACAAGGGTCCTTTCCTGGCTTCCTAATCGGGATCACCACTGCTTCCTTCCATACGCTTGGCAACCTTCCCTCCCCCCCACACTCTATTGTACAGTTCTAACAATTTAGACACTCCTCCTTCCCCTACATTTTTTAACATTACATGACTCACCTGATCTTCCCCCGGAGCTGTGGGCTCTCACAAGCTCTCTCCATTGTGATTCTATCATCCATAATCTCCCCTATACCTTCCCTCCTATCTAACACCTGGATACTGACTCATTTTCATTTCTCTTCTTCTTCTTCCACTGTCAGATTATCTTCATATGCACCTTTACAAATGCTTTTGCCATTTTTTCAGCCTTATCTTTATCACATACTGCTGTTTTCTCCTCTAACGTAATCACTGGGTAATCCCACTCCCTTCTATCTCCTCCCATCTTCCTTATCATTCCCCACACTTCTCCCACTGGTGTGGTTCTCCCTATATTATGTATATTGCTGCAAAACAGTCTCCAACTTGCCCTCTTTGTTTGTCTAACTACTCTCCTCACCATTGCCTGTGCCCTCTTATACTCTATCAGACTATGTGTATTATTATTTCTTTTTACTTGCTTAAATGCTTTGTTCCAGGCTTTTACTGCCTGAGAACACTCCTCTGTCCACCATGGAACTAATTTCCTATTTCTCCTATTTTTACTCCTTGGTATAGCTTGACTTGCTGCTGTAACAATTGCTGACGTAACCTTGCAGTTTATTGTCTCCGCCAGGCCGAAAGGCATGGCGAGAGAGTATGTTTTGACCCCTGTCCGTCCGTCCGTGTGTCCGTCCGTGTGTCCTGTCCGTGTGTCCTGTCCGTGTGTTAGCAGCTAATCTCCGGCACCGTTGGCCCGGTCGCTGCGAAACTGTGCACACACACTCCCTGGATGCCAATTCAGATTCTCTGCCCACATTCTCTTTTCACATGGGCCTGCCATAGCGCCGATTTGTGCAAAACCTATTTTATCCCATTACTCCTACAGCTTTTAACCAAACGTCATGCAAATCGGTACACAATATCTCTATAGTCATGTGATCAACCCGGGTCTGTCCGATTTCCCATATTCCATCCTCATTGGCTAAGGTTGGCTTCCAAAGTTTGCAGGATTGGTCCGTTTTGAACAAACTGCCTCAAATCATAAACACAGCTTGCCATTTCCATAAAATTGCACATGCACATTCCCACTAGGCTGAGGAAGAAATGCCACTTGAAAATGTTCAAATCAGCCTCATGGTGGCGCTATAACAGGCCAATTTGCATTTTTAACTATAACTGCACCGATCTGCGTGAAACTTTGCACGCACACTCCCTAGACGCAAAGGAAAAACATCTGCACTGCATTTTTCACATCTGCTTTTTACAGCACCACCAGGAGGCCGACTTAAGTAAAATACATTTTTGGATATTATTCCTTCAGATTCTGTCCAAAAATCACGCAAATCGGTACAGAAAAACGCGGGCAAAAATCATTTATTGTGCGGGCTAAAACTCTTGATTATGCAGGTTAAAATCCTTAATTTTGCTTTGAAATATGCAGTTTTTATGCGGTGAAATTGCCGGAAGTTGTGAAATATGCGGCAATATGCGAAATATTAAAATATGCGGAAAGTTGCGAAAAATGCGAAATACGTGAAAAGTTGTGGAAATATTATGCGGAATTATGCGATGCGAAGCGCATAGTATGCGATGTGCATATTATAAGATGCGATGTGCATATTATAAGATGCGATGCGGATATTATGTGATGCGATGCAGCCTTTTTGAAAAAACATTACCCCCGCATAATTATGCGCCATTTTGCTGATTATGCGGTAAATTATGCGATCGCATAATCGCATTTTTCTGGAGGGTCTAATAGTGTCTTTTAAGGTGCTTGATATAATGTGTGTATATATATATATATATATATATATATATATATATATATATATATAGTGATACGATCGTGGATCGTGATTCTGCCTAAAACAATTGTGATATGATATTTTTGTCATATTGCCCACCCCTATGAATAGTTATATCAGCATGCCCATATATGGGCAATTGAGCATACATGCTATAATATATATGGAGATCCCTGATGTCATCAGTATATATACTGATGACATCAGGGATCTCCATATATGGGAATAAAAGGGACATGGACTGACAGACACACATATCTCCATGTATGGCGCACATCAGTCACATAGCATAGGTGTCGAACTCTAGACTAGTTTTATACAAGGCTACAGGCCACTGTTGTGATATAGGTGATAAGGCTGCCCCCTTTGGGGACGCAGGTAGTTCTAAATAAAGATGGCTGACTGATAACACAAGGTAACACAGGTCTCTCTCTTAATATTGCAAAAAGAAAAAGAAAAACAGGGGCTTCATGCACACCACCGTATCACCAAGGCACCCTCAGTCCAATGGCCTAGTGGAGAAGAGTTAAACACATTTTGTCTTCGCTGACAGGCAGGTGACTGACAATGAGGTGACAACTGACATACTCAGTTCAATTGGGGAAAAGAGAAAAAGAGTTAAGAAACCTCTGACATCTACACTTCATGGAGTAATTTTTTTGTACCTAATTAACCAAATTAATGTAACAAAAACACCCAAAAAGTAACAAACCCGGTAAAAAAAACGCAAACAAACGTGCGTGCACGCCCACGCAAGGAATGCATGCGCGTGTGCATGCGTCCCCTTCGGTTCTAAAATGCCCTCTGTCCTTGCTAGCTACTACCGCCCTGTTTTAGCACAAAAATTTGGTCAAATTTGGTCTACTATGCCACCTGAATGTGGAATGCTCTACCAACAGGCATAAAAAAGTGTGACTCCTTACCCTCCTTCAAAACCGCTCCTTCAGGTGGCTGAAAATTGTAACTGGCCCCTGTAAAAAGTACCCCCCCCCCCCACCCCCCCCCCAACTGTTTACTGTGCATATCTTTCTTTCATATCATGTGTTTGGCATATTATTGTATATTGTCTCGATGAATTGAATGACAGGACCTTACCCAGCCAGCACGCCCACGTGGGTCCCATATGGGTTCAAGGTGGGCTACACCATATGGGCCCCATGTCGGCATGTCAGCGGGATCCACTTGGGTCCCATCTGGGATGCCCATGTGGGCCTTACGTGGGTACTACCTGGGCCCCACATGGGCCCCATGTGGGCTTTTAGGTGGGTTCTACCTGGGCCCCACGTGGGCCCCATGTGGGCTTTAGGTGGGTACTACCTGGGCCCCACATGGGCCCCATGTGGGCTTTAGGTGGGTTCTACCTGGGCCCCACATGGGCCCCATGTGGGCTTTAGGTGGGTACTACCTGGGCCCCACATGGGCCCCATGTGGGCTTTAGGTGGGTACTACCTGGGCCCCATGTGGGCTTTAGGTGGGTACTACCTGGGCCCCACATGGGCCACATGTGGGCTTTAGGTGGGTTCCACCGGGGCCCTAGGTGGGTCCCATATGGTTTCAAGGTGGGCTAAACCATATGGGCCCCATGTCGGCATGTCAGCGGGGTCCACTTGGGTCCCATCTGGGATGCCCATGTGGGCCATACGTGGGTACTACCTGGGCCCCACGTGGGCTCCATGTGGGCTTTTAGGTGGGTTCTACCTGGGCCCTACATGGGCCCCATGTGGGCTTTAGGTGGGTTCTACCTGGGCCCCAGGTGGGCGCCAACTAGGCAAGTCTATGTGGGACCGAGGTGGGTCCCAACTGGGATGCCCATGTGGGCTTTAGGTGGGTTCTACCTGGGCCCCAGGTGGGCCCCAACTAGGCAAGTCTATATGGGACAGAGGTGGGTCCTAACTGGGTTTGTTTGTGCAATGGTTCCTTTGATTTCCAACGTGGGTCCTAATAAGATTTAAATATAAATAAAATAGATTAAGCAGCAAACATGAACCGTGTTAATTCTTGTAAACACACCTAAAATAAAAATTGGGTATAACATTTTACACGTCTTCAGTTTTACCAGGATGAAAATAGACAATATATATTTTGACAAATTTATTAAAAACAATATTACAAGATAATGAAAATACAATGAAAATACAAATGGAAATAAATATAGCAGTAGTGTAAAGGTGCAGGAAGAGAAGGCACACACATTACACGTGCAAGTGTACATACAGTATATACATAAAATCACAAAAATGCAACATAATATTCTGACAATGCTCCACAGAGACTATTAACAGAAACAAAATATAAGAATAAAAATCACACCCTGTGTGAAGTGGGCGGTGTCTTGCTAGCTAATCACAATACTGAATGGAGTCAACCAATCATGTACAAAAGATAAATACATTTATTGAAACACTCTTTATGATGGACGAAACCATAACTTGAAAAAAACAAATTTATGTTTTTTTTCAAGTTATGGTTGCTTATATAGGGCTATGCACATGTGTCATGTGACACTGGCCAATCACAGTCCTGAATAGACTGTGATTGGCCAATCACAGCGCAGGATAATTGTACAAATTTCCTGGGCCCAGATCACAGCGCAGGAAAATGTACATTTTTCCAAATCTCACTTATAGGGGCGGTTTCACCGCCCAAAAATGGTGTATAAGAGGTGCATCAAAAACTTCAATTGTCCATGTAACAGGGCAGAGGGATTCTGAGATCCAGTTTCATGTTGCAGATGAATCTGGGCCCTATGTGTACGTGGGTGTCTCTTGAGCCTTTCTGTTTAAATCCCCAGTGACAGAACCAACCAAGTATTGTGCTGCTAAGGGGAGAGAAAGAGAGACAGAGACTTTGTCTACTGGGGTGGTGCATCATCCAGTTGTGGAAGCTGTCGCTGAGCTCAAACTCTGTTTCCACCTCTATCACGAGCCCCAGTGAACCACTTGGAGAGAGCCTTCTTCTGCATCCTTGTGTTCTTCAGTCCTCCTAATAGAAATGACAAGAAGCCAACTGTTAGAAATTATAGAATTATGAAACTTTCCATTACTGTATATACTGGTATACATCAAATGTGTTGCCAAATTACATTTAAAGTTAGACAGATAAAGGAAAATTAATCACACACACACACACACACACACACACACACACACACACACACACACACACACACACACACACACACACACACACACACACACACACACACACACACACACACACACACACACACACACACACACACACACACACACAATGATTCACCAAGACAAGCAGGAAGAATGCCCAAACTGAGCAGCATAAAACAGCATGAAAATAAAGTTTAGCTTGAGAACAGAGTAATGCACAATCTACTACTTAAAGAGATCAGTACTGCATTTAAATATTTACTTACTTAGTTATGAAAGCAGAAATCCATCACAAGGCAATCCTCCTCTCTGCTTTGCTCCTTGAGTCCTTTGTCAGTTTAAATTTGAATTTAGTGGACAAACAGAGAGGGCCTTTAGGACCCAAAGCAAGCAGGACCTTTAGCTGTCCTTAGAAATGCCTGAGCAAATAAACAATAAATAAATAACAATAAAATACTAACTGAAAACTAAATACAATGGCCTTGCCTGTCTTAAGTAAAGTGTGTAATACTGCATTAAAGCAAACATCACCAGCCTTTATAAACATAACCTGTGCGGATGTAAACATTCGGCTTTCTAAATGAACACCCGAGCTCTCTCTCTCTCTCTCTCACACACACACACACACACACACACACACACACACACACACACACACACACACACACACACACACACACACACACACACACACACACAGCTCTGTTTAACACAATGCTGTACCCCCTCCAACTGTACTTCTTGTTTTCATTATGTTTTAAAAAAAGACTCTCTGTCTTTCTAAAAGGAAGATATGTGTGTCCCCACTGCTGCCTAAGCCAAGAAACAAGGCTTTACAAAAAATATAACTAACTGAAACAGGATTGTGTATTTTCAAAGTTAACTAAAACAATCTATCTGAAAAAGAGCTTGTAGATCGGCTATTTAAAAAAAAACGTTTCTGACTAATCCATATCATAATAAAAAATTAAAACTAAACTTTAAAGAAATAAATAAACTAAACCACCCACCCCTCCAAACCCAGACTAGTCTGGCATGCCTTGAAGTGATAATTTGAATACCCATTGTTCCATTGTTGCTATCTGTGTGTGACCCCCACAGGGTCACACTCAGATAGGGCCATTAACAGGCAGTCAGGGGGAGGGGATTTAGTCTGGACTTGAACTGGAGAATACAAATGTAGTTTGACTTGAAGCAGCACATGTAACTGAAATAAAGCAGAAAGCTCTGAATCCACAAGCTTATGAACAAATTGTATTATTATTGCTCCCTATCACAAACGACACATTTATACTTGCTAAAATCTAAGAAAAAGTGAGTTGGGCTTTAACCCCTTAAACCCTTAGTAAACTTGTACTTGGTCTGCTCTTTTTCCCCTCTCTACACCAAACCTCTTTGCCAAAAATAGCCGATCTACAAGCTTGAGCTTGTAGATTGGTTTATTAGCCAGGGATCCTTTAAATGGTTACCAGTTAAACGGTTAACAGTTAAACAGTTAACCTGCCATGGCCATCTCTAATAAATAAAAACAAATACTTAAATACTTAAAAATACAATGTAATGTCCAATCTGTATGGTAGAGTATGTTCATACAATATAATTTATACTATATATATAATTGGGGTGGTTGCATTTAGTCTCCCTGCTCTTCTATTGAGACATTTCGATTGTGTCAGAGGTCATGTCTCACCTAGACACAGGATCTGACACAAATTCTGACCTGATGGTCAAGATTGAAATCATCCCCTGAGCAGACAGGCTCTATCTTAATGGTAAAATATGTCAGCATTTGTGCAGGAAACTGGGTTAAAATCTGGGGTAAAAGAGGAAGATATAGTACAACTTAAAATGGGGTTGAATAGTTTGTCCGTCTTTGTGAGCTTGTAGATTGGCTGTTTTTGGCATTAGTGTTTAGTTTGGCAGTGGTAAAACAAAAAACAAAAACAAATCTGTTTACACATTATACGATTTATAGTGAGTGATTGAGTGCGCGTGTGTGTGTGTGTGTGTGTGTGTGTGTTCCAACCCATGCCCAGTTAGCCCATATGTACATGTCAGTTAGCCAGCAGTTAACCAGTCACACCACGTGGGAATCACATGGGCTTCCCCGCTTCCAACCCATACCGGTTAGCCCACATGCAGACCACGCGGGAACCACGTGGGCTTGCCCGCTTCCAACCCATGCCGGTTAGCCCACATGCAGCCCACGCGTGAACCACGTGGGCTTGCCCGCTTCCAACCCATGCCGGTTAGCCCACATGCAGCCCACGCGGGAACCACGTGGGCTTGCCCGCTTCCAACCCATACCGGTTAGCCCACATGCAGCCCACGCGGGAACCACGTAGGCTTGCCCGCTTCCAACCCATGCCGGTTAGCCCACATACAGCCCACGCGGGAACCACGTGGGCTTGCCCGCTTCCAACCCACGCCCAGTTAGCCCACATGCAGCCCACGCGGGAACCACGTGGGCTTGCCCGCTTCCAACCCATGCCGGTTAGCCCACATGCAGCCCACGCGGGAACCACGTGGGATTGCCCGCTTCCAACCCATGCCGGTTAGCCCACATGCAGCCCACGCGGGAACCACGTGGGTTTGCCCTCTTCCAACCCATGCCGGTTAGCCCACATGCAGCCCTCGCGGGAACCACGTGGGCTTGCCCGCTTCCAACCCATGCCGGTTAGCCCACATGCAGCCCACGCGGGAACCACGTGGGCTTGCCCGCTTCCAACCCACGCCCAGTTAGCCCACATGCAGCCGACGCGGGAACCACGTGGGCTTGCCCGCTTCCAACCCATGCCAGTTAGCCCACATGCAGACCACGCGGGAACCACGTGGGCTTGCCCGCTTCCAACCCATGCCGGTTAGCCCACATGCAGCCCACGCGGGAACCACGTGGGCTTGCCCGCTTCCAACCCACGCCCAGTTAGCCCACATGCAGCCCACGCGGGAACCACATGGGCTTGCCCGCTTCCAACCCATGCCCAGTTAGCCCACATGCAGCCCACGCGGGAACCACGTGGGCTTGCCCGCTTCCAACCCACGCCCAGTTAGCCCATATGCAGCCCACGCGGGAACCACGTGTGCTTGCCCACTTCCAACCCACGCCCAGTTAGCCCACATGCAGCCCACCTGGGACCCTCATAATTTGCCCAGTTCAAGCCCATGCCCACTTGGTACCCAAGTAGCCCGCATTGGGCCCATATGGGTCCCACGTGGGCGTGCTGGCTGGGTAATGGTAACAAGCCCTGAGGGCTTATCTGAGTCATCCTTTTAGCATTCTTCTTTATAAATCTGTGCCACCGTGCCTTGTTTTTGCTAACTGTATTCAATGAATCAAACTTTTTTTTTTAATATACATTCATTTTATTTGAATTCATTCTTATGTGTTAATCATATGTAATTGTGTTCATTTTGTGTCATTGCTGACCTTTGCATTGTCTTGTCTTTATTATTGTTTTAATGTATGCACATCGAGTCTGCACTTGTCATATGAAATGTGCTATATAAATAAATGTAACCTGACTTGACTTTTCATAGTTTTTGGAAGCCCTTCCCTTCACTGTTCTTTATCATTGTTGTATTTTGAAATGACATTTTGATATAATCCTGATAAAACACACACAACCAACCAGGTTGGGGCATGTAACGAGGAGAGGAATGTTCAGTATGTCACAGAACAAGCTCAAACCGATATCCGTAACTATGGCCTGGTTTCTAACAGGGCCAAAGAAAAACAACGCAATGCAACACATAATGTACCATTAGAACACAAACACACACACACAACACATATCATAAGAACACAAACACACAAACACAACACATTTCATAAAAACACAAACACACAACACATGCCATAAGAGCACAAACACACAACACATACCATAAGAACATGTGTGGCAACTTCTGTCAAGGAAAGCACAGTTGTTGGCAGAGTGTGACTTTGAACTCAGATAACCCTTTCAGTCATAAAACACTCACTCAGAGGCAAAGCGTAAGGCTGCTTGCACAATAATGCAATAGAGAGGAGTCTGTTAACCTTAATAACTAATGAATTAATGCTGAAATGAAATATGATGAGTATAATGGATGAAAATAACGCTAGGTGAGCTACTTTTTTTCAGTGGGTCAAGGCATTAAGTGTCAGGGCTGAATTTCTGTCCCAGTCTAGCCCCTACTGTTATGTGGCGTCTGGACTCACAAGCCAGTCCCTGAAATGCTTCACCCTACTGGTGAGAATGAAGGGAGGGAGGGCATTCCATGACATGCTGCATGCAATTTCCATATCTCCATGATATTTACGCACAAAGCGTCGCCTGACCGTGTTATAATTTTTTATCAATGAAAGTGACATTGTGCATTTCAACGTGTTGCGTACATTCAGTACAGTGTTGCGTTCTACCAAGTCAGGGTTTGTCTGTCTGTGAGGGAAGGGAGTAACTTGAATTTGTAGCTTGCAGTCTCTGAGACTGATCACCAGCTGCTGTGTAAGGTTTCAGGTGCCCAAGAGAGTCAGATCATTACTATTATTTTTTAATTCATTTTAACCTTAATGTTTACAGTCGAATATTTGTTTATTTTAAATGTTAACGTTTCTTTTACCAAAAAAATCCCAAATTTGAATCACATCACTCAAAGCGGCAAAAGATATTTCACTTTGACCAGCACAAATGTAAAAATGTTAACTGTACGTTGCAGAAACATGATTTGTTTTTTTGTTTGTTGTTAATGTTTTTGGACCAATCTCATCCAAATTAGTTACACATGATCTCAGACTTCATGTCACAATGTAATTGGCTTGCATAATTAGTGGGAGGGGCCGTTTAAAAAAAAATCCATATATCATGAACATGATCCAATTAACCCAAAGACAGACAGACAGACAGACACAGAGATCTCCATATATGGGCATAAAAGGGACAGCACTACACTCCCTCGGGTCTCCAGAGATACACACGGCAAGGTTGATGTTGATCAGTTGGACAAATCTCGAGATATGCGGTAGACAGACAGACAGAGACAGACAGACAGACAGACAGACACAGACAGACAGACAGACAGACAGATTCCGTACATTTATAGATCGGAACACGCAGCCCTTGCTTATACCCGTTCTATCCATATACAGGATTTGTGGATTTATAGTTATCTTTGGAGAACAGCTTATCTGACCGACTCCCTCGGGTCCTCTGCGATTTGATTCACACGCCAAGTTTGAAGTCGATCGGTCAGGCTGTTCTTGAGGTACACACAGAGATTTGCATAATTTACAGAGAGATATGTGAAATATGAGTGGAGGTACGGTACTTCTTTGGCCTACTGTGCACAATACATTTGGCGCTGATCAGTCTGAGATTATGTGGACACACACACACACACACACACACACACACACACACACACACACACACACACACACACACACACAAGTAGTAGTAAAGGGCACTTCGGTAGCTAAATGCTAAGCTAACAACATGCTAACATGCTAATTGTGTTAGCATCCGCCATTTTGTTTTTAGTGACGTCATCATTAGGGGGCGTGCCCAGGCATGCCCGGACATGTATGACCCCCCTGCTGTGTGGAGGGGGGAGTGGAGGGGTGGCTTTGGCATCCCCTGCTGGGGAGGGGATGAAGTAGTTAGGATGGGTGGGTTTGGCATGGGGATGGCCTTAAAACAGTTTTTTCATCGACCTATCATATGTGGTAGCGTCATAAAGGGGAGTAGGTAAGTGTATATATATATATATTGACCCTATTCGCAGTACCTCCATCAGTTAACGTATGCGGCCAGTTCAGCTTTTTCTCCGGACATCATCGCATCATTCGTCCCCCTGATTTTCTCGTCATGGCAGAGGTTAATTCTCGAGGTATGTCGC
The DNA here is from genome assembly GCF_963280865.1 of Gymnoscopelus braueri. Taxonomy (NCBI): domain Eukaryota; kingdom Metazoa; phylum Chordata; class Actinopteri; order Myctophiformes; family Myctophidae; genus Gymnoscopelus; species Gymnoscopelus braueri. The sequence continues at coordinate 38,532,115 of NC_137620.1, read as the reverse complement.
CTAGTACACCTACTTTTTATACCGAAAAGAATGTTGCGGATAGCTTGGATCACATGCGTGCGCCTAAGAAGAGGAGTTGCTGTAGACGGAGGATTGATTATACGACATCTCTAGAGAATATAGACGGGTAGGTTACCCTGATAGAATATTTGGATGGGTAATATCATATAACGTATATATTTAGATTGTAATGTATGTGTTTTTATGCATTCTATACACAGGAGACTAGCAGACGATGTATGTACAGCATGTTTAAACAGACTGTTGAATGTAGCTGAGGAGTTAGAGGGAGAATCAAATAGTGATACATACAGAGGCCGGTTTTTCACAGTGCTCTGTAGGATAGGATCACTGCTAGTATGTTTACCACTCTTCGCATGCCTGGGGGTGAATGCGTCTGACGCCGAAGATACATCAGCATAGATAGGGTGAAAATAAAAAATACTACACAATCATAATAGTAGTGTATATATATATAACGTATGTCATTCCAAGTACTTTATTCTAATATTCGTTGTTTTTTTTTTTTGTTGTTTTTTTTTTTTTTTGCTTTCTTTTCTTTAGCATCTCTCTCTGCGAACTATCTACCACTGAAGACCTCTACGGATCATTTTGTGACCCCGCCGAATGAGGATGCTATATGTTCCATTGATATCTGCACGTCATCAACTGCTAACGACGATGCCAACACTTGGTTAAATACAGATTATGCTGAGAATCTAGGGGCTCAATACCTTACATTCCTATCCGTGGTGGATACATCTCTCGAACTGCAGCCTGTTGCTGTATCTACCCCAGAGAGGGACTGGTCTATAGTGCTACCCCCCATCGATGAGAGCCTAAACCCTGATGATGTGGACATTTTAAAGACGGTTCTATGTCTATGTATCCAGAGAGTGTTGACTCGTATGTTAGGGGCTGAATGTCACGGATGTCGTGTAGACCACCCCAGTCAACTCCAGCATAGTTGTCTGTATGAGCCTGGGCTTTTTTATTATCAGAGATGTTATGATGCTATATGTGATGCGTTGTTCACCCCTACATTACCCCTGTGCTTTAGCATATGCCTTACAGACAATCCGTGGGAAAACAGTGATACCACCCAGACTCCTAGGGGCTGCTGAGGTCATAGCCAGTGATCTGCGTAGTGAGCCGTACATCATAGAGAAATTAACAGATGTTACACAATTTATAAATGGTTCGGACACTGCTCGAACACTTCATAGGAGTGCGGATATATGGGCTGGTTGTGAGTCAGCCTCTAGCAACGGGGTCATTGATGCTGTGTGACTATGGTGTTATTTTGGATGTAGTGTAAAACTGTTTCATATATGTGTGTTTTTTCTTTTCTTTTGGGGAATAAAAACTATATGTTATTACACTAAATGGTCATTGATGTTCATGGTGGTATGATGGAAGGAGCTTTACAGAAGATATATTATGATGCGGGTAATCCTGGGGGGTTAGGAGGGGTATCCAGGTTGATTACAGCGGTTAAAACAGAGGATGGCATTACCCCTAAAATATCAGAGGTTAAAGCTTGGCTAGAGAAACAAGATGTCTACACCCTTCACGCTCCAGCTGCAAAGTATTTTAAGAGAAACAGGGTGTTTGTCAGTGGTATGGATAAACAATTTCAGGCCGATCTAGTGGAGATGGGGGAATATTCTAAAGAAAATGATGGAGTACGTTATCTTTTAACATGCATAGATGTATTTTCAAAATATGCATGGGTTAGGCCTTTACATAATAAGACAGGGGCATGTGTCGCAGAAGCCTTTAAAGGCATTTTGAGCGAGGGGCGGGTCCCTCAAAAATTACAAACGGATGCTGGAAAGGAATTCTATAATAAGACATTTCAACAATTGATGAGTGACTATGATATTAAGCATTTCTCAACGGGTAATGAAACAAAAGCTAGCATTGTGGAGCGTTTTAACCGTAGTTTTAAGTCAAAGATGTGGCGATACTTGACATCGGTCAATTCACGGAGATATATACCAGTACTCCAACAGTTAGTTGAAGCGTATAACGGTTCATACCATAGGTCCATCAAAATGACCCCTGCTACAGTTAATAAGGATAATGAACATGTAGTATTCAACAACCTATACAGATCTAAGAATAAGTATACGATTAAATTTAAATATAGCGTAGGGGATACTGTACGGATATCCAAACATAGGGGTGTATTTAGGAAAGGATACGAACAAACATTTACAGATGAATTCTTTAAAGTAAAAGAATGTGTCCATAGGACACCCCCTGTATACAAGTTGCAAGATACAGCGGACGAGGACATACAGGGTACATTTTATGAAAAGGAGCTCCAGAAAGTTATTATAGATGAAAATAAAGATTTTAAAATAGAAAAGATATTAAAAAAGAAGAAGAGGGGAGGGCAGAAAATAGTATTAGTGAAATGGCTAGGATGGGCTGATAAGTTCAACTCTTGGATACCTGAAACTCAAATTATTGATCTAGCATAGAAGATTGTCATCATATGAATCCTTTTTAAAAGCAGTGTGCATAGAATATATATGTTCATAACGGATCAGTAGGTTGAGTAGCATACAGAGGTGTATATACACGATGGATGGTCAAGGGTTCTATATAACCCTCCCCAGTAATGCATCTATTGATGTATATCCGAATAATAAGATATGGCATTATAGAACCAAACTATCAAAACCTATTACCCTCAAAGAACCTTACGAAGTGGGTTTAATCGAGTTACAATACCCTCGCAATTGGAATAGTTTCCCTGAGGAGGATGGTTGGATAAGCATTATTGACAGTAAATCCAATGGCGCTGGCCCAGTGTTAATATTACCCCAGGGGGTATATGGTAGTGTAAATAAGATTATTAAGGAGATAAATATTTTGTTACACGGAGATAGTAGTACAAAGAGGTTAACCATACTGTATAATGTTATAAAAAACAGGGTATTTTTTAGCTCAACTGAAGGAGGATTGTGTGTCGTGTTTAGAGGCCGTCTGGCAATAATTCTAGGATTTAAACCGGGGGTTCCTTTTGAAATACCTACATCAAAAGAGGCAAAACGGGTAGCTCCACACCCTGCAGATATATACGGTGGATGCTATAATATATATGTCTATACAGACATTGCGGATTATCAGTTAGTGGGTGACAGTTATGTTCGTCTTTTGAGAAGTATAAATATCACAGACGAAACCAAAGACATGCCACATAGTGTGTACGACAAGCCGCATTACACCGCTTTATCCAGATCTACGATAGGAGATATCGAGATATCCTTAAAGACCGATCAAAATCTATATGTGCCGTTTACATACGGAAAGGTGATTGTTAAATTACACTTTAGACCTATTAGACATAGATCATAATGAGAGGGTCTCCTCACATTAGTAATGATGGGCGTTATATGGCATATTATACAAATCAAGCAGGATCGGGATTACCGGGGTTTACGGGTTCTGTTACTCAATATGGATCGGGGCTGGGCGGTATGTTTAGAAGCCTTTTCCGGTTTGCTATGCCCCTTTTAAAGAGTGGATTCAGTATAGCTAAGCCTCATCTGAAAACAGCTGCTAAGAGTTTTGTAGGTGATGTGGTTACCCATGTTATGAACAGACCTTCAAGGCAGAAGCAGGAGGGGTCAGGTTTAATGTATCATAATAGGAGAGGGATTAAACGACCCCCGAGATCCCATTCTCATGGGCGTGTCCTGAAGCGTGAGACATATAAAAGACCCAGGATGACACAAAAAAAGAAGACAAAGGCTAAACGACGTGTCAGAAGGATCACTAAACCATCAAGCAGAGACATCTTTTAACCCTGATCCTACATCCATCATGTCGCTGGTCCATAACATGTCTGAAGAATGCGTTAAAAGTGAACTGGACCTATTCACAGTACCGATGACCCAGACTTCTATAGATAGAAACACATACCTTCAGATAAATCCGGTGTCGGCCATCAGCGATACATCTCCAATAGAATTTTATATCACCGGCTCATCTGAGGACTATATTGACCTGAATAATACATATATACATATTCAAGCTAAAATCAGCAATGCAGATGGAACGGACCTGGCTGCTGATGCCGATGTAGGATTTGTTAATTACCCGGGGTGTTCATTATTCTCGCAGGTTGATATCATGCTTGGGGATACACTCATTACACATTCGTCTAACACATATCCGTACAGGGGCGTGATAGAATGTCTATTAAATTACGGTGAGGAGGCGCTAACCAGCCAGTTCGGAAGTGGACTTTTTATTAAAGACACCGCGGGGCACATGGATGTCACTAATCCTGCAGGGGATAACAAGGGTTTGACCAAGAGAGCATCATATACTGCAGAGAGCAGAACAGTGGATATAATAGCCCCGATTCATTCGGATATGTTTTTTCAGGAAAAACTGCTGATATCCGGTGTTGACATTAAAGTTAAATTCATCCGTGCTAAAGATGAATTCTGTCTGATGGCTACAAGTACAGTTCTTGTCCCTGTTGCCCCTACTATTAAAATCTTTTCGGCCAGTCTTTATATAAAGAAAGTAACGGTGGCTCCTGGGGTGCGATTGGCACACGCCAGAGCAATCACTCAAACAAATGTAAAATATCCTATTGATAGAGTGTGTTTAAAAACTGTTTCTGTGCCTAATGGGTCTAGGGTTTTTAATCAGGAGAACTTATTTTTAGGCGTAGAACCTAAATTCATCGTAATCGCTTTTGTAGATCATGAAGGTTTTACAGGTGCTTACGGTAAGAATCCATTCAATTTTGCGAATTACAATTTGGAATTCTTAAATCTACTTGTAGATGGTCAATCATTCCCCGGGAGACCATTTCAACCAAATTACGACGACGGGCTGTATGGCCGTGAATATTATCAGATGATACAAGCTACAGGGCGTCAGCTGAAAGATAGAGGATTGATTATTAACCGTAAGGATTTTGGTAGCGGATATGCGCTATACTGTTTCAACCTAGCCCCTGACGAAAGCTGTGGTCAACATGTGTCGTTAATCAGATCGGGTAATGTCCGTATGGAAGTTAGATTCAGGGCTCCTTTACCGCACACGCTCAATATGATATGCTATGCGATTTATGATTCAGTTATTGAAATCTCGAACCGTAGACAGGTCTTAACAGATTATTATTGAGTATTATCCTATACCAATATGAATACGATAGAGTTAACAAGCGTTCTTAAAAAGAAGGTTAGGAAAAACATACATTTCATGGGTGTGTTAGCATCTGACCAACTCCCAGATAATATCAGCCATACACCAGCTATGGCTATTGTTAATACTCAGCCATCATCGATGCCTGGGTCCCATTGGTTAGCCGTTTATATCACAGATGATAGATGTGGTTATTTTTTTGATTCATACGGACACTCACCTGTGTACCCTAGATTCCCAAAAGATATAAATATCTTTCTTCAGAAGAATTGTGTGAATGTATTCTATGCTACAAGACAGGTTCAGGATGATATGTCCACCACCTGTGGTGAACATTGTGTATTTTTTCTATGTCACATACAAAAGGGGTACTCTTTTCAAAAAGTGATGAACATGTATGGACATAATTTACATTGTAATGATGCCATGGTATGTACGTTTGTTAGTAGAATTCGCGCTATGATATGTAAATACCATGATTTTACCTGTGTCCAATGTGTACAATATGTCAACCGGTGAATATGATGTATGAAAATTATATATTTTTCTTTTAATTTTTTTTTGTAAAAGTGATGTAAAATGATGTATGCATATATGATCTGCAGCAATGAAATAAATACACTGATATTAATTATTTCTAATGTGTCAACTTTTATTTTTGTTGTTACACAGGAAAATACACATACAGACAATCAATATACAATGAAATGAAATCATATCATGTATACATTCATGGTGATTGATGTACAAATCATGTCGTCATACAGTGAAAAATATATAACAATATAACAATAAGACAATAAAACAATAAATCAATAAAACAATAAAATGAAAAAAAAAAAGATAAACAAGAACAAATCAATGATAGTCTACCCATTTTGGTGAAGGGGTATAATGGGCCTGACGTCTACCCTTGACTCTTTTCACGGGTGTGTAATCCTCACTAATATCAGAAGACCTTTTAGTATGAGAGATATCATCACTAATATCAGAAGACCTTTTAGTATGAGAGATATCGCCTCTTTTTATATCATTAATAGACTGTCTGATCATGTTGTTAGGGACTCCGGACAGGGGTACATTCAGGACAGCCATTTTTTTCAGAAACACTGACCACCCGGGGGGTCTTCTATCAACAGACACATTATGATGTGAGGTTATGTGCTTTAGTAGATCAAAAAGATGAGTACCTTTTAAAATACCTCCATCAATGATTATTTCCCCGTGAGGCGTCCATGATATATCGTTTTTAAAATGAGATAGAGTGTCAAATATATGCATAGCGTTCTTTTTATTCTTAACAGGCATGTGATTTGTAATTTCCTTTAAAACAGTGTCTTCCTGGGGTGTGATGATATTAGTGAGGATTACACACCCGTGAAAAGAGTCAAGGGTAGACGTCAGGCCCATTATACCCCTTCACCAAAATGGGTAGACTATCATTGATTTGTTCTTGTTTATCTTTTTTTTTTTCATTTTATTGTTTTATTGATTTATTGTTTTATTGTCTTATTGTTATATTGTTATATATTTTTCACTGTATGACGACATGATTTGTACATCAATCACCATGAATGTATACATGATATGATTTCATTTCATTGTATATTGATTGTCTGTATGTGTATTTTCCTGTGTAACAACAAAAATAAAAGTTGACACATTAGAAATAATTAATATCAGTGTATTTATTTCATTGCTGCAGATCATATATGCATACATCATTTTACATCACTTTTACAAAAAAAAATTAAAAGAAAAATATATAATTTTCATACATCATATTCACCGGTTGACATATTGTACACATTGGACACAGGTAAAATCATGGTATTTACATATCATAGCGCGAATTCTACTAACAAACGTACATACCATGGCATCATTACAATGTAAATTATGTCCATACATGTTCATCACTTTTTGAAAAGAGTACCCCTTTTGTATGTGACATAGAAAAAATACACAATGTTCACCACAGGTGGTGGACATATCATCCTGAACCTGTCTTGTAGCATAGAATACATTCACACAATTCTTCTGAAGAAAGATATTTATATCTTTTGGGAATCTAGGGTACACAGGTGAGTGTCCGTATGAATCAAAAAAATAACCACATCTATCATCTGTGATATAAACGGCTAACCAATGGGACCCAGGCATCGATGATGGCTGAGTATTAACAATAGCCATAGCTGGTGTATGGCTGATATTATCTGGGAGTTGGTCAGATGCTAACACACCCATGAAATGTATGTTTTTCCTAACCTTCTTTTTAAGAACGCTTGTTAACTCTATCGTATTCATATTGGTATAGGATAATACTCAATAATAATCTGTTAAGACCTGTCTACGGTTCGAGATTTCAATAACTGAATCATAAATCGCATAGCATATCATATTGAGCGTGTGCGGTAAAGGAGCCCTGAATCTAACTTCCATACGGACATTACCCGATCTGATTAACGACACATGTTGACCACAGCTTTCGTCAGGGGCTAGGTTGAAACAGTATAGCGCATATCCGCTACCAAAATCCTTACGGTTAATAATCAATCCTCTATCTTTCAGCTGACGCCCTGTAGCTTGTATCATCTGATAATATTCACGGCCATACAGCCCGTCGTCGTAATTTGGTTGAAATGGTCTCCCGGGGAATGATTGACCATCTACAAGTAGATTTAAGAATTCCAAATTGTAATTCGCAAAATTGAATGGATTCTTACCGTAAGCACCTGTAAAACCTTCATGATCTACAAAAGCGATTACGATGAATTTAGGTTCTACGCCTAAAAATAAGTTCTCCTGATTAAAAACCCTAGACCCATTAGGCACAGAAACAGTTTTTAAACACACTCTATCAATAGGATATTTTACATTTGTTTGAGTGATTGCTCTGGCGTGTGCCAATCGCACCCCAGGAGCCACCGTTACTTTCTTTATATAAAGACTGGCCGAAAAGATTTTAATAGTAGGGGCAACAGGGACAAGAACTGTACTTGTAGCCATCAGACAGAATTCATCTTTAGCACGGATGAATTTAACTTTAATGTCAACACCGGATATCAGCAGTTTTTCCTGAAAAAACATATCCGAATGAATCGGGGCTATTATATCCACTGTTCTGCTCTCTGCAGTATATGATGCTCTCTTGGTCAAACCCTTGTTATCCCCTGCAGGATTAGTGACATCCATGTGCCCCGCGGTGTCTTTAATAAAAAGTCCACTTCCGAACTGGCTGGTTAGCGCCTCCTCACCGTAATTTAATAGACATTCTATCACGCCCCTGTACGGATATGTGTTAGACGAATGTGTAATGAGTGTATCCCCAAGCATGATATCAACCTGCGAGAATAATGAACACCCCGGGTAATTAACAAATCCTACATCGGCATCAGCAGCCAGGTCCGTTCCATCTGCATTGCTGATTTTAGCTTGAATATGTATATATGTATTATTCAGGTCAATATAGTCCTCAGATGAGCCGGTGATATAAAATTCTATTGGAGATGTATCGCTGATGGCCGACACCGGATTTATCTGAAGGTATGTGTTTCTATCTATAGAAGTCTGGGTCATCGGTACTGTGAATAGGTCCAGTTCACTTTTAACGCATTCTTCAGACATGTTATGGACCAGCGACATGATGGATGTAGGATCAGGGTTAAAAGATGTCTCTGCTTGATGGTTTAGTGATCCTTCTGACACGTCGTTTAGCCTTTGTCTTCTTTTTTTGTGTCATCCTGGGTCTTTTATATGTCTCACGCTTCAGGACACGCCCATGAGAATGGGATCTCGGGGGTCGTTTAAACCCTCTCCTATTATGATACATTAAACCTGACCCCTCCTGCTTCTGCCTTGAAGGTCTGTTCATAACATGGGTAACCACATCACCTACAAAACTCTTAGCAGCTGTTTTCAGATGAGGCTTAGCTATACTGAATCCACTCTTTAAAAGGGGCATAGCAAACCGGAAAAGGCTTCTAAACATACCGCCCAGCCCCGATCCATATTGAGTAACAGAACCCGTAAACCCCGGTAATCCCGATCCTGCTTGATTTGTATAATATGCCATATAACGCCCATCATTACTAATGTGAGGAGACCCTCTCATTATGATCTATGTCTAATAGGTCTAAAGTGTAATTTAACAATCACCTTTCCGTATGTAAACGGCACATATAGATTTTGATCGGTCTTTAAGGATATCTCGATATCTCCTATCGTAGATCTGGATAAAGCGGTGTAATGCGGCTTGTCGTACACACTATGTGGCATGTCTTTGGTTTCGTCTGTGATATTTATACTTCTCAAAAGACGAACATAACTGTCACCCACTAACTGATAATCCGCAATGTCTGTATAGACATATATATTATAGCATCCACCGTATATATCTGCAGGGTGTGGAGCTACCCGTTTTGCCTCTTTTGATGTAGGTATTTCAAAAGGAACCCCCGGTTTAAATCCTAGAATTATTGCCAGACGGCCTCTAAACACGACACACAATCCTCCTTCAGTTGAGCTAAAAAATACCCTGTTTTTTATAACATTATACAGTATGGTTAACCTCTTTGTACTACTATCTCCGTGTAACAAAATATTTATCTCCTTAATAATCTTATTTACACTACCATATACCCCCTGGGGTAATATTAACACTGGGCCAGCGCCATTGGATTTACTGTCAATAATGCTTATCCAACCATCCTCCTCAGGGAAACTATTCCAATTGCGAGGGTATTGTAACTCGATTAAACCCACTTCGTAAGGTTCTTTGAGGGTAATAGGTTTTGATAGTTTGGTTCTATAATGCCATATCTTATTATTCGGATATACATCAATAGATGCATTACTGGGGAGGGTTATATAGAACCCTTGACCATCCATCGTGTATATACACCTCTGTATGCTACTCAACCTACTGATCCGTTATGAACATATATATTCTATGCACACTGCTTTTAAAAAGGATTCATATGATGACAATCTTCTATGCTAGATCAATAATTTGAGTTTCAGGTATCCAAGAGTTGAACTTATCAGCCCATCCTAGCCATTTCACTAATACTATTTTCTGCCCTCCCCTCTTCTTCTTTTTTAATATCTTTTCTATTTTAAAATCTTTATTTTCATCTATAATAACTTTCTGGAGCTCCTTTTCATAAAATGTACCCTGTATGTCCTCGTCCGCTGTATCTTGCAACTTGTATACAGGGGGTGTCCTATGGACACATTCTTTTACTTTAAAGAATTCATCTGTAAATGTTTGTTCGTATCCTTTCCTAAATACACCCCTATGTTTGGATATCCGTACAGTATCCCCTACGCTATATTTAAATTTAATCGTATACTTATTCTTAGATCTGTATAGGTTGTTGAATACTACATGTTCATTATCCTTATTAACTGTAGCAGGGGTCATTTTGATGGACCTATGGTATGAACCGTTATACGCTTCAACTAACTGTTGGAGTACTGGTATATATCTCCGTGAATTGACCGATGTCAAGTATCGCCACATCTTTGACTTAAAACTACGGTTAAAACGCTCCACAATGCTAGCTTTTGTTTCATTACCCGTTGAGAAATGCTTAATATCATAGTCACTCATCAATTGTTGAAATGTCTTATTATAGAATTCCTTTCCAGCATCCGTTTGTAATTTTTGAGGGACCCGCCCCTCGCTCAAAATGCCTTTAAAGGCTTCTGCGACACATGCCCCTGTCTTATTATGTAAAGGCCTAACCCATGCATATTTTGAAAATACATCTATGCATGTTAAAAGATAACGTACTCCATCATTTTCTTTAGAATATTCCCCCATCTCCACTAGATCGGCCTGAAATTGTTTATCCATACCACTGACAAACACCCTGTTTCTCTTAAAATACTTTGCAGCTGGAGCGTGAAGGGTGTAGACATCTTGTTTCTCTAGCCAAGCTTTAACCTCTGATATTTTAGGGGTAATGCCATCCTCTGTTTTAACCGCTGTAATCAACCTGGATACCCCTCCTAACCCCCCAGGATTACCCGCATCATAATATATCTTCTGTAAAGCTCCTTCCATCATACCACCATGAACATCAATGACCATTTAGTGTAATAACATATAGTTTTTATTCCCCAAAAGAAAAGAAAAAACACACATATATGAAACAGTTTTACACTACATCCAAAATAACACCATAGTCACACAGCATCAATGACCCCGTTGCTAGAGGCTGACTCACAACCAGCCCATATATCCGCACTCCTATGAAGTGTTCGAGCAGTGTCCGAACCATTTATAAATTGTGTAACATCTGTTAATTTCTCTATGATGTACGGCTCACTACGCAGATCACTGGCTATGACCTCAGCAGCCCCTAGGAGTCTGGGTGGTATCACTGTTTTCCCACGGATTGTCTGTAAGGCATATGCTAAAGCACAGGGGTAATGTAGGGGTGAACAACGCATCACATATAGCATCATAACATCTCTGATAATAAAAAAGCCCAGGCTCATACAGACAACTATGCTGGAGTTGACTGGGGTGGTCTACACGACATCCGTGACATTCAGCCCCTAACATACGAGTCAACACTCTCTGGATACATAGACATAGAACCGTCTTTAAAATGTCCACATCATCAGGGTTTAGGCTCTCATCGATGGGGGGTAGCACTATAGACCAGTCCCTCTCTGGGGTAGATACAGCAACAGGCTGCAGTTCGAGAGATGTATCCACCACGGATAGGAATGTAAGGTATTGAGCCCCTAGATTCTCAGCATAATCTGTATTTAACCAAGTGTTGGCATCGTCGTTAGCAGTTGATGACGTGCAGATATCAATGGAACATATAGCATCCTCATTCGGCGGGGTCACAAAATGATCCGTAGAGGTCTTCAGTGGTAGATAGTTCGCAGAGAGAGATGCTAAAGAAAAGAAAGCAAAAAAAAAAAAAAACAACAAAAAAAAAAAACAACGAATATTAGAATAAAGTACTTGGAATGACATACGTTATATATATATACACTACTATTATGATTGTGTAGTATTTTTTATTTTCACCCTATCTATGCTGATGTATCTTCGGCGTCAGACGCATTCACCCCCAGGCATGCGAAGAGTGGTAAACATACTAGCAGTGATCCTATCCTACAGAGCACTGTGAAAAACCGGCCTCTGTATGTATCACTATTTGATTCTCCCTCTAACTCCTCAGCTACATTCAACAGTCTGTTTAAACATGCTGTACATACATCGTCTGCTAGTCTCCTGTGTATAGAATGCATAAAAACACATACATTACAATCTAAATATATACGTTATATGATATTACCCATCCAAATATTCTATCAGGGTAACCTACCCGTCTATATTCTCTAGAGATGTCGTATAATCAATCCTCCGTCTACAGCAACTCCTCTTCTTAGGCGCACGCATGTGATCCAAGCTATCCGCAACATTCTTTTCGGTATAAAAAGTAGGTGTACTAGGCGACATACCTCGAGAATTAACCTCTGCCATGACGAGAAAATCAGGGGGACGAATGATGCGATGATGTCCGGAGAAAAAGCTGAACTGGCCGCATACGTTAACTGATGGAGGTACTGCGAATAGGGTCAATATATATATATATACACTTACCTACTCCCCTTTATGACGCTACCACATATGATAGGTCGATGAAAAAACTGTTTTAAGGCCATCCCCATGCCAAACCCACCCATCCTAACTACTTCATCCCCTCCCCAGCAGGGGATGCCAAAGCCACCCCTCCACTCCCCCCTCCACACAGCAGGGGGGTCATACATGTCCGGGCATGCCTGGGCACGCCCCCTAATGATGACGTCACTAAAAACAAAATGGCGGATGCTAACACAATTAGCATGTTAGCATGTTGTTAGCTTAGCATTTAGCTACCGAAGTGCCCTTTACTACTACTCACACACACACACACACACACACACACACACACACACACACACACACACACACACACACACACACACACACACACACACACACACACACACACACACACACACACACACACACACAGCAGAGTCATGGAGTAATACGATATATTATAATCAACTGTTAAGATAGAAAACAGTAGGTTTACAAAGCTGTAAAAGTGAACAAAGAAATAAGTCAGCATTACAACATCTTACACACTCGACACTTCAACAAACTCAGTAAAAACTGTGTGTGTCCCCTGTTGCAGATAATGAAGCGAGTCATTTTACCTAAGTAGAATGTATGTGGGAAAGAAAAGTTCTGTACAAATGAAGCAATTTACAATTTTGGTATTTAGCAGACATTAAAAGGATTCCTTTCGTCAAAATACGAGTGAACATAGTTTTACTCCCCGAATACCTCGTTAACAGAATCCCCTGACCACCGCCCCCTCCCCTACTTTCTATGTAAATATACCTTATGATTCTACTGAGCTCTATTCCATTATGTGTTGTAGTATATTTTGTATTGTATTGTATTGTCTGTACTCTGTAGTATATATTACTGATTAATTGAGTACAAAGGACCACAATGGAACGTGTGTTATCCTTTTAGCATAACTTTTGATTGCTGTACTGTTTAATTAATTAAGATTGGAGTAAATGGCATGAACTCTAGTCAAACAATAAGGTAAGCGGTAGAGTAAATAGACTGCTAAGAAAACAATTAAGTGCTAATTAGGAGGGCAAGTAAACATCAAATCTAGCATCTGTCTACATGCAGCCTAAATAACATACTTAGCATCTGTGGACAAGTAAACAGCATACATTTAAATACAAATTAAAACAGAAATATGAATAACACTTCACTAAAGTAATTTTGTTTTGTTTTAAGGGGAATCTGAGGTGATCGGGTCCTCTCAGGACGTGGTGGCCAAAGTAGGGGATGATGTGATCCTTCCTTGTCACATTGAGCCACCTGTCAGCATGGCCAAGGGGTCGGTGCAGTGGTCGAGACCTGACTTGGAGCCGGATATTGTGCACATTTGGACAGATGGATATACGATTTCTGGTGTTAAGACGCTGAACCCGATGTACAAGAGGACGTCCCTGTTCCATGAGGAACTGCCCCATGGTAACATCTCACTGAAGCTGTCCTGCGTGCAGCTTGCAGACGAGGGGACGTTCAAGTGCTCTGTTCCAAAGCTGGGCAAGAGCAGTTCCATAAAGCTCATAGTTGGTAAGATTTAATGCTCAATACATGGATGAAAAACAACTAGGAGGAAAAGAGCAGGACAAAATAGCTTTCATTATAAAGGCATAGTAGGCTATGTAACTTTGCCCTGTGTTTACATAACTAAACAATACATACATAAAAATATGTTTTACCAATCATTCCCCTCTATAGGCCTACCAGCAGTTATCAGCCACTGGAGTAGGATGGTGTTTACCTGCAGAAACACAATGCCCTCTAGCTGTAGTTTGTTTTGGTAGATATAGGGACATTTTTGGGCTACCAAAACACAGCTAGAGAGGAATGTGTTTCTGCAGGTTAACACCACCACACTGCTCCAGTGGCTGATAACTTGATTGATTGATTGATTGAATGGAAGTACAATTCACAATACAAGGTCCTCTAAACTGGATCTCTCATAAAAGCACTTGGCTTATTTAAAATGAGATCCCCGTGCACTCAAATCATGATGACATTTAAGAAGACATACAAATATACACTACTATGCAGAAAGTCATACAATCAGCTTACAGGTTACTGGTATGAAAAACAAGAAATATGTACAATAGACAGTTTTAGGAGGAGGGGAGGGGGGGGGGGGGGGGGTAGGTTAAGACTTTGACAGGGGCCAATTTGGAATTGCAGCATCCTGAAGGTGATTCTTTAGGGCAGTTTTGAAAGTGAGTAGGGTTTTACACTCCTTTACTCCTTTGGGTAGGGCATTCCACATTTCTGTTGAATAGCATGAGAAAGAGTTCATTTCCTTGTTTGAGCCAAATCTGCTGGTATAGAGGGAAATGATGGGGGTTTTTTTTGTTATTGTTTTGTTATGTAAGCACAGGACAAAGTTACATATTATGCTTTTAAAGACCATGAAATGGAAAGTCTATGATTTTTTTCTAAATACTTCATACATGTTAAAAAAAACATTGCCGAAACAATTGTAAAATTCTCAGAACTATATTTTACTGAATTGTGAAGTTACCTTCCTGTGAAACGCCCTCTGCAATATTTATTGGAAGTTTCATGGAGGTTTCATTTATTTATGTACAAGCTTTTCTTTTAGATTTTGGATTCTTTTCCCCCAAGTGCTTGCAGGACTAAGGATTTTTCAGACAATATTCAAAATAACAGAAATTTAAGGGGCGGAACTTATGGATCCTTGATTTGTTCATCATGAGGAGACGCACACGTGTGAAAGAAGTTTCATGACTATAGGTCAAACAGGGTATGAGATATGCCTGTTCAAAGTTTGCATATTCAGCCGAGTGCCACCCCCCTTTGGCCCCCTTCTGTAACTTTAACCAGCAAAAAGAAAATAATAATAATGAAAAGATCGATTTTTGGAAATTGTTAATCAATTTTGAATCGTTGATAATAAGAATCGCAACTCTTACATGAATCGATTTTTTTTCAACATCCCTACATGGGACAGTGTCTCAAACCATTATATTATTTGAATGCTTGATTTCATTTCATGATGTTGACATCCGTTGTGTCATGGCTCACTGTCTTTCCTCTTTCAGAGGATGGAACTGGACTAACTGGAGTGATTGCTTTGACTGCAGGAATTACAGTGATTATCATCTTGGTGGTAGAACTACTGATATATTTATGTTATAAAATGTGCAGGCCAGCTGGTAAGTGTTTAACTGATTCACTGACTCATTTCTTTTTCAAATGCATATTTGATATATCTATCCATATCTATAATATTAATGATAACAATGTAAAAATTTAAATGATTAGTGTCTCCACACTGACCAATATTAACTGTCTCACAGAGAGAGGAAGAGAGCAAGAGCGAGAGTGGAAGAGAGCGAGAGAGAGAGAGAGAGAGGGCGAGAGAGGGCGAGAGAGAGTAGTATGTATCTGCATGCATAGAACTTGCGTGCATTAAGTGCATGAGTTACAAGTGATAATATGATTCCAATATTTCATATTGTTTCAGGTGAAACAGGGAACAACCAGGGTGAGATAATTTAACTTCAATATGGATCATATTGATCAAACATTTGTTTATGCAGGAAATGTAGATGTTGCAAACCTCAAACCACAAAATTCTTGATTCTTCTTGATATACCTACAACCTTTCCCCCTATAGAAGCTATAGCTCTGAATGAGCCTCCCCGGTGTGAGGGTAAGTACAAAATACATGACGTACTTATGTAGATACTGTGTTCCACTGCATGCAGTCAAGTGCTGCACTGCTGTCATTTTTGCACTGGTCATATAAAAGGTTAAATAAAAAATAAGTATAAATGATACTAAAGTAATATTGTTTTGCTCTGTCTCTTAACCACTTTCAACTTTGCATCTAATCCTTGCATCTAATCCTTGCCTCCTCACTCGGAGGCTGGACTAAGGCGTGAGTGGAGTACTCGAGTGGAAGACGCGAGGGTGGAAGTTAGGTTTAGTTCTGGGCCAAGATCAGATTTTTAATCAAAGTTATGGAAAAACGTGAGACTTGAAAGCATGAAAGCTAGCCTGGTCAATGTCCTGATGGCCAATTACTAATAGTGCATTGCATGAGAAGATGAACGCACAAAATTAACAACCCTTCAGTAATTATAGTTATAAGATAAGATGTGCAGTTTATGTACACACACGAATGGCACCTGACACATTAATGCATTTTAACCACATAAACCCTAGGGTCCCTATTCTGGGGCGAACATTTGGCAAAAATAGATTTTATTTAGCCTCCATTTTCGCAATTCAACGTACAAGGCAGTTTATAGAGCTTGTAGTTATAGCAATGATTTAATGAAATGCTATTGTATTACAACACATACTGTAAGCTTCAGTCAACAGGAGTCACTCAAGTGCAGATTAAAACATGATTACAGTATACTCGAACATCGAGTGTCTCTCTTGTGTTTCAGAGATGAATGGATTGATGGATACATCCACCCAGCCTGCAGCTTTACCTGGTGGGTCCTTTGTTTTATAGCCAAACTGATATTCAAAATGAACTGTTTATATGTTTTCACATGTAGAGAGTGACTTGGTTGGTTGGATGCCTGAGTTTCAGTGTCACATTATTCCACAAACAAAATAAGACATAACATGTTACATCCTATAAAGAAAACATGAGAATCTAGGGCCCGTGAAATTTGAATGGAGAACTTTTGACTAATACATCTTGGCCACATGACCCAAGATAATTGTACAGGAGTAGTGATGGGCATATCGATACTTGTATCGATATATCGATACGTTTCAATGTATTTCCGGTTCCGGTTTACGTCCATTTTCATGTTTCCGGTTCCGGTATCGGTATCGGTATCGGAAAATTTGCCCCAAAAATATCGGTATCGTATTGACTTGAAGAAATGTGGTATCGGCCCATCACTATACAGGAGTAGGAACAAAAGGTGTGTTTTGAAGAAAACGCAAAATGGCAGAAAATATTTTCAGGCCATGGCCTAAATGGGGTGCATCATGATCCAAGGAATCCAGGGTGTACTATCTAAGGTTTGAGAGTTAAATGCCAAAATGTGAAGTTGGCTGTTATAGCGCCACCGAGAGGCCAAGTTGAAACATTTGGAGTGGAGGTTCTTCTAGGCCTACTGGACATATGCGTGCAAAGTTTCATACCGATCAGCGATCAGTCCAACAATGGTGCCGAAGATTAGATGCTCACAGACTGATGGACAGACGGACAGACAGAGGAGAAACATATTATCCGGTGGAGACAAAAAAGAAATAATCAGACTCAGAGGAGAGAAACATGTTTGACTCCAGGAGTAAATGTGCATTATGGAATATTATTGACTATAGTATATTGACTATTTATTAAATTTTTGCTGTGCATACTCAATGTGCTCGTAGTTTGATAACACTGTCAGTGGTCCGATACAATAGAATGAAAATGTCCTTCTTGATTAAATAGATAGAGATACTGAAATCAGTGTTGCCAAATTATCGTACCAGAGGCTTGATTTTTTTGTATTTTAAGAAAAAAATATTATACACTGCCAAAAATAAATAAATAACATAAATATTTACTCAAATAAAAGCCCGATAATGAAGGTCAAACATGTAATCATTATTATAACAGAGATGCTGTGACATTACAATTCACCAGCATGGAAACAACAGTCTAGGTTTATAATTCTAACATTGTTGTCATATTATGATAACATCAGACCCATATATGGTGATTTACGGATTTATCTATATTCTTTTGCACAACCGCGGATCCAACCGACTTCCTACTCTGCACATCACTCCCTTGGCTCCTCTGCAATACGCACACCGAGTTTGAAGTATCGGACGGACGGTCTCCATATATGCCCTGGGCATATCGGTCAGATTGGCAGTTCTGGATAACCGGATCTCCATATGCTCTTATGCCGTATATATGCCCATATGGGCATATTGGTCTGATCGGCGGTAAAACGTAGATGTGTGGGCCGCCCGAACTGCAGTGGTTAACCCAAGCCTAATCTTAGAAGTTTTGTTTTGACAGAAATGACACAGACAAAAAAATATTCTTAAACTGTTACTGTATATGTATTTTGTGTGTGTGTGTGTGTGTGTGTGTGTGTGTGTGTGTGTGTGTGTGTGTGTGTGTGTGTGTGTGTGTGTGTGTGTGTGTGTGTGTGTGTGTGTGTGTGTGTGTGTGTGTGTGGTTTGAAAATCATCAAAGTGTGGTGATTTGTGGAGAGTATCTTGCTGAATGAAACCTGTATATACTAAGCCTTTGTTTGCTATAGAGCTGATTTAAATGTATCCAAAACTCAATGCTAAATTTCCATTAGAAATCGTGGATAGAAATAGGAACCCATGGCAGAGGTAACTCTTGCATTAGTTTACAAAAAAGACTATTCCATACATTCTTTAAAACAGTTTAAAAATGTACATACTGTACTGTATAAACCTTTCCTTTCATAGAAGTGCCTTCAAGACATTTTATATTTTGGAATGTAATTTTGTTCATCTCCTTTTTAGATGGTCCTAACCAAACCAACATAGACCATGTAAGTGAAAGTAGTTAAAGCTTCAAAGTAACAGTTCTATGTTCTCTCACATATACAGAGAGTATAACTTGTTGGGTTCGTTCCATCACTGCTCATATACAGTAATACATGACAGGCATTGCAGTGTATCATTGTGTATTTGTGACTAACTCAATCTGTCTCTGCTGATTTTGGGATGACCAGTACAAGTTGACCAGCAAACCTACAGGTCTTTGTTTGATCATATCCAATGAGAACTTTGAGAAACCCGGACTTGAACATAGAGTTGGAACAGACAAGGAAGCTGGTATGAATGTTGTCTGGATACTTACTGTCACTTACCCTCATACTCTTTACTGTTGGTTGTGTATAATGTTGATTTTCTAAATGTAAGAAGATCATGCTTCATCTGCACTTGTCATACATTTCTATTGAAACATGAAAAGTAAACAGTATTCTGCAAATGGTTCTGGTTGAAGCTTCATTGATGGATTGATTGATTGATTGATCTTAACCACTTTTTTCTTTTTCTTCACATTTATTAGAAAATTCTCGGGATGCCAGATTCAAAATGGTTAATAAAGGGTTTGTTTGTTTGTTTTCCACTCCTGCAGATAAAGTGGCACGTACATTCAGCATGCTGGGCTTCAGGGTGTTGATGTGTAAAGACCAAACCAGGGACCAAATGAAGACGACGCTGGAATGCTTCTCTTCTTTGAAGAACCTCACCGAGCTACAGAAGTCCAATGTACGGGAATGGTCCAGGAAGCAGAGGGAGTTCACTTACCTTAGACGTGAAGATCCTCTACAGCACGGAGATGCCTTCGTTTGCTGTGTTATGAGTCACGCAGAGGACGGTGTTTTTGGGACCGATGGAGAGACCCTCCACACTGGTGACATAACTTGGCATTTCAATGGCGAGAACTGCACGGTCCTTAAGAGCAAGCCAAAAGTGTTCTTCATTGAGGGCTATCAGTCCAAGTGGCATCAGAATGAAGCAGATTTCCTGGTCGCCATGTCAACCAGTAAGGATTTTTGGAACTACACTGGCCCAGAAACTGGGAGCTTTTTCATGCATTCTGTGTGCGAAAAGCTGGAAGAAGAATGTCACAGGTAACTCTCTAAAATATTAAGAATAAGAAACAAAACAAAAACATGAAAATAAACTGATATATGAATATTAGTATAAAATGCTTAGTCCAACTTTTAGTCCACAATAATTTGTAGACCTGACCACCTAATTGCAACCATTACTGCATGTTAGGGCTGTTAAGTATCAATTATGTTAGTGATTATCCAATTAAGCATTTTGTTTTAATAATACATGTATATATTAACAAATATACATATCTTTTTAATAATCAGTCTGATTAATTAAGTCCCACAAGGTATTTTTTTATTTGAAACTTTAATTAATTACTTTCATTTGACTGTAATAGTAATAATTACAAAATAGACACATAGATTTTGTAAATCAAAGTGTACCTAGAAGGAAAAAAAGAAAAGAAACAAACCCTTGACACACACATAGAGCAAACCTACTTTTGCTATGTTCTGCTATATTCGCTACCATTGAAAATCAATTAGTTAAATTAATCTGTTAAACACCATATACTTAGTTGACCTGAGTAGTCCCCCAGGCAGGGCTCTATACTAGCCACCCTCCTGCTCTACACTTATGCTATCCATGCTGCATGTAGGCCTACATCGTTTAATTGACTGCAATTCAATCAAGTGTCAGCTGTAGTAGTAGTGATAACTTGTGTTCTGATTGTTGTGTTACAGTGGTGATGACCTCATGACCATTCTCGATGAGGTCATCAAAATGGTGAGCCAGTGGAGGCCGGATGACGGGACGCCGCAGATCCCTGATGTTAAACAGAACACCCTGATGAAAAAGCTGGTGTTCTCACCGTCAAATTCCGATTGATCCCAAAAAAACTAAAAGACTGAGTACATTCACACACGCGCACACATGCGCACACACGCACTACAAGTAGGACTGATTATGGGATCTGGTTTCCTACAAATTACGTTAACAATCATGACTTATTTTCTTGCTGGGATCAATGGATAATCTCCTGCTAAGCTAAACTGCCTATGTCCATAAAGTTCTATGATTCTTTGATATTGTCACTATGACTATGCTCATCATCAGTGTCACCTCTCTGGTGGGTGAATGTTAACAGTAAAATGTTAGGTATTCTAAAAGCTTTGTTCTATCACCTTCCATTTTGGCAAGTTATTTTTTATTGCTTTATTATTTGGACTGTATTCAGGACTGTGTTATGGAGATTAATGTGTAGTCTCTTTCATATCAGTCACCTATTAATTTATGTTTACATGTGTGTATTCATGTTACATAATGACTGAATATGTGTAGATGTTTTTTAACTGCTTTTTAACTTGGTCTGTAAGAGTCTGTCTGTATGTGTTTTACAAGCTGTTTTGTCACAATAAAATAGTTCCTTATAAGGTTGTTCTACAACGTACATGGCTGATTGAATGAACAAATCATTACCATTACAATAGACCTGACTACAATAGGAATGTTGTTGTTTATTTGCAATTTTACTTGTCTCGTATGTTAGTATTGTAAATTGTATTCTGGATGAAAATTGTAAATTGTACACAAAGTCAAACAGAAAAGGAAATGCACATATCTTGAAGCCCTTGAATTTTGCTTCTGTACTAAAATAATGTTGAATGTTGGAGACCTACTCCTTTACTTACTAAACACACATTTAGTAGTATGCAATACATTATCGTTTTGATTTATTTGATTTGATTTATTTGATTTGCACACATTTTTTTGTATACATTTACAGGACATGTTACTGTAGTTCTTTCCAAGGGAAGGTTTATGAATTAGTTGTTGTGCCGGTGAGGTAACAAACCCTAGGGGGGCTTATATGAGAACCTCACCGTTTACATTACATATAATATGAGTTATTTGATATTAAAAGCAAAATGAACAAAAAAAGAAACTAAAAAACTAAAACTAAAATAAAACTAGAAAAAGTGCTCCTCGGAGCACAGGTCTCCGCCAGGTCAGGTAGGTTATTGTGGCCTCCTGGTGGCGCTATAATAGGCCATTGTGAAAAGGGTGCCCGTTTCTTCTTAGGCCTTTCACGACAATCGGACACTGTATTCATGATTTGAGGCATTTTGTTCCAAAAATGTGTTTTGCTAGATTAGACCTGCTGGTGGCGCTATAACAGGCCAATGTTAAAAGGGTGTCATTTCTTCCTCAGCCTAGTGGGAATGTGCGTGTAAAATTTCACGGAAATCGCAAGCTGAGTGCATAATTTGAGGCATTTTGTTCAAAACGGACCAATCCTGCAAACTTTGGAAGCCAGCCAATGAGGATGGAATATGGGAAATCGGACAGATCTGTGTTCATCACATGGCTATAGAGATACTGTATACCGATTTGCATGACGTTTGGATAAAATCTGTAGGAGTAATATAAAGAAATTGGTTTTGCACAAATCGGCCTCCTGGTGGCGCTATAACAGGCCCATGTGAAAGATTTGGGGCAGAAGTTCTGAATTGGCATCCAGGGAGTGTGTGTGCACAGTTTCGGAGCGACCGGGCCAACGGTGCCGGAGATTAGCTGGTGACAGACGGACACACGGACGGACACACACACGGACGGACGGACAGGGGGTAAGACATACTCTTTCGGCCTGGCGGAGACAAAAATATATATGCATATAGAAACATTAGTACTTAGTATCGTACATTAGTACTACGATAAGTCCAAGAAAAACTCAATGAAAGTGTCTGACTGAGATCAACCGGTTTTATGGACTGATGTTTTTCAATATTTCAGATATTCTCTGTCCACCAATACGTCTAGTGTCTTTTAAATTCAAGGTAGAGTTGGTAGAACGGCCGCTGACCAATCTACGCCAACTGCTTGTCCATCCCCTGTATATCAGGGGATATATATTACCCCTGCCTAACTCCATTCGTCCACTCTCGCTGCCCTTGCTGTGCTCCCGTTAGGGCGTGGGCCCGGGCAGCTCCCCCCGACTCGACAGAGCAGCACGTCCGCTACATCCTGGCACGCAGCTCCACCAACCCCCTGATTCTAAAGGCGGGTGACAAGGACACATCGGCCCAGCCCGCCGAGTGCCTGCAGCTCCTCTGCCGCGCCACGCACGTCTTCAGGGAGGAGTACATCCTCAAGCAGGACATGGCCCGCGAGGCGCTGCAGAGGCGGGTGAAACTGTTGACGGCCCAAAAGAACAAGCAGCAGGAGGAGATGACTCTGTACCGCGAGGAGAGGAAGAGCCTGAGAGAAGCGGCTGAGAGGCTGGCAGACAAATACAAGGACGCCAAGCGCTGCCAGGAGGCCATCATGAGCCGTGTGAGGAGGGTGCTGGGCAGCCTGCACCGACAGCTGCCCGTGATGTCAGACAGCGAGAAGGAGATGCGGAAGGAGCTGCAGTCCATCAGCGACCAACTGAGGCTCCTGGACAGCAGCATCAAGCAGGTGCACACCAAGATGGAGTACCGGAAGAAACAGGCGGACAAGGCCGGCGCCACTGCGGCCAAGACCACCGTCTCCCTCGACGTGCAGCAGAGGAAGTGCGTCCAGGGCTTCCTCAAAGAGCAGGGGGAGCAGATCGCTGACATGATGAAGCATATCAAGGATGTCAAGAAACATCCATTTCTGAAGCGAGTGTTAAATGTTTAAATTATGGGTCAATTTTTTACTATCCAGTGCTTCATTTCTTCATGTGATGTCTAATAGAATCATTTCTTGTAACTATCAGGGCTTCAGTCTCTTACCTAAATGTCTTTGGAGTAAATAGATAGTCAGTCTGTGTGGGGGTGTGTGGAAGCCCATATTTGGGCAAGATTTAGGTACGTAAGACTACCCAGCCTGATGGAGATACAGTGAGTGCTGAGTGTTCCTTGTTTTAAACTAATTTCAGTATTTAGTTTCACATATTTGCTGAAATACATTATGCATATAATAAGTGGTTGTGCTGCCCACACCATACCTGGGGGCCCTCTGCTGGCTTCAAAGTAGTTCCAGGTTACTCATGTAAACACCTTGTAAATTCTTAAAATGTATGGTTGTCGCATCCAGGCATCTCTGATGTCCCTCAGGTGTTTCCATAGGGCAGGTTTTCCATTCAAACTGGATGCCAATGCAGATTTACACATAGCAAAACCCCAGAATGCAAAGTGGTGATGTACCAAATTGCTTCATCGCAGTACTGACTTGCAGCTGTAGTTCTCTGAGAAGTTGGTGTGGACTATACGTTCAGCAAAAGTTTCAAGTGATCATTGAGGCTGCTCCATGATCATTCTTGTGCTTTGTCCGCTGCGCTCCACTGAAGGTAGGAGACATGATTAAGCCTACAGCTATTGATTATTGTCTTAGCAATTATACTTTTGATTATTTTTTTCTATTAATCAAATAAACCAGACGCCTGTGGTGGATATACACACAGGACAGTTAATATGGACAGTTATAATTCACGGCGACCTCACCCGCATGTTTACATAACAGTTTGTTTGCGATTCCTTGTCTGAAATAAACAGAGTGCTACTTGGCTTTTCAAAGACAAATAAATCTCTGTCCTTTCTTAACCCGCACTCCTACAGGAGTGTTCTTTTTTTCTTTTCATTTAAAAACATATACATATACACCAATTCTAATTCACATATACACCAATTCTAATTCATTGTTTATATAATCAAAATTAATTAGTCTAAAATTAGCCGATCTACAAAGATCACAACGTGTCACATTGTGACGCTTCTTTAGCCGTTTTTTAACATAGCTTTTGCCTTCAATGACATCCAAAATAGGGATGCCAGGTTGGAATGATTAAGCCATATTTGACTTCAACAGTCCATTTATGCTACTCGACTAATCGATTATGATTCTTAATCAATTAAATTAATTAGGCTCTCCAGTGGATAAGGTATTCTCTATTATGGGTGCATTCTTCACATTACCCATACACATGCATTGCTTGCTTTTTAAATCAAAACGTGATGGCTTGTGTCAGGCTCACTAAATCACTGGTTCTCAGCGTGAGAGCAAAATTAGGAACAATTTGAACACTTTATTCTTCGCCAACATTGACAAATGTTGAAGGTCTCTGCTGGCACAAAATATTATTAAAATGGGGGTCTTGCAGCCAAATTATATACATTTTGGGGTCCTTGACATGAAAATGTTTGAGAACTACTGCTCTAAACTGGATGTCTCCAATGTTGTGCATCTGGTGAAGCATATTGGTAATAAAGATGAGATGTTTTTACATGCATTATTTCACCATTTACCAATTATTGGATGCACAACCCAGTGGGGGCAAAGTGTGAAGAACAGTGATAGACGGAGTTCTCAATGTCTTTTTAATTGTACAGGGACTGCCACACTTTTTTTACTGGCTTCATCCGAAATGCCATACTAACATATGGCCTATCATGTAATATGCCAATTAGTGGGCCTTTTTAGTACGTCTGAAAGCATTGATCCAAGCCGGGAAACACAAATGATTGATTGATTATTAAAATGAACATGCTCTGGAAATGCACGGGTCCCACCCGTCTGACCACTTAACAGTGGTCAGATGGGTGGGCCGTGAACGCTTGTGAGCTTTTCAAGTGGGCCCTGATCCAGAAAAGGTTTGGAACCACTTGTTGGATGCTGATTTCAGACACATCTTGTCTTGTTAGTCTAGCCTTTTAACCACTTAAACCCAATACGTTGTTGAGCGGAGTCCCTCAGGGCTCTACTAGTGTATTTTCTGTTTTCGCCCTACATTAAATATCTTCACTAAAAATAGCCGACCGACAAGCGATCAGCTATTTCCTCAAATCAAATCAATCAAATCAAACTTTATTTATATAGCACATTTACAACAGCCCAAAGCCGACCAAAGTGCTGAACATGGTTAAAACAAGGTAATTCAGACACACAGAAGCATCAACAAATAATATATACACAGGACAAAAACAAAAGAAAAACAAAAGAGAAACAAAACAATGCAGAGTTAGGACAGAGCAGGATAGCGAAATACGACTAAAAGCAAGAGAGAATAAGTGAGTTTTTAGTAAGGTTTTAAAAGCCCCAATCGACTGGGCAGATCTAATGGGGAGGGGAAACATATTCCAGAGCCTGGGGCCCGCAGCCGCAAAAGCATTTCCTGACAAAGTTTCCCCAGAATAAAGATTCTGGAGTTTAAGTGGTTAATGTTGCAACAAGTAGTCTACCCGGATGTGATTACTCAACCGTGTTCAGAGCACTTGAACAGAGAGGAGTCAGCAGTTACGTAGAAAAGAAAAAGAGCTCATATAGTCATAAGAGGAGCAATGACACCTACGGGAAACTTAAAGGATTAAACACCCTCCCAGTCAGTTCTGATCCTAGCTGTCAGGCCAGAAATTCTAGTCAATCCAGAATTGTTTTTATCTTCCTCTGCCATGGTGAATGTCAGTGACAGGGTTCTGTACATGTTCTGTACATGTTCACCCATAAGTGCATAATTACTATTATCTATATGTTATGTTTATATGTTGATTAAAGCCCTATTTTATACCTTGACTATTCAAAAATAGCAGATCTACAAGCTCACACAACGTCGAATCGGGACAGGTTGTGAGCTTGTAGTTATTTTTGAAAACATTTGACACGTTTTGAAACATCATATCACATTATATTTTGATACTTTACTCAAGTAAAAGTTTTATAGGCTACAGGCATTTTACTTGTAACATAGTATTTCCATATTGTGGTATTGCTACTTTTACTGAAGTAAAAAATGAAAAGAAATCAGAGTACTTCTTCCATCCCTGCCTGGTCCTCAGGAAACAATCTCCTGAGTCGAGTTTGTTTTATTTTATATTCTAACTATAGGCCTACTAGTGTCTTTGTGTTAGCCTGGTAAACCCTCCCTCCGGAAATCTCATTTCTATTTGATTCCTGGAATCAAATAGAAATGAGATTTCCGGAGGGAGGGTTTACCAGGCTATCTTTGTGTGCCTTTGCTGTCAGGGCTCCTCGACGCTGGAACAAACTGCTTGAAGAGCTCAGGTTTGATAAATCGCTGTTTTCTTTTAAATCACTTATCACCTAACCCTAAAATGCATTTTGATTCAAAGGCCTTTTGAAATGTTATTGTTTGATTCTCCTGTTGTATATCTCACTTTTCTTTATTTCTTTATATTTTATACATGTTATTGTGTTTTGATAAGTGTTCTATGAATAGCGATTATTATAATTAAAATATAACTGGAATATTACAGAAATTATAATTTTTGGTGATTTTGTTTTAGAGCTTTTAGACATGTAAATATAGCCTACATGTAAAACATTAATTTCGAATTTCTTTTTTTAAGACATACTGTATACACAGGATGCAATGCACTCTAAATTATTTAAAACTCATGCAGATATTAGTCTTAATTGCATTGCATGCATTTCCAAAGTATGAGGAGAGCATAACTGGTGTTGACTTGTGAAACACTACTCGCTCTACACACAAGAGAAGGTCAGAGCTCAGGATCACAGAGTAGTGTGGAGAGGGGAGGAGTAGAGCAACATCTAGTGGCTGAATGTTGTCTATATTTTACATTGTTTTGGCACTTTACGTTTTAGACATGTCTGTCTAGAGACTCTATCCACCACTGTACTATGGCATGGTAAATATTATTTGCCATGCCATAGTACAGTAGTGGATAGTAACTACATACATTTACTCAAGAACTGTACACAAGAACTGTACATAAGTACATTTTTTAGGTATTTTTACTTTACTGGAGTATTTCCAATTTTCAATAACTTTACTTCTACTCCACTACATCTCAGAGGCAAATATTGTACTTTTACTCCACCCAAATTATATGAAAACCGTAGTTACTAGTTCCTTGTAGATTTTGATTATTATTACAAAACCACTTCAGCCCTACATATATATTTCGACCATTTGAAAATAGCAGATCTACAAGCTCACAATGTGTCACGATGCGACGCAAAAATTATAAATGTTTAACTTGTGAAATAGGTCATTCTGCACAATGAGTACTTTTCCTTTTGGTACTTTAAGTATATTTTGATGCCGATACTTTTGAATACGGGACTTGTAACAGAGTATATATACATTGCGGTATTGATACTTTTACTTAAGTAAAAGATGTGAGTACTCCTTCCATCACCGACTTTGACATCTTTTTGGCACTCTACGTTTTAGGCATATTTGCCATACCTTAGTACATGTTTGCTTGATTTTTATTTTTGGAGAAAAATGCACTGGTCAGAGGCCAAAACCTCTACCACTCACAGTCACATAGGCTATTGAAGTGACCAAGATCCACATACTGTACATATATACGTATACTGTACCCTGTCACAACTCACTACCTTCAACAACACAACATAAACAGCCTAGTATACGTATACTGTACCAACACAATTGTTGGTAAAATGGATCGAGGCATTGCAGTCACAAGAAAGTGTTCATCTTATGTACCTGCTGACATCCTGGGTCAAGTGTATAGATCATACATTTTGTGTCAATTGGACTATATTGCTCAGGAGTTTGGTCATCTGCATCCAAAATCAATCAAGCAAAACTGCAGGTCGCACAAAACAGGGCAGACTTGTTCTAGGCTGCTCTATTAGAACTAGCACTGAAAAGATGCACTCCAGTCTGTCATATGGCTCACCATGGAGCAAAGGATTTCCTCAAGCTTGGCCACTTTTTTCTGTTGCATTAACAACTCAAAGATGCCTTTATTTTAGTTTGAACAGGTAGTTTATTGCAGTGACACACACAATCACAATACAAGATTTGCTGGTAAGTAGTAAGTAAGTAAATTTTATTTATAAAGCACATTTCAAAACAAGGTTACAAAGTGCTGTACAATGGAACACGATTAAACAAAATTAACAAGTTAACAACAGAGTATAAAGGTAGAGTAATAAAACAATACAACAAGGATTAAAACAAAGCAATTTGCCCATGAAAGTCAGGTAGAACTTCATGGGTAAAAATGCTTACGGAACAAATGTGTTTTTAACATCCTCTTAAAACTTTCAACAGACTCTGCATTTTTTAGGGCCAATGGTAGGGCCAGTGTGGGAGCAGCCACTGCAAAAGCCCGGTCACCCTTTGTTTTGCGATTGGACGCAGGTATTTTAAGAAGGCCTTTGTCAGAGGACCTGAGGGATCTCACATTGTCCTTAGGGGGCAGTAGGTCCGAAATATAAGGTGGGGCCAGCCCGTGTAATGCTTTATAAGTAGTTAAAATAAATGTAAAATCTATTCTGGACCTAATTGGTAGCCAGTGCAGTGCGGCTAACACCGGAGTTATGTGTGCTCTGCGGTTGGTGTTAGTGAGGATTCTGGCTGCCGTATTCTGCACTAGTTGAAGTCGGGATAATGATGAATGGCTCAGGGTGGTATAGAGTCCGTTGCAATAGTCAAGACGGGAGGAGACAAAAGCGTGCATGATTTTTTCCAGGTCTTGAGAAGTGAGCATTGATTTTATTTTTGCAATATTGCGTAGATGGTAGAAGCATGACTGGGTGACCTTTTTAATATGGAACTCGAAGTTCATTTGATTATCGAAGAAGACACCTAGGTTCTTTGCAGTCTGTTTGACATTAGTTGCCAAGGGACCAAGAGACAGACGAATTGCATTTGAGCTAATCTCAGGGCCTATGATGAGGATTTCAGTTTTATCTGGGTTGAGTTGTAAAAAGTTTTGTGCCATCCATTTGTTGATACCGGTTAAACAGTCATGCAAGACTGTGAGTTTAGTGAGATCATTTTGCTTAAATGAGAGATATAATTGTGTATCATCAGCATAACAATGATATGATATTCCTTCAAAGCTGTTAATAAGAGTGCCAAGGGGGAGCATATAGAGGGAGAATAGAATTGGACTTGGTAATGGTCATACTTGCTCAAGGACTAACTCATTGAAAAAAACGTATGTATAGCTGGTTGGAATGATTTGCCACTTAATATTTGTCAAAAATAGATTTAAGAAAACTTTGCAGATTTACGGGAATGCAGAAGACAACCGGTATTTTGAGGGTTAAACAAATAAAAAAATATTGTGTCTATATTGTGTTTTTTTCATACTAGTGTTTATTTTATTGATCTGTTTTTATATTAATGTATATTTGCATAATTGCAATGTATATTCATGTAATTGAATGTTGTTGTTTTTATGCAATGTGTTTTGCAAAGTGTTCTGGTCTGGACCCCTGTAAGACTAGCTGATTGCTATGGCATCTGCTAAATGGGTATCCTTTTTTAAATAAATAAATAAAACAGACACAATGAAGATTCACATCAGCTTTCTATTCCAGAACCTGTTCTCATTGCCACCCAGTCATTGAGTCACATTAGTAGGCTACACAGCATACAGCACAATATCTATGACACTAATAGAACAGCATGGATCACATTAGTACACAGCATACAACACAAGCAGTAGCAGCAAAGAAAACAAGGTTCCTACCTAAGAAAGAAAGACAGAAAGAA
The DNA here is from genome assembly GCF_963280865.1 of Gymnoscopelus braueri. Classification (NCBI taxonomy): domain Eukaryota; kingdom Metazoa; phylum Chordata; class Actinopteri; order Myctophiformes; family Myctophidae; genus Gymnoscopelus; species Gymnoscopelus braueri. Next base: position 38,501,270 of record NC_137620.1, on the reverse strand, counting down.
AGATAATGGCCATAAGGAAAAGCCCTAAATAGACAGAGGTGTTGCCACCAAGCCAATCATATTAACCAATACATCCACCCTGTCACAATTCTCAACCTAGTATACTGTATGTATACTGTACCCTGTCACAACTCACAACTTAAACAACAACAACACAACATACACAGCCTAGTATACGCATACTGTACCATGTCACAAGAACCTTCAACAACAGACACAACACACCAGACAAACTGTAGTGTAGATTCACATCAGCCTTCAATTCTGAAGCCAGAAACAGTCACTGAAAACTTTTCATTGACACCCAATCATTGAGTCCTAATATGACAATAGAACTTGAATCACATTAGTACAACACAATAGGCCTATATGACAACTATAGAACACCTGCTTGAATCACATTAGTACACAACGATAGAACACAATATGACGACAAAACACAGCAACAGCTTGAATCACATACAACACAATCAGCAGCAACAGCAGCAAAGAAAAAAACACACTACCCTGAGATGTCTTCATAGCTTCATCAGTTGTGTAAGTGATGGCCAGGGTCAAACTATGGATCTCATGGACTAATATGATTGTAGACGCCCCTCTCTCTGGTCTAGGTCATCCTCAGACAAGCTCTCAAGTAGTGTTGTCTCCAGTCATCTCCATCCTCCATACATCTGACTAGCTCGCCAGTACTTTCCTCCCCTGCATCTTTCTTTAGTAAACGTCCATGTAGGTATAGGTGTGGGATACCCTCTTGATCAACATGTGGCACCAATCCAGGGACTTCTAAATAGGCCATACTATAGCCACTATAGAAAGAAAGAAAGAAAGAAAGAAAGAAAGAAAGAAAGAAAGAAAGAAAGAAGAAAAATTTACCAAGAGACACAGTTGGTTTATATTGGATAGTTTATATTGGATAGATATTCAACCATAGAGGTACATAGGGACCATCAACAATGTGTTCTGCAATATGTTTATTTTATTATTATTATTATTATTATTATTATAGTATTTATTCATTACTATTTTCAATATCTTCTAAACTAAATGATGTGACCCTGAGAAAAACGACATAGTGCAGGGGATGTATGTGTGCACATCCTTTAGATTTCTCAAAAATGGTTTTAATATTTTACAAGATTCACAAGAATATTGTATTTTACATTTTATGTTTTTAGTACTGTAAATGATGTCATAATTACTGCCATAACGGTAAAGAAAGTGATAATGCTGAGATTAGACAGATTTTTTATTTTATTTTAAAGCTCTACACAAGAGATCTGACAACGGTATACCAAAGTAAATTGACATTAAATAAAAATCTACTCATTTTAATCAGGTTTTTAATAGTTATTAATATTCTGACAATATAACACCAAGCAGTGTGAAATATTTGTATCTTATATTCAGTCATTCAGGCCTTCTCGGTGGCAACCCCTCACTGTGGAACTCACTCCCTGCTCACTCCCCACCCTCACCACGTTTAAAACCACACTCAAAACCCACCTTTTCAGACTTGCATTCCATACATGAAATCCCCACATGATGAACCTTAGCATCCCTATTCTAGACCAAACATTCAGTGAAACTAGCCAATCTACAAGCTCACAAACTGATGCGTTATAAGCTTGTAGATCAGCTATTTTTGGCTAGTGACATAAAGGTGTGAACTCAAACAAGTAGAACCCTGGGTTAGAAATTGGCCTGTTGAGCTACTGTAGCCTACTTCAGTTTCCACTAGATGGCAGCAGAGTATCAGTCAGCTGATGAGATCCTCTACTTTCAGTGGTTCTCAAGTGGTTTTCAGGGGTCCTCTAGGCCCGGGGGTCCTTTACAGGGTTCCAGTTTTTAACCACTTTAACCCTATTATAATACTTCAGATATTCTAAAATAGACAGCATGTTGCAATGTGACACGTTGTAAGCTTGTTGATCGGCTATTTTTGAAAAGTTTGGAAATGTATATTCACAAATTACAAAAGCTTGTAGAGCGGCTAATTTTGGAAAAAGAAAAATCTTGAAAAAGAAAAAAATAAGTGGAATAGAGAGGGTCCACGGGCAAATACATCAATATGTTGAAGTATGGCCTATATAGGACCAGAGCACCTTACTAGCCTGTTAATTTAAAAATAATAGCCTACACATATATGGCCTTTCTCACACACACACACGCACAAGTCTCTCATTGGTCAACACAAGACAAGCGCTTTATCCCTGCATGTTCAATTGAATTCACATAACACAAAGCTAAATATTGTATCCCGACTAGTTTTAAGTAAAATAACAAAAAGTGAAATGACAAAAATCAGCTGTATTGCATGGCAATGCTATTGCTAAGCAGCTAACTGTATTTAGCTCACCTGAATAATATCCACCCATTTGGAAAGAAAACGACCAGCAGTTCCATGTGAAGATAATTAACTTCTCTTTCAGCTGTCAAAGATGTGGTTTAGTAGTTTTAACTCCCTGACAGCACTGACAACTCTACTGTACTTCCATGTTGTGTAAGGTTACATTATACCTTGTTTATTTCACCGTTTCAATGACAAACATAAAGGAGTTTGTATCAGCACCTGTTTCCTCTCCTGCAGGTGTGGGGGGAGGGGAAGGGAGGGGGGCGGGAAAGCCTGAGGATTTAAAGAGGCTGCCTGAAGCTGCTGCTAGTCTACTCTAGGGCATTGGTTTTAAAGGTGGGGTCCTTGGGGGGTCCCCAGCAAAATGTGTTAATAATATATAATATAGCATCACTATAATTTCAACCACTTTAACCATATTTTATACTTTGTCTATTCAAAAATAGCAGATGTACAATCTCATATAGCAAGTCAATTTCAAATATTTTAGAATTTCTTAATACAAATCTTCTCTTCTGGGGTCCCCGGCACAAAACATTTTCAGAAGGTGGTCCGCGGCCAAATACATTTGGGGGTCCTTGAAAAAAAACCTAGGGACTAGGGAGTATCCACCAATAACCCGAATTCATGGTAGCTTCTAGTATCTGACAACACCACCTTAATAATTTTGTCTTAATTCGTTGTTTTCATGTTTTTATTTTGGAGACTTACAGTAGGCTGTCCTTTTGGATGTTGGTGCCCCCGGGTGTTAAGTAATAAATAACAGAGAAAGATGTTGTCTTAATTGAACAAAGTGTGTTAAATTCTAATAGCTTGTATTCTAAAGAGAATTCAAGTAAAAATTGGAAAATAAACCATAATAAACTATAAAGTATGATAATAATAATAAAAAATAACATCATATAGGCAAGTCAATGGAACAGTAGGTCTGCTACACTAACTTATACCGTATTAAGTTGAATAGCTGTTTTAACAGGATATACATCTTGTCTTGTCTTGAACATAGATAGTAAGATGAGACCCAATGGTGGAAAGTAACAAAGTACATTTGTATTGTAGTTAAGTAGTTTTGAGGTAATGTTACGTTAGGCCTACTTGAGTACTTCCATTATTTTCACACCCACACGAGGCAAATATTGTATGTTTTACTCCACTAAAATTATTTAACAACTTTAGTTACTACTGTAGTTACTTTGTAGATATAGTTTATTACAAAACATACTGTGCATTAGCCAATCAAGTCCTATTTTCTGTTTGGGAATAGGACTTTGGTTGCATTGCGACGCGTTGTGAGCTTGTAGATCTATTTTAGATTTGTTTTAACTTGAATGTATTTATGAACTCATTGTCCAGGCTCTGTTGTTTATAGGTATAGACCAGGTACATTATAACATCGAACAGCCTATAGTTGATTAGATTGAAATCTTTTAAACCATGTAATTTTTAAGGTCCCTACTTTGAGCAAGTTACTGTCTCAGTGACACAATTTTACTTAAACAGATTCTAACCTGACCTGAAAACAGAAGGTCAGATATTACTGATGTTCTTCGTGAATCATACGCAAGTAGTTGTGCAAAATAAGTATTTTTTTATTATAAAAAACAACATGAGATTATGGCAAGTTTGTTATTCATGTCCAATATGACATTTTAACATCAACAAACAATGGACAATTGTGGTTCAACCACAGGTAAATATTACCAATGCAGCTTCTACAGAACGATCCACCTCTGGTACATTTAAAGGTGGATGCCAAATATGTTGTCATGGAAAGAAGCAAAAACAAAACAAAACAAAGTCCAGGCCAATATTAATTCTCACATGAGACCCAGGATGTCAGACATATGAAGACAGAACCTTGCATGTTTGCATGCTTTCAACACAGATAACTGGACATATATCAACTATCATAACAACTATATACAATTTAACAGCAGAACAGTGAATTGGTCCTAATAATTGGATTAGCGTTGTTTGTCCCTATAGGACAGGATAGTGTTGTTTGTCTCTGAAAGACAAGTGTTGTTTGTCTCTGCAGGACACACAGTTAGCGTTGCTGTCTCTGTAGGACGTACAGGCAGTGTTTTTTGTCTCTGCAAAGACAGACAGTGTTTTGCCTCTGCAGGACAGTGTTTGTAAACGTTTAGATGTGAACAGGAATGTGAGGGCGCTCGTCCCTTAGTGCACGCGCACACACGCACACACACACACGCACACACACACAAGTTGAGGAAGATTTCTATTGGCTGATAACACAAACACGGACATAAGGGTGTTTGTCATGGTCACCTCTCGTCTCCTACCCTGTTGTATCTCATGTCTACATCCTTCTCTCCTCCCTTCATACATCCATCAGTCGTCTGTCCCAGACCTCCGTCTCAAATGCCTAATTTATGCTCTGTCGTACAACGCTGCCATGCTTTCTGAGCTTATAGATCGTTTATTTTTCGCAGCTTGAAGCCGCCGTACGACCAAGTATAAAATCAGGCTTAAGGAGGCCGGGTTTGGACGGAAACAAAAAGTACCCACATATTGTCTTTGTTCTCCTCCCTCTCTCCACTCTCCTAGCTTACAGTGTACAGGAGGTTTTTTTCAGGAGGTAGCTAGGTTAGTGGCTGGATCGAGGACAGGCACTGTTTCGGTCTCCCTCGCCCGCCCTCTCCCTCTCGCTCCAATCCCTCCCTCCCTCGCTTATATTGTGTAGCCAGAGGATTGGAGATTTCCTCCTACCAAAACAACAGGGGACATCTAAACGCAATGTTGGGTCTAGAACAATACTGAAACTGAATTGAAATTTACAGTACAGTATTTTATTTCTTTAGATATTTTACTATTGTAGGATGTATTTTCTGTCTTGCCTCTTTTTTTCTGTACATTTATTTTTTAAGCCGAGTCAGGGAGCTATGCTCAAGAATTCCAATGCACTCGTGTAAATACACTGAATCTTGAAACCTACGCCCACTGCTTTGAAAACCATCATATAACTTTTTTAAACCTCTTAATTGCTTCCACCCAGTTCTAGCCCCTACAATGAACTTGGATGTCACTAAAGGCTTTGGCGGAGATCTCCGATCATCCAGCTATGCGGCGTGATTTATTGTGCAACAGCGTTTATTGTGCAACAGCATCGAAAAAAGCAGGTCTGCGAGCTCACAACACGTTGTGGACAGCAATGGCTTCTGAGCTTGTAGATCTGCGATTTCTACGATCTTTCGGCTAGCGACACCCCCCCTCATGCGATGGAGCATAATTTGGCCACACCCCCTTCCTCCCTCGTTAACGTGCCGTCATTCGTCTCTGCCTCCCTCCACCATGCTGTATCTCTGCGTACAGCAGTGAGGCAGTGACACGGGCCAGGAGAAGACCACGGGAACGCTCGTCTGGACGTTCCTCTCCAGGAAGTTGAACACAGGGTTCCACCAGGTCCTTGACAGGTAGTTGTTAGGTGTCTGTCGCAGTGCCTGAACAAAACAAAAACGAGAAAAAAGGAATTAGCTATAACAAGATATGCATTTCACAAAGTATAAAACATTATGTGAAAAGCAGTTTGTGAGATTAGCGCCGGACACACAGACACACACACACAGACCCTCTTATAGATGGTTAGCCTCTTGCATATCTACGCTGTAGTAAATGTACTGTACAGATAATATAATATATTGTCGCTGTCGGGTGGAAACCTTGTATGTCCAAAACCATAAAGAATAAGAGAATTCCAATGGATCCAATGTAGTTAATATTTAGTCACAAACTCTTGTTAATACTTTTCATTGGTTACATTTTTATAAAACCCACAGACACACTTAACTTCTTTTTTAATAATTACCAGGAATTTACAAAAGAAAAACACAAATAGTTGAAATATTGAGGTTTCTGCCCGACAGCAACGATATGTATATGACTAAAACAATAACTGCAATCATAATCATCTTCATCATAACATTACGTTTAGGGTGTAAAACAGCTTCCATGCAGCAGCCATTTGTTTCGTCCGGTTTACCCTGTATTGTTTATGCCTGTTTATTATTTTTATTCTGCCATTTTCATTTTATTTATATGTGGTATTGGTTTTTATTCGTCAGAGAACACTGTGGGCCCTATTTTCGCCGGTGCCTTTACCCATTATTCCTTAACTTCTTTGCCATTCTTTACTATTTTTAAAAACATTTTCAAATAGTTCAAATAGCCAATCTACAAGCTCACAATGTGTCAATGTAGATCGGCTAGTTGAACTATTTGAAAATGTTTTAAAAATAGTAAAAAATGGCAAAGAAGTTTAGGAATAATAGGTAAGGCACCGGCGAAAATAGGGCCCAGAGTTTAATATCATCACACACAACAGTCTGATGGTTTATGTTCAATGACGCGTTTCATCCACTAGAGAGCAGCATAGGTACACATGATAATACTACTGTATGTAGGACAGTTTGACAGAGAAAGTAACCTGGCATCACCAGTCTTTCCACCTCGGAGGAAAGCCTGGTATTGCCTGTGTGATCCGGTCTAGGCTACTTGTTTTGGTTCCCCCTATTTGTTTCCCCAATCCCTATTTAAATGGAATAGAATTTCCCCGTGGGATAACAAAGTTAGACAGACGCTAAATAGTCTCTGGAAAGTACACTCACATTTATATCTATTTGGTATTTTAAAAATAAGCTAAACTACGCCCCATCAAGGATTTTATTAGGTAGGCCTTATTACAATGCCCTTGATCGCGGCCGGAGTGACCGGAGGGTGAGGCTTGCGGGTTCCGCCTGATGACGCGGATGACGCGCCTGGTGACGTAGGGTTAGTTTCCGCTCCCAACCAGATCATAAACCCGAAAAAAGGTATTGATCCCAGGCTACCCAGCACTATCTGTATTTTTTCCCACTTTTTCTTGTGTGCTTTTAACCCCCCTTTTTCTCCCCAATTTAGACGTCATGCCAATTAATTTCTGCCCACACACATTTTGTGTGTTGTCACTGCTGTTGTATAAATGGTAAATGGTGCGTTTATATAGCGCTTTTGTCCAAAGCACTTTACATAGATTGTGCATTACATTCACCCATTCACACACACATTCATACACCGATGGCGGAGGAAATCATGCAAGGCACCAACCTGCTCATCGGGAGCAATTAGGGGTTCAGCGTCTTGCTCAAGGACACTTCGACACTAAATCTGGGGGAGCCCCCCAGCCCGGGATCGAACTGGGAACCTTGCGGTTTCCAGTTCACTCTACCCGGCCACTCTACCCCTGAGCCACTGCCGCCCCAGTACAGTGACAATTATCACCCTCCCTGAACACGGGCCAATTGTGTTCGTACAGACGCTTGACACAGCCGGACGCACCACGGTGGATTTGAACGGTGGTGGGCAGCCACCCGAGTGCTTCATCACTACCAGTCTGACCATTCACTATACTGACAAGTAGAATGAATAATCATCTCATAACCTCAGGTGACTGAAGACCTCTAATAGGTCCACATTCATTTTCAATACAAAATATATGATTGCAGAGCTGTTTAATGAATGAAGCAAATCAACAACTAACAACATCGTCATCACCTTAACAGTGTCTGTCAAAGACAGCCTGTGTTCCATCTGCAACAGAGAGACACATCCAGTTACAGCCTGTATTTACATCTATTGTAGGCTCCTCCTAGCCTGGTAAACCCTCCCTCCGGAAATCTCAATTCCATTTCATTTCAGGAGTGAAATGAAATGGAATTGAGATTTCCGGAGGGAGGGTTTACCAGGCTAGGCTCCTCCACTAATGCCTCATAATCTGCCTCTAATAATCTCTAGTTCTTTTCCCTTCAATATTCGTGTTTCAGAGCCTCATTATCACCTTAAAGAGGTTCGTCAAAGACAACTTATGTTCCATCTGCAATGGAAAAGCACATTCATTTACAACTTCACACAACTATCCTCTTAGAATCATAGTAATGTGTTGGCACAATACTGTATATTACATACTGTATAACTTTGCAAGCCATCACCCATGTAGATCATTTAATCAGAATTAGAACAAGGTTTACATCCAGGGTGAATTAACACCCAGACACTACCCCATTCACTTTTTAATTCATGAACTAGTCCATACCCAGGTATGTGTTTGCCCCGACTACGTGCAGATTTCTGGGGACTTTCCAAAAATGCTAATCAACAGCTTAACCCATTAAAACCAGGAAAGCATCTGTGTATGCGCTTTAACCATATTTTATACGTTGGCAATTCAAAAATAGCAGCTATACAAGCTCATATTCGTGCCGCGCTATGAGCTTGTAGATCTGAAGTTTTTTGAAAATCATGAACATTTGTGCAAATCTTTGAAAATACATATTTTAACATATTTTATATTATAACATTCTTAACTCAAATCTTTGCTTCTGGGGGTCCCTGGAACAAAATATTTTGAGATGGGGCTCCGCGACCAAATACACATAATTTTGGGAGGTCCTTGACATGAAAAAGTTTGAGAAACACTGATATACTGTAGCAACATGGGTTTTTCAGAAAACGGTTAGAAGAAGACATTTGTAGAATCTGCCTCAGGTCTTAATGGGTTAAAATTGGGGGAAATTGCTTCGTCACTCCCTACCTATGCCAATGCTCAATGCTCACATGCAATTTCATATTGATTGGCAAACCCATTGAGGAGACAAAGGGATGCAGACAGATCAATTTTGGAAGGATTCTATATAGTAGGATATCACCACCAACAGCATAGTCTGTGGGGTTCACCGATTACTCTCATCAATCGACCGATTCATTTCCTTAATTTGAAATGATCTGTAATACTGTTGATAAGTGCATGCACTATATCTAATACTCTAGTTGTTCCTCCTCATTGCATTGTCTTGTCACCTTTCTGATATCCGGCAGAGACAATCTTTGTTCCAGCTGCAAAGAGAGGTCCGTTTGACAGTAAGGATGAGTGAGGTTACAGTCTCTGTGTGTCACGGTGGCAGTAGAAAAGCATTCAGTAGCTCTAGTTAGGGCTGGGCAATATCGCATCGCAACAAATAATTAATAGCTAAAATAGCCGATCTACAAGCTCACAAATTGTTGCATCGCGATGCTTTGTGAGCTTGTAGTTATTTTCACAATTTATGCAAGTCACCTTTGGACAAGTATAATATAGGGCTTAAAGGGTTAATCAGAGTAATCAATTTAATCGATTACAAAAATATATTGAAATGTTTTCATGTTGATTCATTGATATATAAGAATAAAAAACATATTACCAAAAATAATCGATTATTGGATCAACCTATTGGTTCTGAATGTCGGTTTCGATATATCTTCGATTAATTGCCCAGCCATAGCTCTAGTGTAGTGACAACTGGTGTGTGTGCACCCACTCACCAAGCCACCCACTCACCAAGCCACCCACGTTGACACACACACACACACACACACACACACACACACACACACACACACACACACACACACACACACACACACACACACACACACACACACACACACACACACACACACACACACACACACACACACACGTGTGAAACAGAGAGGAAGACAGAGACATTATGAGAAAGATGCAGAGAATGTGTGAGACAGAGAGGAAGACAGAGTGGTTAAAAGAACACAAAAAGAGGTAAAGAATGAGCGTGAAACATTTAAACAGGAAACAAAGCATCACCACCCGACATACGCACACACACGGCACACGCATGCATGAACCAGTCCTTACCAGTTTCATGTCACTTTTCAGTTTGCTGAAGCCAGCTCTCTCACTCTTGGTGGCTCCAGCGTGGCCGATCTGATGGATGGAGAGGGAAGAACTGACGCCAGTATCAATCTCTCGAACTGCAGGGGGGGAAAAAACAAAAACACATTTAAACACATCTGGTTCAGGACTAATAGATAATAAATTACTCATACAATTTGGGTTAATAAGTAAATAACAAGAAACGCAGCCAAAAGTATAGTTGGCTGTGATGTTCACAGGGCTCCAGATTAACATTTTCACCACCGTCCCAGAACTATAAAAATACAAAGTTAACTGTCCAAAAGTGAATATAAACCGTACCAAAGATCTAAATGTCAGGTTTCTTCACTTTGTCTTTGTCATCTGCTTTGTCTGCTATTGGCATAAAAACACAATTCAAATGCTTAGAAGATTAGTGTACAAATGTATGGTCACATTCTATTTTTTTTATGTTTAAAGGCTATTTTTATACCTTGAAATACGTAGTGAAACATTTTACACTTTTTTCTACACCAGAAGAAGTATATTCCAGCTTTCACCACAAGATGGAGATTCCTCTTAGTGAGACACTTTGAAAGTGAGTGAGCTGTTGTCTTTAGTATGAATGCGGAAACAATGGGAGGACAGCTCAGTGCCAGTGATCCACTGTTTACTGGGTGCATGGCTCAAAAGAGTTCAATATGAGCTAAAGAACTGCCAGCACTCACAGAAATGTCGTTCGGGCACTTTTATTCAGAGCTAGGCACAGGCAAACCTCAGCTACTCGCCTTCAAAAAGGATTTACCTGAAGGGCAAAAGTATCTAGAAGGACATTTCTGAGAGTGCTGGCAGTTCTCTTGCTGCTTTAGCATTATTAAAACGTGTAATGAAAAGCACAGAATTAATGTGACACAAAGTATCACATTTCATTGGATAATGTCAGACTTTTTCATTGGATCTGGTTATTTTGTATGAGACTGGAATGTTATTGGTAATGTTGTAGGAGACTAAAATGCAGTGGTGTAAAGTAACTAAAAACATTTACTCAAGTACTGCACTTATTACTTAAACTTTTGAGGTATTTTTTACTTTACTGGAGTATTTCCAATTTTCAATACTTTTAATTCTACTCCACTACATCTCAAAGGCAAATATTGTACTTTTGCTCCACTACAATTATTTGAAAACTTTAGTTACTAGTTACTTTGTAGATTTTGATTATTATTACAAAAACATACATTAACCATTTCAACCCTATGGCCATTTGAAAATAGCCGACATACAAGCTATTTCCAAATGATTTTTTTATACATTTGATACTTTTGTGAAACGGACAATGAGTTGCATAATGAGTACTTTCTACTTTTGGTACTTTACGTACATTTTGGTACCAATACTTTTGTACTTTTACTCAAGTACATTTAGAATTCCAGACTTTTACTTGTAACAGAGTATTTCTACATTGCAGTATTGATACTTTTACTTGAGTAAACAATGTGAATAGTTTTTCCACCACTGCTAGAATGTGATTGGCTGTAATTGTTATTGGATGACTGACCACTCTTCTGCACACCAAACTCTTTCCCACTGAGGATGTGATGAAGAAGATTCTTCAACTCCGACGGACTGAGACTCATCAAACTCTGTCGCCTCCTCTCCTGTTACACACACACACACACACACACACACACACACACACACACACACACACACACACACACACACACACACACACACACACACACACACACACACACACACGAGTGTGAAAAAGAGAGGAGGACAGAGTGAGAAAATGAGAAAGATGGAGAGAATGTGTGAAAAAGAGAGCAAGACAGTGGTTATAAGACCCACGCACACGTTCAACGTGTTACCATCAATTCTCACGCTCTGTTCAGACTGCAGGCCAATGCATGTTTCTCATATCTGCTCTTCATGCCCACACTGCTATTTGCAAGGGATCAGATCGGATTTGTCTGCACTGGTTGCTGTGTAATGCTTCATGTACAGTGACACCATACATGGACAACTCGCAGCCCAACTTCACTTAATGCGGCCCGCAGGTTAATATCGGAATACTGATACATTTGATTGATTTCAGCTGTTACAATTCCAAACATGCAAACATGACCCGCTTTAATTACATTACTTCAGTCTACATTAGTAGGTTAATGACTAGTATTACAATTCTATTGTCTTTGTATGTCCAATGTATTTGTATTTAAGTTCATAAAGTTAACATAAGTATAACTAAATGCATTTGAAATTAAATAAAAACGTTACTTTTCAGGATTTCAATTCAAAAATAGCAAAAAAAAAATCTGGCTTCCAATTCAAAAATAGCCGATCTACAAGCTCAAAACGTGTCGCACTGTGACGTGTTTTGAGCTGGTAGATCGGTTATTTTTGCTACTTTTGTGTGACATAGAATGGCGAAAAAGGTTAAAATACGGAGAGACAGTATATGCCATGTGGCCCTCTGGAGTGAGTGTGGATCATCTCACTCATCATCAAAGTTGCCCACCGCTGATGTACACCGTAGTACGACAATGTCGCTCGCGTGGTGAGCTTGTGGATCCGCTATTTTTGGGAAGCGACGCCGTCGTACGGCTAACTATAAACCTGGCCTCAGTGTCCGAGTGTCCAGACGGACACATCTTTAGATATCAGATTTAAATTGCATTTCAAACCACTTAGGAATGTGGTTTGAAGCCAGTCTGAAAACAGCCCAGAGTCACTCTCTGCTGTGTGATCTTCATCGCCAGTCCATGTGTCCTTACCAGAGCAGTTGAGTGACTGGGCCAGCTCGGTGGTCATGACCTGGATGATGAGTCCAATCCTCAGTCTCATCATCTCACCGAACAGGCTGGGCTGAGTCCGGATGTTCATGGCCAGGAACACCATGATCTCCTAACGGACGGACAGACAGACAGACAGACAGACAGACAGACAGACAGACAGACAGACAGACAGACAGACAGACAGACAGACAGACAGACAGACAGACAGACAGACAGACAGACAGACGGATGGAAGAGAGAAAAGACAGTATAAGAATGACAGAGATGTGAATGTGGAAAGTAGGTGGATGATTAATTTAATTTAGTTTATTTCTTTTTGCTATTAATGCTGCTACAGGTAACTTTCACGTTTAAACCCAAGTACCCCCCTTCCCCCGAGAGTCCTGAAGTTTTTAGCAATAAAAGTTTGAGCTCGACAATACGCATGCAATACCTCTTGTCAACCAGTAGGTGTCTCAGAGGAAGAGTTGGGAGACCACCTCCAGTTATATTGTATTAACATACTCCATACAGATTTGCTTTATTCTTACCAAAAAAATGACAGATTGCAGTTTTAATGATACTGTCCTACAACCTGTAAGACGTGTGGCCAGACTGTTGCCTCCCACAAATGTATCCTAATATAAAACACAATTATCTAAGCATATAGCTTGCTGCTTATCAGAAATGTAAAAAAAATGTAAAGATATTTTAAAATATATGAACGGGAAATGACAAACAGATGCCAGTTTCCATGTTCGGATTTTGGGAGGTGTAGTTCCAGACTATACATAGCATTCAGAGATTGTGGAATAGTTCTCTGGCCACGAGAGACTACTAGTGCAGTAGCAAAAAACTAGTACTTTACACCTGCACATGCCTGGAAGCCAGTGTCAGTTGTTTTTATATAGCCTGAAACGGTCCCTCTGTATCAGTGAGTGACCCACCTGCGTGAGTATAGCTATCGTTATGTTGTTCTCGCTGGCTTCGTCTATGAGTTTGACCAGCTGGTCAGGAGGGATGGGGGCGGTGATGGTCTTCTCTCTGGGCTCTGGAGGCAGACCCACCGTCAGGTGCTTCTGGTGGGCCAGCAGATCAGAACACGCCTAGGAAGAGACCACAGCTAATGACAAAGAGCTCTGGAAATATTACATAAAATCATGATCTGCAAAAATACAAATGAGACTTTGTGTGAATTTAACTGAATTATGTGCCTGTGTGTATGTGTGTGTGTGTGTGTGTGTGTGTGTGTGTGTTTTACGTACCCAGTCTAGCTCTTCCACCTTCTTCCTCAGCATGCCAGAGATCATTCTGATGAGACCCCACTGTTTGAGCTCTCCTGCCTTCTCATACAGGTCAGTCAGCAGAGAACGCACCGTAGAGCCATTACCATGCAGACATGTGTCCCAGTCCATTCCCCTGCGCACACACACACACACACACGCGCACACACACAGTGTCAAGTGAGCAATGAGCATACACACTGATCAACGATAACATACGGTCAACATGTTGAACATGAGTGACGTGTTGACTGTGACACCCTGTACATAGGGAGTGATTTTGATTGTCTGTTTCTATTGTTCATCAAGTCACTCTGAAAGTGATCCTAAAACTTCCATTATAGTTGTGGTGTGGACTCCTTAGAACCATTTTAAATGCTATATTCATATTAGTTACTGTTATAGTTATCATTCTTGGTGAGGACAGCCCTTTAGTCTTGCCCTTTATGTCTTTTTGGCTTCAGAAAAATTTGCATTATGTCAATAACTGTTAGTGGCACAATTATGGAAAAGCTGACTGACTTGTCCTTGAAGAGAATGTAGAGTATGTCAGCCTGGTCCTGCAGACTATGTGTGTCCTTCAGCAGCTGAACCAGGGCCTTGTAGTCTATGGCTCCACTGGCATCTTTGGGTATGTCACTGTCTGTGGAGATCACTACTGGACAAGCCTGCAGGAGACACCAGAATGATAATATGGCATTAACATAGATTACATTTCACTTTAACCTCAAATGAGTACACATCACAGCACTGAGAATGACCACTTAAGCTATTTTATACTTTGTTGTTGTACAACAATACACATAAAGTATGAGCGAGTGCACACACACAAACACACACACACACACACACACACACACACACACACACACACACACACACACAATGATGACATTGCTTATCACCAAATTTGGGTACCACTTCACTCCGATCCCAGCCCAAACCCACACACACACACACACACCTGGCTCTCTTGTGGTATAGTGGGATCCGCCAGATTGAGGCTGAGCGAAGAGTGGCGAGTACGGACAAACAACCTGTTTGGCAGGTACATGTTCACATCTGAGAGAGATGGAGAGAGAGAGAGAGAGAGAGAGAGAGAGAGATGGAGGGAGAGAAAGAATGACAAAAATAATGAGAGAAATCCATCCATCCACCCGGCTCTCAAGATAGTAGATAGGGGTCACAGATATGAAATACAAACAAACAAACAAAAAACATATAAATGTGGCCTAATGTTGAATGTGTGTCAACTGTGGATCATTGAAATTAAAACAGTTGATAATCACTGAGTTCACTGAGAATACATAAACCAACCAACCTCGCACTGCGAGGCGTTGTGAGCTTGTAGATCGGCTATTTTCACAATGTTTGCCTATTTCTTACGTAATATTTGACAATTTGGCCAATTTGGTAAGGTCTTAAAAGTCATTAAATTGTAACTTTAGAAATGTGCAGACACACTGTATTGTATACACATATACTGTATGCTGGTTTGTTTACTGTTGAGTGAGAAAACAATGCTGCACATTAAGCTAATGATCTGGGGACCCTCCAAAACTACTTGGGGACCCTCCCGATCCCCAGTTTGGGAACCCTAGATGCCTTAGATGTAACCACAAACCAAATTGTGTCACCCAATCTCCTACGAGATAGTTTCTCAAGCTGAATTCACACCGGCAGCTGCAGCAGCCGCCTGTAGTGCGGACGTTCATAAAATACAATAAGCTGGGCGTGTTGGAGGTTATGAGTGACACCCTCGTAAATAAGTGAGAAATGTGCTACAGTAAGAGCTTTGCTGGTCCGAGTGGATCAAAGCGAACAGCTGTGCCCGCCTGGGTAGCTCACAGACAGGGAGGAGGATACACTCAGTCCTCATCTCTCACAGCTTGTTTGTAAACTATTTATACGTTTTAGGTAAGGAATAGGCCATGTAGTTGCCCAATCTTAATTAATTTCTACAACTGCAAATTCTTTGTTGTTGTTGTAACTTCCATACAGTTCTTTTTCTGTGGTCATGTATGTTCAGAGCACAAAGCGCTACTGATTGGCTTGCCGCTCTGTCGTGAAGTGTCAGAGTTGGACTTCTCTCAACTTTGACGCTTTGCTTTTGTTTTGCTTTCAGCTGTCACCCCTCCCTATAGCCAATGCATTAAACCTCAACGATTTATTAGAACACGGGCAGCGAAAGTCCACTGCCTCCTGTGAATACAGTCATGGTGTAATAATGTGGCGGACTTATCCCTCACTGTGAACGTCGAGTTCGTGGGCCGTTTTCATCAGAGAAACCATCTCTTTGGTCTTGGTGGCAGCAGCCCTGAACCGGCCCAGTCCTGAAGCCACCTTAGGACTGTGTTTCCTGGGAGCAGCGTGCGCCATCAGCTGGTCCAAGTACTGGGCCAGGTCATCTGATTCTGGAGGGATGGAGGGATGGTGGGAGAGAGAAGAGAGAGAGAGAATATGAGAAACGTACAGTAAGGCCACCTCACTACATCCCTCTCCTAGGCAGGGTTGGACCAGCTGAACGTAACTTCAGTCGTTAAGTTAGTAAGTAAGTCCCTACTACAGGCTTAGTAGCTACTAGTTAGTTTGTAACTAGTGAGTTACTAAATTATGTTGCACCACAACTATTTATGGCATAACTCAGCTAGTAGTGCGTAGACTGTTCGTAATGTAATGTCACATAAAATGACATTTGAATCATCTAATCCAATGAATACTGATTTCATCTGTAAACTACTTCTTAATGACTGAACCCAAAGAACAGAGGCACTCGATTCACTTAAATTCTTTAATGACGAGGTTCAAACAAACTACTAACTTTTCGACACATACCACGTTGAAGTCTAAACAATCCGTGGTGTGCTCACACAGGGCTAGTGCAACCCAGTGCACTTGCCCTACACACTTTTGTGGATGTGTCTTTCTTGGAAAACCATCATACATAATGGATGTTATATAAAGTTACCTCTTTAAGAGGGTTGACAAGGATGGGGTTGTTTGTTTGATTCAATAATTCATGAATTCATTGATGTACTCAAAGCGGTCTACCATTATAAGTAGATGTCAGTGCTGCTTCGGGGCTTGCGTAAATATTTAGTTATTACTTAGCGATACTTTAAATATTTATGCCATTAAGTAGTTTATTTATGCTATAACTAGGCTATGTTTGAACTTAGTGAGAGGTGGCATTCAACTGGCATAAGGGGTTTGTCTACAACTATAGTTAAATAGCACCCATCCATATCCTTCCTTTCATCCATCCATCCATCCACCTCTCTTACCGTCGTCAAACCGTATTTCAGGCATGTTAGTCGGGGAAAAGTCACCAATACTGGAATCTTCATCCTCGCCGTGGTGGTGGCTGGAAGAGGACCTGCTATCCAGGAAGCTGAGGTGAGCGAAACAGGAAGTGGTCAGGAACTCTGACAGCTTCCCCGTCTGGATCCTGGGGAGAGAAGCGGTTGAAGAAGACAAATAAGGCATGAATGAAGAAGAAAGACATTATGAAACATAATTTAAAAAAAATCTCTGAAACAAAAGCTTTTTGTTAATCTGTAAATTTTTTAGCAAAGATCATGCATAATCAAATACCTGATTTATTTTATTTATTATACAGCATTGCTGTTATACAAGTTATCTAGTATGTATGTAGTATGCATGTCTATCCCCTCAACAGTAGACCAATCACAGCTTATGCTGCTACACGCATGATGTCATGAAACTAACCACTTTTGACTGTGAATGCCTGAAAAGCGGGTTACGCAAAAGTGGAACTTATGAAGGGTGTCAAAGTTGGGTCCCAGCTGAAAGTCTATGCATCTTAACACACCATTATTGTTGTTGTGAAGAACCTTTGTTCTTATTGGTGAAGTATTTATAAAGAAGATCTCTATTTGGTCAAATGCAGCATAGACCATCACCACAATAGGGCAAGAACACCAGCAGACAGCCTGTAGAGTGATTGTGATTTGTGCTGCACACATAGTAACTTACCATAATAAATAGGTAACGTTTGGGCAGGCCACAGCGTCATTAGACTCTATGTCTGGTTTAACTGATGTTATTAACAGTCCATATTATTGTCTGAGAATAAACCTCACCTCGCTCCTCCAAAGTATCCATCCTGGAGTTTCTGTGGCCAAGACTGCAGGGTCCAGATCTGAATGGTCCTCCGCTGGTATGCACACACAATCAAAAACTCATCAATTGACTCAATTAATTTGTAAGCGTTTTAACTTACTAATCGACTATTGAAAAAGAAGTGACATGAATCTGTGTGTGTGTGTGTGTGTGTGTGTGTGTGTGTGTGTGTGTGTGTGTGTGTGTGTGTGCATATACGTGTGTGTGTGTGTGTGTGTGTGTGTGTGTGTGTGTGTGTGTGTGTGTGTGTGTGTGTGTGTGTGTGTGTGTGTGTGTGTGTGTGTGTGTGTGTGTGTGTACTCACTCAGCATGGTCTGTGATATGGGGAAGGTGACGGTGGGTCGTCCAGTCAACCTCCATCTTGATGACAGGTAGGACAGATCTGTCCTCAGCATCTCAACGATCATCCTGTTGTCCAACGCCAAGTAGAACTGATGGTGATCTATGAACTGAACACAAGTACAATTGCTGGTGATTGATTAGACAGGCAAGGAACGGTTGTTCCATTTTGGTATGTATAGAATAGAATGTATAGCATTGTATCATAATGCTATATTTTAATATCCTAAATTCCCCCCAAAAAAGTTTGTAAAAGTGTGTTTTTTTTTATCATATCTTTGTTGTCCCTGTTAACTGTTGTTACCAGTTGTAAAGATCGTGGATTTGTGAGATGAACAGCACAGCTGATTGTGTGGGTGTTCTCAAGGCAAAAATGGTCCTGGTGGCATCGACCCTATTGTCACCTGACTGGCTGCTGGGTCATGCTCTAGTCTACGGGTTTAGAGTAGTCTAATAAATACAACCACGTTGGCTGACCTTTGCTGGATGGAAGGAATGGAATGCCAGCCCACACAGCAACATGTGACCAGGCTGGTGCTCAGCATGAGGAGGAGGTACAAGGCTACTGAGGCTCCAGACTATTGTTTGTTCAATGGATAAAGCGTCACATTGCCAATATGTTTACTCCTTCTTATTGATAGGGAGTTGGTTGTTCTGTTGAGTACAGATGATGGCGACTTTGTTTACCTGTGGTGTGAACGCGAACACATTGTTTCTGATCATGTAGAACTTGGCGGTTCCCAGAACTCCCATTCTCCTGTAGGGCCGACCTGTCAGACCCAGCCTCTGGTTACGACCTGAGGAGAGAGACAGATTGAGTCATTGATTGATCAATCACTCACTCACTCACTCACTCACTCACTCACTAGATCAATCAATCTTTATTGTCACATCAAGGTTACAAGGTAAAAGCGGGTGAAATTATTGCTTGTGCAGGCTCTCACTATTGCAGTTAACCCATTAAGACTGGGAACGCATCTGTGTCATTTTATAGATTTCTTTGGCTATTAAAAAATAGCAGATATACAAGCTCATATGAGCTTGTAGATCTGCTATTTTTGGAAAAATCGTGAACATTTTTGCAAATCTTTGAATATATATATATATAACTATTTTTTTAAACTAAAATATTTGCTTCTGGGGATTCTACAAATGTCTTCTAAATCCTAATAGTTTTTGGAAAAAACTTATTTTGCTATAATCAGTGGTTCTCAAACTTTTTCATGTCAAGGACCCCCAAAATGAAATGTATTTGGCCGCAGACCCCCATCTCAAAATATGTTGTTCCAGGGACCCTCCAGAAGCAAAGATTTGAGTTAAAAAATATATATATATATTCAAAGATTTGCCCCAAAAAATCTAAAATAGCAGATCTACTAATAGTCAAAGAAATCTAAAATGACACAGATGCGTTCCCGGTCTAAGATAATGTAAAAGTAGGGTTAGAGAGAATAAAAATATAGTGGAAAGAACACGTACAGTGCATGCAGGAAGGGATGGAGAGATGGAGGGTGGGGCGAAGGACAAAGAGAAGGAGGGATGGGGAGAAGGAAGACAGTTTACCATAGAAATTCAAAGCAGAAAGGTGCTGGTACAGTAGCAAAAACAAAAAAAAGTCTAAATAAATTTAAGTTGACACAAATAATTGCGCTTAACGATTTAATTGTGTTTTGGCATTGAACATTGGAACGTATGAATACAATTTAAATTTCTGTTTTGTTTTTTAGGCTTGTAATCACAATTTTCACAGGGCAGTTATGACAAATAACTTAAACAACATACAAATAAATTAGTGATATATCTAATAAAAATAGTGGGAATAGCTGGGTAAGCTTGTAGATCTACTATTTCTGCTATTTTTGGAAAATGTTTTGAAACGGTATGAACATTTTTCAACATGGAGACGATGATGCGATTATGTAATAATTGTGACAGGCAGGCCTCCTAAAGACACATAGAAACAGTTCCAGGTTTTTACCCAGCCTGGCGTAGATGTGGCTCAGGACTTTGGAAGGCTGGACGTGTATAGAGTGGATGTCAGCTACCGTCTCCACCTCGATGCCGTTCTGCAACAGCAGCTCTTTGATCTCCTCATTCTCGGCCAGGATGGACACTGCACAGACAGAGATGGAACTTGTTAGGCGCGCGCGCGCGCACACACACACACACACACACACACACACACACACACACACACACACACACACACACACACACACACACACACACACACACACACACACACACACACACACACACACACACACACACACACACACACACACACACACACACACACACACGTTGGTGAAACTGGTACCTATTATGTCCCTAAAATGACATGCATGTTTGCATTTAGTCAACCCACCCTTCATAAATAAAAAGTTAATAATGTTCGACACAATAGGCTATTTAAACATTCTATCTTTCATTGCCAGAAATAATTACTTAAACCGTCGTGCCTGTGTGGTTTCAGCCCCCTGGACATAGTATACATTATTACTTGATTTAATAGTAGCCTAAATGTTAATCTGAGAACCAAA
Source organism: Gymnoscopelus braueri (assembly GCF_963280865.1). NCBI lineage: Eukaryota > Metazoa > Chordata > Actinopteri > Myctophiformes > Myctophidae > Gymnoscopelus > Gymnoscopelus braueri. The sequence continues at coordinate 38,480,130 of NC_137620.1, read as the reverse complement.
TTAGACCAAGAGGTAGAGAGAAGAAAGGAGAGAATGTGTGAAAAACTGAGGAAGAGAGTCATGAGAAAGAGAGAAAACCTATTGTGTGAAAAAGAGAGGAAGAGATAGGTGTTATTACCGAGAAAGAAAGAAAAGAGAAAAACAATGAGCGTGAGAAAACAGGAAGTCCCCCCACCCCACACACACACACACACACACACACACACACACACATAGGTTCATACATACATATTGTTGCATACTGACTTTGTGCAAAGAGTCTTTCAAACTATTCAGCTTAGTCACTAGCAGAGTTATTATAGTTTTACAATACTCATTACTTTAAGATTTTTATTTCGTTTTTTTAGTTTTTAGTTTGATTTCAGTCTAGTTTTATTTGTAGGAATTGATCAGTTTTAGTTCAGTTTCTTTTTAGTTTGAGGCTTATTTTTTACTTTTTCAGGTATGTGAGGAAAGCCTTGGTTTATAGAAGCTGAATAATGTAGGATGAAATTACATCAAATATGATGGTGGACAAAGTAAAACCGAAGATCATTTTACACGCAATTCAATTTCATTTCAGTTTAAGAGCACAGCAGTGACGACGTAGAAATGTCAGAACATTTCTGAAAATCGTAGGATAAATAGAGACTGGTTTGGATTGGTTAAAGCTGCAATCCATAAGATTCATGGCCTACCCGGGATATGAACCCAGATCCCCCGTGTGAGCACCAAAATGTCTCTTTAGCTATAAGGGAGAGCCTGTTTGGGAAGTTAAAACATGTTCCTTTGACATATATGCAATAGCTCTTTACAACCAGTAGGTGTCCTACAGGATCTAAACGTATCAATGGAAGGGATAGTTATGTTAGGTTCAGTGGTGGAAATTAACTAAGTAGATTTACTTAAGTACTGTACTTAAATACAATTTTGAGGTATTTGTACTTGAGTATTTCCTATTTTCGATACTTTTACTTCTACTCCACTACATCTCAGAGGCAAATATTGTACTTTTACTCCAATACAATTATTTGAAAACTTTAGTTACTAGTTACTTTGTAGATTTAGATTATTATTACAAAACATACATTACCCACTTCAGCCCTATATACATTTCGACCATTTGAAAATAGCCGATCTACAAGCTGACAATGCGTCGTGATGCGACGCATTGTGAGCTTGTAGATCTGCTATTTTCAAAAGATTGTATACATTTTGAACTTGGGACATTCTGCATAATGAGTACTTTTACTTTTAGTACTTTAAGTACATTTTGATACCAATACTTTTGTACTTTTACTCAAGTAAATTTTGAATACCTAACTTTTACTTGTAACAGAGCATTTCTACATTGCAATATTGATACTTTTACTTTAGTAAAAAAATTAAGTACTTTTTCTACCACTGGTTATGCTAGTTATACTGTATCAACACACCCGACCATATAGATTTGTAAAAATATTGGTACTTTGTATCTACTAAGTAGATAGTAGATAAGTAAGTGTTTCGAGCATCAGCTCTTCATCAAACAAAGGAGATCTTTTGAAACTGGTGGTAATACATTGTTATGGGAGCATTTTAGAGTGTGCAAACTTTAACATTTTATTTTCACTGATGTAATTATCATTCAGTAATCTACAGCTGCATCTGAGGGTGCGCCCGTAGAGGGACTTTGGCTCTCTGCCAGGCATTCTTGCGGCAGACAACCATCAAAATCTATGACGGAGCCGTTGAACTGTTTTAGCAGCTTAAGCCCTATTTTATACTTTGCTGTATGATGTGTCGTGTAATAGATCAGCTTATTTTAGCTACTTTTAGAAACTTTTGGCCTGTAATGACATGCCCAAAATAGAGAACGCTAGGTTGAAAGTGGTTAAAACATGTGTAGACATGCCCACCCACCCTGTACGACAACATCAGGCTTGGGGATGGTGGAGAATCTCCTGTTCAGTGGGTCGATCTCTCCAGGGGCAAGGAAACCCTGTAGCACAGGAAGAGAGGTTGAACGTTGAAAAACATTAGCTGGTTACTACAACAACAGAGAATCTTGTATTCAACCTCTGGAGTTATCACAACAACATTTTATTACATCAGATGATGAATTACATTAACATGTATTATTCCTCCAGATGCATTGTGTTAACAATCATACTATCAGCTATCATCAGATTTTAAAACCTTGTAATGACAGAATTTGTGCCTCATTTATACTAGAAGCATAATTTTTTATCTGCTTTGTTTTCACTTTTTATGTTCAGCATCTGGAGTTAAAGCTGATGTATGACTTGTGCTACATAAATAAAGATTGATTGATTGATCTGATTGATTTTTTAAAACATGTACAGTTAACAATAAAAATGATACGCCCGCACACTGCCAACCTGCACGGTACAGGAGCTAAATGTATAAAAGAAGCAACGTTTCGGTCTGAGGAAGGTCATCTGTGCCCGAAACGTTGCTTCTTTAATACATTTTGCACCTGTAACGTGCAGGTTGGCAGTGTGCAGCTGTATTATTTTTATTGTTGATGTGCTCTTGTTTGCCTATGCACCTGCTTTTAAGTTTTACTCTAGGTGTGCGTAAGTTTCTTAAACAAAACATGTATGGTTAACTGGTATGCTGAGCATGAATGTACTTTTTCAGCAACGTCCTGCACAGTCACACACAGAAAATATATTGATTGACTGACTGACTGACTGACTATGTTTCAGGTTTCAGTGTAACAGGACTGATATGTGATTCCTCACCTCAGACAGGAGGTTTCCCAGAACGTACAGAGACTGGCCCCATTTCAGAGGACACTTCCCCATAGGAATCCTCTCCACAGTGTGAGGATTCATGTACTCCTCCTCCACCTGAAAACACCAAACACAGGAGGAATATGGTTATATGGGCACCGGTAGAGATCACATGACAATGAAAGTGACATAGAAGCATTGTTATGTGATTTTGTTAGGATTACATTAAGATTTCATCTGTTATTTAGCCACAAGATCATCTTATGGCAGTTTTAGCATATTTTAGTGTGAAAAGACATTTGGCTTTGAAAACACTGCAGAACCCTCAAAATGTCACTATAAAAACAACTTATCTTATCAGCTAGATAACAAGCTATAATCTAGAATAACAAGATTTTAAAGCCTGATTTATACTTAGTTGAGCTCTGGTGTTGCACGGCAAAAATAGCCAATCTACAAGATCACAACATTTCACACTGCAACGGGTTGTGAGCTTGTAGAACTAAATCTTGCGTTAACGTTCTGACCTTGTCAGCAGGGACACTGTAGAGTTCTGGTACCAGCCTTATTCCATCCTTCTGTTTGATCAGGATGCCTTCCAGAGCCTCCTGGTACTCTTGTACCTGTGTGGGCAGGAAATATTCAACATAAAAGCATGTTAAATACAATATCATACATGCCTGAAGAGAAAGATAAAAAAGGGACAAGTTTATAACACACATTTTTTTTCATCTTCACAGCACACACACACACACACACACACACACACACACACACACACACACACACACACACACACACACACACACACACACACACACACACACACACACACACACACACACACACACACACACACACACACACACACACACACACACACACACACACACACACACGTTCAGGGCTGTTGATGAAGATTCCATCCAGTATGAGGTACGTCCAGAACAGAGGCCACTCACACTCAATGTTCTCAAACAGTTTGAGCTCTGCAGACTCATAGTACAGACGGTTAGGGTCCTGGGAGGGAGGGAGATAAAGAGATAAAGAATGGACAGTAGAGGCATGAGAGAGAGACAGGCAGAGGGGAAAAAAGAGAAAATGGGAGACTAACACATACAGAGTGTGTGTCTGTGTGTGTGTGTGTGTGTGTGTGTGTGTGTGTGTGTGTGTGTGTGTGTGTGTGTGTGTGTGTGTGTGGGCAAGACTTGCATGAGGGAGAGAGTCAGACCAGTACAAACCTGTGTGTGTGTGTGTGTGTGTGTGTGTGTGTGTGTGTGTGTGTGTGTGTGTGTGTGTGTGTGTGTGTGTGTGTGTGTGTGTGTGTGTGTGTGTGTGTGTGTGTGTGTGTGTGTGTGTGGCAAGACTTGCATGAGAGAGAGAGACCAGTACAAACCTGCTCTACCGCAGCCGCTTCACAGAGGAAGCAACCTTGCATCCATTTCCTGTTTCCACAGGCCTACACTTTTGTTGTGCTTTACGTTTTTTTTTTTTTTTAAATCAACTTTAGCTGCTCGTTTTAAATCCAAAATGGTTTTAGTTTCTGAACGTAAACGTTTTTCAACAGCAGACAGATTTCTCCTCTCACAGAGCTACTTGCTCTGTTAAGCCAAAACCCTCATCCCTCGCTCAAAGAAAATAGTCAGGGGATATTAGCAGAAAGATTTCCAATCTTGGAATAAATTCCTTACCAAAAAAAATCTTCACCAATGTGTTTGTAAAGTTGTCTAGTAACACATCTCACAAAGACTGAAATTCAGTTTCCCTAGGAGAATTTTTGACAGCTGCTGAAAGTTGGGGTACCCACCATTTCCCTGCATTTCCATGCAGGGCAAAAAAAATCTAATTTTAATTCTGTTTTAAGTAGCATGTGAGGGGTCAAACTAGGGTGTTTTTATGATTCTGAATCCATTGCAAGCATTTGTTTTGCACCAAAACCACTCTTTGGGCTAAAAACGGCCATAGCCATCCTTGTCCAGGTATACTTTTTGTGTAAAAAGCCCATTGAGATTGGGCTGTTTTTAGCCCAAGGAGTGGTTTTGGTGCAAAACAAATGCTTGCAATGGATTCAGAATCATAAAAACACCCTAGTTTGACCCCTCACATGCTACTTAAAACAGAATTAAAATTAGATTTTTTTTTGCCCTGCATGGAAATGCAGGGAAATGGTGGGTACCCCAACTTTCAGCAGCTGTCAAAAAGTCTCCTAGGGAAACTGAATTTCAGTCTTTGTGAGATGTGTTACTAGACACCTTTACAAACACATTGGTGAAGATTTGTTTTGGTAAGGAATTTATTCCAAGATTGGAAATCTTTCTGCTAATATCCCCCGACTAAAAACAGGTCCCAGGTCCTAGTACAGACAGTACAAACAGATCCATTAAAGAAACTAGCACCTTGCTTAAAAGCACACCTAAACGGTACAGTAGCCGTTCTCATTCAATTACTACTGGCTGATTAGCTACTCACACAAAATCACAGACTAAGTCCAGTTCCATTAGTTCTGCCACTGTGCATTCACAAGAAGTCCTCAAATGACCTGAACGCTGGTCAATGAGATGCTTTGTAGCAGGTTCTGTAAATACATCTGATACCTTTTATCACCATTTGAGACGTGCTGCATATTGGACTGTGAGTGTTGTGTTACATAACTTTTTTTCCCCCCTTGTAACTGTCACCAAGTGATTGCTCAGGGGAGAAACATTGGATCTGTGCATGAAATATAAAGCGTCTCGAGACAACTTCAACATTTTTGGTCTTTAAGGTCTGATAGGTTAATAGAATAAAATTCTAAAACTCTATTCACAGTCAGCACACTTGAAGTTTCACTGTCAATTGACATCACATGGTATGAGAATGTTGTAAACCACCTGAACATACACAATCACAGTGTTGAGCATGGATGGAACATGTTGTGTTGTTTACCTCTTTAGGAGTTTTGTGTCCGTCTCTGAGAAACCTGCAGCAGCCGTACCGACCCTGAACAGACAGAAAGAAAAACAGAGGACAGGGCTTTAACTATTAGACTGTTGCAACTGTCTGTCAACTGAAAACATCAATTTACAATTACAAAATTGTAATTGCATAAAGCAGACGCTCTATTCCATATTATACAGTGTAAGATCAGAGTACATGGCATGAACCGCAGTAAAAAGAAATTACATGGTAAATGGTCATGTAAATAGAGTGCAAAGAAAGCAATTAATTAAATAGGATACCAGGTAAACATCAAACCTAAACACTGTTATCACTAAATAACATTCTTAATATTTGTGGACAATCTAAATAATATATACAGTACAACATGTGCACAAGTAACCAACAAAGTACATGTACTGAATACAGTAACTAGCATCTATCAAAAATAGGCAACAAGAAGTGATACAAGATGACAATGAGTCAATACTGACAGAACAATACATTGAAGGGTTGGCAAATTATATTCCGTTTCATTCTGAGCAGCACAGCAGCAGAATGGTAGGAGCGAGATAGTGAGCAAGTGAATTTCACAGCTTTGGCATCAATCTGTAAGATTCATGCCAAATGTCTCCCTGAAATTTCTACCACTGAGGAAATAGCTGCTTGCTCAGGAGAAATATTGCCTGACCTTTGGGCATTAACACTTGTCAACCAGCAGGTGTCCCATCTCATGTCACTGTACTGACCTGTAGCTTGGAGATGATCTCCTCTTTAGTGATGTTGACCAGGTTGAGGTCCTCCACAGCGAAGGCAGGGTAGGAGATGATGGCCAACACACCTGCATCCACTTCCTTAGATATGGACGCCTTGGGCAGCATGGAGGTCAGGATGGACTGAAAGACCGGAAGGAGAGAGAGAGAGACTTTTTTTTTTTTTACATTTTATCCAATACTTAAGACTCTCTCTTGATTCGTAGAAGATGATGCACACCAGAATATAAACATATGTTTTTTTTGTTTTAATGTATTATGAATGGGTGGATAAGTGCATGTGGCAGTATGTCATGAGTGTGTGCGTGTGCGTGTGTGTGTGTGTGTGTGTGTGTGTGTGTGTGTGTGTGTGTGTGTGTCATGGAAACTGATTCTTGTGAATCAGATTCAAACCACATTCCTAAGTGGTTTGAAATGCAATTTAAATCTGATCTCTAAAGATGTGTCTCCGTCTGGACACTCGGACACTGAGGCCTGATTTATAGTTTGTCATTCGACAAAAGTAGCGGCTCCACAAGTTCACCACGCGATCGACATCGTCGTACTACAGTGCAGTGTACATGAAGCATTACACAGCAACCAGTGCAGATTAATCCGATCTGATCCCTTGCAAATAGCAGTGTGGGCATGAAGAGAAGATTTGAGAAACATGCATTGGCGTGCAGTCTGAACAGAGCGTGAGAAGTGATGGTGACACGTTGAACGTGTGCGTGGGTCTTATAACCACTGTCTTCCTCTCTTTTTCACACATTCTCTCCATCTTTCTCATAATGACTCTGTCCTCCTCTCTTTTTCATGTACGTGTTTGTGTGTTTGTGTGTGTGTGTGTGTGTGTGTGTGTGTGTGTGTGTGTGTGTGTGTGTGTGTGTACCTGACAGTGTTGTATATCATCAACCAGTGCATGGACCACAGAGCTGGGTCCTCCTTCAGCTCCAAACAGGTTCAGGTCATCCAGGGCCTCCAGTGCTGCCTGCAGGGCAGCGACAAACACCACAACACAAGTATTACATGACAGCAGGGTATTGCACATGGGTAGAGACTGAGAGGCCCTGTGGGAATCAGAGGGTCACCAGTTCTTCCCCACCACCAGTTCACTCAGGGACACTAAACCCCTAATTGCTCCCTGAGCGCTATATTAATGACATCCACTGTTCCTAATATAGTTACAGTAGGATGGGTAAATGCATTTGTGCAAACTAAATGAACTGTTGAAAATACCCTAACAACAACAACAGTCAACTTGCGGAACTACTTGTGTTGGCGATCATAATCTGTTGTCGCGTATTACTATTAACTAATAACTGGTGCTTGTACTACTGTTGCATAAAAGTAATATCATACTCATGCTGTTGAACTGAATATCAGCACGGCTGTGACTATCTTCAGCACTCAGCCTGTAACCTCATGCTTATAACTGACTCACAGCTGTGTTGACATACAGTACAACAGCACTCCGTCTAGTGTAATATTGTTTATTCTAGTGTCCCTATTCTGGGCATGTAATAATAGGTAAACATTTGCTGAAAATAGGTGAATATTCTGCAAAGTTATTCAAAACATATATAGCTATTTGACATAAAACAATGTATACTGTTATGTATAGGGCTTAAGTGGTTAAGTAAATCAGAGGAGAGGAAAGAGGACAACAATAGTATATAGTATAGAACTGATATCACAGCACATGAACACATGAGAACATGAGTTCAAATCCCTGCTCCAGAATACTAGTATAATTATAGTATAGTATAGTAAATAACAGAATAGAAAAGAAAAGAACAGCATAACAGCAGAGTATGGGCTCAAATCCCAGCTCAGAGAAGAATAGACTTGTACAGTACAGAACAGATAACAGCACAACAAACATCACAGCGTGGGTTCAAAGCTCTCAGCTCATATTGTGTTGCTGCTGTCAACACCACTAATGATGAATGTGACCTCCTGACAGGGCGAGTAGAGAATGTACCACTGTGGTGCCCCTTTCCATTAGGTCTGAAATTAGCCTGTGTGTGCATGTGTACTAGGTTATGTTGACATTCTTGGAAACCTCTGAGGTTTTACTACTACTGTATGAACCTGATACCCTCACGACCAACTGAACCAAGGATAACACGGGGGCATGCCATGTGTGTGTTTGTGTGTGTTAGGGTTAGTGAGCAGAACTGCAGATTTACGTTGCATTCATGCGTACAGTATGAATGAGAGACTGAGGACACATTGAATATATTGAAAGAAGGCGAGATTGCGTGCCTGTACACGAGCGAGCGAGAGAGAGATAGTTAGTGTGGTGAGTGTGACGAGGAAAAAGAGCACGCGTGTGTGTGTGTGTGTGTGTGTGTGGCTGGCAGGTATATCAAAGCAAAGTATTCATTATCTCCTCAGTCATCCATGAACCATTACATTCTCAGCTGCCCAACATCGTCTCTCTCTCTCTGTTCTCTCAGTGTGACCCCGGGGTCTGTGCAAAGGTCACATGTGGTGACTGCACAGAGGTTTCTATGCTAACAGTAATGTTTATGGTCATAAAACAGATATGTGTTAGGTTACTTGTTCAGATCTTTTTGTATTCAAATTAGTTTTTTCTTGACCACAAATGTGAAGAATGTCATTTAGATAGCATGTTGTTTAGGCAGATGCTAGGTTCATTGTTTATCCTGATATCCTAGTTTCTTTGAGGCACTACATTGTTCTCTCTCCACTCTACTTATGTGACTGTTTACCTTGTTGTTTATTGACTAGAGTTCATGCTTACTCTGCTCATTCTGATCTCGCTCTGGGTAAGAGAGTCTGCTAAATGTGTAAATTGTCATTTTAACAGGCATTATGCATGCTGGTTTGCACTATCAACCTTTTTTCATGAAAATTAATATAGCGGAGATTCACGCAGACAGTTTGATATCATCTGGATTGACCCGAGTGCTATGAGCCCGTCCCACAGTACAGAGCACCCACAGTGTCAACATCTGTCAACCTGCCACATCTGACTGCATAGCCACTGAGGAGGGTACTATGCATTTATGATGTACATTTTGTCACCAGCTCATCTCCACGCAAACATCCAACTCTGTCTGATGAGTGGTTGTGTGAGGAGATTCATTGCTACCCTAATCTTTATAATTTATGTTTATAAGCCTATAAAGACAACGCAATTCTTCACTACTAGTATAGTGTACTAGTATATATGTGGAACACTTGTGCGTCTGCAGAAACCAAATTGTAAAATAAATACAATTATGTATGTGTCCACTATCCGAAAGTATAATCAGGCCTTAGCGGTATGGTAGCTAATGTTAGCTCGCTAACTTGCAAACAATACCTACTGTTGGGACAAGTTTGTGTGGTCTTTTGACAACACAACCACTACTTTAATTTGATAAATGCCTTCTTTTCTTTTTGAATTGACAAGAGTGTATGAAGAAAAGTGTAAACAACTCTGTGGGACGGGTCCGGGAGACTCAGAGTAAACAAGATGATAAAACTGTCTTTATGAATTTCCGCCATTGATGTATGTCATTATGTGCATTCATACCAACCTTGGCCATGCCTATGGAGCTGGCGTTCAGCTCGGTGACGCCCTGGTTCGTCTTGTCACCTCTTTCCCACATCCCATAATCCTGTGGGACACCAGAAGATGCAAAGTATTGTCATGACAACACAACCTACAGTACTGTTAACATTTTGGGGTGAATACATATATTTGTGGCACCTTTGTGACAAGTACCCTTGTCCTGCTTTCTGTTTCTTTTTTTTACCCCCCCCCCCTTCACCCCCAATTTAGTCATCATGCCAATTCCCTGTCATGTCACTACTAAATTCAGTTGGTCATGTGGGAGGGTGCAGACAACCACGCGACACGCGTCTCCTCCGATACACATGGAGTCACCAGCCGCTTCCTTTCACCTGACAGTGAGGAGTTTCACCAGGAGGACGAACACGTTATTCCTCCCTGTTCCTCTCCCCACTGAACAACCTGCAGCAGTCACTAGCGCAGTAACAGAGATCACCGTTCCCTGCCAACTTTCCACCTTCCCACCCTTTGTTTGGAGCGCCCAGCCAAGCTGGAGGCACCAGAGGATTCAAACCTCTAATCTCTACGGTGGTGGGCAGGACCTTTACCCTGTGCAACCTAGAATCCCCCTGCTTTCTTTTCAAGAATAAAAACAAAAACGGTCACCAGCACCACCTGATTTCTCCTGCCCCGTATCCCTCCCAGCTCTCCAACTGTCTGAATGGATGTGCAACATTTTGGGGGTATGCTTTATACAGTACAAAGAATGCTTACAGCAACTTTGTAGGCAGCCTCTATGTAGAACATCAGGTTCTGAACCACATCCACTTCGTCTAGCGTGTAGACAATATGGAGACCTGGAACGAATATGGACCCCACACACACACACACACACACACACACACACACACACACACACACACACACACACACACACACACACACACACACACACACACACACACACACACACACACACACACACACACACACACACACACACACACACACACACACACACACACACACACACACACACACACAATTTGTTTATAGGCAAATGGACCGGTACTCTCTTCTGTTATGAGACAGTAACTGTACATATATATATTATATTATATAAATATTAATCCGTTTATTGTTTAAATTAGGAGTCACCATATTGATAATGCAGCAAAGAACCTATTAAGATGCTTATTAAAAGTATGAGGATAAAGACTATGGAGCATTCTGCATTGTAACACAGGCATCATCTGTGTTATATCCCAGTCACATGAGACAACACGATCAATACTCAGATCAATACCCTGAGTGTTCAATCCAAGGCTAAAAGCATTTAATTTGCCTCACATCGTTTAACTACTGTTTCAGAGGAACTACGCCAATGAAAGGGAGCATCTGCCTCTCACACACACACACACACACACACACAGTACATTAAAGCACAGTCTCACCTGAGGCAGTCATCTGAGCGAGGAAGAGGAGGAACAGAGAGGTGGCGTCCACCTGCAGATGTCCCCACTGGTCATCAGACACCACCGTCCCACACGTCCTGATGTTGTACTTGGCATGCAGAGAGTCTGACGTACTCTTACTGTACTTAAACTTCTCCACCTTATCCAGCTGTGGAGGTAGAGAGTAAGAGGTAGGATTATTGGGCGGATGAATGGATGAATGGATACATGGATGAGAAAAATGATGGCTGGATGAAAGTACGGAAGGATGAATAGATGATGAAGGATTGCGCGGGTAGGTACACTAGGTGGATTGAGGGATGGATGGATTTATATATTGATGGGTTGAGGCCGATTGACTAGTTTGTGAATTGTTTCTTTCAACAACCTGTGTGCACACACAGTCTCAATGTTTGTATACAAATAACTGGTCAAACACAGACACACTAGGGGCTAGGACTGTCACCATTATTACATAAATGTCTAATCGCAATTATTTGAGATAGTCGCAATTATTTTTTGCATAATCGTCATAATAGTTTCCATTTTGATTTTTTTTTCACACATTTTCAAATATAAAAAAGAAGAAATAGCTGATCAACAAGCTTACAGCGCGCCACAAGCTTGTAGATCAGCTATTTCTGCTTTTTTTCCTACATGTTTAAAATTATTAAATAGTTCAATAATTTCTTTGTATATTTAAGTTATTAATCATATCTGCCCTGTGCATTTTTTTTATTACAAAGCCTAAAAGGCAAACAGAAATTAAATTCGTATTCATATGTTCAATGCCAAACACACAATTAAATCGTTAATCGCAATTACTTGAGTGACAATTAATCGTCACCTTAAATGTGTAATCGTGACAGCCCTACTAGGGGCTCTATTTGTATTTCTCCCCAGGGGAAATTAGCCATTGTCCTAAATCACAAGTGTATGTGTGTGTCAGAGAAAGGCCGTGTTTAGTTGGAAAGATTGTGTTTAGCACTGTTGACATATACCTGTCTCATAATGCACTGAAGAATCCCTCTCATTAGTTTCACCACACTCTAGAGAGGAACACAGACACAGACGGTGACATTTCCAACACAGCATCCTCTGTAGGCACTCGGGCACAGAAATATGACACTACTGTACTCCATGCCAACTGGAACGCTCTCTCAGCACAGGGGAAGGACACGGACGCAAGCATGCGCGCACCACACACACCCACCCAAACACTCACACACACTCACACACACCCACATACACACACAAACACTCACACCCCCCCCCCCCCCCACACACACACACACACACACACACACACACACACACACACACACACACACACACACACACACACACACACACACACACACACACACACACACACACACACACACACACACACACACACACACACACACACACACACACACGCACATAACCCCTGACTGTGCTTTCCCTGCAGGATAGGCGAGACACAATCCTTGAGCCTGGACCATATCCAAAACCAGGGGTGGGCAACCTTTTTGGGCACCTGATCACAGCCGTTTTCTAAGGCTTACGTGATCACCCAGTACCAGACAGTGAAAACCACATCTTAATTATTATTATAGCCTGCTAAGTGCTAATTAGAATAACACCATTATACAATGAGGTATTCATCTAATAATTAAACCTAACAAAGAATGAGTCAATAATGTAATATTAATAATAAAGTTATTAAGTAATTCTGACTATCTGGAGAGAAAGATTTTATGGAAATCATACAACAACGGTTGTTTTTGATCAACTCAATTGATCACATCAGTAGCCAACTCTGATCACCTGGTAGATCAATAAGAGGTGGTTGCCCACCCCTGTCCTAAATCATCTTCAATTTATCCTAGTCCCAAGCGAACTACACACACACACACACACACACACACACACACACACACACACACACACACACACACACACACACACACACACACACACACACACACACACACACACACACACACACACACACACACACACACACACACACACACACACACACACACACACACACACACACACACACACACACACTACCTGCTCCAGTTCGTAGGCCTTGGCCTTGTCCTCATCTCGATCAGCGTTCTTCCTGTAAGCCAGACTGAGAGCCCAGACTGACAGGATGCTGTACACGTTGTCTCTGACCCAGGCATCAGGCTGCTCTGTGCTGGCTGGTAGTAACCCTGTTACTGGGTCCTATAGACACAATAAAACACAAAGTAACCCTGTTACTGGGTCCTAGACAAAATAAAACAGAAAGTAACCCTGTTACTGGGTCCTAGACAAAATAAAACACAAAGTAACCCTGTTACTGGGTCCTAGACAAAATAAAACAGAAAGTAACCCTGTTACTGGGTCCTAGACAAAATAAAACACAAAGTAACCCTGTTACTGGGTCCTAGACAAAATAAAACAGAAAGTAACTCTGTTACTGGGTCCTAGACACAATAAAACATAAAGTAACCCTGATACTGGGTCCTAGACACAATAAAACAGAAAGTAACCCTGATACTGGGTTCCAGACAAGACAAAACATACAGTAACTTTGTTACTGGGTCCTAGACAGGACAAAACACAGTCACAATAACCCTGTTAATGGGTAAATCTAACGCTTAGATATATTATCCCCCCTGCTACATTTTCTTGAAATGTGTGCTCTGAACAGGATAATCACCCCAAACTTTCTGTTGCATGCATGGCCCAAACCCATTCATAATCCAATATGTGGTGTGTGTGTGTGTGTGTGTGTGTGTGTGTGTGTGTGTGTGTGTGTGTGTGTGTGTGTGTGTGTGTGTGTGTGTGTGTGTGTGTGTGTGTGTGTGTGTGTGTGTGTGTGTGTGTGTGTGTGTGTAAAGTGATGTGATGCTATTACCATCATCATCATCCCTTGCTGCCTGCTGTTATGACATAACATGCCTGCATGTCATGACTTTGGGAATCGGTTAATCTGGATTGGAGACACGGTACAGTGCAGAGGTTTAATCTCCTCACAGCAGGACAGATAGAGAGGTTGGTTTGAACTTAAGTTAGCAGCACAGGAATCATGTTCATTTAACAGTACGAGCCAGGCGAGAATATGTTTTGTTTGTGGGGCGTTTTAGCTCACAGACTTAACACTAAAAAAACTACATTCCCTTTTAGAAGATTTTAGATAGTGACCACTAGTCAAACGTGAATTTCTCAATCCCCAGAGTTCTCCTGGCACTGCAGGCACTGCAGGAGTATAGCCGTCTATAAGAGTGTCTGTGTGTCTGGAGCTAATTATCGCTAGAAAGCCGCTAGAATTATCATCAGCGCCAAATGTATTGTGTGTGTGTGTGTGCACTGTGCAGCACACTGTCAGCAGGCCACAGAAGTGCCTCCACTCATGTCTTCAACCTCATCTCCATATGATCCACCAATGCTCTCACTATTAGATGGTACTTTTTCAGTCTACTCTCTGTCTCTCAGGGGGATAGCGCCAAAGTTTACACTACATGCCGGTGACATCATTTCCAAGGATTTTACTATTTATTTATCTTTTACTGATGCAACCACAGGGGCTACTATTTAGCATGCTGACATTCCTGGAAGTAAAATACTATAGTTTTAGCTTGGAATCCGTCTGACTCTCAGCTGCACCACTGCCAGGGTTGCATTGCTCATGGGACGACCTAACACGCTGTGCAACAACCTTTTTGAACAGGAGCACACGCAGGCACATCGCACATACATAGATTTAAAACAACTTTAAATTCACGTCATTAAAATAGAGTGCAACCACGTTCCAATTCAGCAATGCAACACTGCATTTGATGTACTGCTAAACATTAAATACCTCCCAATCAAAAACAAAGCATGCTGCCTGCATATTTGGCAATATAAATATGGACTGAAAGAATCAATATTCGAAAGGTATAGATGGGATGGGATATTCTGTAGTTATGTGTATGTGTGTGGAGAGAGAGACTGTGTGCAGTCTGGATGATGGATGCGCTTTGAGGCGTGTAAATTACCGTAATGATGAATGAAAAATACTTGTTATTTCTTTTTGTTATTATTATATTTTTTTGTTTAAAATATTACCATGGGAAGGGCCCGACATGCTTAATGCTTCTCCCCAACCCTTTTTCGGGGACTTGGACAATTATTATGATTGACATTTTGATTATTCTTATAATTTTGTATATTATTGTAAATATATAAACCAAATGAATGAATGATTTTTTTTTCTCTTCTTCCTTGTATAGTTGTCCAAAGGATATGAAAATAAAACCTAACTGAACTGACAGCCATTATCATTGTTGGATAAATAGAACTTAACTTGCGAGGTTCACAACTTGCTTAGGCTACATTTTACAACTGGACGACAAAGGACACAGCAGAAGTTCATGAAACTAGCTTTCCTCACTGACAGATGTAGGCCACATGTGATCAAACAAGCTAGTGAGGTTACATAAGCAAGCAAGCACTGCACACCAATTGATTGGCAGAGTCTAAGCATGGGGGTATACAATTGAATTCACCTACAAACAGTTACAAATAATGCCATGGTACTTCATTTGTGCTGACTGCCCTGACTATTTTCATTGAAATATGTAAAGACATGATTTGCAGTTTTTTTTGCACAATGCTGACATTTGAACTAAGCAGCTTGTGATTCCTAAAAGTGCCTGTAAACTCAGATCATTTTAGGGCAGTTGTGGCTTTATTTCACACAGGACAGTGTAGAGACAGGAAGCTAAGGACAGACTGGGGAAAAACATGCAAGTTTCAACACAGGTTTACATACAGAATCGAACCACAGACATTGCAATAACCGCTGTCCCTCACATCATCTCAAGTGTCACACGTTTTGTTGGAAGAATAATGTAAAAATAATCCTGATAGGTGTCAATTTGTACAGAGAGTTTAACTCAGGATGTTACTGTGTATCAGTACAGTGTAGGTAGGGCTGTGGTTTGTCTGGATCTGATTCAAAAATCCACTCCGAAGTGGCGTCCTTTTGCAAGATGTTTCTACTAGTGGTCCAAATAAACTAAAAACATGAGCTACATTCCAGAGAATTGAGTCAAGTCCAATGCTAGACCAGAATGCATGATCTGAATCAATGGTTGTGCCGTTTACATTTTGCAGTAAGACTAGGGCTGCTAGCCTGCTACTATCAATTATCTTCTTAGCGATTCTTCTATTGATGACTTTTTTGATTGACAGAGAAGTTTGTAAATTGTTTTGTATATTTTGTATGCATTTTTGTATTTATTTATCAATGAATCAACAAAAAAATCTGAGATAGTTTTCATATTCGACTAAATCAATTTGTCTGATAAACCACTTAAGCCCTATTTTATACCTCTTCGTACAATAAAATAGCAGATCTACCAGCTCACAGCACATCACATGTTGTGAGCTTGTAGATGTGCTATTTTTGATAATGTATCATTTTATTAAATCCATTAAATCAATTAGTTTCATTAACTGTTAATGTGCACCCATATGCATTTAACCATATCTCACTACAACTGTAAGACATAGAGATATTTACACTCCAATCTTCTCCTATCCAGTTACTGTCAGATCAGTGCTGTTCTAGGAAATGACTGGAGGAGAGGAGGCTATTCTAGTCTATGGGTTCAAGTGTGTGTGTGTGTGTGTGTGTGTGTGTGTGTGTGTGTGTGTGTGTGTGTGTGTGTGTGTGTGTGTGTGTGTGTGTGTGTGTCATTTAGCTGCAGAATGATGAATGACATGGCATGTGAGTGCATGTGAGTACACGTGTGTGTGTGTGTGTGTGTGTGTGTGTGTGTGTGTGTGTGTGTGTGTGTGTGTGTGTGTGTGTGTGTGTGTGTGTGTGTGTGTGTGTGTGTGTCTGTCAGTGCAGAGTTGAACAGTTACAATATTCTACACTTTCAGTGTCAACAAAAGGTTGCTCTTACACACACACACACACACACACACACACACACACACACACACACACACACACACACACACACACACACACACACACAACTAATAAAGCAACAACACTCACTTGGTATTTCAGGATGGTTTGATGAACAATGCGAGCATAGTTGTCGAGTTTCACGCCTGAGTTACTTCTGCTTCTCATGTTTGATCCTCACGAAAACCAAACAAACTTTAAACTTTGCATTCATTAAAGTACAGCCATGACTACATCCACGTCCAGAACATAGACTGTAAAGAGTCCCAAACTCTGATAGCAGCAGCACGGCGGACGGTGAGGTTTCTGAAGCGTGTCTGTCAATAGAAATGAATTGTTATGACAAGCGAACCGACAGAGCTGTGTGGCAGGGTTGCCAGGTTTGGCGAAAGAATCAAGCAAACAGGTTCGAGCTTGTAGATCGGCTATTTTCGAATAAAATCTTGAAGAAAAATGTGAAAAATGTGGAATATTTTTTGAAACATTTTAACACCACAAATCTTGTATGGGGGTCCCTGGCATAAAATATTTTCAGATGGGGGTCCGCAGACCAATACATATTGATTGGGGGGGGGGGGGGTCCTTGACATGAAAATATTCGGGAACCACTGGTTTAAACAACATTAGGAAACAAGCCCAAATAAGCAACTACACTAGACACAAGCCCCCCCAAAAAAGTCGCTTATAATAAGCAGATCTGGCAACGCTGCTGGGCGGTTACTAACATCACGTCACCAGGCTTTCCACACTCTGCCCAGTGGTGGATAAACTAAAATACTCACAGTTTTTACTTTAAGTAAAAGTTTAAGTATCAATAATTTATACTGCCATGTAGTAATTAGCCCTGAAACATATGACTGTCATAGCGTCATGTGAACCATGGCTATGTAGAAATACTCTGTTAGGGCACGGTCACCCCAAACTATGGCTGCCCACTGATAAACTCAGGTTGTGGGCAGCGGCAGCCGACTATTTTTTGCAGCCAGCGCATTCTAAAGAACGGAGTAGCTTGCAGCCAGAGTGTTGAAGAGAGAGTAACGTCACGCTTTGATCTCGCAGCAAAGCGGGCTGCTATGGGCTATAATAGTTCCAAACATTGGAACTATCTCATTGAAATAGACAGAGCACTTCCGCTGTCCATTCTTTCATTGGGAGTCAACGCTAGTGTCATAACTCTCTTATACGGCTCTGCTTGCAGCGACTTCTGTCCCAATAACCAGTGACGCACCTGTCACTCACTTTCAGGACCCTCCCATGCAACAGCTACAACCAGTTGCTCTATCGCGAGCCCTTCTCTTAGCAGATGAGTGAGGCTGGGAACGAGGCTAATCGCGAGCACCATGTCGCTTCCTGAGTCTTGGGACAGTCCTGTCCTCGAGCATTATCTGCTTCAAATAGACAAGGTGTATGAGCAATTGGTTCTTAAAGTGGGGTCCGCGTCCGGGACCCCCAGGGGTCCTTGGGGGGATACCAAGGGGGGGTCCCCAGCAAAATAATAAAGCGTCACAATAATTTTAACACTTTTATCCATATTTTATACTTTGACTATTCAAAAATAGCAGATCTACAAGCTCAGTGCAGCAGTGCTGTGCTACGAGCTTGTAGATCTGCTAAATTTTTTTTAATCTTGAAAATGTATCTTCACATCTTTTTTAACACAAACATTTTGAACACAAATCTTTGCTTCTGGGGGCCCCTGGCACAACATGTTTTCAGGGGGTCCTTGGCACTAAAAAGTTTGAGAACCACTGGTATAGACGAATCCACAGACGCGCTGCCTGTAGCTGCCTGTAGGCGGCCATTGCTGCGGTGTCGCGTCCGCAGAGCGTTGACACCGCAGCAATGGCTGCGCCCAGGGCAGCGCTCCGTGGATTCGTGTTATAAACGCAACACGCGGAAAGATGCGCAAGACCACCAAACCACGCCATTCCCATTGAAAAGCAATGGGCATTGGGTGGCGCGGCTGGTTAAGGTTTTTTTTGTTTGCAACCAGGTTTATTTTAGTGGACAGTCCTGACCTGTTGTGTCATTAACAGCTAACACCTGCTTCAACTGCTGAGGGTCACCTCACCTGCCTGTATGTCCTGCATGTCCACACGCACGCACGCACGCACGCACGCACACACACACACACACACACACACACACACACACACACACACACACACACACACACACACACACACACACACACACACACACACACACACACACACACACACACCCAACACCCCTACACCCACCCACCTGTTTGTTAACCGCAGTGGTAGGAACAGATGTATGAAATTGAAAACCATAAAACATTTGATTCTGTGTCAAAAAATATTTTAAAACAGCAAAAAAGGGTATTTATTAAATATAGTATATCATATCATTTAATATTCAAATATGTTTTGACACGTGTGTTTTTATGGTCATGATTCACCAGGAGCCAGGATGGATTGGTTCCAGGCTTAAAATAATTGATATAAATATTTTCGGAAATCTCTATGGGGAAAAATAATGGGTTTTCTACCTGTGGCACCACAAAAAGGGTCACCACGGCTATGCCCTATATCTCAGAGATTAAATGCAACCGCTTTGCACCTTGCACCTTACTTTGGACCCAAAATATCCGTCTATTGTACATAGCAAAAGTAGGACACATCCCCAATGCATGTGTACCATGTGCTTTTTAGACCATGAGGCACTGTAAGGTTTTGTGGTGTAAGGAGGACCTTACTACCAGGATGGTAAGCAGGACTGAGGTGGACAGCGATGTCTCTAGAATGATGAGCCAGGCAAAGATGGTTTCAGAGTTGTGCCATTTACTTATATGCCAACACCTTTAACAAACATTTGGCAATGCATGGTTACAGCATGTCTCAGGCTGGCAGATACAAAAACAGACCTCGCTCGTTTGCCCAAGCTGGTACACATATAACCCCCGGACTATACCATCACCTCCATAAGACTGTCAGGGCACTGTCACATTCCCCCTCTAATACACCCTTCAAGAGCAACATCTACAGACACTCAATTACCAATTACAAATACAATGC
This sequence comes from Gymnoscopelus braueri, assembly GCF_963280865.1. Classification (NCBI taxonomy): domain Eukaryota; kingdom Metazoa; phylum Chordata; class Actinopteri; order Myctophiformes; family Myctophidae; genus Gymnoscopelus; species Gymnoscopelus braueri. The sequence goes on along the minus strand of NC_137620.1, from coordinate 38,459,777 downwards.
CAACACAAGTCAAAACATACGTCTAATCAACTAAAGAAATACCAAACACAATCCAAACCAATCTCTGGCCCTTGGTTGTTTCTTGGGTGTTTGGGACTGTAGACTGTAGATTATATTTGTAATGTAAATATGAGGAATTATTAAGACTGTATTGTTATGAGTTATTACACCATATCATTGAGATTGATTTTAAACATTTGTTGGAATTACATTTTTAACTGTCTGATACTGTAATATGTATTTATGTAATGTAATGTAATTATTTTGTGTGGACCCCATAGAGTCCCAGAGAGTAATGTATTAGCATGTCTTGTCAATCACATCAGTCGATATGCATGTCTATTAGTCACCTTAGTCAGGGGGTGTTCTTCAGTGCCCTCACAGGCACCTTGCGCCTTATCTTCTCTACCAGTGCTTAATTTGTGTTAATAAAATTGTTAGGTGCTGGATCTCATGAGCCTGATTATGTTAAATATATGTTTTCAGAAATTAAATAGATTTGACCATATAATAGCCTAAGAAAGGCCAAAAAACAACAAAAGGGCTACTGTTTCCACATTAAATAATGCATTTATTTAATGCTAATTATTATAATTTTTGAACGATTCTGACAAAAGATATGTGTCCAGTGCCCTTTGTTACATACTGTAGCTAATATTCTGCATTCATAACAAATTCTCTAATCACTTCAGATTTTCATGTATACAATATAGATTACACTCAAATGTGATGGGGATAGTTGGGAGGAGGCAAGGCAGTGTTAAGGGGTATAGGGTCTTTCATGTAGGAAGGGGCCAAACGCCCAAAGGGCACTTTTGTCTATAGTCATACTATAGTATGACTATATAGACCCTCCAGAAAAACGCATATATATTGCAAAATATGCGGAAAGTTCCGAAATATGGCACATAATTATGCAGGGGTAATCTTTTTTTCTAAAAGGTATGGCTATAAATGGGGTGGAAAGTAATTACATTTACTCAAGTAATGTACTGACATTACTCAAGTATTATACTGTTACTGACTGTACAATTTTCAGGCACTTATACTTTAGTGTTCATTTTTCAATGCTTTAGACTTCTACTCCACTACATCTCAGAGCCAAATAATTAAGCATTGTGTTAGTTCATGCAGGTCACAAGAGTCATATGCGCCTAAGCTGTAATCAGCCGTCAGCCTGTTGATTGTTTTCAACATCTGCCACACTTTTCTACACACCAATCACAGCTCATTCGGCTCAAAAAGGTCTGTTTAAATATTGCTCCCTCTTACACTGGATCTATGCTTTTCAATTGCTGCCACACACATGCTGCTGGCACAGTTTGCCTCCACCACCCTAGCCTTCACCCTCTAGTCAGAGTCTTGAATGGCACTAAAGTTAAACAGAATGTTAAAATTAAATTCATTTGTGCATGACTCTGAAGTAAACTGCAATTCAAATTTGCATGACTCAAGTTAATCTGATTAAATGTCATGCCCGCATGACACTTGTCAACCTACGTGGGGTTTTGCATAGCGTTCCCAGATTTTGCTTAGCATGCTGTATTCTATTTGTTGCAATATATGGTTAAATCTATTTATGATGTGAGTGGTCCTGACTGAATTGTAGTATTTACTCCACTACAGTTATTTGAAAACTTGAGTTAATTGTTTTGATTGATTGATTGATTGAATACTTTATTAACAGTACAGAGGTACATTTATACGACAATGCTAAAAGGATAACACAAAAAGCCCTGACAGCTTGTTTCCATTGTGGCTACTTTGTCACGATGTGACGCGTTGTGACACATTGTGAGCTATCTAGACTGGTTATTTTCTAAAACATTTTACACATTTTTAAAACCTTTATGGGTAAAAAAAAGAATGAGTACTTTTACTTTTGCTACTTTAGGGCACGGTCACACCGCACTTTTATTCTACCTATGAGGATGGATTCTGCCAATGCATTTCAATGGGAATGGAGCGTTTTTTTTGCAGAAATCCGCAAGTAGTGGTAGATTTTGAGAGTTTTACTCAAGAGGGTTTACTGTAGGTTGTATGTGTGAAGCTGCATGTTTTATATATGGAGTTTTAATCATTTTCATTTTTGGCTTATTCTGTCCTGTCCCGTGCATGTGTTCAATTTACAATTTACAGTTTAGGCATTTATAGTAGCATACTTTCTTATCCAGACTGACTCCACGTGTTTAGTGAACTCTAGGCAATAAACAAGGTAAATAATCACAAAAATAGAGTGCAGAGAGAACCTTGCAGGGTCTCAAAGAGAGACTACCAAAACAGGTAAACAATGAACCTAGCATCTGTCTAAATCACATTCTTGATATTTGTGGTTAAAATAAATGAATGAATCTAAAAAATAAATCTAAATCTGAAAAAACAAACAAACAAACAAACAAACATAAGAACTAGTGACCAAGATATGTCTGCATAGTAGTTCTCCTATCATGGTGAATCACTAGCATCAATCGAAAGAATAGGTGGCAAGAAGGGGTACCGAGAAAGTGAAGTGCTAGGAGGTGAGGTGAGGTGTTCTCTGTAAGTTGTGTGTGTGTGTGTGTGTGTGTGTGTGTGTGTGTGTGTGTGCGTGTGCGTGTGCGTGTGCGTGTGCGTGTGCGTGTGCGTGTGCGTGTGCGTGTGTTTGTGTTTGTGTGGGTGGGTGGTTGGCTGAGCGTTTTATACCAAACAGGAAATGGACACTTCAACCAACAAATGTAGAGGGCTCTGTGACATTGTAGCTTTCACTTGAGTTTCAGTCAGTCACTTCGTCAGAATGAAATGTATTAGAATGAAATTTGGATCAACTTCAATAATATCATGTGAGTAGGCTACTTTATTTGTCTTATCTCAGAGCATGCAGAACAATTGTGCTTTTCACTTACACTCTGCTTTGAACTCATGTTCATTTAAAGCTATTTTAACAAGACAATACATCCCTATTGTATTGCCAAACAAGGTGATAAAAGTGCTGGAGGGATGGTTTAGTTTTTAGCAAATGGAAGCCCAGGCTGAAAATAGACAAACTACTAATGACTGAGGTATAGATGTAACATAGCACATAACAGGTCTACCGGTATCATAGAAGGTACATCGCCTCTGCTGTAGAGAGACCAAACTTTCTGCCAGCCTGATACTGTAGGTCCCAGGTTTTAATTTAAGCTGCTGTTGTGGATTTTGATTGTACAAGAGTTATAGGCCAAAACGTGAATTGGGCTGAGGCCACCATGAGGCTGATTTGAAAGATTTGGGGTGGCGTTTCTTCCTTGGCCTACTGTGAGTGTGCATGCAAAGATTCACAGCAATCGGGCCCGCGTTCATGATTTGTGGCATTGTGTGCAAAAAGGGCCACTGATAGAAGAATCCTCTGCCCCCCACCGCCTCCCCTCCTTTCTCTGTAAATATACCTTATGATGCTACTGAGTTTTATTCCAATATGTTTTGTATTGTAGAGAGAACAAAGCAACCAGGTGCTCACCGGAGACGTAGAAGTCAACAGAGTTAGAATAGTAAAAGGTGCTCCTGGATCAGACGGGATAAAACATCAGATAAGAGGGAACAGATTTATTTAATTCACCAACATGTTTCCACCAAAAGTGGTCCACAGACAGCGTCCAAAGCAATCGGACGCTGCATTCATGATTTGTGACATTTTGTGCAAAATGGGCCACTCGTAGATCAGAACGGAATATGAAAAATATGATAAACGTCTTGATCATATGACTATAGAAATAATGTGTACCAATTTGCGTGAGATTCGGCTGTCCAGCCTGGGGGAGACAATGAGGTTGATCTGTACGGCGAATAATTAATGAGGCATGACCAAATTAATATTTTGATGTGAAATATTCGCTACGCATTTTCCCATCGTTTGTCAAGTTCCCTTTGAGTAGGGAGTGGGACCTTTAGGATACATATTTGAAGGCTATATTCTAGTGTCATTTCAGATTTAAATCAAGGGTGGACAAATAATGAAGGGTAAACAAGGTTAGGGGACATATTTGAAGGAAAGATTCATTTCATTCATTTTCTCATGTGCAGCAGTGATTGTGTTTACTATTAATTTAAGTGAAACTTTGTTTTTGTTTTCAACCTTGGCCCTTCTTTGGGTCATTTGGGCCATAAATGAAGGTTGGAATTTGTCCATTTGTTTGCTTCCATACAGTACATTCTACTTTCCAGAGGGGCATTCTGTATTCTTTTACAGTATTTGTAGTATATATTTATTTACTGTATTTGTCTGAAAACATAATTTTGCCATGAATAGAAGTTGAATTGAGTTGTGCTGCTGCTGGTCGGTTCTGGGCAGAGGCGTTTGTTGTTTAGCGGAACAGCATCTTTAGCATTTACCACTATTTCTAGACTCAAGTCAAAATATTCTTCTCAGTTTGAAGCTAGCGTATACGTTTATAATAGTTGAGGAACTCGTGGGCAGAGGTTATGTTTTCAACTGTGTGTGTGTGTGTCAGTCTGTCTGTGTATGAGTATACGCAGCTAATCTTGAAAATGACTTATATGCACACAGCCAGTAGATCAAGGAACTCCACCCAAGATATTTTCACATCGGCCTCATGTTTTTACATTTTGACCTATAACTCTTGAACCGTAGCCGTAGGTCGTACAAACAACCCTAGATTCCTTGGATCATGACGCCCCATGTAGGCCACCCCCATTTACTAGATTTTCTGTAATTTAGCATTTTCTCTTTTTGCTACTATTCTTCCGGAATTTGTCCAAAACTCACTAATCATTGTCTCCGCCAGGCCGAAAGGCATGGCGAGCCGGGCCGGATCTAGGCATAGGCAAGGGGGGGCAATGCCCCCCCAAATGCCCTGACTGCCCCCCGCCCCCCCCCCCAAAAAAAAATTTAGAATATTTTTTATATATATTTTTTGGGGGGGCATGTGAAAGTTACATTTATGGTGTGTGTGATATGAAATGTGAGCTTACCATAATCAAAGTAATCATATTCCATCATGCATCATTGCACAATTCAAATTGCCTGTCAGACAGTCAGACAATGCTGCTCCGCAGGTCTAGAATGGAATAAACGGGCGCAGCCAACGTCAACAACTGCTATCGACCAGACGTGAGATCTCAGCGTACCCTAGGCTGAAACCAACGTCAGGATATATTGATAAATGCCGAAAGTTGCGGTGATCTCACCGTACGCCCATGATTTGGTCTGCACCGCGTTGATAAATGAGGCCCACTATCTCTATAGTCATGTGATCAACATGGATCTGTCCGATTTTCCATATTCCATCCTCATTGGCTAAGGTTGGTGATAGGGTTAAAATATGAACCCTATAAATAGGGCTGAATGTGTCCATAATTTTTTTTACAAAAACTTTATAATGGGAAAAACTCACGTGATGTGCCCCCCTTACTCACACAGACATATAGGACCCACTTTTTCCTCTTGAGCAGGCGAGAAGAGAGGCTTCTGTCACTCATTTTAACCAGGAAGATTATTTAATCTGTAAATGAATTAAACACAGAATTACTGTGTGCAGAAAGTGTACATGAAATGTATTTGAAAACTAGAAAAAGTGCTCCTCGGAGCACAGGTCTCCGCCAGGTCAGGTACGTTATTGTGGCCTCCTGGTGGCGCTAGGCCAATGTGAAAGGTTTGTAATTTCTTCTTAGGCTTTTCACGGCAATCAGACACTGCATTCATGATTTGAGGCTTTTGTTCCAAAAATGTGTTTTGCTAAGATTAGACCTGCTGGTGGCGCTATAACAGGCCAATGTGAAAAGGGTACCATTTCTTCCTCGGCCTAGCGTGTGAAATTTCACGGAAATCGCAAGCTGCGTTCATGATTTGAGGCATTTTGTTCAAAACGGAGCAATCCTGCAAACTTTGGAAGCCAACCTTAGCCAATGAGGATGGAATATGGAAAATCGGACAGATCCTTGTTGATCACATGACTATAGAGATAATGTGTACCGATTTGCATGACGTTTGGATAAAATCTGTAGGAGTAAATGGGTTTTGCACAAATCGGCCTCCTGGTGGCGCTATAAAAGGCTCATGTGAAAAAATTTGGGCAGAAGTTCGGAATTGGCATCCAGGGAGTGTGTATGCACAGTTTCGCTGCGATCGGGCCAACGGTGCCGGAGATTAGCTGGTCACAGACGGACACACGGACGGACAAACGGACGGAGGGTAAAACGTTCTCTCTCGCCATGCCTTTCGGCCTGGCGGAGACAATAAGCAGTTTGAAACAGTTAAGAACTCTTGATATAAAATTTAAGTTTAGCCCTGTATGTCACAATTAGCAGGTATTGTGACCTTATGGACCTTATGACCTTTTAGGAATTGGATTTAATGGAGAGGCTCACATTCTCGTTCTAAAATGAAACAACATAAGACAAAACATATTAAACATTTAAATCAAATCATATTTAAATCAAATATTCACCAACTCCCCTCTTTTGACACCCATATATCTATAATATAGTGTGTGTCAGAGAATTAATTTGCTGATGAGAAAAAAAAAAAGAAAAAGAAAAAAGGAATAAACATCTTTGTTCTGAAGCGTATATTAGAATTAGATAAAATACACCAAAATAAATCGAAATTAAAACTTTCAAAAAATAGCAGATCTACAAGCTCAAAATTATCTTAAGTTAAAATGATAAAATATTTTCAAAACTTTTAAAAGAATTCAAAATGACTTTATAATAAACTTAATACTATAGTATTTTTTTCCCAATATTGATATTAGAATATATTGAATCTTATTAGGGTTAATTTAAAGGACAACTTAGTTTTTTTTACAACAAGGGTTATTTTATTAGTTTGTAATGATAATAATTAAAAGATGAGTGTTAAAACAAAATCATGTATTGCTTTCTATCATTATAGTGATTTTAGTGATTTTTAACTGGGGGGCGGGGGCATTTGATCCATTGGTAAATAAATAGTCAAGCCTCCGATTTCTGTGAAACTTTGTACGCACATCCCTACTAGGCCAAGGAAGAAATGCAACCCTACACTTTTTTAAATTCAGCCTCATGGTGGCGCTGTATTAGGCAGATTCACGTTTAGGCCTATTTATTGGCCTATTTATAAGCCAAAACGTGAATCTGCCTGTTACAGCGCCACCATGAGGCTGATTTGAAAAATGTTGGGTGGCATTTCTTCCTTGGCCAAGTGAGAATGTGTGTACAAAGTTTTACAGAAATCGGAGGCTGCGTTCATGACTATTTACCAGTGGATCAAATGCCCCCGCCCCCAGTTAAAAATCACTAAATCATTAAAAAACGATAAAAAGCAATACATGATTTTGTTTTAACACTCATCTTTTAATTATTATCATTACAAACTAATAAAATAACCCTTCTTGTAAAAAAAAAAAGTTGTCCTTTTGTTTTAAATGGAATTCACTGGAGACTCAGTAGCTACCGGTAGGATGGCGTTGCTATAGAGCATCGCAGTTCCCGCCCCTTCCGGGTTCCACTGCAAAATACTCAATGCATTTTTCCCATTGACATTTCCAAAAATATTTATATCTATTAATTTAAGCCTAGAATCAAGCCATCCAGGGTCCTGGTGAATCATGACCATAAAACGTTTGATTCTGTGAAAAAACTTTTTTGAAAACCGCAAAACAAAGGGTATTTATTAAATATAGTATATCATATAATTAAATATAAAATAAACAAAATCACAGAAAAAAAAGTTTTATGGTCATGATTCACCAGGAATGTATTTTTTTTGAGTTTCAGAGGAGCCCAGGAGGCGTAAGATGTTGAAATGCACACCTTACCTCTGTTGTGATCCCCCCTGAAATCCACTGACCTCTGATCCCATACGGTCTTGGGTCACAAAAAATCTTTACATCAGTAATTTGGATCTGAATGGATCTCGGCTGCCTTCTTCCGGGGTACCAGTGATGCTGTGAGGCATAGAGCAGACATGGAGAAGGTTTTATAACAAATACTATAGGGTGGACATTTAACATGAAGTAAAAAATGATGGGTTGATAAAAAAAATAAAAAAAGGGTGGGATTCCGTTATGCCAAGAATAATTTTCCCGTCGTCATAAATAGAATCCCCTCAGCTACCAAAACAAAATAAAAAACTAAACTAACCACTAACGAGAAAAAAAACATTAAACAGATTTAACTTAAGACCAGCCCATCAGAAACTGAACTAATGAATCCCAAATAATCAAATGGAATTAATACGCTGGTGTGCTCTGGGTGTCGTGGAGATACAGGTGCCACAGCAGAGAAGGGGAGGGCATCCAGAGCACTCCCAGCGTCATAGGTCATAGGTTGGTGTCCAGCCAATACCAGGGCCCCAAAACCAGCAGGGAGGATAGACACTAAACACAAACAAAGCAAAATTAGTGAACAAAATCAACAGTGGTATGGGGTGTGCGAGCACATACTGTAACATCAAGGACTAATTCCTTTTAACACATTGGGTGCCAGAGGTTTATTAAAATATGATACGTTGAGTGCCAGCATTTCTTCCATCCACTTGCGTTATACATTTCGTGCTGTGAGAAGCCCCGACGCGGAAATGCATGTAAACAAAGCGTGCGTGCGAGACGGCGGAGGGTCCCGACTAACGCCTGGAACAATAATATTTCCAACGCGACCCTCCATTGCAGCGTGATCGCCGATCGAAAACGGCTCGTTTCCACCACATTAAAAAGAAATGGAGATATTAAGCTTTTAATCAAGGAGATAACATTGAAAACGCCGACCGGAAGGATTTTTGACATGGAGCCACATCCAGCCTCTTCTTCTCAGAAACTGCTTGGGTGATGTCAAAGTTTCGTTTTAGCGCCCCACGTGGCCCACATGTATAAAAATAGAATTGGGTCAAAAACGGTCCGGACCGTTTTCGGCACTTCTCGTTTGGACCCTCAAAAACGGTCCGGACCGTTTTTGGCATTCAATGTGTTAAGTGTTTTTAAAAGTTACAATAGAATATAAAGTTACAATAGAATATTTGAGTACATTTTCTGTTATCAATTGAAAGTGGGACCCATATAAATGGGAACAAGACAACCAATGTGAGAGATTAATACTAAATGGGTTAACAATCTGAATCGCCTTTGGTAAATATAAATGTAACAGGTATCAGATTATTTCAAGATGGGTATTCATCAATACTATAATGACACATATGAACCTCTAATTTGAATTTCATGAAGTGAGTGGGCTAGGGTAGATGATTCCTGTCGCTGGTGGCGAAGGCCCAGCGGTGTAACCCGGGTGTGTTATATTACCTTGATTTGGTTGGCTTGGCCCGTGATCGTGGTGTTGTGAATTGGGTGACCTGTTTTTCTGGAGTGGTCACAGCCTGTGTGACAATAACTTTCAGGTCTGGCTCGGCCATGTATGAAGTAACTGTAGCTATGAGATTCCCCATGATGTGAAGTTGAACTGATAATAATGAAAATACGCTGTATTATACTATATGGAAACAGGGATGGAATTGAAGGTTTTAAATGACTAGTTTCTGAAAAATACGCAAATCAGCAGGCTGTGGTTTATCCTAGGAGATAAGGAATAGATATTATACCAACTGTTCAGTGCTGATGTTATGGAATGTTGTTTAGGGGCTTATTGGATGAGATACTGTAGCTGGTTTAGTGATACAGAGGTTGCCTGGAGCAAAGGAACACAGGGGAAGTTAAAGGTGGCTGGTTTCTAGAAAAACGGGAATGAAATCAAAATATTAAATTTTAAAAATGAAAAATAATTGAATGGTGTATCTAGACTATATTATGATACTATAATAAATAGTCAAGCCTCCGATTTCTGTGAAACTTTGTACGCACATCCCTACTAGGCCAAGGAAGAAATGCAACCCTACACTTTTTTAAATTCAGCCTCATGGTGGCGCTGTATTAGGCAGATTCACGTTTAGGCCTATTTATTGGCCTATTTATAAGCCAAAACGTGAATCTGCCTGCACTAACGAGAAAAAAAACATTAAACAGATTTAACTTAAGACCAGCCCATCAGAAACTGAACTAATGAATCCCAAATAATCAAATGGAATTAATACGCTGGTGTGCTCTGGGTGTCGTGGAGATACAGGTGCCACAGCAGAGAAGGGGAGGGCATCCAGAGCACTCCCAGCGTCATAGGTCATAGGTTGGTGTCCAGCCAATACCAGGGCCCCAAAACCAGCAGGGAGGATAGACACTAAACACAAACAAAGCAAAATTAGTGAACAAAATCAACAGTGGTATGGGGTGTGCGAGCACATACTGTAACATCAAGGACTAATTCCTTTTAACACATTGGGTGCCAGAGGTTTATTAAAATATGATACGTTGAGTGCCAGCATTTCTTCCATCCACTTGCGTTATACATTTCGTGCTGTGAGAAGCCCCGACGCGGAAATGCATGTAAACAAAGCGTGCGTGCGAGACGGCGGAGGGTCCCGACTAACGCCTGGAACAATAATATTTCCAACGCGACCCTCCATTGCAGCGTGATCGCCGATCGAAAACGGCTCGTTTCCACCACATTAAAAAGAAATGGAGATATTAAGCTTTTAATCAAGGAGATAACATTGAAAACGCCGACCGGAAGGATTTTTGACATGGAGCCACATCCAGCCTCTTCTTCTCAGAAACTGCTTGGGTGATGTCAAAGTTTCGTTTTAGCGCCCCACGTGGCCCACATGTATAAAAATAGAATTGGGTCAAAAACGGTCCGGACCGTTTTCGGCACTTCTCGTTTGGACCCTCAAAAACGGTCCGGACCGTTTTTGGCATTCAATGTGTTAAGTGTTTTTAAAAGTTACAATAGAATATAAAGTTACAATAGAATATTTGAGTACATTTTCTGTTATCAATTGAAAGTGGGACCCATATAAATGGGAACAAGACAACCAATGTGAGAGATTAATACTAAATGGGTTAACAATCTGAATCGCCTTTGGTAAATATAAATGTAACAGGTATCAGATTATTTCAAGATGGGTATTCATCAATACTATAATGACACATATGAACCTCTAATTTGAATTTCATGAAGTGAGTGGGCTAGGGTAGATGATTCCTGTCGCTGGTGGCGAAGGCCCAGCGGTGTAACCCGGGTGTGTTATATTACCTTGATTTGGTTGGCTTGGCCCGTGATCGTGGTGTTGTGAATTGGGTGACCTGTTTTTCTGGAGTGGTCACAGCCTGTGTGACAATAACTTTCAGGTCTGGCTCGGCCATGTATGAAGTAACTGTAGCTATGAGATTCCCCATGATGTGAAGTTGAACTGATAATAATGAAAATACGCTGTATTATACTATATGGAAACAGGGATGGAATTGAAAGTTTTAAATGACTAGTTTCTGAAAAATACGCAAATCAGCAGGCTGTGGTTTATCCTAGGAGATAAGGAATAGATATTATACCAACTGTTCAGTGCTGATGTTATGGAATGTTGTTTAGGGGCTTATTGGATGAGATACTGTAGCTGGTTTAGTGATACAGAGGTTGCCTGGAGCAAAGGAACACAGGGGAAGTTAAAGGTGGCTGGTTTCTAGAAAAACGGGAATGAAATCAAAATATTAAATTTTAAAAATGAAAAATAATTGAATGGTGTATCTAGACTATATTATGATACTATAATAATTCCCCTCTTCTTGGCACACACTGAATGTATCTGTGTGTGTCAAGGTTTAAATGATCTAAAACAAATAAAGTAACAGCAACTCTACAAAGGGAGAAATAATACAAATGTCCGATAAGAACGGGAAATGAGCCTCGTGATAAGGTTAATGCAATGTAAACTATCCCTCCTTTTTGATTTGACACAATGCAACAGAGTGTCAATCAATCACCCAAAGTAGTAAAGTGAAGTGCAGCAGGGAGAATAATCTCGGCGGGGGGAAAGAAAATAGGCCACAGTAGCTGCAGTTTACTCCAAGGTCAATTTGATAAAACCAGGGTGATGGGTCTAGTTGGATGGAGAGAGAGAGTTTATTTGCACAGAACAGTTGTAATGGCACGAATATAACTATTAATCCAAGACAAACAAACAGAAAATGTACTCATAGAGTAAATAACAGTAATCAATCAAAACATAAGCTGTCAACGCAGGACCCTATACAGGAGTGTCGCTTTGGAACTTTATGCTGTAATAAAATTAAGATAGCCTTGGGAAAAAGCAATTTCGCAAAACATATACAGAGCGGAGCATACTCTCTGTGTGCAGCACACCAAAAGCAATCAGCAAGCACATAAAACAACAGAAACAAAGACAAACATATAACAAAGATTTGTACTGTCAACTTCTCGTGTGAGTAATACAGAACTGTGACATACCCAAATTGCCGGAGTCCGGGGCAGCTGATAAGGAAGTCTCACCGCGCGAAAAATACGCAAAGCAGAGCCCTCTCAGTGTCGACCGGAACAAGGAAGATGCAGGGGTAAAGAAAAAGGAAAGGATAAAAACTGTTTCTAAATTCACGCTGAGTCGTCACCCAAAAGGAATTAAAAATAAAATAAAATTGAAAGCTGATTCTAAACACACCGGCCGAGACAAAATTATAATAATTATAATTTCAGGTGGGTGTTTAACCGTAATCGAAGGACCATTGATAGGGTTAAAATATGAACCCTATAAATAGGGCTGAGCCCAAGAAAGAAGATGGTTTCGTTCAAGACCCCAAGATTTGACCAGTCGACATAAAGAAATGAGAGTCAGACAAGAACGGATGAAAGTCCAAGGATGAAACAATTCTGTATTGCTCAGAGCGTGCTCACGAGGACAGTACAAGTTATAGACAAGAATAACAATCACACTAATGTAACAATAACAAACAATGGTATTTATACACAGTTGGACTTCAATGACATCAGACATACTGTAGGTGCATGATGCATCCTCATGATTGGCTTTAAGACCCTCAGACGTAGGATGGAGTCGTAGGATGGACAGGCGTCTGGCTGTCATAATAATAAGTTGTTGTTCATCTTATGGTGTCCTTGTGTACAATTCTCGGTTCCATAAACAAGTTATTCCTTCGATATCATAGGGACATGTGCTCGGTTTTATCTGTGACAGGATGACAGCTGACAAAGGGAATTAGTGACGATGTCAGGTCATGCAGATATATCGTCATCGTACAGATATACAGGTCATTAGGACATTAAACACACCATTTGACATAAAAGCACAAAGCGTTGACTGATTTGGAAACATATGGAGCCGGCAGCAGATAACAACTATGGAGCCAGCTACATGGCCTTGGAAGAGAAAATAAAGTAGACTTACAAAAGGCACGTTTAACAAACTGAAGTATAGGCCCAAAAAGACACCACTATAGTGATTTAGCTGGTTAGATTGATATTTCTAGATCATATCAATCTGGTCCACAAAACATATCCATCAGTTGGCTTCCAAAATGTGCAGGATTGGTCCGTTTTGAACAAAATGCCTCAAATCATGAACGCAGCTTGCGCTTTCCGTGCAATTTCACACGCACAATCCCACTAGGCCGAGAAAGAAATGCCACCCTTTTCCCATTGGCCTGTTATAGCACCACCAGCAGGTATAATTTAGCTAAACACATTTTTGGAACAAAATGCCTCAAATCATGAATGCAAGGTCCGATTGCTGTGAAAGGCCCAAGAAGAAATGGCACCTTTTTCACATTGGCCTATTATAGCGCCACCAGGAGGCCACAATAACCTACCTAACCTGGCGGAGACCTGTGCTCCGAGGAGCACTTTTTCTAGTTTACCATTGTTTCTGGTCTTGTGTGAAACGGGTACCTATATCCATTGTTTCTTTTCTCTATACACACTCTCTTTTCTCTCTCTCACACACGCGCACACGCACACGCACACACACACGCACACACACGCACACTTCCTTGATCAGTTGGGGTTAGCCAGTGGCAGTAGCTAGGGGCGAGTTATTGCATGCATGCTTAGGCTCACGAAAGACTGCACTAGAAGCACCATCCTGTGGTCACAACCAATAGTGCGCGTGCGCACACACACACACACACACACACACACACACACACACACACACACACACAGACACAGACACAGACACACACACACACACACACACACACACACACACACACACACACACACACACACACACACACACACATTTTAAAGTTCGCAGGTAAACTCTAGTACTGTAATACTTATGCTGCACAGTATTTTTCTAATTCCTCTTTCTGTGTGTTGTTGTTTTGTTGTCCTGTGTGTCCCAGTACTGCATGTGAATTATTAAGCACTGGACTGAATATTACTGCTGGTGTTTTGTGGAGTAACTGGCTCCTTAGTTTGGTTTTCAATATTTCATATATGAGGCTAATCATTTTTGGGCTTATATGAAAAACATATTCCAATATGTTTAGCTGTGGAGATTAGCTGATTAGCTAATATATTTTGGCTGTGCCAGTTTTAAGCTCTGTTGTAAAAAAAAAAAAAAAGAAGGAAAAAACATTCTAAACTAAATTGATTTAAAAAGGCTTAAAATAAGCCTATAGATAAATAAGATCTATTCTATACTATATTTTGCCATCTCATGGCTCTCTGTCTCTGTCTTTCTCTCTCTCTCTCTCACACACACAGTGCTTTATCTCCTCGTCTGCTGTGGACCTGCTCAAACAGATGGTGAGACAATTTCAATACACTACATCATAGGTAGTATGGGACAAGCCATTTCATGTGTTTGTTCCAATTATCCTGTGAATACACAATTAACATTAATTCAGGGATTTTCAAACAACACTGCAACCTACCTCAACAAATAGCCTAAATTAATTGTTCTCTTCCCATAATGCATTGTTTCCTGTGCTTTCTGTGGTTGCATGTTTCAATCCTATAAGCTGCCCCAGTCCCAGTCACTAGAGTTTTTCACACATCTGACTGGCATCACTGTCAGTCAGATATATTGCTGTTCTTTCATCTAATGTTAATGTTATTTACAGTGACAGATAGTAGCTCACATCTGATCAGAACACAGTGGCCCTCATTTATCAACACGGTGTAGACCAAATAATGGGCGTACGGTGAGATCACCGCAACTTTCGGCATTTATCAATATATCCTGACTTTGACTTTAGCGTACGGCCCGCAGCCCGCTCAGATCTCACATCAGGTCTGAGGTAGCCTCGGAAACCCAGGCTTTTTTTTTTGTTACAAAAGAAAAAAAGCCTGGGGGAGCGATGCAGGAAGGATGGTCTTGGACCTTGTTATCTCCTAACCAATCAGAGTGCAGAGGGGCGTCGCTCTAAATTTGGTGACGTCAGCGTGCTCCGTGCACAGGCCGAGGGGGGAGGGGAGGGGAGGCGGGGACATAGATTGGTGAAGCAATAGGAAGCCACGCACAAATCCGGGCGTCTGTGTTTGGGTCCGCCCTTCAAGACCATGGATTGAGCTCGTAGCCTCAGGCTAGGTCTGAGGCAGTTGTAGACTTTGGCTACACCCGTTTGTTCCATCGTAGACATGCAGAGCAGCATTGTTTGACCGTCTGACAGACATCTGGACACATGTATCCACTCCAAAATGTATATCTAACACAATAATAAATAATCCCTGTGAAAAGATAACATTTTATAAACTCATTTAAACAAACTGCTTTAACAGTCATTCAGATAAGATTGCAGATCTGGCTGCACTGGCTATTTGAAAATAGCAGATCTACAAGCTCACACCGCCTCACATCGCGATACGTTGTGAGCTTGCAGATCTGCTATTTTCAAAATATACGAGCGCTTGTGCGAGAGCATTTTCGGGAGTCGGGACTGGCGCGGAACAGCACCGCTGTAATCTTTTGATGGACAGTGAGGTCTCCAAATTTACAGTAGCGTGTCATAATCTGTCATTAATGTTTGACAAAGATTGTACTATTACGGAATATACATGAAAGTGTAGGTAAGTGCGTGTGCGTGTGTGACTTGACAGGCAGTGAGGCGGGCGGGGGAAACTCTTTTCCATGCTTTTTTTTGGCCGTATTCCGGTTCTTCATGTCGTAAAACCGGGGCGTTTCGAGAATATTTAAGGGCGTGTTATTTAAATGACGCTCGGTTTCAGCCGTCAGATTTATCAGAGCTCCGACCAAACGCTAGGATGGCTGTATAGGATCCTTTGATAAATCTCACTTCACCTACGGGCAAATTTAAGGAAAAATAATAAGCTGTTTTTTACACTCCATTGATAAAGGAGGGCCATATGTCTACAGGTAGATTGTACCTATCTCTCCCCCTCATGACTCATCCCTGCCCCACTCTCTTCTTCCAGTGTCTCTGAGAGTCAGTCCAGAGAGAGCTCAGTTCTTTGTACGTGAGTCCATCTCACTGAGCTGTGAGGAAGAAAGGAATTCTATGCCAGGCTGGTCTGTGAAAAGACAGACCACTGAGAAAGGGAATGGAACCTGCGCCAATGGATGGGGAAACATCAATGGTATGTATGTATGTATGTATGTATGTATTAGTGATGCGCGGGTCGGGTTTTTTCATGACCCGCCCCGCCACGGAACCCAACCCGCCTCAACCCGCCCCGCGAACCCATATATAAATCTATGGCTCAACCCGCCCCGCGACCCGCGATTTTACCTATAATTCTGTAAAATCATGGTCAGAAAATAATCCCCAAGTGTATTCAAACTGTTTTATTGTTATTATTCTTATTCTTATTAGGAATAAAGACAAAACAAGAGCATGTGATTTTTATTTTATTTTTTGCGTGTGAGAGCGGCTGACCCGCTCACCCGCAGCCCGCATAATTGCCTCTGAAATTCTGACTCGACCCACCCACGCCGCGGGTTGACCCGCGGGTCCCGCGGGTCCCGCGGGTTACGGGTCAACCCGCGCATCACTAGTATGTATGGTGTGTGTGTGTGTGTGTGTGTGTGTGTGTGTGTGTGTGTGTGTGTGTGTGTGTGTGTGTGTGTGTGTGTGTGTGTGTGTGTGTGAGTGAGATAGCTTTAACTGAAATCTTTCTTTTCATTGTGATTCTGTGTAGGAGGGACCTGTATCGTGGCGCTGTATCGTTGGGATGGTGGAGTTTACTGGTGTGAGTCCAAGTCAGGAGAAAGCAGCAAGTCCATCAACATTATGATCCCTGGTACAATCATTTATTCCATATTGTAATGGTATCTTTTTCTTTGCTAACCACTGTTGGGTAACATATGCTTTTAAAAGTAACTTGTTAGATTACAAAGATTAAAAAGTAAATACTTAAGTTACAGTATCAAGTACTGAGAAAAGTAGCTTGTCAGGCTACTTTAGGCTACAGAAACTATGTCAAATGCAAAGAAGTGATGAAAATGACTAGAAAAGTAACTAAATCCACAATATAGTTTGTCAGCACAAAATGATGGTTTTGTTTATTCATGCAGACCTATTATTATATTGCGATATGGGCGTTGTGATCAAGGGCAGCAATAACTGCTGTTGTTCGCAGCAGTCATCCCAGACTGCTTGTTTGGTATGCATCTTTGATTCCAACTCTTAGCGCAACTGGCGAGACTAGACTACTCGATTCAGCATTCATATGGGGGAACAAAAACAATGCGGCTCTGGCATCTGGAAACCATTTCTAGATAGCCGTGGCCTAGACCAAGTCAGTACGGAATGAAAACCAGGCTTTCCTCTGTGTGGAAAGCCGGGTAACACAAGGTCAAACAGGGCAAAATAAATCTATAGCCAAAGAAATCCATATGTGACGCTATTCTGTAGTGCAAAATACAGGTTTTATGAAAATGCTTAATGTTATTGTGCCCTTTTACTCTATACCTTAATGAGCCCAATAAAAAAAGGTTTGTAATGGTTTATAACTACTACAATTAACCTGGAACTGTTTTATATGCTGCTATGAAGACGGGTCAGGTATAATAGCTCCATCATTCACAGTCCACACCTCCATGTTTGCAGGCAGATGCAGCATTATTTTACAGACTGTATCAAATATGAGTGACTGACTATCGTAAACGATATCGAAGCGATGTGATATGATGGCACTTCTCTGGCTTTTTGTACATTTATTAAGTAATCTTTTGTTTACCACTCGTGTATTGAGTGGATATATATTATAGAATAGTAATGGAAACTAAACAGAAAAAACACAATTAAATAGAACAATTAATGGAATGTACAATATAATCAATAATATAGCTATAGGTAGCCCGTGATGCATTGCACAGGTGAAGTATAGGTCCAAGGTATGTGGAGGCCAGTCTATGACGTCAGTGCTATGACATCAGTAATATGACAATAGCACTGTGCATGTCTGTCTATAACCCAGCGGCACCTGGGTTATTGTGAGGGTAGACTGGAGGAGCCAGCCCTATCTGAGGTCTTGAAGGGCAGATCCAAAGCCTTGCGCCCGCTTCCTATTGCTTCACCAATCTATGTCCCCCCCCCGGGCTGTGCACGGAACAACTGCACTCTGATTGGTTAGGAGATAACAAGGTTCACTCCCACTCCTAAACCACCGTTCCTGCAAGGTTCCCCCAGGCTTTCTTTCATTTGAAACAAAAAAATAAGGCATGGGTTTCCGAGGCTATTGTGAGGGTGAATAAGCACGCAGTGTATGACGTCAGTCATATATGACTGCACTGTGATGTCAGTACAGTGACATCAGTCATGTCCATATGGGCATATTTGTCTGTGTCAACTCTACATGTTCATGCAGTAACTCAACTGGCCGTTTGTTCTAAATGTTCATAACTCAACCTGCTGTTGTTTCTAGATGGAAAGGTGATCCTGGAGAGCCCTGTACGTCCTGTGACGGAGAGAAGTGATGTCACCCTCCGCTGCCTGTCCAAAAACAAGACAACTGGTAAACTATCCTCTGGCCTCCCATCGGATTTCTATAAAGATGGATCCCTCATCAGGACAGAGTCTACAGGAGGGATGACCATCCAGGATGTTTACACGTCTGATGAAGGATTCTACAAGTGTGTAATCTCTGGCCTTGGAGAGTCACCAGAGAGCAGGATGGATATGAGAGGTGAGATAGTCAAGCAATAATACTGAATACATAAATTAAGACTATGGGCTCTATCTTGCAACCTGGCATAAATTGGCACCAAAAGGCAATTGTCATTGTTCCAACAGATGCATTTGCCATGTTCATATAGTGTCCACATTAAATATTTCACCTGCATCCATGGTTGGTCTTAAAAGGTGGTGTAGTTTGGCACATTGCTATCCTAGGTGGGGTGATAAAAATCAGAAAGCAATTGCTCCTTAGACCTGTTTTGACCTGCATTACTCAAGTGCATGTTACTCAACGTGCACACACTGCTTGCAATCGAAATCCATCCAAATTCAACAACACACATTCAACATAGTAGATAATATTGCTGAGAGACACTGCATTGAGGTTTAAAAAATAATGATCTGGGCTAGATTATTATCCATAGTGCATTTATTTCAGTAAGTAGCTGATTGAATATATTCAAATACCTCTTTTCATGTAAGAATGTTGTGAATCCATAGCCTCCTGGAGACTTTATCTGTCTCTGGTCAATGGACAGCAGCAGAAGTCAAATATCTGCATTGTCTCTGTCATACTTTAATAGGTGGATTAAATAAAGAACATAACTGATATGTCAATGTCTGTCTCTCTCTCTCCACACAGAGCTACATCTCGCTGATGGTGAGACAACTTCAATCTACTGCATTATGGGTAGTATGAAAGAAGCCATCTGAAACCATCTGGTTAATACACAATAAACCTTAATTGTCTCCACCAGGCCGAAGGCATGGCCGAGACTATGTTTTGCACCCTGTCCGTCCGTCCATGTGTCCGTCTGTGAACAGCTAATCTCCGGCACCGTTGGCTTGATTGCAGCGAAACTCCTTGGATGCCAAAGCACAATCTCTGCCCCAAACCTTGCACATGGGCCTGTTATAGCGCCACCAGGAGGCTGATTCTTGCAAAACACATTTTTTGACAGTACTCATACAGATTTTGTCCAAACATCACGCAAATCGGTCCACAGTCATTAAACCAAACAGATCCGTCAGATTTTTCATATTCCATCCTGATTGGCTAAGATTGTCTTCCAAAGTTTGGAAAAGTGGTCCTTTTTGAACAAAATGCCTCAAATCATGAACACAGCTTGCGATTTCTGTGAAATGTTGCACGCATATTCCCACTAGGTCGAGGAAAAAAAGTTTTTTTCAAAAAAAAAATGGATCTGCTCATTTTAACCCAGTAATTGTGTGATTCCACACAATGGAACTCAGGCATAGAATTAGTGATTTTCTCAGTGGGTGATGGAATGCATTTTTACAGTGTGGCTCTGCAGAAGGGCTAGCCGTGTACAAGTGTGTCTGTATGTGTGTCTTTCTCTGTTTTTGTCTCAAGTCCTGTAAACCACTGAACAGATCAGTGCCACATTTCTTGTACACACTGTCAGTAGGCCAATTTAGTATTTCCATGCATTTTTTCAAGTAGGTTTTATATAGTATATATTTGAACATCTTAAATGATGGTGCTCGGATTAGACTGAGATTGATTGAGTGATTGAGTGAATACTTTATTAGCAGACAGTTTGCAAAAGGTACAGCGGTACAATTATACAAGAATGCCAAAAGAATAACACAAAAAGCCCTGAGGGCTTGTTTCCATTGTGGTCTTATGTATTCAATTCATCAATATATATAAAGACATGGCTGACGTCACATGCAGGCTGCTCTCATGATCCACATGAAGCCTCACTGTTCCCATGTGGATCATGAGAGCCACAAGATCCAACTTGTTTTACCCTACAGTACGTGTGTCGAGGAGAGTAGTTATGTGTTTTGTGTACAACAAAACAAAAGATGATCTGTAACAGACTTCCACAGATGGAGACATTACAGTCAATCAGATGTATTGCTGTTGTTTCATCTAATGTTAATGTTATCAGTTCACATCTGATCATAACACATATTTCTACAGTTATGGTGTATCTCTCCCTCTCATCCCTTTCTGATTCTGTCTTTCTTTCTTTCTCTCCCTCCCCCCTTCAATTCTTCCAGTGTCTCTGAGAGTCAGTCCAGAAAGATCTCAGTTCTTTCTAGGTGAGTCCATCTTACTGAGCTGTGAGGAAGAAGGAAACTCTGTGCCGGGCTGGTCTGTGAAAAGAACGAGTGAGAGAGATAGTGGAACCTGCAACAATAAATGGGGAACCATCAAAGGTACGGAGAGAGAGAGAGAGAGAGAGAGAGAGAGAGAGAGAGAGAGAGAGAGAGAGAGAGAGAGAGAGAGAGCTTTTACTAAAACCCCTCTTTCTTTCTATTTTGATTCTGTTTAGGAGTGTCCTGTACCATAACCCTATATCGTCTGGATGGTGGAGTTTATTGGTGTCAGTCCGAGTCAAGAGAGCTCAGCTGGTCCATCAAAATGTTGATCTCTGGTACAATCAATATAATTACAACTAACTATATATATATATATATATATATATACATATATATACACACACACGTGAAAATCCCAGTAGATCAGCAGTTTATGAAATACTCAGACCAACCCGTTTGGCACCAACAACCATGCCATCTTTAAATCATCTATCTTCCCCTTTCTGATACCTGGTTTGAACTGCAGCAGATCTTCTTGACCAAATGAATGACCCACTGAAAGAAATGTTCTCCAAAGCAAAGATTAATTTCATGGCAGTGTGTCTGTGGATTTAAAGAACAGTCCTGACTTTTGACTCTCTCTCCCTAAAGGTCAGGAAGTTACTTTTTGATTGAAATTAACCAGCGGAAGTTAACCATTGATTTCTGAAGATTACAGCCAGATGGTGCATTACAAACATTATTGTTTTAAACTTAAACAGTATATGTAAAATATGTATCTCAAAACATTTGTGGTGAGAAATAGGCAATGAAGTATAAACGTGCTTCGGCACTGCCTTTCACTCTTTGCCTTGCGAGTGCCGACACAAGGCAGTGTAATTGCATTGCATAGCCCGAAGGGACGGGATGGTTGGCTGAAACTGTGAATGGCTGAGACACAACCAGCCTCTGTTTTACTGGGAAATACCACAAAATACTACATTAGCATTAGCATTAGGTAGCAAAAAAAAACATTGCAGCTGGACTTTAAGTATAAGTGAACCATTTTGATTGGTTGATGACAACTGCAGGTGTCATCTACAGCAGTGTCTATCAACCTTTTTTGTGCCAAGGCACACCTGGCATAGCCAAAAAATCCCAGGGCACACCTAGATATACGGTATATATAATTATATATATATATATACGGTATATCTATATAAACACACTAGGGGTGTGCCGATTTTCACATTTCACGAAACGATACGATACGATATTGGGCACACAACTTCGATACGATACGCACTTTTTTATCATGAAAATATATGGGGGAGAAAAAAAGCAAATGCAAACAAATATTTCTGTTTTTGCATTATTCAGACATGCAAACTTGTAGCTTTTCAGCTTCCACTAGCCGTTTTGAATCCAAATAGGGCAATAGTGTGACACCTGACCCGAAAAGAAACAGCATGTTGTCACCCTTTTCATCTCGGGGCTGTTTGCATGCCTGATTATTGTTATTGTTTAAAAAAACCTCCTTCAAACGGCGCGGCACACCTCAGCAGTAGCCCCGGCCCAAAATTGGGACGTTTGCCAGGGTTGATATACACTGATCTACAGTAGGTTGTGGAGACAGCGAGACACCAACCATCACATGCTCATAACTCAACCTGCTGTTGGTTCTAGGTGGAGATGTGATCCTGGAGAGTCCTGTACTTCCTGTGATGGAAGGAAGTGATGTCACACTCCACTGCCTGTCCAAAGACAAGACAACTGGTAATCCAACCTCTGGCCTCCCAGCTGATTTCAATAAAGATGGATCCCTCATCAGGACTGGGTCTACAGGACAGATGACCATCCACAATGTTTCCAAGTCTGATGAAGGATTCTACAAGTGTATAATCTCTGGCCTTGGAGAGTCACCAGAGAGCAGGATGGTTGTGAGAGGTGACACATTTATTTAATAATAATGAATTAATAAATTACAGCGCAATTGTCATTGCTACATTACGACCAGTGCAGTTGTCAGTTTTATGCATGGCGTTGTCTAAATACCAAATGATCGTGCACCTATTTAGCGCTCATGGGCGTGTTGGTCATAAAATGAGGTGTGGCATGGAGCAAACAGGATGCTATATTATGTACAGAGATTGTGCTTTGTGTTTGGACAGCTCGTCTATATGTGCGATGCGGCCGATTCCCCCCCAATGGGAGAAAGAAAGAGATAATGTTTATTCTACCATGTAACTCTAAAAAGCTGTGACTGGTCATTGTACACCAAAAGTGGTGTCTTCAAACCACCTACCGCTTGTCACAATCCAATTGTGATGCTTTGCACCCAGGTAGTTTCATTGACTTAAATGTTAATGTCACCCCCCCACCCAACCAGCCATTTCTTGTGTGCCAGCCCACAGCTGTTTTATGATTGGTTCACACTGATAACTACCCCCACCCTGGAGCTCTTAGGAATCATTGCTGTTGTTCAGTTAACGGGGGTCTCTCCAGCTCTCTATTGAACAATTTTATCCATTCGGTACAGAGCCCCTGAAGGGACATTACTAGGTAGATTGTTTTAAGGGTAGGTACATTTTTTTGAAGGGTCACTTTAGTTTTAAAAGCTGGCGGATTATGTTTTGTGGTATGAGAAAAAGAAATATGTTGGCAGAAAAAAAGACTAGGCTATAAAAAAAAATATGGGATGACTTTTTTAAAAGGGGAAGGATTGTTTTGGGGGGGGATGACTTTTTTTTATATTTGCTTTATTATAAAAAATCCTTCCCTTTTAAAAAAAATGTCATCCCCTAAAAAAAAATATTTTATAGCCTCTTTTTTTCTGCCAACATATAATTATTTTATCCCATACCACAAAACATAAACCACCAGCTTTTGTAAAAAATAAAGTGACCCTTCCAAAAAAAATACACACACACACACACACACACACACACACACACACACACACACACACACACACACACACACACACACACACACACACACACACACACACACACACACACACACACACACACACACACACACACACAGTCCAATCAACATTGTCCATCCCTAGAAAACCCAATCTGTGATCAGTATTATGAATCCCAAAATAAACTAATCTTGGATCTTGGACAAAATGTACATTGCCAACACGGTGGCTACAAAGCCCAGTCTTTAAGGACTTTTCCAACAGGGATGAAGACCAGAGGGTTTGGTGGGGTGAGAGGACAGGACAGAGGAAGTGATATTCTGGTGCCGAAGCTGATAGTCCGCTGAATATGTTCAGCGACGTTAGAGAATCAGCTTTATAGGAGACTGGGTGTGGCCCCCAGCCAATCCACTCCCTGTGTCACAGGTGTCAGTCCATTTATAATCAAGGCCTCAGTCTCCACCTCTCACCAACTCTCCACCTTAGAACAAAGGAAAATACAGAATACTACAATGCAGAATATAATACAAAATACGGCTGGCTGTAACAACATTATTTACATTTAAAAGAGATTCACACCTCTTGAAATATTTGTTTAAAAGGAATATGTCTCATGCTTCAGATTCTCCGGCCTCCAAAGACAACAACCACTCCTCTATCTCTCTCCCTCCCAATCTATCTCCCCCTCCCTCTATCTCTCTCCCTCCATCTCTGACTCTCCCTACCCCTTCCTCTCTCCCTCCGTATTTCTACCCTCTGATGGGGGCTGGAGTCTCCATCTTTCTGCTGATTCTGGGCCTGTGTTTTTGGAAGAAATACAGAGGTACGTTGATGATGTTCAGACATTAGAGAAGCTGTAAGATTCTACAGGATGAGATGTAACTGTTCCTTTTGCTGTTTGGGATGAACACACTCTTTAGTACGAAAGAACACTCCGCTTTAATGATAATGATATTGATCATGAATGTATTTGTATCTGTCAACCAAACAAACAAAAAACAAAAACAAAAAAACATGGCACTCACATTAAACACACATTTGCACTCAAAGGACCGCAATGGAAATAAGCTCTCAAGCCGTTTTGTGTTTTATCCTTTTGACAGATGCACAAATACATATGGTCATGTTTATGCATTTATATCAATAAAAACATCAATCAATCACTCAAACCATATTGATCACACTGATCATATTGATCACACTGATCACACTGAATATATTGATCACACTGACTGATCACATTAATATATTGATCATATTGATCACACTGAATATATTGACCACACTGATCATATTGATCACACTGACCACACTGAATATATTGATCACACTGACTGATCACATGAATATATTGATCATATTGATCACACTGAATATTGATCACACTAATATTGATCATATTGATCACACTGATAATATTGATCATATTGATCACACTGGTCATCTATCATGACAAATTTGGGCAAAAGGTTTCAGCCCGTTCAGAGCCCCACTGACTTCCAGTATGAACATTTTATATTTCAAAAAGTTTTAAACGTGAAAACAAACAAACTTCTGGTACTTCTGCGGACTAATGGCAGTGTGCACAACACACAACAACAGCGAGATTAGCTCCGGACACATAGCCAGACACACAGACCCTCTTCTATAAGGCTCTGCCTCCTCCAGAGCCATACCTTAAAATACTTAACATCGAACCCTGGACTGTTTCTCTGCTGCAGACTGTAGGACAGACAGTGAGCCAGATAAAAGTAAAGTGAAATACAGTATGTTGCTTTGAGTGTGACACATGGAGCTTAACACAGGAGAGGTAGAGTAACAACACCATACTGCAACTGAGTACTATTTACATTTGATGGATTACATCTACATTATAATCACTGAGCAGATCTTCATGAAACATACTGTACTGAGTAATATTACATTAACTGATTACTACTGTACATTATAATCAGTGAACAGCTCTACATAAAAACACACTGAGTACTTAGTCATTTGAGGATTACATCTGGATTACAAAAACTGGCCAACTCGTCATAAACCATACTGGTGAGTACTATGTAAAAACAATTTAAAGTTTTAAAGATTTATGGTCCAACTTATCTTTTTAATTTACAGATCCATGTTGTGTCAGGTAAGTACAGTATTGATCTGTGTCTATTCATTAACATGACAGCAGTAGATTCCATCTTGTTTCTACTTATTTTCTTCTAAATACGTATTTATTATAATTACAGACCTGTTCAGTCTCAGGGGACCAAACAGAGCTCAGCTGATTACCAGAACACCAATCAAAGTGGGGCTCCTGATGATGTGTACCTCCCACTGCAGCACGGTCAGTCTTTGAACCAATCATGTTGATTAAGGACACTTCTGGCAAGGCTAACTGGTTCAAATTAAAAATAAATCTTGCATCATTAAACAATGAATGTCCTTTATCGAAGTACCTTAGAACTGTCAGTTTGTTTTGCGTTTGTTTAGCAGAAGAATTAAGTAAAGTAAAACATGTTTGATATAATTGACACATTGATGCTTATGTTTACCTTTAGGCAACACCAGCGTCTATGGAGTAATCCAGCACCCTGATGACTATGAAAATGGTACAGCATGTACAATCCAATGATATTTATCTAATTTCATATGGTTTTATTGTGAAATATGAACGTTAGGAGTGTCATTTCTTTCAGGTTCAAATATGACTTGATTTGTTAGGCCTGTATGTTTTTATTTGGTTTATGGTATTTAACTTACCCTAATCTTTTTTTGTATAGATCCATTTTATGTCACGTAAGTACAGTATTGATCTCTTGTGTATTCACCATCATAACAGCAGTAGATTCCATGTTGTTTTATATTTAATTTCTCACAAATATATATTTTTTTATTACAGACCCGTTGAGTCTCAGGGAAACAATCAGGGCTCAGCTACAGAACAGAACACCAATCAAAGTGGGGCTCCTGATGATGTGTACCTCCCACTGCAGCACGGTCAGTCTTTGAACCAATCATGTTGGACACTTTTGGCAAGGCCAACTGGTTCAAATTAAAAATAAATCATCATTAAACAATGAATGTCCTTTATCGAAGTACCTTAGTCTGTCAGTTCGTTTTGCATTTGTTTAGCAGAAGAATTAAGTAAAGTAAAACATATTTGATATAATTGACACATTGATGCTTACCTTTAGGCAACACCAGCGTCTATGGAATAATCCAGCACCCTGATGATTATGAACATGGTAATGTACTTTTTAAAGATCCAATGCAATGATATTTATCTAATTTCATATGCGTTTATTGTGAAATATTAATATTAGGAGTGTCATTTCTTTCAGGTTCAAATATGACTTGATTTGTTAGGCCTGTATGTTTTTATTTGGTTCAACGGTTTATGGTATAACTTACCCCACTCTTTTTTTTATAGATCCATTTTATGTCACGTAAGTACAGTATTGATCTCTGTGTATTCATCATCATAACAGCAGTAGATTCCAACTGGTTTTCTATTTAATTTCTCCCAAATACAGCATATATTTTTAATTACAGGCCCGTTGAATTTCAGGGAACCAATCAGGGCTCAGCTGCAGATCAGAGGACCAATCAAAGTGCAGCTCCTGATGATGTGTACCTCCCACTGCAGCACGGTCAGTCTTTGAACCAATCATGTTGATTAAGGACACATCTGACATGGCCAACTGGTTCTATTTTGAACTAAAATAAAAATAAATCATTCATCATGAAACTATGTTTTTATAACGTTTGTTTAACTTTAGGCAACACAAGCTTCTATGGTGTAATCAAGCACTCTGATGATTATGCAAATGGTACAGTATACTTTTTATTCATCCAATCCAATAACTGTAATCTCAGTTCATTTGGTTATAATGTGGAATATATGTCAGGAGTGTCATTTTTTCAGGCTCAGATGCATCACAAATGTTTTAGCACTCCCTGCTAAGTACAATAACTTGGTGGTTTGAGAGGGTCTGGCTCTGTTAATTTTGTTTTCTGTCTGACAGTGCAATCACATGGTTTCTTATGCAGAAACTGCCTATAAAATGTGACCTGTTTTTTCATATATTGTTATTTTTTAATTTACACTATTGATCTCTGTCGATTCATGTAAGTGACAGCAGTAGATTACATGTTGTTTTCTACTTCATTTCTGCTAAATTTTAATTACAGACCTGTTGAGTCTCAGCGAACCAAGAAACCAAGAATGACAAAGTTCTGACAAACTGAATGAGAGGTGAATGCACTTTTTCCACATTCCACAGTTAAGGAAAAGCAGTAGACAAAATGTCAGACTACTGCAAGTTCAATGACACTGTATCCCGTTTTAAATGTTTACTGTAACTTTGTTTCAGCTCCGGAGACGTGTAGGACAGCCCAACAAACATGACACGTGGACAAGTGCAAATGGCTCTTCACCACTTCAATTAATGCTGTGTAACATTATATAATTATGTAACCATACAAATGGATCTTATAACCAATAAATGCAGGGTAAAATCTAGGGCTGCACGATACTGGAAAAAAACTCACATTGCGATATTTTGTCTCTCTGTTGTATATATTGTGATATACAAAATACTTTTTTACTTTAAGGGCCCGGTCACGCCGAACTTTAATTCTACCTATGCGGGCTTTTCAATAGGAAACGGAGCCCTAAGGGCACGGTCCCACCGCACTTTTATTTTACCTCTGGGATGGAATCTGCCAGTGCTTTGTCAATGCAAATGCGTGGATTCTTGGAAAAAATGTGCAAGACCATGAATCCACGCATTTGCATTGACAAAGCATTGGCACACATTGGTCACACGAACTTTGATTCTTCTATGTGGTGGATTCTGCCAATGCTTTTCAATGGGATCGGAGCGGTTTGTTGCCATTTGCGGATCTCTGCTCCGTTCCCATTCAACTGTTTATGCTAATAGGTTTTTCAAGGTGTTATTTTTTGAATAAATGTTATTTAGCTTCAGTTTGTTAATACAATGTAATACGTCTTGTATGAATGAATAGGGTGCATCAGTTCTCTGCTTGTATTTGCAGTTCAATTAAAACATTTTTGTTTTCAGGCTGATGTGTAAACTCTCTTATACCATACCATCCAAGGACAGTCATGCAATGTTCCTTCTAATTTTCCAATGGTCTGAGCAAACACTCAAACCCCTGGGCCCACATTTCTTAAAATCCTACTGTGAAACCTTTTCAATTACTGTAAACCAAAGTAAATTTTTAAATAATCTTTCAATGGTATATTTTGGATGCAAACATGCTGATCCACGCTTTTTGTCTTACCACGGCTTGACTACTGCGATGCACTTTTTTATGGCCATCCAATGAAAAGCACTGACAGATTGCAACTTGATCAGTATGTGGCAGCCAGAGTTTTAACAAAAACTAAGATGAGAGAACATATCACTCGAGTTTTAGCATCTTTACACTGGCTCCCGGTAACTTTGATGTTTTACTTGTTTTTAAAGCACTTATAACACCTTTCTACCTTTCCGATTGCCTGTCCAAACTGTCCCATGAGGTCAGTGTCCTCGTCAATGTGCGAAAAAATTATTCTAAAAAACATGGCAAAGCAGCTTTTCTTCTATGGGCTGATAATTTGAAACAAACTCCCATTACATGCAACGACCATACAGCTCAAGGTGCACTTTTTTACTCTTGCTTTGTACTAATTGTAAAAAAAAAAATCCCACGATTTTGTAACCCATTTTTCACCCAGTGCCAATGCCTAAGCTTGTAATCCTGGGCGCTACTCTCCCTCTGCCAGCCTGGGGAGAGCCCCGAACTGAGCTCATGCTTCCTTCAACGTATGTCGAGCAAACAAGCCACTTCTTATGACCCGACAGGGGGGAGTTTCCCCGGTAGGACGTAGCGCATGGAAGAAACACGATATTTCCAATCAGTTCCTTTCCCCTCCATCAGGCGCCCCGGCTGACCAGGGGGAGGCAGTATAGAGACCAGGATTACTGCATGATTACTGCATGAGCAGCCAATGAATGACAGGCTAGCTTTCACCAGGTGTAATGATTGCTAGAGTGTGAAGAGACATGGGTTGATATGAATGGTCTTAACTCGAAATATATACATCACACAGCTTAGATCTTTGGATTAAATCGGAGAGCAGACCTGTGCGCACTTGGTGATGTAAAATACATTTCTGTAGTGTAGAAAATTTGGCCACAGTGACTTTACGAAAACACGGGGCATTTCTCCTCTGTCCTCTCTCCCCACTAGTAAAACTACAAATTATTTCAAAAGAAAAGTACAAGCACACCGTCACGTGTCCACAGTAAGCTGGATTTTTTAAAGTTTGAATGGATTTTCTAAGTGAAAGTATGTGGGAGGAGTTAGGTGCCATACTTTTGGGGGAGAATAAATACATAGTGAAGATATCTATAGTGTGCTCGCTGCTGCTGCAGCGAGCCCACAATTAGATTTTTTACCCAACCAGCACCCAATTCGACCAGTCTTCTATACCCTGCCCAAGATACGTACATCTTTAGAGAATCCTCCAGGTCGGCCTATTGTGGCTCAGACCGACTCCTTGCTGTCTCCTTTATCTGCCTTTGTAGATGCTCATATTAAACATTTTGCACAGTCCCTTCCGTCATATATTAAATACTCCACAGACTTTATTAATAAGATCTCTAACCTTCAAAATATCCCAGATGATGCCTTAGTAGCCTACTGTAGTTACTTTGGATGTGACAAGTTTGTATACTAACATACCACATGATGGTGGCCTTGAGGCCCTGAAGTTTTTTTTCTGTTACATCGAGATGACTCTGATTTTATCATTGAGTTGCCAAGCCTAGTTATTATGAAACATAATTATTTCAAGTTTGACAACGATTTTTATCTCCAGGTTTCAGGCACGAGTATGGGCTCAATTTGCGCCCCTAACTATGCTAATCTGTACATGTGATATTTTGAGCACGCTTTTATTTGTCCAACCCTAATCTCTCAAGAACAGAGAACAAACAGCAGAGGTCGCTGTTTTTCATTTTCAGTTGGCCTGGGTTCCCAGCTTGGTCCAACCCTGACATCAACAGCTATTCGAATAGAATTTTAAAATGGTACCGGTACATTGATGATGTTTTTTGCCTTAATGTAGATGAACTAAATGATTTTCTGAGACTGTTGAATAGTTTTGACTGTAATTTGCAATTTACTACATTTTCTAGACATGTGGGTCATGAAAGGCAATGGAGGTTTATCCACAACATTATACAGGAAATACACTACTTTTGGCCACCAGTTTCCACCCTACACCACTTAAAAGGGGCCTCCCCAAATTCTACGGGTCTGTCATTCTACCGAAGACTTTTGTGAGAAAGCCTCAGCTCAGATATGCGAGACAGGTTTGTGCAGCGAGGCTACCCGACCACTTGGGTGGATCAAGCCTTTAACACAGTGCTCCACAAACCTCGTTCTGAACTGTTAACCAAACCACCAGTAATAAGAACAAAAACAAACAAACAAATCAGTCACCTGTATCACAACTTATTCCCCTCACTCGCAAGCTATCAAATCAGTCTTCAAAAAACACTGCCACATTTTACAGTCAGACCCTGAACTAACCACTGCCTTTCGTGATCCTCCTCCGTTTCTTTCTAAACGTGACCACAATCTCAACCTTGCTAATGCCTATTTTGTACAAAATAAACCAGCACAGTCCATCTCTCCATGAATTGAGTATGTGAGCACCCCAATTGAAACAAGCCAGTAGGCTTTTTGGGGCTTTTCAATCCTATTTAGTTGACCTAGTATTTTGAACTGTACTTCCATGTGCTTTTTTTCTCTGCAAACTTCTAAATAAAGTATTCAATCAATTTAATCAATCAATCAATCAAAATCAATCAATCAATCAAATCAATCAATCATCCGAACACGCCTTTGCCCCTTACCAAAGAGAAACTATCGCTGTGGTCATTCTGTGCAGTGTAATAACACAACTAAATTAACAGGCATCCACCCACGGGGAAAAGGTTTCCTATTAGAATTGTCATCACCTGCGACAGCACCCATGTAATTTACATGATTCAATGCCCCTGTGTGGCCTAGCCTATGTTGGTAAAACAACTAGAAAATGTAAACAGCGTATACGCAGGAATTATCATGATTATCCTGTAGCTATTCACTTTAATGATGCAAAACACGACATATCCTAGTTCAGATTCCAGGGGATAGAACAAATTCAGATGCCACCTATGGTGGTGATATGGACTAAAGAGAAGAGAAGCCTACTAGATCTTTACATTACAAACATTGGCCCCTAAAGGCTTAAATGATGAATTTGCACTTAACGTTATGCCCTGTGTAATAGACCTGTGCTTTTATTTTTGTTGGAAATTTGTGTTTTATACTTTTACCTTTATTCTCACTGTGTGTTTTTCATTATTACTACTGGGTCCACTAATATCATTTCCCTTCTTTTATTGATATTGAAGACCTGGTCGGATGACTTAGACATGCCATTTCCTCTACAATTCAGAGACGTAATTAGTGAAGCCATGACTGTCTACTTGGTCTGAAAAATTTATATACAAAAAACTATGAATGTTTATATTATTTAAACTACATTTCAACCAATGACCCGGGGATACATAATGTGAATAATTCTTCCTCCTCAGCTTTTCCCAGAAGGACAACCAGCTATCTGGCTTATTACAAGCGATTCAGAATCGGAATCAATCTACTGGTAAAGAATGTTTGTCAATATGCTCACACAGTGCAATTCAGAACACTAAGAGATTACTAGTCCAGTGGCGGACAAAGTTCTCAACCACCGTAGGCTACTTGAGTGAGTCAAAGTACAGATAGCCTTCTACTCCTTTTCAAATATTAGCATCTACAAGTGAAGGTTGATGATGCTCAGTCAAATGTGTGCTTAAAGGGTAAGACCACTTTGGTAGAGGTTTGGGTTGTGTAGTTACCTTGCCATGATGTAACTCCAAAGGTGGACAAGAAATGAAAAATAATTGCTCCATTAATTAGAAATTGATAATTAAAAATATGCTCCCCATTGACTTACATTGTACACTGAAACAGCTCTCAAAGTCACTCTTTTAGCCCATAAACGAACACAAACTAAGCTGATTCAGACAATATAGAACATCACCAAACCCAGTACTGTTAATTTTTTTTATAAAAATGTCAACTTCCTGATGATTTTACTATTTGAAGATCCGGATCCGCCGATCCAGTCCAGGTTTTCTTTCTAATACAAATAGCTAAATCAACAGTAAGTTAACATTTTTATAAAAAAAAAAAACAGTACTGGGTTTGGTGATGTTCTATATTGTCTGAATCAACTTTGTTTACATTCGTTTACGTGCTAAAAGAGTGACTTTGAGAGCTGTTTTACTGTACAATGTAAGTCAATGGGGAGCATATTTTGAATTATCAATTTCTAATCAATGCAGCAATTATTTTTTATTTCTTGACCACCTTTGGAGTTACATCATGGCGAGGTAACTACACAACCCAAACCTCTACCAAAGTGGTCTTGCCCTTTAAGTCAGTAGCCTATACTGGAGCACTTGCTCTTAAAATGAGTATTCAAAAGTAGGCTACATGCTTTAAAAAATACTCAAGTAGCCTATTCAACAACAAATTAAAAAGCATATTTCCTTTTTAATATCAATGCAATGCTGTAAGATACTATCAATAATAGTGAAAAGGGCAGATCTAAGCTCACATGTCGCATTACAGCGTGTTGTGAACTTGTAAATTTGCTAATTTTCAGTATATTTGAAATAGATCTTAAGTAATCAATTCATAATTCATTCACCCTCCCCCCTTCCTAGCAATGTAGTGGAGTCAAAAGTACAATACAAAAATACTCAAGTAAAGTGCAGAATACAGATTTACTCAAGTAAATGTAGACTAGGCCTATACTTCATTACTGTCACTGCTATGTCTCGTGATCTCCCTGTGTCATTGAAATGTACTGTACATTTCTGCTTCTTCTAGAAGTGGAACACGGTAAAAAAGCAGCAACACAGTGACCTCTACTGGAAACACAATGTATAGGTCAAGCTGTGAAGTCTGTGGAAACCTAGCCCTGGAACATGACTGTCCTACCATGACAGTCATGGACCCACTTGTTCCTGGTTTTGATCTTTTTTACATTTACATTTACAACTCTCACGTACATACACGTTCAGATTTCAAATATGGTGCTTACCCGCGAACCACGGATGTAACAAGTTGAGCCGAACCACGATAAGTACCAGTATCGGCCATATTGTTCAATAAAAAGCATTTGAATCCGATCAGCGGCCATTTTCTATTTTTTAAATAATTGTTTTGTAATGTATCAGAGTGCAATACAGCTCCCAACCGGTAGTGTCGCATAGTTGAAAGCATCTGAGAAAATAAATCTGAAAATCAGAAAAAAGAAAATGGCCGGCGATCGGATTAAAAAGCTTTTTATTTAACAATACGGAATATACAGGTACTTAAACCTTTTGCGGCTCAACTTGTTACATCCGTGGCATGGGGGTCAGCATTTATATTTGAAATCTGAACGTTTATGTAGATTATGTACATTATGTAGCAGTTGTCAAAAATCTAAAACCAGGAACAAGTGGTTCTATGACGCTTGTGACAGAAACCGAAAGTATAATGACAAGATAATTATTTGAAGAAGAGATCATGACGGCTCCAGATTTCCAAATCAGTGTTTTTACTGTGAAGTCCTCGATGTGCATTTATTTATATATCTCCCTAATGTGGACCAGCTGCTACATCACATCTGTGACAGGTAAGAGGTAACATTAACGTTACATTAATAATTTAAACGTAATTTACTGCGGAGTTACCGACGGGGAAGGGTGGGGCTGCAAAAGTTGAGTAGGCCGGAGTGGGTTTTGGAGTGAGTCTTCTTGATACCCTTAGATACCGGCCGGAGTGGGTAATAACTTAATGATAAGTTCACGTTTTCTTAAACGACTCATTTTCATATATTGTTTCGGTCTGCAATTGAATTAGGCTGTGTTCTGATGCTGAAAAGGTGAACAATAAACTATAAATTAAACGTACGTCGTCCTCATCACAGGAAAGGAAATTACAGTTACAGTTAATGATAGCCCCATTACGAACCTCTCATTGTGCTATACAGCTCGGAGATGAGGTCCTACTGCGAGGTCTCCCAGAATCGGTTGAACGGCCGCAAAGGGTCCGCTGTTTACACTTTTTGCCACATCATATCCAAAAACTAATGGTAGATTACAAACTATACAGATGTTTAAGGTATGGTCCGGCATCATACATTTTAGGTCGGAGACGAAACAACCCGTTTAAATCGCTTATTTAGTCAGCCTGTAGCCATGTTAACCATTGTAGCCGAACCGGGAGCAGTACTGGCACCGGACGTAGGGGGTTTTCAGGGTTGAATGGGAAACATGGCCACAGGCTGACTAAATAAGCGATTTAAACGGATTGTTTCGTCCCGACCTAAAATCTATGATGCCGGACCATACCTTAAACATCTGTACAATTTGGAATCTAACATTAGTTTTTGAATACGATGTGGCGAAAAGTGTAAACAGCGGACCCTTTGCGGTCGTTCAACCGATTCTGGGAGACCTCGCAGTAGGACCTCATCTCGGAGCTGTATAGCGTAGTGAGAGGTTCGTAATGGGGCTAATAGTAGGGGGTACTAACCACCAAAAATGGCCAAATCGTTACGCGGCGGATAAAAGCATGAAATTTGATACAGATGTCCCTTGGGTCATCCTAAAACATCCTAGAAGGGGTGCCCAAAAAAATCTTAAACAGTAAGTGAGTTATGGACAAAATTCAAAATGGCCACCTAAACTGTTGACCGTTGACTCAAAAGACACCAAAAGAATCTCCAAAAAGCATACAATTTGGCACATATGTCCCTTGGGTCATCCTAAGACATCCTAGAAGGGGTGCCCAAAGGAATCTCAAACAGGAAGTGAGTTATTGACTAAATTGAAAATGGCCGCCTAGTGTTGTCGATTGACTCAAAAGACAACTAAAGAATCTCATAAAAGCATACAATTTGGCACACATGTCCTTTTGGTCATCCTAAGACATCCTAGAAGGGGTGCCCAAAAAAATCTTAAGCAGGAACTGAGTTATTGACAAAATTGAAAATGGCCGCCTACAGTGTTATCTATTGACTCAAAAGACAACTAAAGAATCTCATAAAAGCATACAATTTGGCATACATGTCCCTTGGGTCATCCCAAGACATCCCAGAAGGGGTGCCCAAAAAATCTTAAGCAGGAACTGAGTCATTGACAAAATTGAAAATGACCGCCTACAGTGTTGTCGATTGACTCAAAAGACAACTAAAGAATCTCATAAAAGCATATAATTTGGCATACATGTCCCTTGGGTCATCCTAAGACATCCTAGAAGGGGTGCCTGAAATGATCTGAAACAGGAAGTGAGTTATTGACTAAATTGAAAATGGCCGTGTACAGTATTGACAGATGATGCAAAAGACACTCATAAAAAATAATCTCTTAAAAGCATGACATTTGGTACAAATGTCCCCTGGGTGATCTGAATGCATCCTAAGGGGTGCCAAAAAAAGTTTTAATAGTCTCTCAATGGAAAACACTCCTCCCACACGGGCACTGCTACAATATTCAAATCGAGCAGCCAATCTGGCATTTGGTCCAGAAGCCTGAAAGCTATGCAATCTCTACCATCTCCTGACAAATATGGATGGATTAAAGTCGCTGATTCGTGGACACCTTTATGGACACTCTTGCCAGAGGCTGCTTAAGTTTGTAGAGAACTCAAGTGTGGCTGCAAAGCTGAGCCCTTCTGTTCGAGAAAGTGTAGATGCCGGGATGCTGGGTTACCTTGCAGAGCATTATGCCAATGTGCTGGTAATTGCGAAATGGCACACATGAATGTAGTTACTAAACACTAATCACAAAAAAACAGTAATGATCAAGAAGAAAATACATGAGAAGATAGAGTGTAAAACAAGCAAGAAGATGTAGAGTGCAAAATAAATAAGATGCAGAGAGTAAAATAAGAATATGCAGAGTAAGATAAGATGCAGAGTAAAATAAATAAGAATATGCAGAGAGTTAGATAAATAAAGAAGATTCAAAGAGTACAATAAAAAAATAATGCAGAAAGTAAAATAAATAAGTGATGTAGAAATAAAAACAGAAGGTACAGTAGACTACAAAATACGGCAGGTTATGCACTGCATAACCTGTCGTATTGAGTCTGCATAATATGCAGACTGCCATGGTCAACCCTTTAAACAGCCATTTAGAATTTCTTCAACATGGTCCCTTCCTAAAAAGTTTAATAAACAAGCAAACAAACAAATAAATAACCCCTTCTAGGATATATTAAGAAGCACTCAATGTACGTACCAAATTATACACTTTTATGACGTCCCTTTATGTTTTCTTTTGTGTCAACTGCTTTAGGCGGTCACTTGCTGTTTAAAACCTTTTTGGGCACCCCTTGTAGGATGCGTTCAGATCACCCAAGGGACATTTGTACCACATTTCATGCTTTTATGAGATTCTTTAGGTATCTTGCATCATCTTTCAACACTGTAGGCGGCCATTTTCAATTTAGTCAATAACTCACTTCCTGTTTCAGATTATTTTGGGCACCCCTTCTAGGATGTGTTAGGATGACCCAAGGGACATATGTGCCAAATTGTATGCTTTTTGGAGATTGTATAGGCTTTTTGAGTCAATCGCCAACACTGTAGGCGGCCATTTTCAATTTAGTCAATAACTCACTTCCTGTTGAAGACTTTTTTGGGCACCCCTTCTAGGATGTCTTAAGATGACCCAAGGGACATGTGTGACACATTTTATACTTTTTGGAGATTCTTTAGTTGTCTTTTGAGTCAATCGACAACACTAGGCGGCCATTTTCAATTTGGTCAATAACTCACTTCCTGTTTCAGATTTTTGTGGGCACCCCTTCTAGGATGTCTTAGGATGACCCAAGGGACATGTGTGCCACATTTTATGCTTTTTGGAGATTATTTTGGTGTCTTTTGAGTCAACGGTCAACAGTTTAGGTGGCCATTTTGGATTTTGTCCATAACTCACTTCCTGTTTAAGATTTTTTTGGGCACCCCTTCTATGATGTTTTAGGATGACCGAAGGGACATCTGTATCAAATTTCATGCTTTTATCCGCCGCGTAACGATTTTTCACTTAGTGCCCCCTACTATAAGTGAATGACAGAGTAAACAGGCCTATGTAATCATGCTAGGTAGAGTGTTTGTTTGGTTTAGGTATTTTCTCGAGTCTGACTTTTGCTTTACAAAAGCAAGGTGCTTTACACCTACAAGTATAAAAGTCGGTACACACCTGTATCATGTCCCAACTTACGAAAAAGTCTCTTGGAGCCATGACCAAAACCAAACAGGAAGTCGGCCATTTTGAATTTATAGTGGCGTTTTTGTGTATTTCACGCCATTTTCACGGGTTGTACTTTAATTATCCGATTATCGGATCCGCCTCAAAATCGCTCAGAGTACACAAAAGACCTTAACCATGAAAAGTTATCAAAAGCTTGAGTTTTCGTAAAATGGCATGACCGTGGCAAAGCGTCAAACTTCAACGCCAAACAGGAAGTGAGAATAGCCGATCTACAATTCCTATTGGCTGGCCTTTAAACAGCCATAACTTCGGTTCGCAGCATGCTACCGAGTACAAATTTGGTATGTGGACTAAGACCACCAATAGACGAATCCACAGACGCGCTGCCTGTAGGCGGCCATTGCTGCGGTGTCGCGGTGCGTAGCGTTGACACCGCAGCAATGGCTGCGCGCAGGGCAGCGCTCCGTCGATTCGTGTATAGGGATGAGCTGTAGCTCCGCCCCCTCTGTCTTCCTATTGGCCGGCCTTTAAACAGCCATAACTTCGGTTCGCAGCATGCTACCGAGTCCAAATTTGGTATGTGGACTAAGACCACCAATAGGGACGAGCTGTAATTTCTGAAGCTCCGCCCCCTCTGTCTTCCTATTGGCCGGCCTTTAAACAGCCATAACTTCGGTTCGCAGCATGCTACCGAGTCCAAATTTGGTATGTGGACTAAGACCACCAATAGGGACGAGCTGTAATTTCTGAAGCCCCGCCCCCTCTGTCTTCCTTTTGGCCGGCCTTTAAACAGCTGTAACTCCAGATGGCAGCATGCTACCGAGTCCAAAATTTATGGGTGGATTAAAAAAATATATATATATATATATTTTTTCCAACATTTTTTTTCAGAATTTTCTTTTTCTCAGAATTCTTTTTCTCAGAACAACATTTTTTCCCCCCAATTTCTTTTTTACAACTTTTTTTTGAACTTTTTTTTCAAACTCTTTTTTCTGTTTATCTTTTATTTTCCTTTTTTCAGGTTTCGGCTCATTTTACAGGCTGTAATTGCTTAAGCTATGTAGCCTTAGAGGCTTGTATCTTGGAGTTGGACAGAACGCCGTTCATCGCTGCTTGCAGCTTTAATTGAAATTTGAAGCCCGACAGGGTGATTATGCATAACCACCCTGTAGGGCTTTAAATTTCAATAATGACCACCTCCCCATGCATTATCCCGCTTATTACACGGCTACTTAATATACATAAATACATTTACCCAAAAGTAACAACAAAACAAAGTATTTCCTTGCTTACAGCAATGAAGTATTCCATAAGTATTGGGCTGGGCGGGCAAGTTCGCCTCGGAAAACAAATGACAGTATTCCACAAGGTAACCGGAAAACTCGCCCCAAAACACACTCGCCCCCCATTCTATATACCGCCGATTTGCCTGTAATACCGCCGGATTTGCCCCGGGGCGTCTGTGTTTTGGGGAGAGCGTTTTGGTATTCCCCCGTTGTTGTGCCACGATAAACAAGGAAGTGCAGTGGATCAAATAGAATCCCTTTTCGGTTATTGCATCGTCTATTTCTCTCTTCAAATGTTTTCAAAAACATTCTTGAGAGCAACGTTTAGTTGTAAATGACATTGGTTGTTTGCTTACATGGCTGTCATGTTGGATAAAGCATAAAACCAAGCAGTGCAGGTTGGCACGAGCAGGTGTTCTGAGTCTCTGATTACACAGCGGTCCGTTATAGAGCTCATCGGTCATTATCCAGAAATAATGACCGATGACTGACCAATCAGAATCGAGCATTCAACCAAGCCGTGTAATAATCAGAGATAGTATACTGGGCTATCAATCCCATCATGCATAGCGGGATTTGCTTTTCTTTTGTTTACAAGGCTCTCTTTGTGCCACTGCCCCCTGCTGGAACCGGCTGGAACCAGTGTCCAGGAGGATACAAATAGCTATGTTTATACCACAGTTTTAACAAATATCATTGTTAATACATCTTTCTTTGATATTTACATTAGACATAAGCCAACAGACTAGTGATACCTTTCAAAACGATCGGGTAAAAATTGTGGATTTTACCACGATTTCGCGATGTTTGGATGGAAACTGAGGATTTGGTTAGCAATGCTAGCAAGTAGCTAGCTCTAACTTTATATCTTAGTGACATGTTTATGCAGTCTATGAGTCTACCTGGGCTATTAACTCATTTTGGATCAAAAACATATTTTCATGAGTTTTTCTGCTTTCCTGAAGAATGGGCACCAGCGAGAAGATAGTCTCCCAGAAGACAGTCCCCCGCTCTAAGCCGTTCCGGTCGGGGCCGCGTACCACATGTCGCACGGACTGACACAAATTAATCCAGAAGTGCGTAGCGTAGCACGTCCCGATCAAGACATTCAAATTACTCCATAATCCACACAAGTATGTTTAAAGTTGTGACTGTTAAGTTATATTACCAGCTGATCAAAGAATACGATTTGAAACGCAAGTGACAGATTTTGGCTGAATTAACCACACTGGCTTTGCGACTCGAGACCTTTTCTCGCAGTGGTGTAAAGTAACTAAGTGCATTTACTTAAGTACTGTACTTAAATACAATGTTGAGGTAATTTTACTCTACTGGAGTATTTCCAATTTTCAATACTTTTACTTCTACTCCACTACATTTCAAAGATTTTGATTATTATCACAAAACACTTCAGCCTATACATTTTGGCCATTTGAAAATAGCTGATTTACAAGCTCACATTTTATGCATTTGAAAACTTGGGAAATGGGACATTCTGCATAACGAGTAGGCTACTTTCTACTTTTGGTACTTTAAGTACATTTTCATAATTCCGGACTTTGGCTTGTAACAGAGTAGTTCTACATTGTGATGTTGATACTTTTACTTAAGTACAAAATGTGAGTATTTTTTCCACCACTGCCAATCGAAAACAGCGCCGTTGCCATGTAAAATGACTAGTGGCTTCTTTACTTCTGATATTTTGTAATCAAATCCCGTTAATGAAAATTCCCATAGAAACTGTTTTAGCTATAATATTGGTATAGCCTATCAATACCAAGGTTCTGTTCTCAAGGTCAATATTGGGTGTACCCAAACCAGGTGCGCCGATTTATGTGTGCAGCCTTGGGGGCTCAACTCGACCCCCACTAGCCCCGCCCCCCCAGCCGCGACCTAAAAAAAAGTCTGGGCGTCTCTTGTTGGTCTCTTGTTCTAGGTGTTAATGGCGCGTTGCCGGCTCTCTCGCGGGCACGCATTTGCACCTTCAGAGCTGCGCCCCGCTATAGTAATGGTAATGGTAGTGTAAGTTTGAGCCCCGACATCTGAGATTGATGTGGAGGCTGATCATTTTGGGTGGGGGCTTAAGCCCAGAGGACCCCGCGGTATCGGCGTCTATGACCCAAACACTTCTATTCTTTTTATTTTTATTATTCAATAAAACCATGACCAGATCATCATCACTTTGACGATGTCCACTCTGGAGCAAACGATCATTATTCCGAAGAAAGTAGGATCCAGTTCATTCATCTCCTGAATCTCCTCATTAGTTGTGGAAAGTCTGTGTTTATATCCGGTCGACTCCCCATGCTGAACCGCGGAGATGTTTCCCTCAGCAGACTGATGGCCCTTCATTACTGGCTACAGTCCGCCTGCTGCACCTACAACGTTAGGTATATCCATAACTTTCTTCTGTTCTGGGACCACCCCTCCTTCTATGCCAAGAATGGTCGCCATCCGAG
Organism: Gymnoscopelus braueri; assembly: GCF_963280865.1. Classification (NCBI taxonomy): domain Eukaryota; kingdom Metazoa; phylum Chordata; class Actinopteri; order Myctophiformes; family Myctophidae; genus Gymnoscopelus; species Gymnoscopelus braueri. The sequence goes on along the minus strand of NC_137620.1, from coordinate 38,417,738 downwards.
CCATCGTGGATGCGAGATGTTGCGTAACAATCTACGCCGCTCCACCGCCGAGCAAACGCTGCCCAAAATAAACAATTTACGCCGCTCCTACACTGATCAACCACTACTCAAAACACATGATCGGCCCCGCCCACTCCACTGACTGTTTACTCCATCTGACCACGCGTCTGCTGTTTACACTCCCGTTGTGACTACTTCCGGTAACACTCAAAATACTTCTGGGTCCCAGCAAGTGACCTATCTCGCCCATAATCACGCCAGCCTCCCCTTGTGGCCAGGTGGACTCCCGAATCCTACCACTTTTCATATTCCCACTAGAATCTCCTTTAGACATTATTCTCAACACTCAAATCGCACTACCATAGCCTCTAATTTAATTTTCATTCCAATCCAACCTACCAGGACTGACCCTGTTTCTACCTCATGTCTTGGTCAAATGAAAATTGCCCTGTTAAACATTAGATCACTTAACCTTAAATCAGGTACCTGCAATGATTTTATTATTTCTAATGATATTGATATTCCCATCCTCACTGAAACGTGGCTGAAAAGTGATGATTTTAGTCTTCTCAACGCAGCCCCCCCCCCCGTCTTTTCTTATCTGCAGAAACCCAGGCTCTCAGGCCGTGTTGGTGGTGGTTTAGCCGCAATTTTTAATACTGATTACATTTGTTCCCCCGTCCTATTGGTGAATTTTCATCTTTTGAGTACTTGGCATTCTCCATAAACAAACAACAGCCCACTTTATTTATTTCAGGATATCGTCCCCCAAAACCTTTTATCGCAGAATTCTCTGAATTATTATCTATAGTCATGACAAAAAATTGCAGGATAACACTTCTTGGTGACTTTAATGTCCATGTATGTTGTCCTAATAATTCGCTAGCAAAGGAGTTTCTAAATATCATTGAATCATTTGACTTTGTGCTTCATCCCTCAGGGCCAACTCACGACAAAGGTCACATTCTTGACTTAGTCTTGTCCTTTGGCGTGAATATCTGTTATTTAGAAACTATTGATTTCTGCCTGTCCGATCACAAAAGTGTTGTTTTTAGTTTGGTGTCCGCTCCTCCTTCCAGGAAAATTCCCATCCCCAACTGCTCTCGCATCCTTAACCCCTTAACTGCCAGTAAATGTATCACTGTTTTTGATACAACCGCAATTGCCCCAGCTACCATTCCATCGACGATCAACGCACCTATTTCAATAAAACCTGCCAGGCAACTTTAGACCTTGTGGCCCCCTTCAAATCCAGGACCATATTGCCCAATAGAATCTCACCCTGGTTAACCGAACACACTAGAGCTCTTAAAAGAGAGGTACGAAAAATTGAACGGAAATGGAAAACCTCCAAGCTACATGTATTTTACGAGCTACTTAAAGATCTCATGAGAAACTACAATATTGCCGTTAGGGACGCAAGAGCCAAATATTTCTCCACCCTCATCTCTAACAATCACCTCCCCAAAACCTTGACATGCCTTCCTCTCCTGACCATTGTGAGCAATTTTGAACCTTTTTCACCGAAAATATTTATTTAATCAGATCACAGATGACAAACACGCAACCCCCCGCGCTTATCTCCAACTCTCATGGTCCCCTCCATAGAAACCCTCCTCTCAACCATCTCCCATATGAAGTCTTCCTCCTGTAACCTAGACATCGTTCCCACCCGACTTTTGAAGGAGATCCTACCTTCTGTTGGTCCCCACATTTTATCGCTAGTTAACACCTCCCTAGCCTCCGGGTCTGTTCCTGCCTTTTTTTAAACCGCCATTTTCACTCCCCTGCTAAAGAAACCAAATTTAGATCCCTCTTCTATGAGCAGCTACAGGCCCATTTCCAAACTCCCCTTTTTATCTAAGGTTCTTGAAAAAGTTGTTTTTAACCAATTACTAACCCACCTCAGTAGCAATAACACTTTCGAGAAAGTTCAGTCAGGTTTTCGCCCCATGCATAGCACAGAAACAGCTCTCCTGTATCCAACGACCTTCTGTTGTCTGCCGGCTCGGGTAGCTGTTCCATCCTCGTCTTACTGGATCTAACGGCTGCTTTTGACACCATCGACCATGCAGTCCTCATTAGCCGTCTGGAGACTGCTGTGGGCATCTCTGGTGTGGCCCTCCGATGGTTCAACTCCTATTTAAGTGGCAGACATTTTTCAGTCGCCATTGGGGATGTGTCATCATCCCTAGCCCCCTTACATTGTGGGGTCCCCCAGGGCTCAATTCTCGGCCCTATTCTCTTTTCCCTCTATATGCTCCCTTTAGGCGATATAATCCGTAGCTACAATATTCAATTTCATTGCTATGCTGACGATACACAGCTTTACTTACCAATAACTCCGGACAACAAAGACAGTCTAGCCACCCTACATAATTGCATTACCGACATCAAAAACTGGATGTCTACTTCCTTCAGCTGAACGAGAACAAATCAGAGGTTCTGGTGTTCGGCTCCCCCCTCGCCAGAGCCCAGATTGAAAACAACCTCGGCCCATTAGTTCCAAATCTCAAAGCCACAGTTAGAAACCTGGGTGTCACCTTTGACCCAGACCTCAATTTCCAACATCATGTTAAGAAGGTTGTTCAATCCTCTTTTTATTATCTTAGAAATATAGCAAAAATTAAATAATTCCTGACCATCGCCGATCTAGAAAAAGTTGTTCATGCCTTCCATCTTCTCGCGTTTAGACTACTGTAATTCTCTCTACACCAATCCATCCACAGCCTTCAGCTGGTTCAAAATGCTGCGCCCCGTCTTTTAACTGGTACCAAAAAAATGGATCATATAACACCCATTTTAGCATCCCTCCATTGGCTCCCAAAAAAAAAAATCTTACTCACTACTTGTAAGGCCAGGCTAGGTCTTGCCCCAGCCTATATCTCGGACCTACTCCCCCCCTATGTGCCTACACGTAGTCTGAGATCCTCAAACCAAGCACTCCTGGACATTCCAAAAGGTCTGTTAAATACAAAAGGTCGCATGGCCTTCGCCTTCAGAGCCCCTACCCTTTGGAATCCCTCCTTAAAACCCACTTCTATAGATTAGCTTTTAATGCCCAGCCCTAGTCGATGACTTTAGTCTATCTCCACTGGTCTTGCACCAGTACGAAAGTGGTCTGTTCATGTGCATCTCTGCATTGTTTTCTGCATTGTTTTTAATCTTTACATTTTCTTTGTTTTGTGTGTTTTATTTTGCGGTTTTCTTTGTAAAGCACTTTGTAACACAGTTTTGAGAGGTGCTATATAAATAAAGTTGTATTATTCTTATTCTTATTATTATGTAGACCTCATTGTTTCTCCGTGGCGAATAACTTATATACTTATATACGCGTCGCGATAGATGTGTAGAGGCAGACGCGTTTTATTTTGCTGGCCGAATATTTCGCAAGTCGGATTGTTTATTTGCGTCTCATCGCATTATCGCCGGTGTGTAATGACCTTAGTCTTGATCCAAGGCTATGGGTCTCTCCAGCTCTTTAATAAAGAGTAAATGCATTACCAGGTCAATTTGATCCAACCAGGAGAGATAGCTCATACAGAATACAGGATAAACAAGTGAAATTGGAAGACATGGGGGGAAAATGCAGACTAATTTAGAACTGGAATAGGGCAGGCCTACTATAAAATTTAAGCTGATGAATGGGTACTCTCCTGACTGGCTGAAATTGGCAACATGCCTGAAAATGTATTTTCTGTTTATTCAAGAGATGGATTGACGGGGAGACCCCTTTGAACAAACACTCTATAATGATTATTATCAGAATATAGAGATTTAACTTTTTTTAATTAAAAAGTTTGTTTAAAAAAATCACTTACATTACCTTTAAAGATTAATATCACAATACACTAAAACTATTTTGTTTTGTTTTAAGGACAATCTCATGTGATTGAGTCTTCTCAGGCCGTGCGGGCCAAAGTGGGGGAAGATGTGGTCCTTCCTTGTCACATTAAGCCATCTGTCGACGCAACCAAGATGACAGTGGAGTGGTCGAGATCCGAGTTGGATTTCGTGCATCTCCGTCAAGATGGAAATGAAATGCCTGAGGAACAGAACCATTTTTACAAAAACAGGACGTCCCTGTTTACTGAGGAGCTGCCTCATGGCAACGTCTCACTGAAGCTGTCCAGGGTGCAGCTCTCAGACAACGGGACGTTCAAGTGTACTGTTCTGACCCCGGACAGCATCCATGGTCAGATCCAGCTTCTTGTTGGTAAGGTGTAATGGTGAAAACATGGGGGGAAAAAATAATTGTGAGGATGGCTTTTAGTTAACGTTCCATCGCTCTTTAGTGCCGTCAGGAACCTCTGTAAACACCTATCATACTGTAAGACTGTATTCAGTCTATACATTCTGTAATTTTTGGTAGTTATTTTATGCTGCAGGTTTTGTATTCTGTTCTTTGTGAAAATAAACGCTGTTCCTCGATTATTCTATTAACCGAACATGAGCCAGATTAAGTCGGTGAGAGGTTCTAAATGTCGGTTTCTATACATTTTTGGTTAATCGCCCAGCCCTACAACTATACAACTACTGTATATCAGGTTGTCATTTCATCACATTTCACTACTCTGAATAAAGGAGAAGAATGTCTTTCTCAGGGCTCCTTCATAGGCAAAGGAAAGATGAATCCAGAGTGACTTACTGTACTGTACCATGCAGGACACATGACTGTTAATGGAGATCAGGCAGGACTCAAACCTGTGAGCGTTGGGCCACAGGACCAGTGCCTAGAACCATTTTAACACCACTGTTGATTTGCTTGATTTCATTTTACTATGTTGACAACAGCTTTGTCATGTTTCACTGTCTTTCAGAGAATATCACTAAAACCGACAAGTATGACCGTAAGACAGAGGGTGGACTCACTGGAGGAGCGGGTGCAGGGATTGTGATTACAGTGATTATGTTAGTGGCAGCAATAATACTGGGATATTTGTATTGGATCTATTGGCATAAAGCTGGTAAGTCTTGAAATGATTTCTTAACTAATACATTTTTTCAAATGTACATTTGTTATATCCATCCATGTGTCTATAATGACAACAACGTGAAGATCAAAATGATAAGTGTCTCCACATGTATCACATCTTAACAGAATAAGCTAATGTGTGTGTGTGTGTGTGTGTGTGTGTGTGTGTGTGTGTGTGTGTGTGTGTGTGTGTGTGTGTGTGTGTGTGTGTGTGTGTGTGTGTGTGTGTGTGTTTTTGACTGTGTGTGTAATTGCATGAGTTATACACAAGCATGGTATTATAATTCAATATTCCATATTGTTTCAGCTCAAGAAGGGGAGATACTTAGTGAGTTACTTTAATATATTGATTTTATTGATCCAAAATGTGTTTATGCAAAAAAGGGTAGATTTAGAGAGTTAACATTATGTGTAACCTTTCCCCCTACAGCCATGATGGAGGATCAGCGTGTAGGTAAGTAGAACATCCATGATGTACTTATATGCTGTAGCAGAGTTCCACTGTATGCACTGCATCTGCCATTGCTCTGGTTATGAGAGATGAGATGAGATGAGATGAGATATACTTTATTGTCCCACAAGGGGAAATTTGTCTTGGGCAAAAGTGCAATAGTACATAACGCTTTTTTAAAACAGACAGAACAATACACAAAGTCAATACACAAATAGCAGCAATGTACAAGTACAGTATCAGAGTATCACAAGAGATCAGTGCAAAAATGCAATCAGTGGAGGTATATAAATACAAGTACTAGAGGATTCACAGTTTATAGTATCACAGGTATAAGTGTAATAAAAAACTGATGAGGACAAGAAGTCCCCTTCCCACTAAGAACTATGAACTACATGGTGGTTATTTAGTAGGACAATTGAAGTGGGAAGAAAAGAAAGTTTGAAGCGGTTGCTCTTGCAATGACACGCTCTGTAGCGTCTACCAGAGGGTAACAGCTCATACTCTGAAAATAATACATGTGAAGGGTCAGACAACACTCTCTTTGACAGACTGAGCACCGTTTTCTCAAAGATTGTCTGAAGAGATGGAGAATCTTTCCTACCAATTACCTTCATAGCTGTTTTTTCCATTTTGGCTATTCTAGATTTGAGCTGAACAGAGAGTGTCCCAAACCAAGCTGACATGCCATATCTAATAATGCTACCTAGCACTGCATCATAGAAGGTTGACATGACTCCCTTGCTCACACCAAAGAGCCTGAGCCTGCGGAGAAAGTGCAAGCGTTGTGCCAATTTGGCACACAGATAGTCCACATGGACGTTCCATTTGAGCTGGTTGTCCATTTGGATCCCCAGGTACTTATATGATACAACCTGCTCAATTTGCGTGCCCCCCATGACCACTGGGTCATGGATATGGACACCTTTTGGATCGAAGATCATCTCTTTGGTTTTTGTGGTGTTTAACATAAGGTGGCTATTATCACACCAGTCTTTGAAGTTATTGATCTCACTGATATAACCCACAGGGTGTTCAACACCCCTCAACAGGCTGACTATAACAGTGTCATCAGAAAATTTCAAGATGAAGTTGTTTGGCTGACTGCTTCTGCAGTCGTTTGTGTAGGCAGTGAAAAGAAATGGCGAACTCACCCCCCCTTGTGGCACACCTGTGCTACACAATTTAGAGCTTGAGAGTACTGAGTTCACCTTTACCTGTTGAGATCTGTTTGTTAACATGGAATAGAACCATCTAATAATGAATGGATTTACATTCATGTTATTTAGCTTTTTGATAAGTAACAAAGGGCTTACAGTATCAAAAGCAGAACTGAAGTCTGCAAAAAGGACACAAGCATACGCCTTAGGCTCCTCCAAGTGCTTACTAATTAAATGGGTTATACTGACTACAGCATCCTCAGTGCTGCGCCCAGCCCTGTAAGCAAATTGGAGGGGATCCATAAAGGAAGCCACCTGTGACTTAAGTGAGTTTACAATGATTCTCTCAAAACATTTCATAACCCCACAAGTTAAAGCAATAGGTCTGTAATCTTTGTTCACAGAGGGACAAGATACTTTAGGAACAGGAATAATTAAAGACTTTTTCCAGATATCAGGAACCATGTGTTTGTCTACAGACTGTTGGAAAATAGGGCACCAGGCAGCTGTAACCTCTTCAGAGCACTTTTTCAACAACAAGGCAGGCAAACCATCAGGCCCTGTTGATTTTTTGTTGCATACCCTGCTAAAGACACTCTGGACCTGTTTAGGATCAATGAGAAGTCGATCAGAAGCGTTACACATGATAGAATCAATGTTAAAGTCCACAGACTCCTGCTCTAAGGAGTCAGTGTCATGACGTAGGAAAAAGTCATTCAGTTCATTAGCTTTAGCTAGTTCATCCAGTGTAGCAATAGGATTTCGGTTAGTGTTCATGTTCGTTATTTTTTTCATATGATCCCATAAACCCTTAGTGTTCATGGTGCCGACACTCTCCTCTAGTGCAGCTCGGTGGTTTCTTTTGGCCAGGGACAACATCCGATTGAGCTCCCTTTGGGCCACAGCCATGCCCCCCCTGTCCCCATTTTTAAAAGCCACTTTCTTGCTGTTAATACAGGCTTTTACCTCCTTGGTGATGTAGGGCTTGTTGTTAGGGAAGTGGCGTATGGACTTTTTTGGGACGACATTGTCCACACAGAAGTTAATGTAGTCCGTTACGGTCTCTGTAGCCTCGTTCAATTCAAGATCATGGAAAATGCTCCAGTCTGTACATAGGAAGCAGCCCTTAAGAGCCTCCACACTGTCCTCTGACCACTGTATCACAGTTTTTTGGACAGGCTTACTAGACTTTAAGACAGATTTATAAGTGGGCATGAGCTGAACAGTAGAGTGATCCGAGTTGGCAAGAGGAGGGAGAACCTTGGCTCTGTACGCATATTTGATGTTGCCATAACATTTGTCTAAAACGTTTTTTTTCCTTGTACCACATTTCACATACTGGTGAAACCCAGGTAGAACTGGCTCCAGTCTACAGTGGTTTAGGTCCCCCAGTACGAAGACAGGGGCTCCAGGCGTACGTTGCATTTGTGAGTGTACACAGTCTGCTAGTCTATTTGCAGCTCTAGCTGCATTTGCACTAGGCGGTACATAAGCTACACAAATAACAATGTTGCCGAATTCCCTCGGCAGGTAGAACGGTCTCATAGAGAGACAAAGCAGTTCCAGGTCCGGGTCACAGTACTTCTCTCTGATCGTATATTGGCTGCACCAACTGTTACTCACATACACACTGAGTCCTCCTCCTTTGGACTTCCCAGACGTAGCCTCCCGATCCGCCTCCCGATCCGTGTTAAATAATGGTTAAATGATAAAAAAAAAATATATATATATACACGCATCATCCATCCATCCATCTTCAACCGCTTATCCGGGTCGGGTCACGGCCCTCACGGGTGCAACGGTATCAGCAGAGGGTTCCAGACTACCCTTTCCCGAGCAACATTAGCCACTTCCTTCTGGGGAATCCTGAGGTGTTCCAAGGCCGGTGTGGAGATATAATCCCCCCATCTGGTCCTTGGTCTGCCATGGGGTCTCCTCCCAGTGGGACGTGCAGTGAGGACCTCCTTACAGAGAGACGTTCAGGAGGCATCCGTACTAGGTGCCTGAACCACCTGAAGCTGGCTCCTTAAAGTGAAGGAACAGCGGCTCGAGTCCCGAGTCCCTCGCGGATGACCGAATTTCTCACCCCATCTCCGGTCACCTGCCTGAGAAAACACATTTCGGCCGCTTGTATTCGCAATCTTATTCTTTCGGTGACCCTCACTTTATGACCATAGATGAGATTAGGAACAAAGATTGCTCGGTATATCGAGAGCTTTGCCTTCTGGCTCAGCTCTCTTTTCGTCACAACAGTGCGGTACAGCGACAGCAATACTGCTCCTGCTACTCCGATTCTCAGGGTGAGCCTACCCTCACTCATGAGCAAGACCCAGAGATACTTAAACTCCTTCACCTGGGGCAAGTCTCGTTCCCTACTTGGAGTGCACAATCCATTGGTTTCCATCAGAGAGTGTGTGTGTGTGTGTGTGTGTGTGTGTGTGTGTGTGTGTGTGTGTGTGTGTGTGTGTGTGTGTGTGTGTGTGTGTGTGTGTGTGTGTGTGTGTGCGCATGCATGCATGTAACTTTTGACTGTGTGTGTAATTGCATGAGTTATACACAAGCATGGTATTATAATTCAATATTCCATATGGTTTCAGCTCAAGAAGGGGAAAACCGTGGTGAGAGACGTGGTGAGTTACTTTAATATATTGATTTTATTGATCCAAAATGTGTTTATGCAAAAAAGGGTAGATTTAGAGAGTTAACATTATGTGTAACCTTTCCCCCTACAGCCATGATGGAGGATCAGCGTGTAGGTAAGTAGAACATCCATGATGTACTTATATGCTGTAGCAGAGTTCCACTGTATGCACTACATCTGCCATTGCTCTGGTTAAATAATGGTTACATGATAATAAAAAAATATATATATATACACGCATCATCCATCCATCCATCTTCAACCGCTTATCCGGGTCGGGTCACGGCCCTCACGGGTGCAACGGTATCAGCAGAGGGTTCCAGACTACCCTTTCCCGAGCAACATTAGCCACTTCCTTCTGGGGAATCCTGAGGTGTTCCAAGGCCGGTGTGGAGATATAATCCCCCCATCTGGTCCTTGGTCTGCCATGGGGTCTCCTCCCAGTGGGACGTGCAGTGAGGACCTCCTTACAGAGAGACGTTCAGGAGGCATCCGTACTAGATGCCTGAACCACCTGAAGCTGGCTCCTTAAAGTGAAGGAACAGCGGCTCGAGTCCCGAGTCCCTCGCGGATGACCGAATTTCTCACCCCATCTCCGGTCACCTGCCTGAGAAAACACATTTCGGCCGCTTGTATTCGCAATCTTATTCTTTCGGTGACCCTCACTTTATGGCCATAGATGAGATTAGGAACAAAGATTGCTCGGTATATCGAGAGCTTTGCCTTCTGGCTCAGCTCTCTTTTCGCCACAACAGTGCGGTACAGCGACAGCAATACTGCTCCTGCTACTCCGATTCTCAGGGTGAGCCTACCCTCACTCATGAGCAAGACCCAGAGATACTTAAACTCCTTCACCTGGGGCAAGTCTCGTTCCCTACTTGGAGTGCACAATCCATTGGTTTCCATCAGAGAGTGTGTGTGTGTGTGTGTGTGTGTGTGTGTGTGTGTGTGTGTGTGTGTGTGTGTGTGTGTGTGTGTGTGTGTGTGTGTGTGTGTGTGTGTGTGTGTGTGTGTGTGTGTGTGTGTGTGTGCGCATGCATGCATGCATGCATGTAACTTTTGACTGTGTGTGTAATTGCATGAGTTATACACAAGCATGGTATTATAATTCAATATTCCATATGGTTTCAGCTCAAGAAGGGGAAAACCGTGGTGAGAGACGTGGTGAGTTACTTTATATTGATTTTATTGATCCAAAATGTGTTTATGCAAAAAAGGGTAGATTTAGAGAGTTAACATTATGTGTAACCTTTCCCCCTACAGCCATGATGGAGGATCAGCGTGTAGGTAAGTAGAACATCCATGATGTACTTATATGCTGTAGCAGAGTTCCACTGTATGCACTGCATCTGCCATTGCTCTGGTTAAATAATGGTTAAATGATAATAAAAAAATATATATATATACACGCATCATCCATCCATCCATCTTCAACCGCTTATCCGGGTCGGGTCACGGCCCTCACGGGTGCAACGGTATCAGCAGAGGGTTCCAGACTACCCTTTCCCGAGCAACATTAGCCACTTCCTTCTGGGGAATCCTGAGGTGTTCCAAGGCCGGTGTGGAGATATAATCCCCCCATCTGGTCCTTGGTCTGCCATGGGGTCTCCTCCCAGTGGGACGTGCAGTGAGGACCTCCTTACAGAGAGACGTTCAGGAGGCATCCGTACTAGATGCCTGAACCACCTGAAGCTGGCTCCTTAAAGTGAAGGAACAGCGGCTCGAGTCCCGAGTCCCTCGCGGATGACCGAATTTCTCACCCCATCTCCGGTCACCTGCCTGAGAAAACACATTTCGGCCGCTTGTATTCGCAATCTTATTCTTTCGGTGACCCTCACTTTATGACCATAGATGAGATTAGGAACAAAGATTGCTCGGTATATCGAGAGCTTTGCCTTCTGGCTCAGCTCTCTTTTCGTCACAACAGTGCGGTACAGCGACAGCAATACTGCTCCTGCTACTCCGATTCTCAGGGTGAGCCTACCCTCACTCATGAGCAAGACCCAGAGATACTTAAACTCCTTCACCTGGGGCAAGTCTCGTTCCCTACTTGGAGTGCACAATCCATTGGTTTCCATCAGAGAGAGTGTGTGTGTGTGTGTGTGTGTGTGTGTGTGTGTGTGTGTGTGTGTGTGTGTGTGTGTGTGTGTGTGTGTGTGTGTGTGTGTGTGTGTGTGTGTGTGTGTGTGTGTGTGTGTGTGTGTGTGTGTGCGCATGCATGCATGTAACTTTTGACTGTGTGTGTAATTGCATGAGTTATACACAAGCATGGTATTATAATTCAATATTCCATATGGTTTCAGCTCAAGAAGGGGAAAACCGTGGTGAGAGACGTGGTGAGTTACTTTATATTGATTTTATTGATCCAAAATGTGTTTATGCAAAAAAGGGTAGATTTAGAGAGTTAACATTATGTGTAACCTTTCCCCCTACAGCCATGATGGAGGATCAGCGTGTAGGTAAGTAGAACATCCATGATGTACTTATATGCTGTAGCAGAGTTCCACTGTATGCACTGCATCTGCCATTGCTCTGGTTAAATAATGGTTAAATGATAATAAAAATATATATATATATACACGCATCATCCATCCATCCATCTTCAACCGCTTATCCGGGTCGGGTCACGGCCCTCACGGGTGCAACGGTATCAGCAGAGGGTTCCAGACTACCCTTTCCCGAGCAACATTAGCCACTTCCTTCTGGGGAATCCTGAGGTGTTCCAAGGCCGGTGTGGAGATATAATCCCCCCATCTGGTCCTTGGTCTGCCATGGGGTCTCCTCCCAGTGGGACGTGCAGTGAGGACCTCCTTACAGAGAGACGTTCAGGAGGCATCCGTACTAGATGCCTGAACCACCTGAAGCTGGCTCCTTAAAGTGAAGGAACAGCGGCTCGAGTCCCGAGTCCCTCGCGGATGACCGAATTTCTCACCCCATCTCCGGTCACCTGCCTGAGAAAACACATTTCGGCCGCTTGTATTCGCAATCTTATTCTTTCGGTGACCCTCACTTTATGACCATAGATGAGATTAGGAACAAAGATTGCTCGGTATATCGAGAGCTTTGCCTTCTGGCTCAGCTCTCTTTTCGTCACAACAGTGCGGTACAGCGACAGCAATACTGCTCCTGCTACTCCGATTCTCAGGGTGAGCCTACCCTCACTCATGAGCAAGACCCAGAGATACTTAAACTCCTTCACCTGGGGCAAGTCTCGTTCCCTACTTGGAGTGCACAATCCATTGGTTTCCATCAGAGAGAGAGTGTGTGTGTGTGTGTGTGTGTGTGTGTGTGTGTGTGTGTGTGTGTGTGTGTGTGTGTGTGTGTGTGTGTGTGTGTGTGTGTGTGTGTGTGTGTGTGTGTGCGCATGCATGCATGTAACTTTTGACTGTGTGTGTAATTGCATGAGTTATACACAAGCATGGTATTATAATTCAATATTCCATATGGTTTCAGCTCAAGAAGGGGAAAACCGTGGTGAGAGACGTGGTGAGTTACTTTATATTGATTTTATTGATCCAAAATGTGTTTATGCAAAAAAGGGTAGATTTAGAGAGTTAACATTATGTGTAACCTTTCCCCCTACAGCCATGATGGAGGATCAGCGTGTAGGTAAGTAGAACATCCATGATGTACTTATATGCTGTAGCAGAGTTCCACTGTATGCACTGCATCTGCCATTGCTCTGGTTAAATAATGGTTAAATGATAATAAAAAAATATATATATATACACGCATCATCCATCCATCCATCTTCAACCGCTTATCCGGGTCGGGTCACGGCCCTCACGGGTGCAACGGTATCAGCAGAGGGTTCCAGACTACCCTTTCCCGAGCAACATTAGCCACTTCCTTCTGGGGAATCCTGAGGTGTTCCAAGGCCGGTGTGGAGATATAATCCCCCCATCTGGTCCTTGGTCTGCCATGGGGTCTCCTCCCAGTGGGACGTGCAGTGAGGACCTCCTTACAGAGAGACGTTCAGGAGGCATCCGTACTAGATGCCTGAACCACCTGAAGCTGGCTCCTTAAAGTGAAGGAACAGCGGCTCGAGTCCCGAGTCCCTCGCGGATGACCGAATTTCTCACCCCATCTCCGGTCACCTGCCTGAGAAAACACATTTCGGCCGCTTGTATTCGCAATCTTATTCTTTCGGTGACCCTCACTTTATGACCATAGATGAGATTAGGAACAAAGATTGCTCGGTATATCGAGAGCTTTGCCTTCTGGCTCAGCTCTCTTTTCGTCACAACAGTGCGGTACAGCGACAGCAATACTGCTCCTGCTACTCCGATTCTCAGGGTGAGCCTACCCTCACTCATGAGCAAGACCCAGAGATACTTAAACTCCTTCACCTGGGGCAAGTCTCGTTCCCTACTTGGAGTGCACAATCCATTGGTTTCCATCAGAGAGAGTGTGTGTGTGTGTGTGTGTGTGTGTGTGTGTGTGTGTGTGTGTGTGTGTGTGTGTGTGTGTGTGTGTGTGTGTGTGTGTGTGTGTGTGTGTGTGTGTGTGTGTGTGTGTGCGCGCATGCATGCATGTAACTTTTGACTGTGTGTGTAATTGCATGAGTTATACACAAGCATGGTATTATAATTCAATATTCCATATGGTTTCAGCTCAAGAAGGGGAAAACCGTGGTGAGAGACGTGGTGAGTTACTTTATATTGATTTTATTGATCCAAAATGTGTTTATGCAAAAAAGGGTAGATTTAGAGAGTTAACATTATGTGTAACCTTTCCCCCTACAGCCATGATGGAGGATCAGCGTGTAGGTAAGTAGAACATCCATGATGTACTTATATGCTGTAGCAGAGTTCCACTGTATGCACTGCATCTGCCATTGCTCTGGTTAAATAATGGTTACATGATAATAAAAAAAAATATATATATACACGCATCATCCATCCATCCATCTTCAACCGCTTATCCGGGTCGGGTCACGGCCCTCACGGGTGCAACGGTATCAGCAGAGGGTTCCAGACTACCCTTTCCTGAGCAACATTAGCCACTTCCTTCTGGGGAATCCTGAGGTGTTCCAAGGCCGGTGTGGAGATATAATCCCCCCATCTGGTCCTTGGTCTGCCATGGGGTCTCCTCCCAGTGGGACGTGCAGTGAGGACCTCCTTACAGAGAGACGTTCAGGAGGCATCCGTACTAGATGCCTGAACCACCTGAAGCTGGCTCCTTAAAGTGAAGGAACAGCGGCTCGAGTCCCGAGTCCCTCGCGGATGACCGAATTTCTCACCCCATCTCCGGTCACCTGCCTGAGAAAACACATTTCGGCCGCTTGTATTCGCAATCTTATTCTTTCGGTGACCCTCACTTTATGGCCATAGATGAGATTAGGAACAAAGATTGCTCGGTATATCGAGAGCTTTGCCTTCTGGCTCAGCTCTCTTTTCGCCACAACAGTGCGGTACAGCGACAGCAATACTGCTCCTGCTACTCCGATTCTCAGGGTGAGCCTACCCTCACTCATGAGCAAGACCCAGAGATACTTAAACTCCTTCACCTGGGGCAAGTCTCGTTCCCTACTTGGAGTGCACAATCCATTGGTTTCCATCAGAGAGTGTGTGTGTGTGTGTGTGTGTGTGTGTGTGTGTGTGTGTGTGTGTGTGTGTGTGTGTGTGTGTGTGTGTGTGTGTGTGTGTGTGTGTGTGTGTGTGTGTGTGTGTGTGTGTGTGTGTGTGTGTGTGTGTGTGCGCATGCATGCATGCATGTAACTTTTGACTGTGTGTGTAATTGCATGAGTTATACACAAGCATGGTATTATAATTCAATATTCCATATGGTTTCAGCTCAAGAAGGGGAAAACCGTGGTGAGAGACGTGGTGAGTTACTTTATATTGATTTTATTGATCCAAAATGTGTTTATGCAAAAAAGGGTAGATTTAGAGAGTTAACATTATGTGTAACCTTTCCCCCTACAGCCATGATGGAGGATCAGCGTGTAGGTAAGTAGAACATCCATGATGTACTTATATGCTGTAGCAGAGTTCCACTGTATGCACTGCATCTGCCATTGCTCTGGTTAAATAATGGTTAAATGATAATAAAAAAAAAAATATATATACACGCATCATCCATCCATCCATCTTCAACCGCTTATCCGGGTCGGGTCACGGCCCTCACGGGTGCAACGGTATCAGCAGAGGGTTCCAGACTACCCTTTCCCGAGCAACATTAGCCACTTCCTTCTGGGGAATCCTGAGGTGTTCCAAGGCCGGTGTGGAGATATAATCCCCCCATCTGGTCCTTGGTCTGCCATGGGGTCTCCTCCCAGTGGGACGTGCAGTGAGGACCTCCTTACAGAGAGACGTTCAGGAGGCATCCGTACTAGATGCCTGAACCACCTGAAGCTGGCTCCTTAAAGTGAAGGAACAGCGGCTCGAGTCCCGAGTCCCTCGCGGATGACCGAATTTCTCACCCCATCTCCGGTCACCTGCCTGAGAAAACACATTTCGGCCGCTTGTATTCGCAATCTTATTCTTTCGGTGACCCTCACTTTATGACCATAGATGAGATTAGGAACAAAGATTGCTCGGTATATCGAGAGCTTTGCCTTCTGGCTCAGCTCTCTTTTCGTCACAACAGTGCGGTACAGCGACAGCAATACTGCTCCTGCTACTCCGATTCTCAGGGTGAGCCTACCCTCACTCATGAGCAAGACCCAGAGATACTTAAACTCCTTCACCTGGGGCAAGTCTCGTTCCCTACTTGGAGTGCACAATCCATTGGTTTCCATCAGAGAGAGTGTGTGTGTGTGTGTGTGTGTGTGCGTGTGTGTGTGTGTGTGTGTGTGTGTGTGTGTGTGTGTGTGTGTGTGTGTGTGTGTGTGTGTGTGTGTGTGTGTGTGTGTGTGTGTGTGTGTGTGTGTGTGTGTGTGTGTGTGTGTGCGCATGCATGCATGTAACTTTTGACTGTGTGTGTAATTGCATGAGTTATACACAAGCATGGTATTATAATTCAATATTCCATATGGTTTCAGCTCAAGAAGGGGAAAACCGTGGTGAGAGACGTGGTGAGTTACTTTATATTGATTTTATTGATCCAAAATGTGTTTATGCAAAAAAGGGTAGATTTAGAGAGTTAACATTATGTGTAACCTTTCCCCCTACAGCCATGATGGAGGATCAGCGTGTAGGTAAGTAGAACATCCATGATGTACTTATATGCTGTAGCAGAGTTCCACTGTATGCACTGCATCTGCCATTGCTCTGGTTAAATAATGGTTAAATGATAATAAAAAAATATATATATATACACGCATCATCCATCCATCCATCTTCAACCGCTTATCCGGGTCGGGTCACGGCCCTCACGGGTGCAACGGTATCAGCAGAGGGTTCCAGACTACCCTTTCCCGAGCAACATTAGCCACTTCCTTCTGGGGAATCCTGAGGTGTTCCAAGGCCGGTGTGGAGATATAATCCCCCCATCTGGTCCTTGGTCTGCCATGGGGTCTCCTCCCAGTGGGACGTGCAGTGAGGACCTCCTTACAGAGAGACGTTCAGGAGGCATCCGTACTAGATGCCTGAACCACCTGAAGCTGGCTCCTTAAAGTGAAGGAACAGCGGCTCGAGTCCCGAGTCCCTCGCGGATGACCGAATTTCTCACCCCATCTCCGGTCACCTGCCTGAGAAAACACATTTCGGCCGCTTGTATTCGCAATCTTATTCTTTCGGTGACCCTCACTTTATGACCATAGATGAGATTAGGAACAAAGATTGCTCGGTATATCGAGAGCTTTGCCTTCTGGCTCAGCTCTCTTTTCGTCACAACAGTGCGGTACAGCGACAGCAATACTGCTCCTGCTACTCCGATTCTCAGGGTGAGCCTACCCTCACTCATGAGCAAGACCCAGAGATACTTAAACTCCTTCACCTGGGGCAAGTCTCGTTCCCTACTTGGAGTGCACAATCCATTGGTTTCCATCAGAGAGAGTGTGTGTGTGTGTGTGTGTGTGTGTGTGTGTGTGTGTGTGTGTGTGTGTGTGTGTGTGTGTGTGTGTGTGTGTGTGTGTGTGTGTGTGTGTGTGTGTGTGTGTGTGTGTGTGTGTGTGTGTGTGTGTGTGTGTGTGTGTGTGTGTGTGTGCGCATGCATGCATGTAACTTTTGACTGTGTGTGTAATTGCATGAGTTATACACAAGCATGGTATTATAATTCAATATTCCATATGGTTTCAGCTCAAGAAGGGGAAAACCGTGGTGAGAGACGTGGTGAGTTACTTTATATTGATTTTATTGATCCAAAATGTGTTTATGCAAAAAAGGGTAGATTTAGAGAGTTAACATTATGTGTAACCTTTCCCCCTACAGCCATGATGGAGGATCAGCGTGTAGGTAAGTAGAACATCCATGATGTACTTATATGCTGTAGCAGAGTTCCACTGTATGCACTGCATCTGCCATTGCTCTGGTTAAATAATGGTTAAATGATAATAAAAAAATATATATATATACACGCATCATCCATCCATCCATCTTCAACCGCTTATCCGGGTCGGGTCACGGCCCTCACGGGTGCAACGGTATCAGCAGAGGGTTCCAGACTACCCTTTCCCGAGCAACATTAGCCACTTCCTTCTGGGGAATCCTGAGGTGTTCCAAGGCCGGTGTGGAGATATAATCCCCCCATCTGGTCCTTGGTCTGCCATGGGGTCTCCTCCCAGTGGGACGTGCAGTGAGGACCTCCTTACAGAGAGACGTTCAGGAGGCATCCGTACTAGATGCCTGAACCACCTGAAGCTGGCTCCTTAAAGTGAAGGAACAGCGGCTCGAGTCCCGAGTCCCTCGCGGATGACCGAATTTCTCACCCCATCTCCGGTCACCTGCCTGAGAAAACACATTTCGGCCGCTTGTATTCGCAATCTTATTCTTTCGGTGACCCTCACTTTATGGCCATAGATGAGATTAGGAACAAAGATTGCTCGGTATATCGAGAGCTTTGCCTTCTGGCTCAGCTCTCTTTTCGTCACAACAGTGCGGTACAGCGACAGCAATACTGCTCCTGCTACTCCGATTCTCAGGGTGAGCCTACCCTCACTCATGAGCAAGACCCAGAGATACTTAAACTCCTTCACCTGGGGCAAGTCTCGTTCCCTACTTGGAGTGCACAATCCATTGGTTTCCATCAGAGAGAGA
Source organism: Gymnoscopelus braueri (assembly GCF_963280865.1). Lineage (NCBI taxonomy): Eukaryota > Metazoa > Chordata > Actinopteri > Myctophiformes > Myctophidae > Gymnoscopelus > Gymnoscopelus braueri. Next base: position 38,399,371 of record NC_137620.1, on the reverse strand, counting down.
GTGTGTGTGTGTGTGTGTGTGTGTGTGTGTGTGTGTGTGTGTGTGTGTGTGTGTGTGTGTGTGTGTGTGTGTGTGTGTGTGTGTGTGTGTGTGTGTGTGTGTGTGTGTGTGTGTGTGTGTGTGTGTGTGTGTGTGTGTGTGCGCATGCATGCATGTAACTTTTGACTGTGTGTGTAATTGCATGAGTTATACACAAGCATGGTATTATAATTCAATATTCCATATGGTTTCAGCTCAAGAAGGGGAAAACCGTGGTGAGAGACGTGGTGAGTTACTTTATATTGATTTTATTGATCCAAAATGTGTTTATGCAAAAAAGGGTAGATTTAGAGAGTTAACATTATGTGTAACCTTTCCCCCTACAGCCATGATGGAGGATCAGCGTGTAGGTAAGTAGAACATCCATGATGTACTTATATGCTGTAGCAGAGTTCCACTGTATGCACTGCATCTGCCATTGCTCTGGTTAAATAATGGTTAAATGATAATAAAAAAATATATATATATACACGCATCATCCATCCATCCATCTTCAACCGCTTATCCGGGTCGGGTCACGGCCCTCACGGGTGCAACGGTATCAGCAGAGGGTTCCAGACTACCCTTTCCCGAGCAACATTAGCCACTTCCTTCTGGGGAATCCTGAGGTGTTCCAAGGCCGGTGTGGAGATATAATCCCCCCATCTGGTCCTTGGTCTGCCATGGGGTCTCCTCCCAGTGGGACGTGCAGTGAGGACCTCCTTACAGAGAGACGTTCAGGAGGCATCCGTACTAGATGCCTGAACCACCTGAAGCTGGCTCCTTAAAGTGAAGGAACAGCGGCTCGAGTCCCGAGTCCCTCGCGGATGACCGAATTTCTCACCCCATCTCCGGTCACCTGCCTGAGAAAACACATTTCGGCCGCTTGTATTCGCAATCTTATTCTTTCGGTGACCCTCACTTTATGACCATAGATGAGATTAGGAACAAAGATTGCTCGGTATATCGAGAGCTTTGCCTTCTGGCTCAGCTCTCTTTTCGTCACAACAGTGCGGTACAGCGACAGCAATACTGCTCCTGCTACTCCGATTCTCAGGGTGAGCCTACCCTCACTCATGAGCAAGACCCAGAGATACTTAAACTCCTTCACCTGGGGCAAGTCTCGTTCCCTACTTGGAGTGCACAATCCATTGGTTTCCATCAGAGAGAGTGTGTGTGTGTGTGTGTGTGTGTGTGTGTGTGTGTGTGTGTGTGTGTGTGTGTGTGTGTGTGTGTGTGTGTGTGTGTGTGTGTGTGTGTGTGTGTGTGTGTGTGTGTGTGTGTGTGTGTGTGTGTGTGCGCATGCATGCATGTAACTTTTGACTGTGTGTGTAATTGCATGAGTTATACACAAGCATGGTATTATAATTCAATATTCCATATGGTTTCAGCTCAAGAAGGGGAAAACCGTGGTGAGAGACGTGGTGAGTTACTTTATATTGATTTTATTGATCCAAAATGTGTTTATGCAAAAAAGGGTAGATTTAGAGAGTTAACATTATGTGTAACCTTTCCCCCTACAGCCATGATGGAGGATCAGCGTGTAGGTAAGTAGAACATCCATGATGTACTTATATGCTGTAGCAGAGTTCCACTGTATGCACTGCATCTGCCATTGCTCTGGTTAAATAATGGTTAAATGATAATAAAAAAATATATATATATACACGCATCATCCATCCATCCATCTTCAACCGCTTATCCGGGTCGGGTCACGGCCCTCACGGGTGCAACGGTATCAGCAGAGGGTTCCAGACTACCCTTTCCCGAGCAACATTAGCCACTTCCTTCTGGGGAATCCTGAGGTGTTCCAAGGCCGGTGTGGAGATATAATCCCCCCATCTGGTCCTTGGTCTGCCATGGGGTCTCCTCCCAGTGGGACGTGCAGTGAGGACCTCCTTACAGAGAGACGTTCAGGAGGCATCCGTACTAGATGCCTGAACCACCTGAAGCTGGCTCCTTAAAGTGAAGGAACAGCGGCTCGAGTCCCGAGTCCCTCGCGGATGACCGAATTTCTCACCCCATCTCCGGTCACCTGCCTGAGAAAACACATTTCGGCCGCTTGTATTCGCAATCTTATTCTTTCGGTGACCCTCACTTTATGACCATAGATGAGATTAGGAACAAAGATTGCTCGGTATATCGAGAGCTTTGCCTTCTGGCTCAGCTCTCTTTTCGTCACAACAGTGCGGTACAGCGACAGCAATACTGCTCCTGCTACTCCGATTCTCAGGGTGAGCCTACCCTCACTCATGAGCAAGACCCAGAGATACTTAAACTCCTTCACCTGGGGCAAGTCTCGTTCCCTACTTGGAGTGCACAATCCATTGGTTTCCATCAGAGAGTGTGTGTGTGTGTGTGTGTGTGTGTGTGTGTGTGTGTGTGTGTGTGTGTGTGTGTGTGTGCGTGCGCATGCATGCATGTAACTTTTGACTGTGTGTAATTGCATGAGTTATACACAAGCATGGTATTATAATTCAATATTCCATATGGTTTCAGCTCAAGAAGGGGAAAACCGTGGTGAGAGATGTGGTGAGTTACTTTAATATATTGATTTTATTGATCCAAAATGTGTTTATGCAAAAAAGGGTAGATTTAGAGAGTTAACATTATGTGTAACCTTTCCCCCTACAGCCATGATGGAGGATCAGCGTGTAGGTAAGTAGAACATCCATGATGTACTTATATGCTGTAGCAGAGTTCCACTGTATGCACTGCATCTGCCATTGCTCTGGTTAAATAATGGTTAAATGATAAAAAACTAGAAAATGTGCTCCTCGGAGAACAAGTCTCCGCCAGCAGACCTGTGCTATACAGACTCTTGTACTTTTTCTTCCAGAGATTGTAGCAATCTTTGCTGTGTCATGTTGTCAGCATTTGTGGCTCGTCTTCGTTTTTTTGTCATTTAGGGATTCTTTGTCTCTGTTTAGTGTTCTTTCTCTCTGTTTCTTAGCTTTGGCCTTCTGCGCCTTTGCTTCTTCATCAGGTTTCAGATGATGATTTGCTGCTTCTTCATTTTGCGTAATGGGAGTTAGTTTCATTGTGTGATCTCAGCCTCTCCTGTTTAAGCTATTTATATATTTATATTACATATTGTGATGTCACGTGAAACTGACCAATGTTAGGTGTTCTCAGAGGGACACACACACGCACGGACGGGTGATTTGTACTGGAAGGTACTGTTCCAATCAAGACTGATTGATCCTGTCTTACCTCACTTCATAAATGGCTTTTTGAAGTGACACACCTATTTATAGGATTTTATTTCGTCATGCGTCCCTCTAGCCAATCAAAAGCATTGGTGTCAACATATTGTCACGTGTCACGTGGAGCTTGACCAATGTTAGCTTGGCTAGGGGGGGGGGGGACACACAGCGGGACGAAGCGAAAACATACTCTCCGCCTCCGGCGGAGACAAAAAAATATATATATACACGCATCCATCCATCCATCTTCAACCGCTTATCCGGGTCGGGTCACGGCCCTCACGGGTGCAACGGTATCAGCAGAGGGTTCCAGACTACCCTTTCCCGAGCAACATTAGCCACTTCCTTCTGGGGAATCCTGAGGTGTTCCAAGGCCGGTGTGGAGATATAATCCCCCCATCTGGTCCTTGGTCTGCCATGGGGTCTCCTCCCAGTGGGACGTGCAGTGAGGACCTCCTTACAGAGAGACGTTCAGGAGGAATCCGTACTAGATGCCTGAACCACCTGAAGCTGGCTCCTTAAAGTGAAGGAACAGCGGCTCAAGTCCCGAGTCCCTCGCGGATGACCGAATTTCTCACCCAATCTCCGGTCACCTGCCTGAGAAAACACATTTCGGCCGCTTGTATTCGCAATCTTATTCTTTCGGTGACCCTCACTTTATGACCATAGATGAGATTAGGAACAAAGATTGCTCGGTATATCGAGAGCTTTGCCTTCTGGCTCAGCTCTCTTTTCGTCACAACAGTGCGGTACAGCGACAGCAATACTGCTCCTGCTACTCCGATTCTCAGGGTGAGCCTACCCTCACTCATGAGCAAGACCCAGAGATACTTAAACTCCTTCACCTGGGGCAAGTCTCGTTCCCTACTTGGAGTGCACAATCCATTGGTTTCCATCAGATGTGTGTGTGTGTGTGTGTGTGTGTGTGTGTGTGTGTGTGTGTGTGTGTGTGTGTGTGTGTGTGTGTGTGTGTGTGTGTGTGTGTGTGTGTGTGTGTGTGTATACATGTGCATGTGCGGGTTGAAAATCAGCAAGTGTTGATCCGTAATTTTGTTTATTTATCTTTTCACCCAGATGGTCCTGACCAAATCGGCATACTGAAGGAGGTAAAAGTACATGTAAGTAAAAGTAGGGAAACATTCACAGAAATGTTGAAAAGTAACAGTACTATAAAAAAAACTCCCCTGGCATACAAAGTAGTTATAACTTGTAAATTTCCATCACTGCGCATAGTAATACTGCAATGTGTTTATTAGTACTGGAGCAGACATTGTAGTATATAACTGGGTGTTTGTTAAAACTCTAAATCTGTCTCTGATGTTTTTAGGCAGAGCAGTATGAGTTTAAGAGTGAACCTACAGGTCTCTGTTTGGTCATGTGCAATGATGAAGTTCGCTCACAACAGGTTATGCACGCAGCCGACGAGGAAATTGGTATGAATGTTGTCTCGATACTATGACATACTGACTGCTAGTTGTTTGTAATGTTGGTTATCTACACATTGAATATCACTGTATGTCTGCACTTTTAATGAATACCTCACGTTTGTCAACTTGACAAATAAAATGTAAACACAAACACTATTTGTGTTCTACAAGCTCACAGCATGTTGCATATCAACGCGTTGTGAGCTATAGTAGTTCAGCTATTTTCGCATTTCTTTATTCATGTTGAAAAATGTTGCTTGCCCAAAATCGGGATGCCAGGTTGGTTGAAAGTAGGCCTAATTAATGAATAAAGTATGTGTTTCCTCCCCTGCAGATCAAGTGACACGTACATTCAGCTCGCTGGGCTTCAGGGTGTTGAGTTGTAGAAACCAAACCGAGAGACAAATGAAGAACATACTGGAATATGTCTCTTTGAAGGTCCCCACTCTACAGGAGACAGTACAGGAATGGTCCAGGGAGGTCTCAGAGTTCATTGACCTTCATGTTGAGGAGAATCCTCTACAGCACGGAGATGCCTTTGTTTGCTGTATCATTGGTCAAGGAGTGGGTTGTATTCAAGGGGCCGATGGGGATCCCCTCCTCATCAATGACATAATTACGTTTTTCAATAGAGAGAACTGTCCCGACCTTGAATACAAGCCCAAAGTGTTCTTTACCGACAGCGACGACCAGTCGAGGCTGGTAGATGGGCCGAATCAGAATGAAGAGGATTTCCTGGTTACCACGGCAACCAGGAAGGGTTTACCTAGCTATAGAAACCGAGGGGATGGTAGCTGGTTCATGGAGTCTGTGTGCAAACAGCTTAAACAATCTCCCAGGTAACTCTCAAAATAATAATTATGTAAGATATGAAACAAAAATATATTATTAAGGTAAATTAAGACAAACTTGGTCCACAATATTTGTTAGACCTGACCACCAAATTGCCACCATTTCTGCATGTTAGGGCTACAACTATAGATTACTCTTTCGGAGTAAGTGATATGTTTGGTTTATGCAAAAGTTTCTTTTTGGCTTTTTATGCCTTTATTTTAGAGAGGGATAGGGAAGGTAGGCTGACAGGAAATGAGGAGAGAGATGGGGGGGTGACACGCAGCAAAGGTCGTCAGGAACGGGAGTCGAACCCGCGACACGCTGTCAGGCTGGCATTGCAGCCTAGGGGGCCTGGACCGTCACGCTACGGCCCAGGCCAGCAAAACGTTTTTATTAATTAAATTTCTGGTAGACATTACATTGCATTGCTATAAAGTGTTTGTTCAGTACAAGGGCTCCCCCCGTTTCTCCAGCTCTTTAGTAAACAGAAAATACATCTTCAGGTGGGTTGCCCATTTCAGGCAATCAGGAAAGAGTACCCATTTATCAGCTTCAGTGTACCAGTTCCAATTTTTATCGGCTCATTTCTTTGTGCCGTCACTTCCAATTTCTCCTGTATCCTATATGAGTTCCTTCTATTGATTGGATAAAATTGGTATCCTGTACTGACCTGAAAATGCATTTTCTGCTTACTAAAAAGTTCCAGAAATGGGGAGACCCCTGTTACTGAACAAACACTCGAAATGATTACGATCAGAATACATAGCTATTTAAGACTTTAAAAAAAATATAATTTTACTTGTATTGTATATATGAACAAACAAACAATTCTTGTTTTTTTTTATCAATGTAAATCGATTAGTTTATTAACTGCTTCAGCCCTATTTTGTACTCCGTCGTATTGCATTGTTGTGCAAAAATAGTGACAATAGCAAATCTACAAGCTCACAACGCACCACAGTGCAATGCATTGTGAGCTTGTAGATCTGAAAATTGATAATCGCAATACTAAAATTGATTGTTTATAATCGATTAAATGGATTAGGCCGGCTACTACATTGTTTAATTGACTGCAATTCAATCAAGTGTCATTTTTAGTAGTGGTAACTTAATGTGTTGTGAATGTTGTGTTACAGGGGTGATGACTTCCAGATCATTTTCAATCGGGTCATCACGGAAGTGAACGAGAGGAACAAAGATGGTGTCAAAGAGCCGCAGATCCCTGATGTTGCGATGGACACCCTGAAGAAAAAACTGGTGTTCTCACCGATGTCACCTGAAGGTAGGCCACTCCAATCTGGCTTCAGAAAATCCCACTCCACTGACACATGCCTTCTCTATTTGAACGACCACATCAAACAAGAGGTGGACCAGGGCAAATACTGCGGGATGGTCATGCTGGACCTCCAAAATGCTTTTGACACCGTTAATAACTATTTTGATTGGTAAGCTAAAAACAATCGGTTTTGATTGCACATCGGTGAGCTGGATGTGATCCTATCTGGAGGGGAGGGAATAGGTAGTGGAGGTGAACGGAACCCTGCCCCCCCCCGCCCTCCTAGTGAGCTGTGGTGTTCCGCAAGGAAGCATACTGGGACCTTTACTGTTCCTAATAACTGCTCAAAAAAAGTTCGGAAACTTAACTTCGGTCAATTATATCCCCCCTTTAATAATACCAATTAGTATTGTGTTTTATATCATTTTTATTATTGATTAGTCACCTTTACAACGAGGTACAGCTTGTAAGGATCGGGCATTCGTGGAATGAGCAACACAGCTAAACGTGTGGGTAGCGCCTCCAAAATAATTGCCAAAATCACCCAATATGCGTCTGTTAGTAATCGCTCTTGTTTTAAGCAACCTGCCAGGTTGACTCAGGTGACTCCCTCACAGGTGAGTGACTGGCACCTGAACATGGGTTCTGCAGCTTGGTTGAGTTTGTGTATGCTCCAAGCAGCAACACTGCTCCCATGGAAAGCTGCCACGTTTGTCCCTTCAGGATATGGCCTGTGCAATAGGGCAAGTGAAGCTGGTGTTCCCTTACGCAGATTACGCACTATTTGATGTCAGCCCTGGTACCATTTGCAGGTGTGTGCCAGTCACAGGTGTGCGACTGGCACCTGAGCATGGGCCCTGCAACTTTGACATCTGTCTTTGGTACCGTTGTGCAAATCTTGCCTGTAAATCTATGGTTCCTCAGTGAAGCAAGGGGTCTTGGGTTGTTGACTTCACCAGTCTCACAGAACTTGGTCCTAAGTTTGGAAATGGTACCAGGGCTGACACCAAATATTGCTGTCACTCTGCATAACGGAACACCAGCTTCACTTGCCCTATTGCACGGGCCTTATCCTGAAGGGACAAACGTGGCAGTCCATGGGGGCAGTGTTGCTTCTTGGAGCATACACAAACTCAACAAAGTTGCAGAACCCATGTTCAGGTGCCAGTCACTCACCTGTGAGGCAGTCACATACCTGTGACTACTGACACACACCTCTCAGCAGGTGTGTGCAGGCAGGGGGACCGTACCTATGTTCCCCGTGTCCTATGTTCCCCGGGTCCTATGTTCCCCGCTTAACTAGGGAGAGCGGGGAATATAGGACCTAACCTAAACCTAACCCTAACCCTAACCTTAGTGGGGAACATAGAACCCGGGGAACATAGCTAACCTTAGTGGGGAACATAGAACCCGGGGAACATAGGGATGACCCCCAGGCAGGTTGCTCAAAACAAGGGCGATTACCAACAGAAGCATATTGGGTGATTTTGGCAATTTTTTTGGAGGCCCTACCCACACGTTTAGCTGTGTTGCTCATTCCACAAATTCCCGATCCTTACAAGCTGTACCTTGTTGTAAAGGTGACTAATCAACGATAAAAATGATATAAAACACAATACCAATTGGTATTATTAAAGGGGAGATATAATTGACCGAAATTAAGTTTCCGAACTTTTTTTTAGCAGTTTAGGTAAACGACATGTCATCAGCTTGTGACTGCAACCTGTTCCTGTTCGCAGATGACTCGGCTCTGCTGGTCTCGGACAGGAACAGGCTGCAGGTTGAAAAAGCTCTCAGCTCTGAACTCGATACGATCCGCATCTGGTTCACTGGCAACAAACCATCATTACACCTGGGAAAAACTGAATCCATTCTCTTTGGGACTAGTTTTAACCTCGGCAAAGCCGATCAAAGTAGGTGATGATGTTATCACAAGAAAAGAGGAAATTACCTACCTAGGTTCCATCTTAGAGGCAAACCTCTCCAGTGATAAAATGGCAACAAGAGTCATCAAAAAAGTCAACCAAAGAACACGTTTTTTTGTATAGGATTTCCTCTCTAGTCAGTAAGAAAACTCTGAGGATTCTAACAGGGGCCCTCATCCATGGTCACTTCGATTATGCATGCACCTCATGGTACCACAACACCACAAAGGCCTTAAAAACAAGGCTCCAGACATCCCAGAACAAACTGGCAAGGCTAATCCTTGGCCTTTCATCTACATCTCATCTAGCCCCTGCTCACTTTGCTAGGGTTGGATGGCTCAGGGTAGAGGACAGAGTACAGCAACTTGCAATGGGCCTGGTCTACAAGATACACCATAACATTAAGATACCCATGTACCTGTCAAAGTACTTCAAAAACATAAATGAAGTCCACAATCACAACATTAGAGTTAGCTCCACTGATCACGTCCAACCCAGATTTGGCACAAACAAAAAATGTGGAATGCCCTACCAAAAGTAGTGAAGGAATGTAAAACCCTACTCTCCTTCAAAACTGCCCTAAAACAGTAGGCCTACCTTCAGGTGACTGCAATTCGAAACTGGCCCCCGTAAAAAGTCATAACCCAGCCCCCCCCCCATCCTATTTATTTGACCTTGTATTTTAACTGTACTTTCATGTGCCTTTTTCTGCAAACTACTAAATAAAGTATTCAATCAAACAGAAAAGATGCTGTAAAAAACACAGAAAATGTAACTTGGTCTGAAAAATATAACGTGTGCAAACGTGACTGACTTGTCGTATATATTATATTTTTTTATGTGTGACAAATTGTGGATGAAAAATACAGATCAGTGTGCAAGCTGCTTTAATCTGCTATTGCATTTTGAAGCTTGTGCGTGTATGTGTATGTGTGTGTGTGTGTGTGTGTGTGTGCGTGTGCGTGTGCGTGTATACATGTGTGTGTGTTTGTGCCTGTATTCATGTGCATGTTGAAAATCAGCAAGTGTTGATCCGTAATTTTGTTTATTTATCTTTTCACCCAGATGGTCCTGACCAAATCAACGTCGACATACTGAAGGAGGTAAAAGTACATGTAAGTAAAAGTAGTGAAACATTCACAGAAATTTTGAAAAGTAAAAACTCCCCTGGCATACAAAGTAGTTATAACTTGTTAATTTCCATCACTGCGCATAGTAATACTGCAATGTGTTTATTAGTACTGGAGCAGACATTGTAGTGTATAACTGGGTGTTTGTTAAAACTCTAAATCTGTCTCTGATGTTTTTAGGCGGAGCAGTATGAGTTGAAGAGTGAACCTCCAAGTCTCTGTTTGGTCATGTGCAATGATGAAGTTCGCAACGGGTTTTCACAACGGGTTTTATCCACAGCCGACGTGGAAATTGGTATGAATGTTGTCTCGATACTATGACATACTGACTGCTAGTTGTTTGTAATGTTGGTTATCTACACATTGAATATCACTGTATGTCTGCACTTTTAATGAATACCTCACGTTTGTCAACTTGACAAATACAATTTAAACACAAACACTATTTTATACTACGCATTGTGAAAATTGACGATCTACAAGCTCACAGCATGTTGCATATCAACGCGTTGTGAGCTATAGTAGTTCAGCTATTTATTTTTTTGGGTTGAAAGTAGGCCTAGTTAATGAATAAAGTATGTGTTTCCTCCCCTGCAGATCAAGTGGCACGTACATTCAGCTCGCTGGGCTTCAGGGTGCTGAGGTGTAGAAACCAAACCAAGAGACAAATGAAGAACATACTGAAATATGTCTCTTTGAAGGTCCCCACTCTACAGGAGACAGTACAGGAATGGTCCAGGGAGGACTCAGAGTTCACTGACCTTCGTGTTGAGGAGAATCCTCTACAGCACGGAGATGCCTTTGTTTGCTGTATCATTGGTCAAGGAGTGGGTTGTATTCAAGGGGCCGATGGGGATCCCCTCCTCATCAATGACATAATTACGTTTTTCAATAGAGAGAACTGTCCCGACCTTGAATACAAGCCCAAAGTGTTCTTTACCGACAGCGACGGGTGGTCGAGGCTGGTAGATGGGCCCAATAAGAATGAAGAGGATTTCCTGGTTACCACGGCAACCAGGAAGGGTTTAAATAGCTATAGAAACGCAGTGGATGGTGGCTGGTTCATGAAGTCTGTGTGCAAACAGCTTGAAGGCTCTCCCAGGTAACTCTCAAAATAATAATTATGTAAGATATGAAACAAAAATATATTATTAAGGTAAATTAAGACAAACTTGGTCCACAATATTTGTTAGACCTGACCACCAAATTGCCACCATTTCTGCATGTTAGGGCTACAACTATAGATTACTCTTTCGGAGTAAGTGATATGTTTGGTTTATGTAAACGTTTTTTTTGGCTTTTTATGCCTTTATTTTAGAGAGGGATAGGGAAGGTAAGCTGACAGGAAATGGGGAGAGAGATGGGGGGGTGACACGCAGCAAAGGTCGTCGGGAACGGGAGTCGAACCCAGGGGGCCTGGACCGTCACGCTACGGCCCAGGCCAGCAAAACGTTTTTATGAATGAATTAATTTTCTGGTAGACATTACATCGCATTGCTATAAAGTGTTTGTTCAGTACAAGGGCTCCCCCCGTTTCTCCAGCTCTTTAGTAAACAGAAAATACATCTTCAGGTGGGTTGCCCATTTCAGGCAATCAGGAAAGAGTACCCATTTATCAGCTTCAATGTACCAGTTCCAATTTTTATCGGCTCATCTCTTTGTGCCGTCACTTCCAATTTCTCCTGTATCCTATATGAGTTCCTTCTATTGATTGGATAAAATTGGTATCCTGTACTGACCTGAAAATGCATTTTCTGCTTACTAAAAAGTTGAACAAACACTCAAAATGATTACGATCAGAATATATAGCTATTTAACACTTTTAAAAATATAGAATTTTACTTGTATTGTATACATCAACAAACAAACAATTATTGTTTTTTTATCAATCGATTAATTTATTAACTGCTTCAGCCCTATTTTGTACTCCGTCGTATTGAAATGTTGTGCAAAAATAGTGACAATAGCAAATCTACAAGCTCACAACGCACCACAGTGCAATGCATTGTGAGCTTGTAGATCTGAAAATTGATAATCGCAATATCAAAATTGATTGTTTATAATCGATTAAATGGATTAGGTCGGCTACTACATTGTTTAATTGACTGCAATTCAATCAAGTGTCATTTTTAGTAGTGGTAACTTAATGTGTTGTGAATGTTGTGTTACAGGGGTGATGACTTCCAGAACATTTTCAATCGGGTCATCAAGGAAGTGAGCGAGAGGGAAGCAGATGAAGGGCAGCAGATCCCTGATGTTGCGATGGACACCCTGAAGAAAAAACTGGTGTTCTCACCGATGTCACCTGAAGGTAGGTCACTCCAATCTGGCTTCAGAAAATCCCACTCCACTGACACATGCCTTCTCTATTTGAACGACCACATCAAACAAGAGGTGGACCAGGGCAAATACTGCGGAATGGTCATGCTGGACCTCCAAAAGGCTTTTGACACTGTTAATAACTATTTTGATTGGTAAGCTAAAAACAATTGGTTTTGATTGTACATCGGTGAGCTGGATGTGATCATATCTGGAGGGGAGGGAATAGGTGGTGGAGGTGAACGGTGCGACTGGCACCTGAGCATGGGCCCTGCAACTTTGACATCTGTCTTTGGTACCGTTGTGCAAATCTTGCCTGTAAATCTATGGTTCCTCAGTGAAGCAAGGGGTCTTGGGTTGTCTTCCTTGTTGACTTCACCAGTCTCACAGAACTTGGTCCTAAGTTTGGAAATGGTACCAGTGCTGACACCAAATAATGCTGTCACTCTGCATAACGGAACACCAGCTTCACTTGCCCTATTGCACGGGCCTTATCCTGAAGGGACAAACGTGGCAGTCCATGGGGGCAGTGTTGCTTCTTGGAGCATACACAAACTCAACAAAGTTGCAGAACCCATGTTCAGGTGCCAGTCACTCACCTGTGAGGCAGTCACACACCTGTGACTACTGACACACACCTCTCAGGTGTGTGCAGGCAGGTTGCTCAAAACAAGGGCGATTACCAACAGAAGCATATTGGGTGATTTTGGCAATTTGTTTGGAGGCCCTACCCACACGTTTAGCTGTGTTGCTCATTCCACAAATTCCCGATCCTAACAAGCTGTACCTCGTTGTAAAGGTGACTAATCAACGATAAAAATGATATAAAACACAATACCAATTGGTATTATTAAAGGGGAGATATAATTGATGAAGTTAAGTTTCCGAACTTTTTTTTAGCAGTTTATGTAAACGACATGTCATCAGCTTGTGACTGCAACCTGTTCCTGTTCGCGGATGACTCGGCTCTAATGGTCTCGGACAGGAACAGGCTCAGAGATGCTCATAGGCCTGCGTCCTGCGTCTCTGACACACATTATTGAGAAAGGACGCATTCATACCACCGTCGTGGCGTCCATGGAAAGCACTATAGTTGTCACCAACAACAGAAAGAATAAAAAATATTCGCGCTAAAAAATCTTTTTTTACCGCGAATATTTTACAAATCCACAGGACACCACCATTTTCCATGGCCACATCCTGCTTTATAAACAATAAAATCCACGTAGAAAGTCTTAGAAAGACGATAGAAATAATAATAATAATCCATGGACGCCGCCCTTTTACCGCCCTTTTACGCATGCTCAGACCGAATTCTTTTGGGTAACATTTTTGCTTATAACACAAAAAGGGCCGTTAGCGTCTAGCATCCGCGGCCGTCCGCACAGTTGAAACGTGACGTGAGCAGACCTGATTGTATGGGTATTACATTTAACAAACGTGAATTAAAAATAAACTCTGATTAATGTTGTTAGTGGTGTAACATGCCAACAAAAAAGATACTGAAGCCTGCTGCAGGGCAACAGAAAATAGCAAGCCTATTTAGCTATTTTATATAGCAAAGTTTTATTTGTATATAAAAATATAAAAATATACTATTTATATAGCCGTTTTTATATTTATATTTTGCTATATTAAAATAGCAAGCCTATATTAGTGCTATTTAATTTACTGTATATACTGTTCTATGTTTGCATAGAACCATATTAATAGAACCATATTATAACCATTTAAGATGAAACACGAGTTAAACGCTGTGAATTTTTGTGGGACTCATAAAATGTCCCTGGGACCCATCTAAAAGACCACCCTTGGGTTCCGGGACCCATTACATTGAAAACCTAGCAACATCACTGCAGGCTGCAGGTTGAAAAAGCTCTCAGCTCTGAACTCGATACGATCCGCATCTGGTTCACTGGCAACAAACTATCATTACACCTGGGAAAAACTGAATCCATTCTCTTTGGGACTAGTTTTAACCTCGGCAAAGCCGATCAAAGTAGGTGATGATGTTATCACAAGAAAAGAGGAAATTACCTACCTAGGTTCCATCTTAGAGGCAAACCTCTCCAGTGATAAAATGGCAACAAGAGTCATCAAAAAGGCAACCAAAGAACACCTTTTTTGTATAGGATTTCCTCTCTAGTCAGTAAGAAAACTCTGAGGATTCTAACAGGGGCCCTCATCCAGGGTCACTTCGATTATGCATGCACCTCATGGTACCACAACACCACTAAGGCCTTAAAAACAAGGCTCCAGACATCCCAGAACAAACTGGCAAGGCTAATCCTTGGCCTTTCATCTACATCTCATCTAGCCCCTGCTCACTTTGCTAGGGTCGGATGGCTCAGGGTAGAGGACAGAGTACAGCAACTTGCAATGGGCCTGGTCTACAAGATACACCATAACATTAAGATACCCATGTACCTGTCAAAGTACTTCAAAAACATAAATGAAGTCCACAATCACAACATTAGAGTTAGCTCCACTGATCACGTCCAACCCCGATTTGGCACAAACAATGGGTTGAATTCGTTCTCCTGCTATGCAACAAAAATGTGGAATGCCATACCAAAAGTAGTGAAAGAATGTAAAACCCTACTCTCCTTCACAACTGTCCTAAAACAGTAGGCCTACCATCAGGTGACTGCAATTCGAAACTGCCCCCTGCAAACTACTAAATAAAGTATTCAATCGAACAGAAAAGATGCTGTAAAAAAACACAGAAAATTTAACTTGGTCTGAAAAATATAACGTGTGCAAACGTGACTGACTGTCATATATATTATATTTTTTTATGTGTGACAAATTGTGGATGAAAAATACAGATCAGTGTGCAAGCTGCTTTAATCTGCTATATGCATTTTGAAGCTTGTGTGTGTGTGTGTGTGTGTGTGTGTGTGTGTGTGTGTGTGTGTGTGTGTGTGTGTGTGTGTGTGTGTGTGTGTGTGTGTGTGTGTGTGTGTGTGTGTGTGTGTGTGTGTGTGTGTGTGTGTGTGTGTGTGTGTGTGTGTGTGGGTACGTGTGTGTACGTGTGTGTGTGTGTGTACGTGTGTGTGTGTTTGTGCCTGTATTCATGTGCATGTGCGGGTTGAAAATCAGCAAGTGTTGATCCGTAATTTTGTTTATTTATCTTTTCACCCAGATGGTCCTGACCAAATCGACATACTGAAGGAGGTAAAAGTACATGTAAGTAAAAGTAGTGAAACATTCACAGAAATTTTGAAAAGTAACAGTACTATAAAAAAAACTCCCCCTGGCATACAAAGTAGTTATAACTTGTTAATTTCCATCACTGCGCATAGTAATACTGCAATGTGTTTATTAGTAATGGAGCAGACATTGTAGTGTATAACTGGGTGTTTGTTAAAACTCTAAATCTGTCTCTGATGTTTTTAGGCGGAGCAGTATGAGTTGAAGAGTGAACCTAAAAGTCTCTGTTTGGTCATGTGCAATGATGAAGTTCGCTCACAACGGGTTATGCACGCAGCCGACATGGAAATTGGTATGAATGTTGTCTCGATACTATGACATACTGACTGCTAGTTGTTTGTAATGTTGGTTATCTACACATTGAATATCACTGTATGTCTGCACTTTTAATGAATACCTCACGTTTGTCAACTTGACAAATAAAATGTAAACACAAACACTATTTTATACTACGCATTGTGAAAATTGACGATCTACAAGCATATCAACGGGTTGTGAGCTATAGTACGGTAGTTCAGCTATTTTCGCATTTTTTTATTCATGTTTTATTCACTTTTTTGGATTTTTTTTGGGAAAAATGTCGGGATGCCAGGTTGGTTGAAAGTAGGCCTAGTTAATGAATAAAGTATGTGTTTCTTCCCCTGCAGATCAAGTGGCACGTACATTCAGCTCGCTGGGCTTCAGGGTGTTGAGGTGTAGAAACCAAACCAAGAAACAAATGAAGAACATACTGGAATATGTCTCTTTGAAGGTCCCCACTCTACAGGAAACAGTACAGGAATGGTCCAGGGAGGTCTCAGAGTTCACTGACCTTCATGTTGAGGAGAATCCTCTACAGCACGGAGATGCCTTTGTTTGCTGTATCATTGGTCGAGGAGTGGGTTGTATTCAAGGGGCCGATGGGAATCCCCTCCTCATCAATGACATAATTACGTTTTTCAATAGAGAGAACTGTCCCGACCTTGAATACAAGCCCAAAGTGTTCTTTACCAACAGCGACGGGTGGCCGAGGCTGGTAGATGGGCCCAATCAGAATGAAGAGGATTTCCTGGTTACCACGGGAACCAGGAAGGGTTTACCTAGCTATAGAAACAGAGAGGATGGTAGCTGGTTCATGAAGTCTGTGTGCAAACAGCTTGAAGGCTCTCCCAGGTAACTCCCAAAATAATAATTATGTAAGATATGAAACAAAATATATTATTAAGGTAAATTAAGACAAACTTGGTCCACAATATTTGTTAGACCTGACCACCAAATTGCTACCATTTCTGCATGTTAGGGCTACAACTATAGATTACTCTTTCGGAGTAAGTGATATGTTTGGTTTATGCAAACGTGTTTTTTTTGGCTTTTTATGCCTTTATTTTAGAGAGGGATAGGGAAGGTAGGCTGACAGGAAATGGGGAGAGAGATGGGGGGGTGACACGCAGCAAAGGTCGTCGGGAACGGGAGTCGAACCCGGGGGGCCTGGACCGTCACGCTACGGCCCAGGCCAGCAAAACGTTTTTATGAATTAATTAATTTTCTGGTAGACATTACATTGCATTGCTATAAAGTGTTTGTTCAGTACAAGGACTCCCCCCGTTTCTCCAGCTCTTTAGTAAACAGAAAATACATCTTCAGGTGGGTTGCCCATTTCAGGCAATCAGGAAAGAGTACCCATTTATCAGCTTCAGTGTACCACTTCCAATTTTTATCGGCTCATTTCTTTGTGCCGTCACTTCCAATTTCTCCTGTATCCTATATGAGTTCCTTCTATTGATTGGATAAAATTGGTATCCTGTACTGACCTGAAAATGCATTTTCTGCTTACTAAAAAGTTCCAGAAATGGGGAGACCCCTGTTACTGAACAAACACTCGAAATGATTACGATCAGAATATATAGCTATTTAACACTTATAAAATATAATTTTACTTGTATTGTCAACAAACAAACAATTTTTTTTTTTTTTATCAATGTAAATCGATTAGCTTATTAACTGCTTCAGCCCTATTTTGTACTCCATCGTATTGCAATGTTGTGCAATAATAGTGACAATAGCAATTCTACAAGCTCACAACGCACCACAGTGCAATGCATTGTGAGCTTGTAGATCTGAAAATTGATAATCGCAATATTAAAATTGATTGTTTATAATCGATTAAATGGATTAGGCCGGCTACTACATTGTTTAATTGACTGCAATTCAATCAAGTGTCATTTTTAGTAGTGGTAACTTAATGTGTTGTGAATGTTGTTGCAGGGGTGATGACTTCCAGAACATCTTCAATCGGGTCATCAAGGAAGTGAACGAGAGGAAAGCAGATGATGTCGAAGAGCCGCAGATCCCTGATGTTGCGATGGACACCCTGAAGAAAAAACTGGTGTTCTCACCGATTTAAGATCGCTTCCAAAATACCCAAAACACACAAAGCATTCAATTTAATACAAACCCAGTTCCATGACCTCCTAGTCAAGGGCTAAGGAGGCTCAATGGATTTTGGACATGGATTTTCAATTTCAGCTGGTATATGCTTGCTTCTTTTTACCTACTACTCACCATGGATGTTCAATCTTTATATACCAATATCGATCATAATGATAAATAAAAAAGGTAAATGGTGCGTTTATGTAACACTTTTATCCAAAGCGCTTTACATAGATTGTGCATTACATTCACCCATTCACACACACATTCATACACCGATGGCAGAGGAAACCATTGGATTGGAGCAGGGATTGTGTTATGGAGATTAATATGTAGTGTCTTGCATACAGGGGTCATCAACATGTCCGTACATGGACAAACATGTCTGTGGCAAGACTTGCCTATGTCCGTGGCACTTTTTCTTTTTTTACGAAAGATATTGTCTATAATTTGTTCTCTTTTTTTTATATGCACAATCTAATCTTAAAAAATGTGTTTGAATAATTGTGGTGACTCATAAAGTGTCGGGATGACATGCTCATTAACCCTTGCATTGTGTTAGAAACCTGTATCCACTTGTGGTGTTAGCGGGTCAAATTTGACCCGTGATTTAACTCAGCCCTAAATACTTAAAATAAAATATTTTTCATTTATTTTTTTCTCCCACCTCATAGCTGACTTGTTATGCATTCATATCCATTGAAACACTTTTAAAAATATTATGTTGGGTTAGGGTTAGTGTTGGAGCCAAAATGCCTTTTTTGTTTATTTTGTTTTATTTTAACTCACTGTGCAGAGGTGTGTCATTATCAGTCACCATGGCAATCACCACAGGAGAGGTGTGGCATTGTCCGTCACCATGGGAACCACCACAGGGGGTGGTTACCCATTTATACTTGGCCTTGGGTGACGAGCCCCAGATGTGCAAGGTTTTTGACCGCGTCGTGAAACGTGAACATGTCGCCACGCTGGTCGGCGTTCAGTGTTATTGGTTTGAGTGATGTATAACAAGATATGTTAAATAAATGGATTGACATATCCGACCTGATACAAACTCTCTGGACATTGAATTCATGGTGCACGCGTCTAACTAAAAAGCAACCCAGTTGCCCCTCGCAGTGTATAGCTACAGGTAAAGGCTTAACAGTTAGGGTTTCATCTTTCAATATATCTCGTTTTCAATTATATTAAAATTCACTCATTACATTTCCTATAATGAAGAAAATGGATAATGATGTTATCTGGCTATAAAAGACTAACATTAGAACACACTTAAAAAAAATATATATACTTGTTTTAGTTTTTTAATTAAAAAAAATGTTAATATTAATAAAAAATAGTGACACTTGGTGTGCTAGGGTAATTTTTGACCCGTATACCATAGAAGGTAAAAAGTCATTTATTTTTCATAAACTCAAACCTAATTTTACTCCCGATAGCAAATGCTAATTGAGGAGTCTCTCTCACTCTCAAACATTGAATATTGACAATTTGGGGGGAATTGAGCCACACTTCTCTACCGGGTCATTTCGGACCCTAACACCGTCCACAAGTGTCACTTTTTTTATAGAGACCATCAGAATGAATTAAAATGATGATAAATACTTGTGTTGCGTTAAAATGGCTATTTCTGAGGATATCATGAAGCCTTGTTCCAATAAAGAAATGTAAAGGATACTTTTTACCTATTTAAACTTGAAACGGGTAAAAAATGACCCTACAATGGAAGGGTTAATATGTTGCAGGAGATTTGTGGTATTGTACATGATACCTGTGCCACGTACGTCGTACGGTATGTGAGTCAAGTCAGTGGTATGACCACAGTGGAAAAGAGCAAAAACATGGCATGTCATCTGTTCAGAAGGAGCTATTTGCTACCAAGGCAAAGAAGGGCAGAACTGGACAAGTAAAGCTAATTTTCATCAGTTGAGAGAAAGTGTTTCAAAGTGTCCAATAATAGCAATAACAACTAAAGTATAATAACACAACAAGCATATAAACCCTTGATCCACAACCTCACCATCGGACCTCCTCCTCACCTCTGATCAAAGTTAGGCACCTTTGCATCAAACTATTGTGACACTGCATTCTCTTAAATCCTGTCATGGCCTTCATTAATCACTCATCATGTACATAATTATCTGTTTCGACACTCAAGTCTTTTTCCTTTGTTCCATCCGCATACTTTCTCAACATACTACAGTACCTGTTTAATGGAAACCACAACTATTGAAGCTACGTTGACAAACAAAAACTGGAAGTTTAGCTGGAAGAACTTCCTGTCACCTCCTGTCCTCAAGTAACACTATCCTCTGAAAAGCCATCTCTACATACTGTAATAACCATATGAAGTATTATACGCATTACGCACCCATTCACCTTTGCAGCTAAGTGGCCCTTTTGCTCCTGCAATGTAAAATGGAAGCACTGTCTGTACTGATAAGACAATTATTGAATTATTGAAATCCCAAACATGGAATACACTTGGACGATACCACATTTAAGGCCTGTCTCAGGACTGCCACCTGCCAGTATACAGTGGATAACTTCGCAGTCTCCAGGTTTTCTAAAGTATAGCTAACCACTTTAAGTCTGACATCCCAATTTTGGGCATGCCATTTTAGGCTAAAAAGAAAAGAGAATTGCTGATCTACAAGCTCTACAAACAAAACATGTGATGTGTGATAAGATGGCTGAAAGAGTCATCAAAAAGGTCAATCAAAGAACACGTTTTCTGTATAGGATCAACTCTAGTCAGTAAGAATACCCTGAACATTCTCGCAGGGGCCCTCATCCAAGGTCATTTCGACTATGCATGCTTCTCATGGTATCACAACACCACTAAGGCCTTAAAAACAAGGCTCCAGACATCCCAAAACAAACTGGTAAGGCTACTTCTTAGCCTCAATCATACAACCCATCTAACCCCTGCTCATTTTGCTAGGGTTGGATGGCTCAGGGTTGAGGACAGAGTAAAGCAACTTGCTATGAGCCTGGTCTGCAAGATTCGAAACAACATTGGGATCCCCCTGTATTTGTCAAAAACACTTCCAAAACGTCCACGATCATAACACCAGAGGCAGCTCCATGCACTGATCATGTTCAACCCAGATTTGGCACAAACAAGGGAATGAACTCTTTCTCATGCTATACAACACAAATGTGGAATGCCTACCAAAAGGAGTAAAGGAGTGTAAAACCCTACTCACTTTCAAAACTGCCCTAAAAAATCACCTTCAGGAGGCTGCGATTCCAAACTGGCCCCTGTCAAAGTCTTAACCTACCCCCCCCCCTCCTCCTAAAACTGTCTATTGTACATATTTCTTGTTTTTCATACGAGTAACCTGTAAGCTGATTGTATGACGTTCTGCATAGTAGTGTATATTTGCATGTCTTCTTAAATGCCATCATGATTTGAGTGCACAGGGATCTCATTTTAAATAAGCCATTGTGCTTTTATGAGCGATCCAGTTTAGAGGACCTTAGAGGATTGTGAATTGTACTTCCATGTACTGTTTCCATGTCTTTCTAAATAAAGTATTCAATCAATCAAAAAGTGTTGTGAGCTTGTAGATCGGCTTTTCGCCAAAAATAATTTAAATCTCTTTTATTTATTTTTTTTATAAGTGGCTTGTTTTAAAATGTGCAGCGCAGTGGAATAGAATAGACACTATGGAACATTAAGAGTTCATAGTACTGTATACATTTGGGGCTAGGCTTATGCGTTTCTGGTATTATTATTGATCACTTGTTTTGCATTTCCGTGGCAAAAATACAACATGGAAATGTCCATCACAAGGCATGGCATGGTGATGACCCCTGCTTGCATATCAGTCACCTATTAAGTTATGTTTATATTTTAACTGCATTTAAACTTGGTCTGTATGTGTTGTTTTGTCACAATAAAAGTATCTTATAAGGTTGTTGTACAACATACATGGCTGATTCTTTGAATAAACAAACCACAGATTACTAGGAATGACTACTGAATACTAGGAATGTTGTTTTTTTGCAGTATTGTAAATTGTATTCTGGATGCTAATTGTAAATTGTACACAAGGTCAAACAGAGAATAAAGTCCTGGGTTCGATTCCTGGGTTTGTGTCATCAGTGCCCATACCCTTGGTGGGGTTGGTGAAAGGGCCTTTCTGTGTGGACCCCTCACAGGGTAGGTACCCTCACAGAAACATGCAGTAATCCTGGTCTCTATACTGCCTCCCCCTGGTCAACTGGGGCGCCTGATGGAGGGGAAAGGAACTGGTTTGAATACTGTGTTCCTTCCACGCGCTACGTCCTACTGGGGAAACTCCCCCCTGTCAGGTGATAAGAACATGCAGTAAACATGCTTGCTAGCTCCTCATGCATTGAAGGAGGCATGAGCTCAGTTCTGGGCTCTCCCCAGGTTGGCAGAGGGAGAGTAGCGCAGAGGATTACATAGGCAATTGGCACTGGGTGAAAATATGGGTTACAAAATCGTGGGATACATTTTTTTAATTACATATCTTGAAGCCCTTAAATTTTGCTTCCGTAAAATGTTATCACTCCTACTCCTACTTTACTTACTAAACACTCATTTAGTAGTATGCAATACATTATCGTACATTAATATTACCGATAGGTCCAAGACAAATTCAATGAAAGTGAGATCAAGCGGTTTTATCAATATTTCTTAGATATATTCTCTGTCCACTAATACGTCTGGTGTCATCTAAATTCAAGGTAGAGTTGGTAGAGCGGCCGCTGACAAACCTACGCCAACTGCTTTGAAAACCAATCCTGTCACACCCCAATATGAAGGACAACACTAATATCTTTGCAATGGTTCTGCAAAGCATTTGTTGCGTTGCAATTTTTAAAAATGTCTGAACTGTTCATCGTTTTTGCAACTACGTGGATCGACACATCTATCAGCTTGTGTGATTGTCGTTACTCGTTGTCACTTGGTGTACTTGGAGGCCATTCTATGATGTCTATGACATCAGTACTATGTGTATTTATGTATCGGCACCCATTGTCTAGCATTGCAGGGGCAAAATGGGTACTTGTATGCCAGTCTATAACGTCGGTACTATGACGTCTATATCAGTACCCAGTGTTGCCCAGGTTATTGCGTGGCAGCTTGAGGCCAGCGTATGCCCTCAGCCATCTATGATGGCGGAACTGTGACATCAGGACTGTGACGTCACAACTTCTACTTTATAGAATAGCCCATCAATCAGACAGACGGAAACAGAACGTGGGTGAAATGATGGCGTTTGCCACGGAACAATGGCAACGTGAGCTGCTGAGGCACTCTATCTTCAGCAAACTGCGAGAGAACCTCGCCTCCGAGCCCAGTGCGAGCAACAAAGGGGCCAGCACGAGGAACCTCATGTTCAGTCTGAACGGGGACTTGTTCGTGTGGGACGACACAAGATGTGTGTTTTACACCACCAACCTGAGACAACTCAACTCCGAGGAGGAGGAGAGCCAGGGAGGCAGGACTCATCACCACCAGACCCTGATGTGCATGAACCCACCCCGCTTCGCAGTTAGCCAGGTTCTGCTGAGTCCGACACAGCACTATGTTGCACTCGTCGGCCAGCGGGGAGCCACCGTGCTCGAACTCCCGCAACGATGGGGAAACAGATCAGCGTTCGAAGGCGGACGGGCCAAGATCAACTGCAAGACCGCCCCCATGGCTGAGTGCTTCACCAGCTCGGCATCTGTGAGCCTGCTGCAGGCGGCCTGGTACCCCAGCGAGACGGAGGAGCCTCATCTGGCACTGCTCACCTCGGACAACACCATCAGGTTCTACAGCCTGAAGTCACCCCAGATCCCGGCTAAGGTTCTGTCCCTCTCCCAGTCAGATGAGGACAGCGGCATCCAGACAATGCGTTCCTACGCTGCTTCTCTTGGCGAGATAGCAGTGGCGTTCGACTTCGGGCCGGTGTCGTGTGTTCCTCGACAGCACACGGGCCAGCGCTCCAAAAATCTCCTTGTCCATCCCCTGTACACCCTCTATGAGAACGGAGAGACCTACTTGAGCTACGCCAACCTGGCAAATGGTATGAACCTCAGCAAGCCCACGGGCCCTCTGCCCATGTACCCCGCAGCTGAAGATAACTATGGCTACGATGCCTGTGCCATCCTCTGCCTGCCCTGCGTGCCCAACATCCTGGTCATCGCCACAGAAACAGGGACACTCTATCACTGTGTCGTCCTGGAGGTGGAGGAAGAGGAGAAAGAGACGAGGGCGGTAGAGTGGTGGAACACCCGGGGCTCCCAGGCAGTGCCGTCTCTCTACGTGTTTGAGTGCCTGGAGCTTGAGCTTACCCTCAAGCTGGCCACCGGGGAGGGCGAGGACCCCCAAGTGTCTGACTTCACCTGCCCCATCAGACTTCACAGAGACCCCCTGTCCCAGCACAGGTACCACTGCACCCATGAAGCCGGCATCCACAGCGTGGGTCTCACCTGGTTCAACAAGCTCCACAAGTTCCTCCAGTCGGATGAGGAGGATAAAGACAGTCTCCAAGAGCTGGCAGCAGCAGAGCAGCGCTGCCTCGTGGAGCACATCCTCTGCACCAGGCCTCTCAGTACCAGTCCGTCCGCGCCGGTGCGTGGCTTCTTGATCGTGTCAGACCTGTCCTTGGGCGCCACCATGATCTGCATCACCAGCACGTACGAGTGTCTGCTGTTGCCCCTGCTGAACTCCATTCGTCCACCCTCGCCGCCCTTGCTGTGCTCCCGTTCGGGCGCGGGCCCGGGCAGCTCCCCCCTACACGGGCTGACCCACGACTCGACAGAGCAGCACGTCCGCAACATCCTGGCACGCAGCTCCACCAACCCCCTGATTCTGAAGGCGGGTGACAGGGACACATCGCCCCAGCCCGCCGAGTGCCTGCAGCTTCTCAGCCGTGCCACGCAAGTCTACAGGGAGGAGTACATCCTCAAGCAGGACATGGCCCGTGAGGCGCTGCAGAGGCGGGTGAAACTGTTGACGGCCCAAAAGAACAAGCAGCAGGAGGAGATGACTCTGTCCCGCGAGGAGAGGAAGAGCCTGAGAGAAGCGGCCGAGAGGCTGGCAGACAAATACAAAGACGGCAAGCGCCGCCAAGAGGCCATCATGGGCCGTGTGAGGAGGGTGCTGGGCAGCCTGCACCGACAGCTGCCCGTGCTGTCAGACGGTGAGAAGGAGATGCGGAAGGAGCTGCAGTCCATCAGCGACCAACTGAGGCTCCTGGACAGCAGCATCAAACAGGTGCACACCAAGATGGAGTACCGGAAGAAACAGGTGGACAAGGGCGGCGCCACTGCGGCCAAGACCACCGTCTCCCTCGACGTGCAGCAGAGGAAGTGCGTCCAGGGCTTCCTCAAAGAGCAGGGGGAGCAGATCGCTGACATGATGAAGCATATCAAGGATGTCAAGAAACATATCAGTTTCTGAAGCGAGTGTTAAATGTTTAGATGGGTTCATTTTTTACTATCTCAGCGCTTCATTTCTTCATGTGACGTCTAATAGAATAATTTCTTGTAACTATCAGAGCTTCAGTCTCTTACAATAAATGTCTTTGGAGTAAAACAAACAAACAACATTATACAATAGAGTCTGGAGCTGTGTGGAAGCCCATATTTGGGCAAGATTTAGGTACGTAAGGCCACCCAGCCTGATGGATACAGTATGTGTGCTCCGCTAAGTACTGAGCGTTCCTTGTTTTAAACTAATTTCAGTATTTTCAAATATTTGCTGGAATACATAATGCATATAATAAGTGATTGTGCCGCCCACACCATATCTGGGGCCCCTCTGCCATGGCTGGCTTCAAAGTAGTTCCATGTTACTCTTGTAAATACCTTGTAAATTCTTAGAATGTATGGTTGTCACATCCAGGCATCTCTGGTGTTGCCATATGGCAGGTTTTCCATTCAAACTGGATGCCAATGCAGTGCATAAGAAGATGAGGATGCAGATTTACATATAGCAAACCCCAACAGTGGAAAGCTGGTATAAATGTCCCACACTGCAATGCAGTAGCTGCAGTTTCTTCTTTAAAACCATAAAAATAGTGATACCAATACATACTTAAGTATACTGCGTTGGTTCCATTAATCCAAGCTGGAACACAAGCAATTGATTGATTGTTAAAATGAATATTTTAAGGTACAGGAAAAATTCAATGTAAGTGTCTGACTGAGATGGACTGATGTTTTTCAATATTTCTTAGATATATTCTCTGTCCACCAATACGTCTAGTGTCATCTAAATTCAAGGTAGAGTTGGTGGAACGGCCGCTGACAAACCTACGGCAACTACTTTTTAAACCAATTCAACAGAATGCACTCGGCCCACCCGTCTGACCACTTACAGGGATACTCCACTTTCAAATAAAATAAACATTTAAAAAATATATAAAAAATAAATGAAAAAAGTAATGGAAAAATCACAGCCCCCTCACGCATTAGAGTGTCCTACTAATGTGTGAGGGGGCCGTGATTTTGCCATAACTTCTTTCATTTTTTTTAAATATATTTTTTAAATATTTATTTTATTTGAAAGTGAAGTATCCCTTTAACAGTGGTCAGATGGGTGGGCCGCGAACGCTTGTGAGCTTTTCAAGTGGGCCCTGACCCAGAAAAAGGTTAGGATCCACTTGTAGTATGTTGATTTCAGACACAGCATCTTGACTTGTTAGTCTAGCGCAGGAGTCTTCAACGTTTTTCAGCCTAAGAACCCCTTAGCAGGGAGAGAGAGATGAAGCAGGGACACCCCACTACATATTGGATTCATGTTAAATGTGTGTTTTCAGACATTTAACGACTTAAACCCTCAACATTTTGAAACTTGACCTTTGGCTCTGTACTTGGTCTGCTCTTTTTCCCCTCTACACCAAACCTCTTCGCCAAAATAGCCGATCTACAAGCTCACAGCTAATGTCCCCCGCAGAATAGGGATGCGAGGGTTCAAGTGGTTAATGTAAAAAATAAATAAAAAGTCCCTATCACACACAGATTTGGCGGCCCCCCATCTCTGAAGACCCCCTCAGGGTCCCGGACCCCCTGTTGAATATCCCTGGTCTAGCCTGTTAACCACTTAAACCCCATACGTTGTTGAGTCCCTCAGGGCTCTACTAGTGTATTTTCTGCAAAAGTTTCCCCAGAATTGTGGAAAAAATTGAGAAAAAGTGCCCGGAGGAGATTACTCAACCGTGCTCAGACCACTTGAACAGAGAGGAGCCAGCAGTTACGTAGAAAAAGAGAAGTGCAATTAAGGACATAGAAAAAGGGAAGCAGAAAGGCAAAAATAGAAAAAGGGAAGCAGAAAGGCAAAAAGGCCTAATGACACTTTAGTAAGTAAGCTAATGACACTTACGGGGTACTTTAAACACCCTTCCAGTCAGTTCTGATCCTCCTGTCAGGTCAGAAATTGTCTAACCAAGCTGTTAATAAATAGCTTGATGAGGGCATTTCCTCAGTCTATGACGCAAGATGTCACGCACATCTTGTGTTTATGCGCTCTATGCTGCTTTTCCCCCTCTGTCCAATCGGGTGAGTGAAAGGCGGACCGTTCCAAGACTCAGGAAGCGA
Source organism: Gymnoscopelus braueri (assembly GCF_963280865.1). Lineage (NCBI taxonomy): Eukaryota > Metazoa > Chordata > Actinopteri > Myctophiformes > Myctophidae > Gymnoscopelus > Gymnoscopelus braueri. Next base: position 38,372,050 of record NC_137620.1, on the reverse strand, counting down.
CATGGTGCTTAGCGATAGAGCAACTGGTTGTGACTGTTTCATGGGAGGGTCCTGAAAGTGAGTGACAGGTGGGTCACTCCGTTTATTTAGAATGCTCTGGCTGCAAAAAACTGTGGCCGCGCACAACCTGAGTTTAACAGCGGCCAACCATGTTTTAGTGTGACGGCGCACTTGGGGCACAGTCACACCGCACTTTTATTCTACCTATGAGGGTGGATTCTGCCAATGCATTTCAATGGGAATGGAGCGGTTTGCTGCCATTTGTGGATTTCTGAAAAGAAACCCTGTTCCATTCCCTAAGGACTATGATGTCAAAGTCAAGGGGCCAATCCCAGCACTGTTTTTAACCTACTGTAATTATTCAGAAAACCCCAAGCCACAGAAAATCCACTGAATGTTCAAAGTTCAGTTTTTTTGGGGGTGTAATTGAGGTCATAACCCCCCCCCCCCCAAAAAAAAAAGAATGTCATAGACCTTTAAGAAATGTACCTTTACCCAAGTATTTTTAAAAGCATGTACTGTAAATATAATGACATGAGTGTATGTAACTTTTTTAAATGTAAAACCTACCAGCGCTAATCCTCCAGCCCGGGAGGATTAGCGCTAGGTATACTCTTGGCTGCTTGTTTTTGCATAAAATGCACTTTAGACTTCTGGTGATTAGTAGTTTTCGTTCCCTACCTATGTTGAATGCACTTATTGTAAGTCGCTTTGGATAAAAGCGTCTGCTAAATGACTGTAATGTAATGTAATGATGGGCCATGGGCAGAGTGGGAGACAACGCCCATCCTGCTACACAAACAACACCTACCTCTCTGCAGCCACCATATCTGCAGGCATGGATGCCGATTTATGTTGGGTTGGTAGGGTACTAAACAACAAGTCACACACACACTTAATCAGAAATACCTGATGAATGTCAGTTGGAAATATCGTACTCGCAACAAAATACTTTTTTGCTGTAAGTGAAGACAATGTGCGCGATCACTATTCTTTCCTGTCTCATCCACTGGCTGCCTGCTTGTACGCACCTGTCCAAGTAGGTGTGCAAAAGGACCTTTTTTTTTACTACATTTCAAGTCATACAATTTGATTATTGGCTGATGATGAAACCATAACTGGCATAAGGACTGCATATAGGAAGAGAGTTTGAATAACAGAAATCTGTTCACAATAACACACGGTATCAGAGCGGGTACATCATGCATCCTGTGTTACAAAGCATCACACAATAGCCATCCGACCGACACATTCCCTGTGGGTGCTCAGCTTTCTCTTTGGGTGCTCAGGCTCTCCAATGTCTGCAGGTCTCTGCACAAACATACACTGAACAGAGAGAATGTTCTGTTTTCTATGTCAACTGTATGCATGCAGAATGAGCATGTAAGCCTTTGTGTCATATCACCAAATGTTACTTATAATCTGGTGAAAAGATATGTGTAATCACGGTAATCAAAACGCCCTTCATGACAGTTACTCTATGCATTTCTTTTTTTTAGAACAGATGGCCTCAGTTTAAAGTTAGCTCCATGTCCTAATCTTTGAAGCTGAATGTTATTGTATCTTGACAAAAAGGTCACAGTTGATGGCCCTGCATCTGAGAATTTGGACCAAATAGATTTTCTTTTTCACCAAAGCAATTAAGAACTGGAATAAATTTTATGTGATCTGAGTGCAGCTTTGTCAGCGATGTGTTCACGCTGGTCCCAAGGAAGACTAACCTGACCGTGCTTTTGCGGTGGCGGCCCCATAGCTGTGGAACAATCTCCCCCCACATCAGATCTGCTAAATTCATCGAGATGTTTAAGTCTTTACTAAAAACTCACCTTTTCTCTCTGGCTTTGAACAACATCCACTCCTAAATATTCCTATTTTAACTCCTATCTAACGTTTCCTACCTTCTGTGTACATAGGTGTAAATGCACAATCTCGCTCTGTGTCTGTGTCTCCTATTCATTCAACCTTTATTTATTTTCTCGGGGATACATTGAGGGCAGAGCCCTCATTTTCAATGATGCCGAGATTACAAAAGCATAGTACAACAGTGTAAATAATAATGATGAATAAAAACAACAGGATAAACAAGTTATAAATGTGAAAACAACAAAACAACAGAATAAGACAGTAATAAAGACAGCTTAATTAAAACAGTGACAATCTAAAACATCTAAAAACTATATGCATACATGCTGTGTGTTTTATACATATTATGTGTTTTTGCTTTTACCTGTGCAGCACTTTGGTCAACTAAGGTTGTGTGAAAATGTGCTCTATAAATAAAGTTTGATTGATTGATTGATTGATTGATAAGCTAGTAACTCCCATCATGATTACTGACATCGACTATGCAGATGACATTGCCCGAGTCTCGGACACAGCAGAATGTAAGGGAACTACTACTGGCAGTAGAAATGGAGTGCTAGACGATCGGCCTCAAGCTCAATGCCAAGAAAACAAAAGTATCAGTATTTAACACAGAGGACATCATTGCCACTGCTGGCCGGACAGTGCTCAAGGTCGTCGAGGACTTCAAAGGACTTTTACTTTTATTTGTACTTTAAGTATTTTTAAATGTACTTTTGAAATATATTTCAAAGGAATTACTTTTTTACTCTTACTTGAGTAACATTTTCACTGAGCTACTTTTACTTGTAGTGGAGTAAATTTGACCAGGAGTATCTGTATTCTTACTCAAATACTGGGGTTGAGTACTTTGTCCACCTCTGGTCTAGCCTTTTAACCACTTAAACCCCATACGTTGTTCAGCTGTGTCCCTCAGGGCTCTACTAGTGTATTTTCTGTTTTCGCCCTACATTAAATATCTTCGCTAAAAATAGCCGATCGTCAAGCGATCAGCTGTTTCCTGACAAGGTTTAAGTGGTTAATGTTGCAACAAGTAGCCTACCCGGTTGAGTAGTGTTCAGAACACTTGAACAGGGAGGAGCCAGCAGTTATGTAGAAAAAGAGAAGTGAAGGAAATTAAGGACACAGAAAAAGGGAAGCTGAACTGAACAAGAAAGGCAAAAAGGCTGCAGTGTGAAAGTGCCCCCCGCGCACTGTGGAGTGCCCAGCAAAGTGCAAAGAGGCTCATAGTCATAAGAGGAGCAATGACACTTATGGGAAACTTAAAGGATTAAAAGTAAACACCCTCCCAGTCAGTTCTGAGCCTAGCCGTCAGGCCAGAAATTATAGTCAGTCCAGAATCTACCGTAAATAGCTTGATGAGGGCATTTCCTCTACTGTACAGTAGGTCATGGGACTCGATGTTTTTTTATCTTCCTCTGCCATGGTGAATGTCAGTGACAGGGTTCTGTACATGTTCTCCCATAAGTGCACAATTACTATTATTTATATATGTTGATTAAAGCCCTATTTTATACTTACTTTTAGATCTACAAACTCACAACACGTTGCATCGGGACAGGTTGTGAGCTTGTAGTTATTTTTTAAAACATTTGACACATTATATTTTTATGCCAATACTTTACTCAAGTAAAAGTTTTAATACAGGCATTTTACTTGTAACAGAGTATTTCCATATTGTGGTATTGCTAAAATCTGAGTACTTCTTCCATCCCTGCCTTCCATCCCCCTCCTCAGGAAACAATCTCCTGAGTCAAGTTTGTTTTATTTTATTTTCAACTATAGGCCTACTAGTGTCTTTGTGTGCCTTTGCTGTCAGGGCTCCTCGACTCTGGAACAACCTGAGGGAGGAGCTCAGGTTTGATAAATCGCTGTTTTCTTTTAAATCATTTCTTAAAATGCATTTTTATTTAAAGGCCTTTTGAAATGTTATTGTTTGATTATCCTGTTTTATTTCTCACTGCACTTTGTATTGTATACATGTTATTGTGTTTTGATAAGTGCTCTATGAATAGCTATTATTATAATTCAAATATAACTGGAATATTACAGTAATTATAATCTTTTGTGATTTAGTTTTAGAGCTTGTAGACATGTAAAGATACATGTAAAACATTCATTTTGAATTTCCTTTTTTAAGACATACTGTATACACAGGATGCAATGCACTCTAAATTATTTAAAACTCATGCAGATTCTGAATATTAGTCTTAATTGCATGCATTTCCAAACAAGTATGAGGAGAGCAGAGGTGGACAAAGTACTCAACCCCAGTACTTGAGTAAGAGTACAGATACTCCTGGTCAAATTTACTCCACTACAAGTAAAAGTAGCTCTGTCAAAATGTTACTCAAGTAAGAGTAAAAAAGTAATTGCTTTTAAATATACTTAAGTATTCAAAAGTACATGCTTTTAAAAATACTTAAAGTACAAGTAAAAGTAAAAGTCCTTTGAAGTCCTCGACTACCTCGAGCCAGATCCTTGAGGCAGATCTTCCTGCACTCCATTTCTACTGCCAGTAGTTCCCTTACATTCTCTGCTGTGTCTGAGACTCAGGTAATGTCATCTGATAGTCAGTCATCATGATGGGAGTTACTAGCTTATCAATCAATCAAACCGTATTTATAGAGCACATTTTCACACAACCTTAGTTGACCAAAGTGCTGCACAGGTAAAAGAAAAGCAATCAAATCAAAGAACAAAAACACAAAAACATGTATAAAACACATAACATGCATGCATATAGGAGACACAGACATAGAGCGAGATTGTTCATTTACACCTACAGTATGTACACAGAAGGTAGAAAACATTAGATAGGAGTTAAAATAGGAATATTTCGGAGTGGATGTTGTTAAAAGCCAGAGAGAAGGTGAGTTTTTTGTAAGGACAGAATATCAATGGACTTAGCAGATCTGATGTGGGCCACCACAAAAGCGCGGTCAGCTTAGTCTTCCTCGGGACCAGTGTGAACCCCAGTGCCTCAAAAGAGAATTATTTTCTCATGAGGAAATAACAGGAGTCACACATGAGTGCCACATCGCTGACAAAGCTGCACTCAGATCACATTAATTATATTCCAGTTCTTAATGTACTTTGGTGGACAATCTATTTGGTACAAATTCTCAGATCCAGGGCCATCAACTGTGACCTTTTTGTCAAGATACAATAATATTCAGCTTCAACGATTAGGACATGGAGCTAACTTTAAACTGCGGCCATCTGCCCTATAAAGAATAATAATAATACAAACTAGAAAAAGTGCTCCTCGGAGCACAGGTCTCCGCCAGGTCAGGTGCGTTATTCTGGCCTCCTGGTGGCGCTATAATAGGCCAATATGAAAAGGGTGCCATTTATTCTTAGGTCTTTCACGGCAATCAGACACTGCATTCATGATTTGAGGCATTTTGTTCCAAAAAAGTGTTTTGCTAAATTAGACCTGCTGGTGGCGCTATAACAGGCCAATGTGAAAAGGGTGGCATTTCTTCCTCGGCCTAGTGGGAATGTGCGTGTGAAAATTCACGGAAATCGCAAGCTGCGTGCATAGTTTGAGGCTTTTTGTTCAAAACGGACCAATCCTGCAAACTTTGGAAGCCAACCATAGGCAATGAGGATGGAATATGGGAAATCGGACAGATTCGTGTTGATCACATGACTATAGAGATACTGTGTACCGATTTGCATGACGTTTGGATAAAATGTGTAGGAGTAACGTAAAAAAAATGGGTTTTGCACAAATCGGCCCCCTGGTGGCGCTATAACAGGCCCATGTGAAAGAATTGGGGCAGAAGTTCTGAATTGGCATCCAGGGAGTGTGTGTGCACAGTTTCGGAGCGACCGGGCCAACGGTGCCAGAGATTAGCTGGTAACACACAGACAGGACACACGGACGGACGGACGGACGGACAGGGGCGAAAACATACTCTCTCGCCATGCCTTTCGGCCTGGCAGAGACAATAAATGCATAGAGTAACTGTCATGACGGGCGTTTTGATTACCGTGATTACACATATTTTTTCATCAGATTACAAGTAACATCTGGTGATTACCTTACATGCTCATTCTGCATGCATACAGGAGACATAGAAAACAGAACATTCTCCCTGTTCAGTGTATGTTTGTGCAGAGACCTGCAGACATTAGCGCCAATCCTGTGGGTGCCGGGGAGCCCAAGCACCCAATGAGAAAGCCGAGCACCCACAGGAAATGTGTCGGTCGGATGACTATTGTGTGATGCTTTGTAACGTGCACGGGATGCATGATGTACCCGCTCTTATACCGTGTGTTATTGTGAACAGATTTCTGTCATTCAAACTCTCTCCCTGTAATCTGCAAAGTCCTTATACCAGTTATGGTTTCATCATCAGCCAATAATCAAATTGTATGACTTGAAATGTAGTAAAAAAAAAGAGGTCCTTTTGCACACCTGCTGACAGGTGCGTAGGAGCAGGCAGCCAGTGCATGAGACAGGAAAGAAGGTGATAGTGCACACTGTCTTCACTTACAGCAAAAAAGTATTTTATTGCGAGTACAATGTGTCCAACTGACATTCATCAGGTATTTCTGATTAAGGGGTTAAAACTTGGTTGATGTGTGTGTGACTTGTTGTTGAGTACCCTACCCACCCAACATAAATCGGCATCCATGCCTGCAGTCAGAGATGGTGGTTGCAGAGAGGCAGGTGTTGTTTGCAAGAAATGTTCTTTGTGACCACATCCTCTGCTCTCATGAGAGCAGAGGATGTTTCATATCTACCCACACGCACAACCGTTAACAAAACAAGATGGCGCCGACATGCACAGCGGTGAACTTCACCCTGTCAAAACAAGATGGCAGACAGACAAGTCGACTTGCTTGGTCTCCACACAAACAACCTTTGATTTCCTATACTGACACATCAGGTCACAATTCATGTCAGATCCTGTGTCTTGGTGAGACATGACCTTTGACACAATCTAAATGTCTCAATAGAAGAGCAGGGAGACAATTGGATAAGTTATATTGTATTAACATACTCTACCATACAGATTCGACAAAATTACATTTCATTCATTAAAAAAAAGTTACATAGTGCCTCTTTAAGTAGATCTCATAACTCTTGTTTCAGAGAAGTAACTCTCTGAAACCACCTGCACTGCATGCACTGAAATGCTTGTAGAACCACTACGTTATACAAAGCCTAAAGAAACACCTATAAAAATGAAAATAGAAATGACTGAGTAACCAGAACTAAATACTTTTACTCCTATACAACCATACAAGATGTAACAAAGAGGCGAGCGGAGAGGGAAGCCAGAAACATGCTAGTGTGAGAGCAGAAGTGTGGAAAAAACAGCCAACCTAAAAGTACTCCGTACTTTACAGCCTTCTTAGAAATATACTCGAGTAAAAGTAAAATATTTGTCTCGGAAATGTACTCAAGTAAGAGTAATAAATATCAAAACAATCTAATACTACGTTACTGTCCACCACTGGAGGAGAGCATAGTCAGCATACTGTGACAGGTTGACTTGTGAAACACTATTGTCTGCACAAGAGAAGATCAGAGCACAGGATCACAGAGTGGTGTGGCGGTCTAGAGCGACATCTAGTGGCTGAATCTTGTCTATATTTTACATTGTTTTGGCAATTTTACGTTTTAGACATAATATGTCTAGACTCCACTGTACTATGGAGTGGTAAATATTATTTGCCATGCCATAGTACAGTGGTGGATAGTAACTAAATACATTTACTCAAGAACTGTACATGTGTAAAATGTTTGGGCATTTTTACTTTACTGGAGTATTTCCAATTTTCAATAACTTTACTTCTACTCCACTACATCTCAGAGGCAAATATTGTACTTTTACTCCACTACAATTATATGAAAACCTTAGTTACTAGTTACTTTGTAGATTTTGATTATTATTATTAAAACACATTAACCACTTCAGCCCTACATATATTTTGACCATTTGAAAATAGCTGATCTACAAGCTCACAATGCGTCGCTTCGATTGGCTATTTTCAAAATATTTTTTTATACATTTTTAAATTGTGAAATGGGACATTCTGCACAATGAGTACTTTTCCTTTTGGTACTTTAAGTATGTTTTGATGCCGATACTTTTGTACTTTTACTCAAGTCAATTTTGAATTACAAGCGTTTACCCCACGGCCTATTATCTACTCACTGCTCCCGATGACCCGCCCATCTTCTCCTCCACCAATCCAGCGAGGACAGACAGCATTTTGAATACGGGACTTGTAACAGATTATATCTACATTGCGGTATTGATACTTTTACTTAAGTAAAAGATGTGAGTACTTCTTCCATCACCGACTTTGACATCATCTTGGCACTCGACGTTTTAGGCATATTTTCCATACCTTAGTACATGTTTGCTTGATTTTTATTTTTGATATCCCCCCCAGAGAAAAATGCACTGGTCAGAGGCCAAAACCTCTACCACTCACAGTCACATAGGCTAATTGAAGTGACCAAGAGCCACGTATACGTATACTGTACCCTGTCACATCAACTCACTAACTTCAACAACACAACATATACATATACTGTACCCACTCTTTACCCACCAATAACCACAACACAATTGTTGGTAAAATGGGTCGAGGCATTGCAGTCACAAGAAAGTGTTCATCTTATGTACCTGCTGACATCCTGGGTCAAGTGTGTAGATCATTATATTTTGTGTCACTTGGGACTATATGGTGTTCAGCAGTTTGGTCATCTGCATCCAAAAGCAATCTAGCAAAATGACAGGTCGCACAAAACAGGGCTGCTAGACTTGTTCTAGGCTTCTCTATTAGAACTAGCACTGAAAAGATGCACTCCAGTCTGTTATGGCTCACCATTGAGCAAAGGATTTCCTCAAGCTTTTTTCTGTTGCATTATTAACTCAAAGATGCCTTTATTTTAGTTTGAACAGGTAGTTTATTGCAGTGACACACACAATCACGATACAAGATTTGCTGGTAATGGTCATACTTGCTCAAGGACTAACTCATTGACTGAATTGAAAAAACTGTTATTTATAGCTGGTTGGAATGATTTGCCACTTTACATTCGTCAAAATTGATTATTCTTTAAGAAAACTATGCAGAGGTATTTACGGGAATGCAGAAGACAACTGTATTTTGAGGGTAAAAAAAAAAAAGTGTCTATATTGTGTTTTTGCATACTAGTGTTTATTTTATTGATCTGTTTTTATATAATGTATATTTTCATAATTGTAATGTATTTGTGTAATTGAATGTTGTTTTTTATGCTATGTGTTTTGTAAAGTGTTCTGGTCTGGATTCCAGTAAGACTAGCTGATTGCTATGGCATCAGCTAATATGGGTATCCTTTTTTAAATAAACAAATAAAACAGACACAATGAAGGTTCACATGAGCCTTCTATTCCAGAACCTTTTCTCATTGCCACAGTCATTGAGTCACATTAGTACACAGCATACGGCACAATATGACACTAATAGAACAGCATGGATCACATTAGTACACAACATACAACACAAGGTTCCTACCAAAGAAAGAAAGAAAGAAAGATACTGGCCATGAGGAAAAGCCCTAGGTTGCCACCAAGCCAATCATATTAACCAATACATTCACCCTGTCACAATTCTCAACCTAGTATATGTATACTGTACCCTGTCACAACTCACCACCTAGTATACATATACTGCACCCTGTCACAACTCACAACTTCAACAACAACACACACAGCCTAGTATACGCATACTGTTCCTTGTCACAACCTTCAACAACAGACACAACACACAAGACAAACTATAGTGTAGATTCACATCAGCCTTCAATTCTGAAGCCAACAATAGAATCACATAGTACAACACAATATAGTATATGACAACTATAGAACACCAGCTTGAAACACATACACAACGATAGAACACAATATGACAACAACACAGCAACAGCTTGAATCACATACAACACAATTAGCAGCAACAGCTTGAATCACATACACACAACATACAAAACAATCAGCAGCAGCAGCAGCAAAGAAAAAAACACAGGTTCCTACCCTGAGATGTCTTCATGGCTTCATCAGCTGTGTAAGAGATGACCAGGGTCAAACTTAGGATCTCATGGACTAATATGATTGTAGACGCCCCTCTCTCCAGTCTACAGTAGGTCATTCTCAGACGAGCTCTCCAGTCTGTTGTCTCCAGTCATCTCCAGCCTCCATACATCTGGCTAGCTCGCCAGTACTTTCCTCCCCTGCATCTTTCTTTAGTACGTCCATGTAGGTATACAGTAGGTGTGGGATGCCCTCGTGATCAATGGTTGGCTCCCTGTATCGATGGCAGTGACCGGACAGTCTCATTCTCTCTTATCACTCAGCCTTGGTAGCCCTCCATACAGATGCTTGTTGGTAACGTGTTCATATTGGTTGATATTTAGTGCTGCACATAGAATTCTAGTGTAGCACCAATCCAGGGACTTCTATTTGGTTATTCTATAGCCGCTATAGGGTCCAGCATTCACAGCCGTATAGGAGAACAGCTTCATTCTCCCCTCCACTGATGGTCTTCCTAATGACTTTAATCAAGAGGAAGGGGGTGTCCCCCTACAACACCCCTGCCAGGATGTTAAAGTCCTCACTGTTGACATCTGGGGTCATCACCTTGGCTCTGGTACCCTAGTGTACTTGGCTCCTATGGTCCGGAATAGGTTGGGAGAGACACCATAAGCCTTGAGTATAGATAGAAAGAAAGAAAGAAAGAAAGAAAGAAAGAAAGAAAGAAAGAAAGAAAGAAAATTTGAAGTGACCAAGAGCCACAGTAAAGTTGGTTTATATTGGACAGATATTCAACCACAGAGCTACTTAGGGGCCGTCAACAATGTACTATGTAATATGTATTCATATAGCTATTAGTATTTAGTCATTATTATTTTCAATAGCTTCTAAACCAAATGATATGACCCTGAGAAAAAGAAAACCACATTGTGCATGGGATATGTGTGCACATCCTTTAGATTTCTCAAAAATATTTTATAATATAGTATTTTACATTGTTATTACTGTAAATTATGTCATAATTACTGTCATAACGGTAGAATTGCACTTACTAAAGAAAGTTATAAACTTATTTCAAATTAAACACTTATTTTTTTGCTAGAGATCTGACAACGGTATACCTAAGTACATTGACATTAAATACAAATCAACTTGTGTTAATCAGGTTTTAAGACTTGCTCCAATATAAAGTTACCAGTGATGGTAATCTACAAGCTCCCAACCTGATGCATTATATGAGCTTGTAGATCAGCTATTTTTGTCAGAAAAGATTTGGTGCAAAATAAAGGTGTGAACCAAGTAGACCCCTGGGGGACCCCTGTCAACTAAATGATGTAGGGTTTAAGTAGATAGATGCTGATAGATAGATAGATGCTGATAGATGCTGTCAGAATGCTGAATGGGGCATAAGCCTGAATGAGGCATAGGCCTTGTTCAGCAGCCTGACAACAGGCGGCGCAGACTTTTCTGGCTCTTCCTGAACACACCTGTGGATTATACCAGGGACAATGACTTGGACTTTAGCCCCCCCTCGGACACACCTGTGGACTACACCAGGTACAAATGACTTTTTGTTGCACTCCCTCATGGAGCTACTTGCGGATTATACTAGGGTCAGTCCACTCTAGGTGGACACGCACTGACCTTTTGCACCCTAATCCCTTGTATAACGCACTGACTTTTTTTTTGTCTTTTTTTTTATTGTGCTCCTTTTCCTCTAAGCACCTTAACGTCCATTGTCTATCATGCACAGTATAAGTATAACATGCACAGTATACAATACATTGCTGCTATGCTCAGGCACCTTAGTTTAGTTTTTTTAGTTTTTTATTATCTCAGGTAATTTGTAAATATGTAGATAACTTGTCTGGCCTTCTGTTGCTCTCTTGTTTTGATCTCCTTCCCACTTGCCCCCCACCCTCTTCTTCCCCCCCCCCTCTTCTTTCTATGGAAACTAACGTTGCGATGGGAACGATGTACAAAAAAGAATTTCACCCACTTTTTTACCTTGTAAACCTGTGATGTGACAATAAAACTGATTCTGATTCTGATTCTGAGATAATGAGAAATTGATCTGTTGAGCTACTGTACTTCAGTTTCCACTAGATGGCAGCAGAGTATCAGTCAGCTGATGAGATCCTCTACTTTCAGTGGTTCTCAGGTGGTTTTCAGGGGAAACCTTGACAGGTTCCAGTTTTGAACCACTTTAATATTATATACTTCAGATATTCTAAAATAGACAGCACGTTGTAATGTGACACGTTGTGAGCTTGTTGATCGGCTATTTTTGAAAAAAATGGAAATGTATATTCACAAATTACAAAAGCTTGTAGAGTGGCTATTTTTGGAAAAAGAAAAATCTTGAAAAAGAAAAAAATAAGTGGAATAAGGCCCACGGGCAAATACATCAATATGTTGAAGTATGGCCTATATAGGACCAGAGCACCTTACTGGCCTGTTAATTTCAAAATAATAGCCTATACACATATCTGGCCTTTTACACACACACACGCGCGTGCGCGCGCGCACACACACACACACACACACACACACACTACAGTCTCTCATTGGACGACAGAAGACAAGTGCTTTAGCCCTGCATGTTGCACAACATATTCAATTGAATTCACATAACATAAAGCTAAATATTGTATCCCGACTAGTTTTAGATTTACCATCATTTCTCAAAGTAAAATAACGAAAAGTGGAATGACACAAATCAGCTCTATTGCATGGCAATGCTATTGCTAACTGTATTTAGCTCACCTGAATAATCCACCCATTAGGAAAGAAAACGACCAGCAGTTCCTTGTGAAGATAATTAACTTCTCTTTCAGCTGTCAAAGATGTTTGTTTAGTAGTTTTAACTCCCTGACACCACTGACAACTCTACTGTACTTCCATGTTGTGTAAGTTTACATTATACGTTGTTTATTTCACCGTTTCAATGACAAACATAAAAGGGGTTTGTATCAACACCTGTTTGCTCTCCTGCAGGTGTGGGGGGAGGGAAAACCTGAGGATTTAAAGAGGCTGCCTGAAGCTGCTGCTAGTCTACTCTAGGGCATTGGTTCTAAAAGTGGGGATCTGGGGGGGGTACCAGGGGGTCCCCAGCAAAATGTGTTAATAATATAGCCATTATATGCACACTATCATCTAAACCACTTTAACCATATTTTATACTTTGTCTATTCAAAAATAGCAGACGTACACGCTCATATAGCAAGTCACTTCGTGCCGCACCGGAAAATTTCGATATTTTACAAATCTTCTCTTCTGGGGGTCCCCGGCAAAAAACATTTTCAGGACGGTGGTCCACGGCCAAATACATATCAATTTGGGGGTCCTTGACATTAAAAAGTTTGAGAAACACTGCTATTATCATTACATTTCAGAGGCAAATATTGTACGTTTTACTCCACTAAAATGTTTTACTTTTGTAGATATAGATTATGATTACAAAACACACTGTGCATTAGCCAATCAAGTCCTCTTTTCTGTTTGGAGATAGGACTTTGGTTGGATTGCGACGCGTTGTGAGCTTGTAGATCTATTTTTGAAAAAGTTTGACTTGTATTTATGAGCTCATTGTCCAGGCTCTGTTGTTTATAGGCATAGAACAGGTACATTATAACATCGAACAGCCTATAATTGATTAGATTAAAACCATGTCATTTTTAAGGTCCCTACTTAGAGCAAGTTACACAAGTGACACAATTTAACATCAACAGATTCTAACCTGACCTGAAAAAGAAGGTCAGATATTACTGATGTTCTTCGTAAATCATACATACGCAGTTGTTCTTAATCCAAAATAAGTATTTTTTTTATTATAAAAAACAACATGAGATTATGGCAAGTTTGTTATTCAAGTCCAATATGACATTTTAACATCAACAACATATAAACAATGGATGGGTTGTCAGTAACTTAACGACAGGAAGTCATTGTGGTTCAACCACAGGTAAATATTACCAATGCAGCTTCTACAGAACGATCCACCTCTGGTACATTTAAAGGTGGATGTCAAATATGTTGTCATGGAAAGAAGCAAAACAAACAAAACAAAACAAAGTCCAGGCCAACATTAATTCTCACATGAGACCCAGGATGTCAGACATATGAAGACAGAACCTTGCATGTTTTCAACACAGATAACTGGACATGTCAACTATATACAATTTAACAGCAGAACAGTGAATTGGTCCTAATAATTGGATTAGCGTTGTTTGTCCCTGCAGGACAGGACAGTGTTGTTTGTCTCTGCAGGACACACAGTTAGCGTTGTTGTCTCAGTAGGACGGGCAGGCAGTGTTTTTTGTCTCTGAAAAGACAGGCAGAGTGTTTTGCCTTTGCAGGACAGTGTTTGTAAACGGTTAGATGTGAACAGGGATGTGAGCACGCTTGTCCCTTAGTGTAAAACACACACACACACACACACACACACACACACACACACACACACACACACACACACACACACACACACACACACACACACACACACACACACACACACACACACACACACGAAGTTGAGGAAGATTTCTATTGGCTGATAACACAAACACAGACATAAGGGTGTGTGTCATACGGAGGTGGGTTTGGGGGGAACAGAGTAAATAAGGCATTGCGGAATAAGGCATTCCTTGGTTTCCTATTGGTCAAAAGCAGAAGTAAGGCACTCTTAATTGGCTGACATATGGCCACTTTAACAGTTGACTATTCTCGTCCTTTCTCTTCCGTCCACAACTTTTCATCCCGTTCATTCATACTCATCCCTCCCTCACATCCCTCACAGAGGAAATGACACCACCTCTCTTCTCTCCTCCCTTCTTTCTCTCTCTCTCTCTCTCCCTTCATACATCTATCAGTCGTCAGTCCCAGACCTCCGTCTCAAATGCCTAATTTATGCTCTGTCGTACAATGCTGCCATGCTTTGTGAGCAAAAAGTACCCAAATAATGTCTTTGTTCTCCTCCCTCTCTCCACTCTCCTAGCTTACAGTGTACAGGAGTTTTTTTTACAGGAGGTAGCTAGGTTAGTGGCTGGATCGAGGACAGGCACTGTTTCGGTCGCCCTCTCCTTCTCTCTCTCCAATCCCTCCCGCGCTCGCTTATATTACGTATCCAGAGGATTGGAGATCTCCGCCTACCGAAACAACAGGGGACATCTAAACTCAATGTAGGGTCTCTAGAACAACAGAGACAAACTGAAACTGAATTGAATTTTAAATAGATGAATTATGTACAGCATTATTATTTAGATATTTTACTAGGATGTATTTTCTGTCTTGCCTCTTTTTTTTTACCTTTTTAAGTTTTTAAGAGTCAGGGAGCTATGCTCAAGAATTCCAATGCACTCGTGTAAAAGGGCAAATAAATTGAATCTTGAAACCTATGCCCACTGCTTTGAAAACCATCATATAACTTTCCCAGTATGAAGGACCGCCATTTGGTCTTCCCAATGGTTCAGCAAATAAGTGATTTTTTAAACCTCTTAATTGCTTCCACCCAATGAATTTGGATGTCACTAAAGGGTTGGGCGGAGATCTCCGATCATCCAGCTGCTACAGCGTTATTTATTGTGCAACAGCGTTTATTGTGCAACAGCATCGCAAACAGCAGGTCCGCAAGCTCACAACACGTTGTGGACAGCAACGCCTTCTGAGTTTGTAGATCTGCGGATTCTACGATCTTCGGCTAGCGACATCCCCCCCCCTCATGCGACGGAGCATAATTTGGCCACGCTCCTTCCTCCCTTCTTAACGTGCCGTCATTCGTCTCTGCCTCCCTCCACCATGCTGTATTTCTGCGTACAGCAGTGAGGCAGTGACACGGGCCAGGAGAACACCACGGGAACGCTCGTCTGGACGTTCCTCTCCAGGAAGTTGAACACAGGGTTCCACCAGGTCCTCGACAGGTAGTTGTTAGGTGCCTGTCGCAGTGCCTGAACAAAACGAGAAAAAAGGGGAATTAGATACGACAAGATAAAAGGTTATGCGTTTCATAAAGTATAAAACATGATGTGAAAAGCAGTTTGTGAGATTTGCTTCGGACACAAACAGACAGACAAACAAACAGACCCTCTGTATGCAAATATGCAGATATGCAGGAGGATGGTTAGCCTCCTGCATATCTACGCTGTAGTAAATGTACTGTACAGATAATATATTGTCGCTGTCGGGTGGAAACCTTAAAATGTCCAAAACCATAAAGAAAAAAAGAATTCCAATGGATCCAATGTAGTTAATATTTAGTCACAAACTCTTGTTAATACTTTTCATTGGTTACATTTTTATAAAACCCAAAGACACACTTAACTTTTTTTTAATAAAATAGTGAAAATAGCCGATGCAACGTGATATGAGCTTGTAGATCTGCTATTTTCACCACTTTTGTGCGACACTCTTGTATGATGAAGTACAGGGCATTACCTGTAATTTAAAAAGTTGAAATATTGAGGTTTCTGGCCGACAGCAACGATATGTATATGACTAAAACAACAACTACAATCATAATCATCTTCATCATAACAATACGTTTTGGGTGTAAAATAGCTTCCATACCACAGCCATTTGTTTCGGCCGGTTTACCCTCTATTGTTTATGCCTGTTTATTATTTTATTCTGTCATTTAAATTGTATTTATGCGTGGTATTAGTTTGTATTCATCAGAGAACAAAAGAGTTTAATATCATCACACACAATGATAAACACACACAACACAGTCTGATGGTTTATGTTCAATGACATGTTTCATCCACTAGAGAGCAGCATACGTACATCTGATAATACTACTGTATGTAAGACAGTTTGACAGAGAAAAAGATTGTGTGACAGACATATAATAGAGATAGAGTGTGTGTGTGTGTGTGTGTGTGTGTGTGTGTGTGTGTGTGTGTGTGTGTGTGTGTGTGTGTGTGTGTGTGTGTGTGTGTGTGTGTGTGTGTGTGTGTGTGTGTGTGTGTGTGTGTGTGTGTGTGTGTGTGTGTGTGGGGGGGGGGGTGTAGGAGGGTAAATCCATGCCTCTGCTTGGGGATATGATTTATTTAAATACATGCATTTCCTTTTGCGAAATGTGGTCTGATATGTTTGATATTTATGTTTGATATCACAATTTAGAAATGCATGTTTTAACCCTTGCGTCCCTACTTTGAGAAAATGTTCAAAATGTGTCAACATTTGTCAACGTTTTTCCAATTATAAATTGTTTTATTTAGAAATAGCAACAGAGCAGATCTAGCTCACAGCGTGCCGTGATGCGACGCGTTGCAAGCTTTTATATCTGCTATTTGCGTGTGTGCGTGCGTGTACCCACATGCGAGTTTGCCATCGTGTGGTACCACCAGAATATCCTGGTGGTGACAAAGTAGCCAATGATGACGTCGATGCTGTAGTGCTCGTGACCAATCAGGATACAGACGACTCCCGTGGCGCTTAGCAACCAACACAGCCAGTGGTACCAACGCATCCATGGTGGGGAGTCTGCAGGATAAAACACAATAATTCATAAAAACTATATTCATAACAGTCCTACTGTACACTAGACCAGATCAGTTCTACACTGGTACAATAGTCCCATACTAAACATTTATTAATTGATTTGACAGAAAATTTGGAATTTGGATAATCTGTCTAGTATATTGTTGCAAACGGGCAGAAAACTTGTATCTCCATATTTCAACTTTATTTCATAAATGAATGCATGCCCTACACGCACGCACGCACGCACGCACGCACGCACGCACGCACGCACGCACGCACGCACGCACGCACGCACGCACGCACGCACGCACGCACACGGCATTGATCCATTGTGGATCACAGACTTCATGTAACCAGCCTGTGGCGTCAGTCATCTAAATTATGACGTAGGTAAAGGGTTGAGCCTGATCCTAACCCCTTTGATGTCATTTATACAATAAAAATTAACGTATTTCCAAATTATAACACATTATGTGAAAATGTGGAGGTACCTCTGTGGCCTACTGCGTGCACAAGAGATTTGGTGCTGATCAGTCCAGCGGTTGTGTGTGTGTGGTTGTGTGTGGTTGTGTGGTTGTGTGTGTGTGTGTGTGTGTGTGTGTGTGTGTACTCACACTCTTTGATGAATAGGTATGAGAGGGTCAACATGACAGTGTGTCCACTGTAGAGAAAATCCCCACACATCAGATGAGTCCCTGTCAGAGACAAACCTGAGACACAGACAGACAGACAGACAGACAGACAGACAGAGGTGGGTTAGATTGTGTTGTTTGTTGAGGGTACATAGCAGTTCATGGATGCACAAAGTCAAACTGTACATATTTGGATAATTTTGGGCATTTATGGTAATGTTGACCTCACCTCCTCCTGAGATCAGCTTCAATATCCTCCAGATCTTGCCTGTAGAATCATTGTACAACTACACACACACAGAGACAAAGACAGACAAAGAGAAATTGGTTACATTTTTATAATAACCCACTGACTTCATCACTAACCTGTTGCCCCTATTTTTGGCACGTTGTTATTGGCAGAAATCAAAAATAGAAACGACAAAAAAGACGATCTGCAAGCTCACAACGTGTCACATCATCCACAAAGCGGAGCTTGTATAAGAGCTATTTTCAGTACTTTTGAGTGACACCGTCATATGATATGAAATAGGGCATTAATTTATGAAAAAAAAACAAAGTAGCTTAAATATGGGGATATTACATCACGTTATACTTGGTTCGGCATCATGTCTCCCACCAAAAAAAGCTGATCTACAAGCTCACAAGGTGTTGCAGCATGACATACTGCGAGCTTGTAGATTGGCTGTTTTCGGTGAGAGACACCTGCGTGCAACAAAGTATATATCAGGTGTGAGAAAGACACCAGAGAACACAGATCTTCATTGATATTATTTACACAAGACTGGTCTTGTTCTGCAGCTTTGTGTATTGATTAAACAACCTAAAAGTGTGTGTGTATGTGTGTGTGTGTGTGTGTGTGTGTGTGTGTGTGTGTGTGTGTGTGTGTGTGTGTGTGTGTGTGTGTGTGTGTGTGTGTGTGTGTGTGTGTGTGTGTGTGTGTGTGTGTGTGTGTGTGTGTGTGTGTGTGCGCATGCGTGCGCGTGTGCGTGTGTGTGTACCTTGGGAGCGCAGACCATGTGTTTTCCAGGCACAGGCAGAGTTGTGACGTACATGGTCACAATACGATACATGTACAGAGAACCAATCAGGAAGAAGCATCTACGACCTACTATAGACCTGAGAGACAGACAGACAGACAGACAGACAAAAAAGGGCTTGTTAATCAGACTAATCCGTTTCGTTGATAAAAAAAAAATCTGTATGAATTTTTCACGTGGATTTGTTGATAGGCCTTTATAAATTATTTTTAATATTAAAAAAACACTTAGAAAATAATGAATAGTTGCAGCATTATTGCAGACATACCACTACTGTTACAACTATCACTTCTAATACTGAGCTACTCCTCATCCTACTATAATAACATCAGAGGTGGAAAAAGTACTCACATTTTTTACTTAAGTAAAAGTATCAATACTGCTATGTAGAAATACTCTGTTACAAGTCAAAGTACGGAATGAAAAAAAATTACATAAGTAACAGTACAAAAGTATTGGTAGCAAAATGTACTTAAAGTATCAAAGTAGAATGCACTCATTATGCAGAATGTCCCATTTCTTATGCATTAAATGTATACACACACAGCTTCCTAAATCCTGACCAAAGTTTTCTGAAAAACTTGTATTTTACTATATACTGTACATCAGTGTTTATCAACCCTGGCAAACGTCCCAATTTTGGGCCGGGGCTACTGCTGAGGTGTGCTGCGCCGTTTTAAGAAGGTTTGAAAAAAATATCATTACAATTTTTTTTTTTTTTTACAATAATAATAATCAGGCATGCAAACAGCCCCGAGGTGAAAAGGGTGACAACATGCTGTTTTTTTTCGGGTCAGGTGTCACACTATTGCCCTATTTGGATTCAAAACGGCTAGTGGAAGCTGAAAAGCTACAAGTTTGCATGTCTGAATAATGCAAAAACAGAAATATTTGTTTGCATTTGCTTTTTTTCTCCCCCATATATTTACATAATAAAAAAGTGCGTATCGTTTCATGAAATTAGTGTAACGGCACACCCCTAGTGTGTGTATACCGTATATATATATATATAATTATATATATATATATATATATACCGTATATCTAGGTGTGCCCTGGGATCTTTTGGCTATGCCAGGTGTGCCTTGGCACAAAAAAGGTTGATAAACACTGCTGTACATAGCAACAGGAACCCCAAAAGGGGTACCCGTCTTGAAAGGTATAGTTACAAATAGGGGTTCCCGCCCCGCCTAAATGGGTTGAGTACAGTACTTGAGTAAATGCAGTTAGTTACTTTACACCACTGAATGACATCAATCCCATGATCTTACTTGTGTTTGAGGAACAGCCACTGGATGGTCCACAGCCCCACCAGGATCAGCCCGTTGACCTCTGTGACGGTGAAGGCCCAGGGGACCCTGTCCACGTAGTCAAAGAACTTGTCGGGGAGCGGCGGGCTGACCGACTTGTCGGGCACCCTCTCGTGCACCACGGTGATGATGACCGTGGTGAAGAACAGGTTGAACAGCGCGTACAGGAAGGCCACGCCCGTCTTCCACCACTCGTTGGGCAGGCGGTCGCCGCGGCCCTCGGGCACGATGATCTTGACGTAGTCGCGGTGGCGGCTGAGCTGGTGGTGCAGCGAGCGAATCAGGCGGTTCTGCTTGAGGCGGTCGCCGCGGCTACCCTTCTTCCCGCTGCCGTCCTTGTCGCCATCGCCGCCCGGAGATGTAGCGGCGGTGGGGGTGGCGGGGGAGGAGGTGGAGGAGGAGGAAGGGCGTGCCGGGGTGCCGTTGGCGACCTGCCGAGGCGAAGGGGGCTCGGCTGTCGTCACGGTGATTTCCAGGTGGGTGGGGACGTCGTCCTCGTCGTCGTTGTCGCGGATCAGTTGTGACGCGGCCATGGAGGAAGGCGATTGGTCAAAAAGTCCGGAAGACTCACTAATTGTTCAACCAGTTAGGAAGATAATTGTTGATAATTGCTTAACCAATTATTAAGTTGCCTGTTAAATGTTACGAAGCGTTGACTATTAAACAAATCACAGCCTCAGTAAGATACGAGTCCGGCCAATCAGAGGAACAGTGTACCGTGTTTCAGTCGGGTATCGATTGGATCCGATTGGATCCAGCTGTAACCAATGCTCCGGTATCAGCGATCAATATGTGAGGCTATCTGGTTACAAACACTTGTCCTGTATAAGTAATTGATCGCTCTGGCCTTAGTTCAAGATTAATCCAATATTCCAGGTTTTAGCGTTCGATCGCAATGTTCTGGTCAGGCGGCGATCACTGGTCCATTGATCCTGACCTGGATGAGTTACCTACTGATAGTCCAATATCAGGCCTGGCAGGAGGTGGTGGAGTTTGATCTAGCAGGTCTGGGGGGAAAAAAGCTGAAAACAAGAGAAACAAAGAAATTATTTATCAATCTGTGCTCAAATTAAATATATATTAGTGTTTTGATGCACACAGCATGTTAACGTAACTCTGAGAGTATGCAAATAGATCCAAATGGACCCCGTTCCATTTGTACTCTTGGTCACATTGAAAGGGGTGTAACATGTTGTTAAAATAAGTGTTAAATACATTTTCAGGTCAGGAGAGAGAACTCTTACAGGCGACAATAAACAAGTGAAATTGGAACTGATGAAACAAAGAAAAGTCAAAGTATAACAAAATAAAATTGGAACACTAATTGAAGCTGATAAATCATCTTTGTGGGGTTCTCTCACGTGACTGGATGAAATTGTTATCCTGACGTAACAATATATTTTGTGTTTACTAAAGAGCTGCAGAGAAGGGAGACCTGTTACAGAACAAATACTCAATATATAACTGTTTAACAAAAACCTTTCCCCCCCTTTTTCTTTACACAATGACATATCACTTACGCCCCATTTAACACAGGACTTTACGGTGTAAAGACACTGACAGACAAGCAGCCTGGTGACCTGGTTTGAATCCCTGGACTGTGGGAATCCCTGAACTCCCACAAAGTCAGTTCACCTGCCATCGGCTCATAAAACAGTGGAGTGAGGCTGACTGACACAGAATATAGAGATCAATGGTAACAGAAAGTGTATTGATTGATTGATTATTCATGACTGTGTGTCTTCTTCTGTGAACACAGAATGAGGACGGCCCGTTTCCCCCTGCAGACAAAACCCTGTTTCTATTATATTGTGTGAGATCCTAATGTCATCATCTAGATCAGATAAGATTCTTTTACACAGGAGGAGACGTCAGGTTCAGCAGAGTTACACCAACCTGTTCTGCATGCACGCACACGCACGCATACGTACGCGCATACACAGACACACACACTTTGTGTAAACAGCACAGAACAGGATACAGCGAAGCGAGGAGGAAGAAAGAAAGTTTGACTCATAGTAACCTGAGACACACACACACACACACACACACACAGGTTTGTACTTCCTTGTGGTAATCCACGTAGGGATGTAAACAGCATGTATTTTGTTAAAACATTTTGCCCCTTCATTTGTCATTTTAAATCACTAAACCTTTAAACCTAACCCCTACATGCCTAATCAAAACTCTGACCCCAACCATTCCAGAATGTGTTTTACCAATTGTAACTTTAGCTTCTTGGCTATGACATTTTGACAGGTTTTGCCTAACCTATCCATTGGATTTTCAGTCCCCACATTGTTGGTAAAAGAAATACACAAACGATACATACACAGACATACTGTACATACACGCCATCTTCCAACTTTTAACCCTCATCTCTCTCTCTCTCTCTCTCCCTCTCCCTCCCCCTCTCTCATGTAAATATGTAAACATGATGTAAACATTTGCAAAGTGCACAGTCTCTCTGTCTCTCTCTCTGTCTCACATGCACTAGCACAAGCACTTGCACACATGAGTGCGCGCGCACACACACACACACGCACACAACCTTCTAGTCATACAAAATTAGCCAGAATGACCACGCACGGCACGTAGAGGGAGAAAGAGACAAAGAGATCAGTCATGTTGTAAAGTTGATGGAATGATAGTGATGTGTTAATATAACAAGCTCTTCATTCTGAAACTTGTTTACATCACTTTATTTTAGCAGACATTATTTCCAAAACCTTCAGCTCTGTTTGCCACATTCTTTGTTCAGTTTGACTCATCATGGCATCAGGTACACACACACACACACACACACACACACACACACACACACACACACACACACACACACACACACACACACACACACACACACACACACACACACACACACACACACACACACACACACACACACACACACACACACACACACACACACACCTATGCTTGCGAGGACAGCAACAGTTTAGCTATAGCACATGTTCATGAAAACTGCCCAACCCAACCTAAAAGCTTTGTTAACCAGGGAAACATTTTGTAAATGTTTTCAATTCAACTTTATTATTTTTGCAACGCTGGCGAGGAAACCTTCCCTTAAACTGGAAGAAACCTCAGGCAGAACCAGGCTCTAGGGTGGACAGTAGGCCTGTCACAATTACTACATAATCCCCAGATTGCAATTATTTGAGACTAGAGGTTCGGGCCGCTAGAAGGGCCCCCACACCTACCACAGTATCTCGTCTACTTCTTAGACCAATCAATAGTCTGATTAAACGTGGGTAGGTCAGTATCTCGCCTACTTAGACAAATCGTCTGATTAAACGTAATAATGTCCCATTCAGTGCATTGACACCATCCGAAATGGGTGGTTGTGTGCGTGCCACTTTATTGCAACCACTTACAACCATTCAATGTCTGCTCCTCCTAACCTCATTCCTCCCTGTTATAAAAAGGTACAGATCTCACACACACACACACACACACACACACACACACACACACACACACACACACACACACACACACACACACACACACACACACACACACACACACACACACACACACACACACACACACACACACACACACACACACACACACACACACACACACACACACACACACACACACACACACACACTTAAGGTCTCATTGACAGGAGCAATTAAGTGATAAACTCCAACATGTGATTGGTTAACTTGGTCATGTGAGCTATAGCGACTCGGGAAGGAATGCAACGACACAAGCTGGCTGCCTCTGCATCCACTCCAAGGAAATGCACATTTGTATCAGAGCAGAGAAATTCTAAGTGCTTTCACAGAAACAAACTGGCTTTTCTAAAATAGCCAATCTACAAGTAGGGCTGTCACGATTGTTACGTAATCGTCTAATCGCAATTATTTGAGATAATGATGTACGTCAAGTTGTCGTACGGAAGTCGGAAGTCCCATCCACTCCCATGTTAAGTTAAAAACCGGAAGTACCGTTCCGGTTTTTAACTTAACATGGGAGTGGATGGGACTTCCGACTTCCGTACGACAACTTGACGTACATGTGTGGATGCACCCATACCTGATCAAATCGACAGGAAGTGATGCCCATAATGCCCTAGGAAACTTGTGGATATATCTCTCTCTTAATTATTATTAATAAGCGTTTGTTCCAACTATGTGTTGCATAATAACTAAATGCTACCTCGCCATGTATTATTTATTTTTTATAAGAAAAGATAAGATATTTTTGGGGGCTGTTATTTATAGATTATGCAGTAGAGACAGACAGGAAACGGGAAGAGAGATGGGGAGAGACAACATGCAGCAAAGATCGTCTGGAACGGGACTCGAACCCGCGATGCGCTGTCAGGCTGGAGCCTAGGTGTAGGTGCGCCCATGTTTTGTTTTTACTCAGGGAACAGTTTGCAGACCCATCCCACCACCCCGGAGCAGCACCTGAGACTTCTTGATAATGCACAGAGAGCAAATCAGAGATGTGTTTTTTGGTCCTAAACGGTTGAGTGATTTATCAATGACAATCGTCAACGTTTTAAAATCAGTTCTATGACTCACTGGAAGGCAGCCAGTGCAGAGATCTGAGAATTGGTGTCATCATCATGCTGCCTGCATTCCAAATGAAACCTGAGAGAAGAACACTACAGTAGTCTGTCTAACCTGAGAGAACTGTAATAGCCAAATATGAAACTACCAACATGTATTAACACATTCAATCCGGGAATGCATCTCTGTCATTTTAGGATTTCTTTGGCTATTCAAAAATAGCAGATATACAAGCTACGTTATGAGCTTGTAGATCTGCCATTTTTGAAAAATCTTGAAATGTTGTGCAAATCTATGAATGTATAACATTTGTAAAATATTTTGTTCCAGGGACCCCCAAAAGCAAAGAATTGAGTTACAAATGTTCGCTTTAAAAAAATATGTATTCAAAGATTTGCACAACTTTTCACGATTAAAAACAATAAATAGCAGATCTACAAGCTCATAGCGCGGGAAGCGTTTCCGGATTGAATGGGTTATAGTATTTCATTCTTCCATTCACTCCGAGCTCCATTCTACTGTAACACATTGTCCTGAAAAGGCCTGTCTTTGATCCAAGTAGCCTGAGGGTAAGGAAGGTGTTTGCGAACGCGGAAGGAGGCGCGGCGAAGCCGCGCCTCCGACCAAGTGGAGCTTACTATGTAACTCTGCCTGGGTTGTGTCTCTGTCTCTCTGTGTCTCTGTGTCTCTGTGTGCATATCTCTCTGTCTGTGTCTCTGTGTGCACTAATCCTCAGCCCTGTGTGCAGCCAAGTAAATGTCCAATATAGACGTACCATACATCAAATGAAAGGTCTTTGAAAACTGAACACACCTGTCAAGGTTGCGTTTAAGCCCGCCCCTTCCCCCGGAAGCCACGCCCCGGAGAAGGCTCCTAAAAACTCCCCATTGAAACCCCATGTTAAATGAAAAGTGCCCGAATCGCTCCGAAACTTTTTCTACCCCCCCTAAGTGGGGGTCTACGAACAAATACTTCGGGCTCGGATTTTGGCTCCGCCCCCCGGAAGTGGGTGAAACAGGCACTTCAAACACTTTGTTGAATTGTTCAAAAACATTCAAAGTTTTTTTTTTGTGAATTTGTATTTTTCTAAGATGCTCCTTTTAACGCAGATTTTTTTTCTATTTTTTATATATTTTTTTATTGGTTACTTTTTTTTAGATGATTTCTTTTCATTATTATTTTTTTTTGGCGTTCGCTTCCCGCGTTCGCGCGTCTTACTTGTACTAGGATTGTGTGTTAGGGAGATAAAGGGTGGGTCCCAAATCAACTGTCTCTGCGGGTGTGGTTTTGAAAGGTGAAATATTCCTGAAAAGGAGGAGTTTGAGAGTGGTTTGGGAGAGTCTGGACGGAAGAGGAGCTCAGGGTTCATGGGGAGAGGACAGCGAAGAGAAATGTTTGTTTTTCTTGCTGTTGCACAATAAACTTTGTTCTCGTTTGGAAATGAATCCTCAAATTCTTGCATTTTGATCTAGCTTAGCCTTTAAACCGACAGAGACAGGGAGTCCAGACTCACAATACGTATTACAACACACAACCACAAACGCACACCATCTCATGCACTACAACACATCCACAACATTACAATACAACCATCGTGCAATCCTGACACACAAGCACAGTAAGCTACAGCGCCATATTCCTTTATTGGCAAACACATGTGGTCTTATTGTGTGTGTGTGTGTGTGTGTGTGTGTGTGTGTGTGTGTGTGTGTGTGTGTGTGTGTGTGTGTGTGTGTGTGTGTGTGTGTGTGTGTGTGTGTGTGTGTGTGTGTGTGTGTGTGTGTGTGTGTGTGTGTGTGTGTGTGTGAGAGAGAACTCAGGTGAACATGGGAGGCATAGGCATAATACCAACAAGCACACACACACAACCACACGCACAGTCTCTCTCACCCAGGTGTGATATAGCAGAAGTGCGGTATTAAGCAAAGGTATTTGCCACCAATAAGTGTGTGTGTGTGTGTGTGTGTGTGTGTGTGTGTGTGTGTGTGTGTGTGTGTGTGTGTGTGTGTGTGTGTGTGTGTGTGTGTGTGTGTGTGTGTGTGTGTGTGTGTGTGTGTGTGTGTGTGTGTGTGTGTGTGTGTGTGTGTGTGTGTGTGTGCTAGGCAGCTGTTAGTGGCCAACAGTAAAAGCCTGAGGTTGAATTTGTACTGGGCAGAACCCACTGTCAGAACTGTGTGGCACTGGGCAGCTCCCCAGGCGCTGCGTGCGCGCGTGCCTGAAATACTTCCCTATGTTTCCCTATATTTGTGCAAAGATTCTATTCATTCCACAATCCTGATAAACGGCGAGGAATGTGTCTTATTGACTTTATCACATACTGACACAAAATTGGTACGGAGAGACAACCCACCTCACCTACAGTGAACTAATACAGTAACACAATACATACCGACACAGATGACACCATAACACACCTCACATACAGTAACAAGTTGGACCCTGTACAGTTGGTCGTAGGGTTTCGTGCTGAAGGAAATAAACTTAGTCTAGGTAGTGCACTGGAGGGGGGGTGCACTGGAGCTACACAATATGGACAAAATGTCATAACCTCAATAGTTATGCCACATATCTAAATAGCGATACAATATGACTATGGCTCCATTGTCACCCCCGGCCTCCACCCAAGTCCGCAAACTTGGTGTCATCTTGGACCCCACCCCTCTCCTTCCATGCAGTCACAGATCACTAATTTCATTGATTGAATACTTTACCAGTCAGAAATGTAAACACAACGAGGTACAGTCATTTAGGCTAAAAGGAAAACACAAAAAAGTCCTGGGGACTTGATTCCATTGTGGTCCTACTGTCCTAAAACCGCCTTTTTCCACCTTCGTAAGATTGCCGCTTTCGTCCCAGCCTATCACACACTGCTGCTGAGACATTCATTCATGCCTTCCTCACCTCCAGTCCAGACTCCACTACTGCAATAGCCTCCTATTCGGTGTCACCACCAAGGTTCTCAAGAAACTACAGCCGCCCCGAAAACTCTGCCGCCCGCCTGCTCACCAGAACCGGATAAGGATCACATCACACCGGTTCTCCGTAACCTCCACTGGCTCCCAGTCAAACACAGAATAGATTTCAAGATACTGATCACCACCTACAAGGCCCTCAACAACCAGGCTCCCCGCTACCTCTTTGAACGCCACGCCCCCCTCCCGCAGGTCTGGTGATGCCAACCTCCTGGACATCCCCAAGAAAAAAAAACGAACTTGGGGTGACAGGGCTTTCTCAGTTACCGCCCCCTCCCTCTGGAACTCACTCCCAGCTCACATCCAAGCCAGGTTTAAAACCACACTCAAATCCCACCTTTTCAGACTCGCATTCCCTACCTAATTCTAATACCCCTTTTCAACCTTACATTTCTATAGTTTTTAACCTTTTAACTCGTTTTTCCTTAACAAAGTTTACATTTTATATCTGAAAAGCGACTTTGAGTTTACTTACTTACTTACTACATAAATTGCATGTTGTATTATTATTATGGGTTCACAATTATACTATATTAAGTGTAGCAACAGTGAAGAAATAGATAAACATTCTTAAAAAAAAACGCATATTACAGGTCAGTTACACTCTTATTTAAAAAGTTTGGTCTGACATTTAGTCTTGGTGCCGAGTGCTGACCAATTCAGTTGGAGGCAGGTCTGATCAACTTTTAAGAAAATCAAATCACTATATTTATTACTCTTATTTTACACTTATTTTTCCAATGTCATTTAGGAACTAATGAAGGACTTCCCTGCTCGACTTGACAACAGCTGAATTTATGCTCACTCTAAAAGGAAGAGCAACAGAGAGTGCGAGTGAATAATAAAGATTAGGGGTGGTACAGGGGTGGTACAGGGGCAAAGTACCTGCCCCCCACTACCGCGGACTCTAGGGGTTCAAATCCAACACACTGCATCCAGTTTGGCAGAACCATCTATTCTAGACAAACATAATTGGCCGTGTTCAGGAGAAGGAAGCCGGGCGGGAGGGTGCTCTTTGTCGCTCTTTGCACTAGCGACCCCTACGGGCTGGGGCTGCGCCCGTCAACGGGGGGTGTTGGGCGAGAGGAGTAGGACGGAGGCACTACGTCCTCCCGGTGGGGGCTCCTCACTGGCAGAGAGGAGAGCCAGTAGGATACAACATCAGTGACAACACAGAAATGTGTGGGGAGGAATTAATTGGCATAATGACTAAATTGGGATGGAAAAAAGGGGTAAAAATAAATGGCTACTCTAAATAAAAAAGGAAGGAGAAAAAAAGGGAGAAATCAAATCCCCAAATCAGTCCAGACTCAGAGTCCTGTCTCTGGTTTTGTCTTGTTATAAAAGCAACAACTTTCTGTCCTGTTACTTGATGAGTCATTTGATTTGTTTAACCCATTTAGACCTGAGGCCGATTCTAAAAACGCCTTCTAAATCCTGACCTAAGTTTTCTGAAAAGATTTATTCAAAAATTACAGCAAATGTATGTGGCTATATACTGTACATACTGTACAAGAACCCCAAAAGGGATACAGTCCTGAAAGGGATCAACTAAGCCAGTAAAATGTGAAATTCACCAGCTCTCTAGGATGATGGAGAAAGCAACCATGTTTCCACAATGAGGAGTCAGTCAGGAGTCAACAATGACTATCTAAGGCCTGCCTGTCTAAAGAACGGTAAAAAAAAAGAAATAGTTGAAGTACGTCAACTAGCCTACACAGTACAATAGTAGACAATACTAATACTACAACTAATAGATGACACACCCAGTTTAGTTGGTGTATTGGCCGAGTAGATTTGCACATACCTGTGCAGTTTGACTGCACCTAAGAACATCATTCAGGGAGAAGTTGTGGTTCAGTGTCTTGCTCAAGGACACTAAGCCGGATTTAAATACTTTATCGTATGATGGTGTCGTATGCAGAATATAGCCGATCTACAAGCTCACAAACGCGTCTCAGATAGATCTGCTCATTTCCACTCTGTGACGCCATCATATTATGATGCAGCATAAATTAGGCAAAAGCCAGGAGGAGCTGGGGAACTAAGGCCTTAGTTCTAGCTCCTGAGCCACTGCCATCCCACTATGTAGTCCGTACAGTATACAGTACGGACTGAAAACAATGCAAAAATAGATCAGAAAGTTAACTACAGAAGTCACCCAGTGACATTCCATGAACCATGTAAAGTTTCCCTATCAGGTACTGTATCAGTTCCCTATCAGGTACTACTGTATCAGTTCTGCAGTCTTGTATATCCCTGAAATATAGACCAGCATTTCACTGAAAGAGTTCAAAACCCTTGAAAATAAATGTTTTTTAAAACACATACACATGAATAAAAAGGGTTTAAAGGAGTAGTTCACCCACAAAATGACTTAGGATAATTCCTTTTAACAGGACGTTCATGAAAGTCCTTGCGGGCTTGTTTCCAATGAGGGCCTGTGAGCAATTAGGGGTTAAGAGTCTTGCTCAGGGACAAATTTCATTTCATCGACACATATGCTGGCGTGGCCTGGAATCGTACCTGGGGCAACCAGGGCCTCTGGCTCCCTAGGCGGGCTCACTAACCACTCAGCTATGGCCGCCCCTAAATTTTCTATCAATTGCACACCCCATGAAGCCTTGAATTCATGGATTTGCTCCTACCGGATACATTAGCCGGTAGGAGCAAATCCATGAATTCATGTCTGATAGGGAAACTTTACATGGTTCACACAAAGTAGATTCTTTGTGTCTCCTACCGGAAATACACCCGGTCATCAAATTATTGGCTTAGGAATGCGACAAAAACAAAACAAAATCCATTAATTCAAGGCTTCATGGGGTGTGCAATTGATAGAAAATAAGTCATTTTTGGGGTGAACTACTTCCTTTAAGCTATAGCTTACAAGAGACGTGTTACTAATTCAAAGAAAAATAAACAATTAAAAAATATGAGGAATACCAAACCAACCAACCATGCACAACTGTAGTATGAGAGAGCCCTATCCACATGAACAGTACATGTTGTGTGTTCTATAATAGGAGTGGGACCAACAATGATGCCAGAGCATTAGTAGAGCTGCAACTACCAATTATTTACTTAGCAATTGTTCTATTGATTAATCAAATAATGGAGTGTGTTGTTGTTTTCTTAAAATGTTCATACAAATCAACATTGAGAAAACATCCAATGTATTCTGCCTGATTAACAACTTGAGCCCTATTTGATCCTTAGCCATACAATGGTGTTGTGCAAAACATTATAATTATTATAAAATTGAGCAGTTCCATTAGCAGTTCGCACCTCTACATGGTAGCAGTGTAAAGTAATGCCAAGCTTAGACAGTAATGTAAACATATACAGGTCCTTATGTAGGCAAACAGGATATGTTTTAAGAGTATATACAGACTATGTAGGCTACAGTGTGCACTACAGCTTAGAATATACAAACAGTCCTCCCTGTCATCAGGAGAGAGTGTGTTTACATAGTGTCACCCTGCCTGTTGTCGACTACTCATATCACTATGGATATCACTATTTATATCAATGCACATCAGTCTAGGCATGATATCACTTGACAGGCTGCTCCGCTGTGACTCACATCCTGTTCTGACTGAGTCTGACGGTCAGCCCTCACTTGACCCTCATGTGAAAGTATGGATCCACCAAACACCTTAATTAAGACCCCGAGAATCCAATTTCCTCCAGGCTTAAGTCTGCCTGATTCACCAACACGAGAACAGCAGAGACAGACTGAGAGAGAGAGAGAATGACAGACAGACAGACAGACAGACAGACAGAGAGAATGACAGGCAGACAGAGACAGACACAGACACTGTAGACCGACACACAGACAATGTGGACAGACAGACAGACAGACAGACAGACAGACAGACAGACGACAGACAGAACAGATAGATAGATATATAGATGTGATCTTGAAGACAGTCAAAAATGAACAACATTTTTGCTTATATAAACACAGACACACAAATGCAATAACACGTGTCACTTGACAACACCTAGATGACGGGGAACACTCAACCGCACTGTGTGTGTGTGTGTGTGTGTGTGTGTGTGTGTGTGTGTGTGTGTGTGTGTGTGTGTGTGTGTGTGTGTGTGTGTGTGTGTGTGTGTGTGTGTGTGTGTGTGTGTGTGTGTGTAACATGCTTCAACACAGTGAAATACAGATATTTCCTTGGGTTTTTACAACAGCACTAAAGACTGTCAAAGCAGCAGGAAACACGCACCTGTGTGTCAGACGGTGTGTGTGACGCGTTTACAAACACAACAGTTGTTAGTATATCGGTACACACATGAAGTAAAGTAAAGTAAAATATAACTCTTACCTGTTTGAAATGACGGTAGTATTCGTCCCAACACACACCTCACTCACACACACACAGCTTCCTCCTTCTCTCTCGGTCTCATTAGGTATAATGCGTGTGAGTTTCGGTGTGACGGTGGAACCCCTTCACGCTCCCTAAAGGCAAACGTCAACACACGCAGTAGCCACCGGCAACCGTCCCATCTCCCGGACGGACGACTGCTCAGAAGTAGAAGAAGTAGGCTAGAGCCAGTGGTTCTCAACATTTTCAAGCCGCGACCCCCCAAAATAATCATATTTGAACTGGGGACCCCCCAAAATAACCATATTTCAACTGGGGACCCACCAAAATAATCATATTTCAACTGGGGACGGGACCCCCCAAAATAATCCTATTTCAACTGGGGACCCCCCAAAATAATCCTGAACTGGGGAACCCCCACCCTGTCAAGCACCTGGAATTGTGGGAGTTTAATAGAGCACCGAAGTCCTGACGTGACTCGTTCATCCCCAGGTTTGCGGAAGTAATTTCTCTATGGAGAATAACATTGGGTCATCTTAGAATCGTCTCATATAAGAATTGTGGTCCAAAAATAAACACCGCGTGTCGGCGTTATTGTCAGGGAGGGGGTTCTGTATCGTTTATGATAGTCAGTCACTTATATTTGATACAGTCTGTTTCTGGCGAAAATGTAACTAATTTGGCGGAAGTAACATTAGCGTTTTTTCACCGTCAGTTGATGCTTCATATCCATAAGAGTCAACACGCCGGGGTCATTTGTTTATTTTTGGAACACAGTTCTTATTTGACGCGATATTAAATACGTCTATGGGATTCAGAACGGGGGTGGAAAACTGCGAACCAGGTAGACAAACAAAGGATGTGTAAATGACGTCAGACTTCGGCGGTCTATAGGCATTACATTTAGTTTCTACAGATAAATAATGTGAAAATAGCCGATCTACAAGCTCACAACGCCACACAACACGAGGCATTGTGAGCTTGTAGATCGGCTATTTTCCAAAATGTTTGCCTGTCTTATATTATTTGACAATTTGGCCAATATTTGACCAGTATTTATAGTATAGTTTGTTGATTACTTTTGATGCAGGAGTAAAAAAGGTCTTAAAAGTCCTTAAATTGTCACTTTACTGTCATATGGGGACCCCCCCCCCCCCCCCCCCCCCCAAAAGAAAACATGTGGGGACCAGACCCACAGATTGAGAACAACGTCCACATAGCGTGGTCTATTTACGCATATTTTAGCCCTGAAACATGACTTGTCATACCATGACAGTCATGGTGCCGAGTCCCCCTGGTCTAAAGTTGTGTTCGATTTTTTCACATTGCCATCTCTCACATAAACATAAACGTTCAGATTTCAAATATAAAGTGCTTACCACCGAGCCACGGATGTTACACGGCGATGCGGACCGCGATGAGTACCCGTATCTCCCGTATTGTTCAATAAAAAGCATTTTAATCCCATCGCCGGCCATTTTCTTTTTTTCTTTTTTTTTCTTTTGTAATGTATCAGAGTGCAATACACCTCCCAACCATTAGTGTCGCATGGTTGAAAGTATCGGAGACAATTTGGAGAAAATGGCCGGCGATGGGATTAAAATGCTTTTTATTGAACAATACGGGAGATACGGGTACTCATCGCGGTCCGCATCGCCTTGTAACATCCGTGGCTCGGTGGTAAGCACTTTATATTTGAAATCTGAACGTTTATGTTTATGTGAGAGAGATGGCAATGTGACAAAATCGAACACAACTTTAGACCAGGGGGACTCGGCACCATGACGCTTGTATACAAGCGTCATGTGAACCATGGCTACGCATATTTAAGCTTTAAGCTTTGGAAAATAGTTGTGCGTAATATTTTTTGTCATAATTATTATTAATAATAATTAATAGTTCAGTTATAAGTGTGTGTGTGTGTGTGTGTGTGTGTGTGTGTGTGTGTGTGTGTGTGTGTGTGTGTGTGTGTGTGTGTGTGTGTGTGTGTGTGTGTGTGCGTGCGTGCGTGCGCGCGCGCGTGACCAGAGAAGGCTCTGGTCGCGACGGTCTCTCCGGGCTATGGGACGTTGACTCAGCTATTCACGACACGCCTCAATTCCGACGGACACTCCCACACCTTGACCATATTTGGTGTCTCTACTCCCGCCAATCAGAGCCAGCTGACTCCACCGGTGAGGTGAGGTTGGGTGAGGCTGAGAGAGACACACACACACACACACACACACACACACACACACACACACACACACACACACACACACACACACACACACACACACACACACACACACACACACACACACACACACACACACACACACAGTCAGTGGTTCTCAAACTGTTTCATGTCGAGGACCCCCAAATTCATATCCTATTTGGCCACGGACCCCCACCCCCATCTGAAAATGTTTTTTTCCCCCAGGGAACCACATACGTATATGTATACAAGATTATAGCATTGTTAAAATGCTTCAAAATGTATGTTCACATTTTTGTGATGCAAGGCATTGTGCGTTTGTAGATCGGCTATTTTCAAATAGCCAATGTATAGGGTTAAAGTGGTTAAACAAATGTTACATTACATTACATTACAGTCATTTAGCAGACGCTTTTATCCAAAGCGACTTACAATAAGTGCATTCAACATAGGTAGGGAACGAAAACTACTAATCACCAGAAGTATTAAGTGCATTTTCTGCAAAAACAAGCAACCAAGAGTATACCTAGCACTAAGGTAAAAGTGCAATATACCTATTTTCCTTAAACAGATGAGACAACAATAGCAAAATCAAATGAGCAGGAGCTAAAACAAATAAGTGTATCGACTAAACAAGATCCAATAAAACAGTACAACAATAACACAAGCGTTCGTACAACTAGTTAACAACAAGTAGGCCAGGCAGAGAGGATGGGTAGTGTTTCCTGAAGAGGTGGGTTTTCAGCCTGCGGCGAAAGATGGGCAGTGACTCTGCTGTCCTGACATCAGTGGGAAGTTCATTCCACCACTGTGGGGCCAGAACAGAAAAAAGTCGTGACCGTGTGGACCGGCCAGAAGGACCCTTGAGTGACGAGGCAATCAGTCGCCCCGAGGTGGCAGACCGAAGTGGTCGGGCAGGGGTGTAGGCATCGACCATTAGCCCGGAGGTAAGAAGGAGCTGTTCCTTTCACTGCCCTATAGGCTAGCACCAGGGTTTTAAACTGGATGCGTGCCGCTACGGGGAGCCAGTGTAGAGAACGGAGAAGGATAGTTGTGTGGGAGAACTTGGGGCGGTTGAACACCAGACGAGCCGCAGCTTTCTGAACAAGCTCCAGAGGTCTGATGGCAGATGCCGGAGCACCAACAAGGAGGGAGTTGCAGTAGTCCAGGCGGGAGATGACAAGAGCCTGGATGAGCACCAGGGCTGCCTTCTCCGTGAGGAAGGGGCGAATCCTCCTGATGTTGTAGAGGAGGAATCTGCAGGACCTTGTCACTGATGCGATGTTTGCCGAGAACGACAGTTGATCGTCCAGGGTCACACCCAGATTCTTCGCAGTCCGAGTTGAGGTCACCACAGCATTATCAATGGTGATGGCCATGTCTCGGTGCGGACAGCCCTTCCCCGGGAGGAACATCAGCTCGGTCTTGTCCAGGTTGAGCTTCAGGTGGTGCGTCGACATCCACTCCGAGATGTCAGCCAAATGTTGATGCTATATTAACATTTTGCAAGGACCCCCGGACAACATTTTAGAGACCCACTGTCACAGCCTGTGTCATTTATGTTTAATTTGCTGCAGATAAGATGGGGAATTATATTGTGATTGTACCCAGGCTTTGACATCTTTGACAAATTTGACATGTTGTACGATAGCTGCTATTCTTATTCAATTATTCTGTTACGTTAAACCTTTCAAGTGACTGTACTTCAAACGCAACAGTTTTGGAGGCAGTCTGTCTGTCTGTCTGTCTGTCTGTCTGTCTGTCTGTCTGTCTGTCTGTCTGTCTGTCTGTCTGTCTGTCTGTCTGTCTGTCTGTCTGTCTGTCTGTCTGTCTGTCTGTCTGTCTGTCTGTCTGTCTGTCTGTCTGTCTGTCTGTCTGCCTGCCTGCCTGTCTGTCTGTCTGTCTGTCTGTATGTATGTCTGTCCATGTTCACACCAGTGGACAGTGGTGGAAAGTAACTCAGTACATTTACTCAAGTACTGTACTTAAGTACAATGTTGAGGTATTTGTTTTACTTTACTGGAGTATTTCCAGTTTTCAGTACTTCTACTTGTAACAGATTATTTCTACATTGCAGTATTGATACTTTTACACTCCACTACACATTCACACTGTCTGACTCTACTTCACACTGGCTGCTACTATTGGAAGATGTTGCGTATGGTGCCAGCTCCTCTGGCTGGTTGAAGAAGGCAGTGCACTCTCTTCCAAATCAACCACTTTAAACCCGCCGTCCCTCCTATATTTTGGGCAACATTTTTCAAAAACATTCCAAGAATATTCATATTTCCAGCTTAAAGCTCACAACGTGTCGCATCACGACTCGAGAACGTGGCACGTAAGCTTGAAGCTTTGGGAATGTTAGAATAAAGGCTTGTATGTGACAAAGTATTTCGACCACTTCGCACAACTGAGACAATATAAAACAAAGTGATGCCAAAGGTAGTGGAATTTTAGAGCCTACTGGGAAGGTAGTGCTTTGCATGGTGAGCTTGTAGATCTGCTATTTTCAGGATTTTTTTTATACATTTGAAAACTTGTGAAATGGGACATTCTGCCTAATGAGTACTTTAACTTTTGTCCTTAAAGTATATTTTGTACAGTACTTGAGTAAATATACTTAGTAACTTTACACCACTGGCGGAGGGTTGGCTTGGTAGGTAGAGCAGCAACATCAGATAGTCTAAAATAAATGCTGAAAATGAGGAAGAGCCTGTTTGTGAAATCTAGACAATCTGAATGCTATTTGTGTCATGAGTGTGGTATTTATTTCCCTTTTCCAGGCATGATACTGATCCCTAACCATACCAAAACACAACAGACTCACTGTATAATGAGTATAGGCTAGTTTACATATAGGCCTACTTTGCAACACATTTTGCAACATTTGATGTGATTTAAATATGTCTGTTTGTGTGATTTGTTTTGTTGCTGGAAATGGTCAAATAATGTGACCATGTTATTACTTATCTAAAAGCAAAACACTGTAAAAAAAAAAATAGAATTACTGGGGCGCCCGCTGGCCTAGCGATCCAGGCGCATACCACATATGCTGGTAATCCAGCCTGACAGCATGTCGCGCGTTCGACTCCTGATCCCGACGACCTTTGCTGTGTCACTCTCCCCTTTTCCTGTCAGCCTACTTTCCTATCAATAAAGGCAGAAAAAATATATATCTTTTTAAAAAAAATAGAATTACTTTGATGAAGCAGGATTTGCATGTTTCTTCGGAATGTTTCATTGAAAAACATTTGGAGATTAAGTTACCAAGAAGCATGCCACTGTCAGAGTTAACACAAGCAGGCCAGCACCGAGGAACAAACACATTACATGATCTTCAAAGAGAACAGTGGCTTTTAAACAAGGGCAACGATGGAGAACATCAAGTGTGTATTAGTTGGAAATGAAATAACATAACAATAAAGAAACAACCAAAACCACATTATTCATTGGAGGGTAAACCCATGTATATCTTATCTCCCTGTGGTCTCCAGAAGGTTTCTATTAACCTGCTGGTCAAGACAGACCTGCTGGCAAGTGTAGAACAAGGTGCTCTTTGTCTTCTCCTCGACTCCCCTGGAGACTCAAGTACATTTTTAATTCCAGACTTTACTCGTAACAGACTACTTTTACATTGCAGCATTGATACTTTTACTTAAGTAAAACATGTGAGTACTTATTCCACCACTGCGTCATACACGCCAATGATCTGTATGCTACCCCTCTCACTTAAACACTTACACTATACAGATGTTCCATACCAAACACAAACATATTTCACATTCATGTTTCAATATACAAAAATAGCCACCTAATTTCCCTCTCAGGTTTCCTTCCACCTGTAATGAAAATAAAAGCAAAAGCTACATGAAATAAGGTAGGGTGCTGCCTCTTCAAAAGTGAAGAATATGAATCTTGCAATGCAAGTTGCAAAGCATAGGTGAGTGCTTACAGTATATGTCACATTGTTATTTATTGCTGGCTTTGCAGAGGACAGCGTTATACTTTAGCACAAGACGAGATCGAGTTGTTATAACGAAACTAGTTTTTGTTTGGCCAAGTAGCTTCAGTAGTTCTGTTGTCCATTAAGGCGAACAGGTGTTGATGATAAAGTCTAGTTGGAACATTATTGTGATTCCATGTGTAAGGTGTGCCAATCAAACCTGAGAGTCGAAACAGACACGTACATGATGAGGATTTAACGGAATGCAGTGTCACAACAGTTTTGATGATGTATCAAAGGTGTGAGGGTGGAGAGAGAGACAGACTAGGTAATAATAACACATTATGTTCCATAATAGTAGATTGTGTTTTTCATGTTGTTGTGTTTCCATTGTTGACTGTCCTGCATCATTCTTTTCTCCCTTTTAGAATACAAGACAGTCCAGAAACACCAGTTAGTGCAGAGGTAATCAGGTCCAGCACCGCCAGTCATGGCATTCCCTGCATGGATGCAGGCTATGCCTCTAGCCCTGAACCATGACTGTCATTGTCATATCATGACAGTCATGGCGGAACTTCAACCTGGTTTTGGAACTTTCTCCATTTACAACCCGTACATCTACATAAACGTTCAGATTTCAAAAATAAAGTGCTGACCCCACGGCCATGGATGTAACAAGTTGAAACGGGCGGGTCTAAGTACCCGTATCTTCCGTATTGTTCAATAAAAAGCATTTTAATCGGATCGGTGGCCATTTTCTTCGATTTCTTTCTTGCACTCTGATACATTAAAACTCTATGAGAAAATTGCCGCCGATCGGATTAAAATGTTTATAGATAGACAGTATAAAACATCAAAAGTACAAGCTTAAAACACTTGCAGAACTGCAACTTTTGATGCTTTTGATGCTTTTGTTATGCTCTAATAGGCCGTTCATTTACGAAAAAAAACACAAAAAGTTAGAAAATGGAGATACCAGGTTTCTCCCCGACAGCGACGATATGGGATGTGCAATTGTACATGTTCTATGACCTGTTTATATTTTAGGACATAGCAGGCTCTTTTAAGCCACTCTGACAGCAACATAGATGACATCACATACCTGTGACTTTGGAGGTAGGTATAGAGGAAAAGACAGCCAATGAGGTCATTGGGAGGTTCACCTGTTGAGTATCAGTTTGTGCTTGGGGAGACAGAGCCTGCTTGTGAAATACTGACAGTCTGCATGGTTTATCTACTTTCAGTGGTGGATTTCATTTTCTGGTATCGCCGGTGACCTGCTCCATCATGATACTCTTGGGTTGATTGCTCTTCAAAAGGAAACTTTTATCTTTATCCTCATTTTCCAGGTATGATACAGATTCAAAATGTTTTGTTGCTAGGAATGATCAAATTAATACACTGTAATTCTGAAACAAATGCACAAGAGTAAAACTATTGTAAATAAGAAAGTTTACTTAACAATGTTGTTACTTATCACCTGTGGGGATGAAATAAATTTGGTGTAAAATACAAGTACAGGATTTACAGTTTCATGAAATTGTTTTATTGAAAAATGAAAAAAAAAAACATGTTAAGATTTGTAGATAAGTAATGAGGGAATGTGATCTTTTTCAGGGCTACAACAACACAAGCGTATGCAGTACAGAGGAACAAATGACATGATCTTCAATGAGAACAAATGAAGTGATCTTCTATGAGAACAGTGGATTTTGAACGAGTACAACAATGCAGATCATCAAGTGTGTTTTAGTTGGAGATGGCTTAGTGGGTATATCTAGTCTTTTAGTCACCTACATGACGGACACATTTCCCACTGAACTACCAAACACTGTACCGACAGTTATGGACAATCATTCAAAACTGGCAACGATTGGCGGTGAAGAATACAACCTCCAATTATACGAAGCTTCAGGGAGTGAAGACTATGACAGGCTACGCCCGATCATGTACCCTGGAACAGATGTGGTTCTGGTGTGTTTCTCTGTCGTTGATCCCTCTTCATTTGAAAACATCAAAGAAAGGTGGATACCCGAGATCACCCACTACTGCCCAGGGTGCCCCTACCTGCTGGTGGGCCTGCAGACCGATCT
Source organism: Gymnoscopelus braueri (assembly GCF_963280865.1). Lineage (NCBI taxonomy): Eukaryota > Metazoa > Chordata > Actinopteri > Myctophiformes > Myctophidae > Gymnoscopelus > Gymnoscopelus braueri. The sequence goes on along the minus strand of NC_137620.1, from coordinate 38,331,583 downwards.
GAGGGACGACCCCTCCACCGTGGAGACACTAGCCAGGACGAGAGAGAAGCCCATCCCTCCAGAGAGAGCAGAGGAACTGGCCCGCCACCTGAACGCTGTCGCATACGTTGAGTGTTCTGCTCTCACTAAGGAAGGTGTACAGGATATATTTGACCACCTGTTTTTAGCAGCTCTGCAGGGTCACTCTGAGCCCAAAGAGATGCACACATGTGAGCTGTTATGACCCCTTACTAAGCTTTTGCTTTAGAACCGTTTGGTGTTTGTTTAAACAGCCATCAGAGCCTGTGACTGCAAAATTAAATGAATCAAAAAATAAGTATTGTACATTCCAGAAGTGTTGCTGTTTAGTGGAGGTGGTTAGATATCCATCTCATTTCCATAATAGCCTTTTAATTTTGTTGTTAATCTAGATGCTACATATTTTCAAATCAAGGATGTGTCTCCAATACTATCACATTTAATCTACAACATTTTAAACAAATCAAGCCCTTCCTGACAGTTGGTGCCGCTAGGACATATACCTACATTGTATGATTTTTTTTATCTCACATTGATTATTGTTTAACTGTGTCTTTCACATGTGTGATGACACTTAAAAGTATAGCCTATAAGAAAGCCATAAAAGGTATATTCGACACAAAGCCTTGATGTATTAACATCAATGCAACATCCTGGGGGGGAAAAACATAGATATATTTGTTTTGTATGTGTGTGGCAATTTTAAGATTTTTAACGTGTCATGTACAAAACATTACATGGACTATAACTGCCTCCTCTGGTGAACTCATAAAAAGAAAGACTGATAGTGGCATTGACACTAGCCCTGCCACCAGAGGGGACTGTGAGGTACAGTACAGGTTAGACACACTTCCTTTGCTCATAATGTACAGTTCAGTGAAGCATACAAATATAAGAGAATGTCCACCATTAAGACTAAAATCAAAGAATGTCTGTGACAATTTTATAGTTAGGCAAACTTATTATTGTTAATGTTTTTGTTGTATTTCATTTTATAACACACATATTCTTTACCCAATCTGTGATTTTTTCTTTTATTATGTATTATGTTGCTGCTATCTGGTTTTATTGTTATACGTCAGGGACACTGGATGAAAATTTGCATCTTTGCTAAATCCAACATAATTACACTGTATGCATTATGTATCTATTGTTCTTATTATACGATGCCATTGAAGTTGACGTGGTCGTGTTTACACATATAGGCAAACACACAAAACATGAAACAATCCAAAGTAGCATGTGTAAAACATTTGTAGGGGAGAGCGGGATAGGTTGTGACCCTTTAAGCTTTTCTTCAAGTGTTCAGAGACATGTTTTTTTTTTAATCTTATTAATTAAAATCACTTTGAAAGCAGGTGTGCTTTTCTCTGTCACTTGTTGTGACTTGTTGTCTGAGAGGCACAACCGAACCCCTTTGTTCCCGGACCTAGGCACAACCTAGCCCCCTGACAACGTTCTTTGTAAAACATAATATAGGTCTTGCTTTTTGATACTGACAGTCAAAGCTTACATGAGATGATAGTGGACAGATAGATGATTAAAATGAGGTATATTGTGACTGTTTGACGACTAATATTGTCTTTGTCACTGCAATGTTCAATATTCCGTAAACAGCTCCAACCCCAGCAGAGCTGGATCCCTGAATGGACCTGTCAGGCCCAGGCTGCAGTGGCTTAAAGGGCTATTTCACTTCACAAACATGTTTGGGGTCATTTTATCATCTACTGAGGCTTTTGTGAGCACCCTATACCCCATTTGGAACCTCTGTTGCTATGAGCACCCCAGACAGTTTTTAAGTTGCTTGATTCAATATTTAGATAATTGATATTAATTTGATCAGCCACGCCCCTTTCACAAACCCATTGTAACTGCAAACTCTTTTAACCAATTCATCAACAACATGAACATGGCTCTGGTGACTGATATTGTCCTTCTAATACGTGAGGGGGCCGTGTTTTTTTCTTCTTTCTCATTTCCCTAAAAATGTACGTGGTCGTGTTTTTGCTGCCCTGAAATCACCATTCGCTGATCCCCCTAAGTTGCCCCTAATAAAACCCACAAATGCATCATTGTCCCTATATGCACTTTGTGCTCGCTTGGTGCCCTTCAAATCACACATTGTTATTTACATAGAGGACTTTGGATCAACAAAATACATACTTCTTTTTTTTAATACTTTATTGTCTCCGCCAGGCCGAAAGGCATGGCGAGAGAGTATGTTTTACCCCCTGTCCGTCCATACAGATTTCGGCCAAAAATCCCCCAAATCGGTACACAGTATCTCTATAGTCATTAAAAGAAACGGCTAATTTCAGATTTTTCATATTCCATCCTGATTGCCAAAAACTGTCTTTCAAAGTTTGCAGGAGTACTCTGTTTCGAACAAAATGCCTCAAATCATGAACACAGCATGCAATTTCCGTGAAATTTTGCACACACATTCCCATTAGGCCGAGGAAGAAATGCAATTTGAAAATGTTCAAATCAGCCTCATGGTGGCGCTGTAACAGGCCGATTCGTGTTTTTACCTATAACTGCACCGATCAGTGTAAAACTTTGTATGCACACTCTCTAGAGGCCAAGGAAAAACCTTTGCCCTGCATTTTTCACATTTGCCTTTTATAGCGCCACCAGGAGGCAGACTTATGTAAAACATTTTTTTTTATATTAAGCCTTCAGATTTGATCCAAATTTCACGCAAATCGGGACACATGATCTCTTTAGTCATGTGATCAAGACGGATCTGTTTGATTTTTCATATTCCATCCTGATTGGCTAACATTGACATGTAATGTTTGCAGGAGTGGACCGTTTTGAACAAAATAATAACCTACCTGACCTGGCGGAGACTTGTGCTCCGAGGAGCACTTTTTCTAGTTTTAATTATTTTTGTTTTTAGAACAAGCAGGCCAGCTTGGGCATCAATAAAATTGGTACATTTCAGATGTTTTTAACACTCATTATATTACGGGCTATTCAGTCCAGAAGAGAGGGATCCTATATTAAAGCAACATCAGTCCTTTACAAAGTTCTCAGTCCGTTTCTCCTTGATGCCAAAGTCCATGGCCATTTGCCAACAGATATTCCATTGATTCACTCCTAATCCTAACAGCACGGTGAGCAGGCCAATATAGCAAGAAAATAAAATAATAAAACAGAGAAATAAAATACAAGAAATGTAAGTTTTATATAATACAATGACAGTGATATACCTCCACCATAGCTCAGTTTCACCTACGTATACCTACATACAAACATAAATACATACTCAATCCCCCACATACATATAAAGATCCTTCACAGAATATCCATTTTCATGTATAATATCCATTTCAACCAGTATTTATAAAATGTATCCATACAGTCTTACAGAGAATGTGAGTTTCTCATTTTCCATATGTTTTGTACAGTGGCTATCCACTCCCCATTTGTTGGCGGGGTTTTGTCCAGCCACTTTCTGGTAATTGCCTTCTTGCTGGCTAGTGGCTACCAATAATATTTTAAGAAGGTACTTATCCAGGGTGCTAAATTTGGTTGGTATATTACTCAGGTAAATATTGGTAAAATTACATTCAATCTCAGATCCCACTATTGAGTTGATATCTGATGTCTTGCCAGTAGGTTGAACACGTTTTCTGTATAGGTCAACTCTTCTCACAGGGGCCCTCATCCAAGGTCATTTCGACTATGCATGCTTCTCATGGTATCACAACACCACTAAGGCCTTAAAAACAAGGCTCCAGACATCCCAAAATAAACTGGTAAGGCTACTTCTTGGCCTCAATCATACAACCCATCTAACCCCTGCTCATTTTGCTAGGGTTGGATGGCTCAGGGTTGAGGACAGAGTACAGCAACTTGCTATGGGCCTGGTCTACAAGATTCGACACAACATTGGAATCCCCCTGTATTTGTCAAAATACTTCCAAAACGTAAATGAATCGTCCACGATCATAACACCAGAGGCAGCCAGACTAATCATGTTCAACACAGATTTGGCACAAACAAGGGAATGAACTCCTTCTCATGCTATACAACAAAAATGTGGAATGCCCTGTAAAACCCTACTCACTTTCAAAACTGCCCTAAAGAATCACCTTCAGGAGGCTGCAATTCCAAACTGGCCCCTGTCAAAGTCTTAACCTAATCATGTTCTTCCATGACAACTCTCTCCAAAGGAGCTAGAAGTGGTGGATAGTAGGGCATTCACAACTAATGATTTTTACTAGTCGACTCATTTGACCAAGTAGTAGTTTTTTTTTGGGGGGGGGGGGCATTGTTTTAATGCCATCCTACTACTATATTACTATTATTATTATCCTCCTGACCAGTGTTGGAATAGTTACTACAACATAGTAATATGTTACTTATTACATATTACTTGTTTAAAAAGTAATGTAGTTACTTTACTTATTACTCCCTGCCAAAAGTAACTAGTTACTTATTACTTAGTTACTTTTTTTTTCTCGCCCCCAGTAATTGCATCCTTTCTCCCCAAAAGTCTGACTTTGCATTTTCAACATTAGCAGTTGTTTTTTTCTCTTTTCTGCAGCCTACATTGTAAAATCCTCATTGTTGATTTAACTCTGAAAAGTGTTCTGTACACATGACGGGTCCATTTGGTTCTATTTGTACACTCATTTCAATTATATTAACACTAAGACTTTTACTGTGTAAGTGTGTATGAATTCATAACTTACAGACTAAATGAAAACCATTTGACTATGAATTGAATACTAAGGACCTCAATGGAAACAAGACCGCAAGGACTTTTTTGGAAGTATTTTAAATGTATTTCATGTATTTTTTGCCTAAAACAATATTCAAATTCAAACACCTGGGCTCAAACAGATAATGACTCATCATGAGACACAATCTTTGAACAACTTCTGTTGTTTATTAAACAAAATGTATTCTAATAAAATACAAAAATAAAAAGGCTCCCATAGCAACACATATCACCAGTCTACCATTATATCAATTGACCAAAAACAACACAGGATCAAATAAACACACTCAAACCCAGAGTACCACCAAGGCTCGTGAAAAAAAAGTAATAAATTACTTTTTGAAAAAAAGTAAAGGTAATAATATTACTCAAAACGTGAAAGTAATTAGTTACTTTACTAGTTACTGGGAAAAAGTAATAATATTACTTTAAGTTACATATTACTTTAGTTACTTTCCAACACTGCTCCTGACCTTATTTTTATGGCGTTTTAAGGGAAGCGCTTCTGGCACAGCAGCACAGCACCACAGCAGCGTCTCCAAGGATCCCCATTGCCCAATAATAGGCTTTTATTGGGCATACTTTTGACCCCCTTTTGATAAAAAAATTAAGTCAGGAGGATAATAATAATAGTAAGATTGGTCATTACTATGGCATTAAAACATTTTTTTTTTCCCTCAACTATTCGACTAGTACCAACAAGGTCGACTAGTGGTTATACTAGTCGACTAGTCGACTAGTTGGTGAAAGCCCTAGTGGATAGTACACTACATATATTCAGCCATTTTATCATTCTTACAGTATATTTGCTTTATATGCATGCACAGAGAGGGGAAGAGAAGGGGAGAGGAGGGAAGAGGAAAGGAGAAAAGGGGAGATGAGGTCGAGAGGGAGGAGAGCGTCAAGTATGAGAAAGTTTGTCTTGTGTTTTCACCAGAGAGAGGTTAATGCAATGATTATCAACATCATACTCTTTATTCATTGACTTTAAAATCAATCTTCCCAACTACACCCTGCATGCGCTAAGCACATGTTCACCTCCCCCCAATCATTAAATCCACCCTAGTGTGCTTCATTGACTATATGCTCTGATGTCAATATTGTTGTGATGTGCAATTTAACATGTTATATGACCTGTTTATATTTTATGATTATGACATAGCAGGCTCTTTAAGCAACTCTGACAGCAACATAGATGACATCACATACCTGTGACTTTGGAGGTGGTTAGAGGGAAATACAGCCAATCAGGAGGTTCACCTGTTGAGTATCAGTCTGAATGGTTTATCTATTTCTTTCTAGTGGTTGATTGAAAATAGATCTCGTCTAATTCATGTTCTGGTATCGCCGGTGATCTGATCTGATCATGTTAATCTTGGGTTGATCTTCAAAAGGAAAGGCTGCTGATCGCTTTTCATCAGCCAGGCTTATCTACACACTAATCAATCACACCATCATTCCCTCAACAAGGTGGTCCGTTTAAATACATCTCTCTCCTACACTACACTAGATCACTGCTTCACTTGCTGCCACACTCTGCTGCTGCTGCTGCTGACAAAGCTTGGCTGTATTCCAGTGTTCCTGACTGAACTGATCTTCAACCCCCATTTCCAGGTATGATACAGATCTCTAACCAAAATATATATTTAAAATGTGATTTGTTTTGTCGCTAGGGATGGATGGTAAAATGTAAAAATGCTGTAACTGAGAAACAAATGTAAAAGACTAAAACGGATGCAAATAAGGATGTTAACTTAACACTGTTGAAAGTGTTAAATATAAGTAAAATAAAATACAAATAAGTGTAATAAATAAAATAAAAATATAAGTACTTTGATGAAACAGTATTTACAGTTTCATCAAAATGTTTTATTGAAAAATGTAAAGGAAAAAAAACATATTCCATTGTGGTCCTTTGTAGATTTGTAATGAGGAAATGTGTCTTGGTCGTGATCTTTTTCAGGGACACAACAACGCAGAGGATTAAACACAATTATCTTCAAGGAGAACAGTGGATTTTGAACGAGGACAACAATGCAGAGCATCAAGTGTGTTTTAGTTGGAGATGGCTCAGTGGGTAAATCTAGTCTTTTAGTCACCTACGTGACGGACACATTTCCCCACAACACTTGCCCAACAGTTTTTGATAATCATTCAAAACTGGCAACGATTGGCGGTGGTCGACAATACAACCTCCAATTACACGATGCTTCAGGGGTTGAAGACTATGACAGCCTACGCCCGATCATGTACCCTGGAACAGATGTGATTCTGGTGTGTTTCTCTGTCGTTTATCCCACTTCATTTGAAAACATCAAAGAAAAGTGGATGCCTGAGATCAAGCACTTCTGTCCAGGGTGCCCCTACCTGCTGGTGGGCCTGCGGACCGATCTGAGGGACGACCCCTCCACCGTGGAGAAACTAGCCAGGAGGAGAGAGAAGCCCATCACTCCAGAGAGAGCAGAGGAACTGGCGCGCCACCTGAACGCTGTCGCATACGTTGAGTGTTCTGCTCTCACTAAGGAAGGTGTACAGCATGTATTTGACCAGGTGGTTTCAGCAGCTTTGAAGGGTCACTCTAAGTCTAAGCCCAAAAAGAGGCCCTGCAAATGTGAGCTGATGTGACTCCTTACACTTTTTCTTTGGAACAGTATTTAATAGTGCACTGTGTTTGTTTAAACAGCATTCAGAGACTGTAACCCTACTTTTCTTTTTAAAAGTATTGTACGTTCCAGAAGTGTTGCTGTTTGACAAGTGGATCAAGTTTAGATTTCCAGCTCACTTCCATAATATCCTTCTTATTTTGTTGTTTATCTAGATGCTATAGGCTATATTTTCAAATCAAGGATGTGTCTCCAATACTAATACTAATCTTATGTACAACAATTTAAACAAATCAAGCCCTTCCTGACAGTTGGTGCTGCTAGGACATACCTACATTGTATGATTTTATTCCACATTGATTATTGTTTTTCAAACTTGTCATTCACATGATGACACTTAAGAACAGCTAAGAGATATAAGACAAAAGTATTCGACAAAAAGTCACTGTCTTAAAATAATGTTAATTTGTTTTGACAATTTTAAGGTTTTTAAATAAATGTGTCATATACAAAACATTACATGGACTATGACTTACGCCTCTTGGGAAAAGAAAGTATAGGCTGGAACAACCTAATAAACAAATATACAAATATAAGATAATGTCCACCATTCAGACTAAAATCAAAGAATGTCTGTGACTATTTTATTTTATTGTTTTATTATATATATGTATATTGTTTTATTTTATAGGTACAGTAGGCAAACTTATCTTTGTTAATGTTTTTTTTTTATTTCATTTTATAACACACATATTCTTTACCCAATCTGTGTTTTTTCTTTTATTATGTATTATGTTGCTGATATCTGGTTTTATTGTTATACGTTAGGGACACTGGATGAAAATGCATTTGCATCCTTGCTAAATCCAGAATAATTACACTGTCTGCATCATGTATCTATTGTTCTTATTATACGCTGTCCCTCCCAAATAAACGAATAAAGTAAAGTGTACCAACAATTTTGGACAATCATTCATTATTGGCGATGATTGGTGGTGAACATTACCACCTTCAACTATGGGAAGGTTCAGGGATGAGTGAATATGACACAAGTACTTGTGCATCCTGGGAAAGATGTGGTTCTGCTCTGTTTCTCTGTTGCTAAATCCACTTCATTTGAAAACATCAAAGAAAGGTGGATACCTGAGATCTACCATTACTCTCCAGGGTGCCCCATTGGTCATAGAAGTGTTGGTGTTTGACAGGTGGAAACACCAGAATTATTATTCTGCTGGTTTGGGGGTGTTTTGTCACCCAAAGCAGTATTTGAATGAAGACTTTTGGAATTAAAGTTTATTAGTTAAAGTAGGCCTGATTGATTGATTGATTGAAGTACTTTATCTAGAAAGACATGGAAACAGAAGCCTACATGGAAGTACAATTCACACTACACGGTCCTCTAAACTGGATCGCTCATAAAAGCACAATGGCTTATTTAAAATGAGATCCCCAAGCACTCAAATCATGATGACATTTAAGAAAACAGACAGATATACACTACTATGCAGAACATCATACAATCAGCTTACAGGTTACTGGTATGAAAAACAAGAAATATGTACAATAAACAGTTCGAGGAGGGGCGGGGCGGGGGACGGGGGACAGAGGGGCTTAGGTTAAGACTTTAACAGAGGCCAGTTTGGAATTGCAGCCTCCTGAAGGTGTTTTTTTAGGGCAGTCTTGAAAGTGAGTGGGGTTTTACACTGCTTTACTCCTTTATTCCTTTGTTTGTGCCAAATCTGGGTTGGACATGATGAGTGGAGCTGCCTCTGGTGTTGTGATGGTGGACTTCATTTACGTTTTTGAAGAACTTTGACAGGTACATGGGTATCCCAATGTTGTGGTGTATCTTGTAGACCAGGCATGGTGAGCAGGCCTCCAAATAGCAGAAAAATAAAATAATAAAACATAGAGAAATAAAATACAAGAAATGAAAGTTTTATATAATATAATGCAAGTGATATACCTCCAGCCATAGCTCAGTTTCACCTACTTATACCTACATACAAACATACATACTTACATACTCAATCCCCCACATACATATAAAGATCCTTCACAGAATATCCATTTTCATAACCCATTTAGACCTGAGGCCGATTCTAAAAACGCCTTCTAAATCCTGAAGTTTTCTGAAAAACATATGTATTAAAAAATTACAACAAATGTATGTTGCTATATACTGTACATAGCAACAAGAACCCCAAAAGAGGCTTCCCGCCCAAAATGGGATAATATCCTTTTCAACCAGTATTTATAAAATGTATCCATACAGAGTCTTACAGAGAATGTGAGTGTCTCCATTCTGTATATGTTTTGTACAGTGACTATCCACTTCCCCTTTGTTGGCGGGGTTTTGTCCAGCCACTTCCTGGTAATTGCCTTCTTGCTGGCTATAGTGGCTACTAATAGACCCCTTAACAGACGACGTCACACTGGTTGCAAGCGTCATACTGGTTGCAAAGGAAACCCATTCTGTCATGTCTCGCTAGGACGCGCCTCACAAGCCAACACACACGAGGATGTTGAATGAACTGAAACCAGCGCTCCCCGAAACAATATGTTGGGAATTGATTGCATGAAACAATCACCTGTGTGTCCAGTCTCAATGTTAGTACACAAATAATTGGTCTATAAAGAATAAAACAGAGTTAGAACTTCACTTGTAGGTACAGTTGAAATATGGATTGTGGTTGAAGGAGGTTGTGTGAGAAGTACTGTAGATTCAACTGGAATATCTTGTCTACTGCATAGCGTTAGTGCAGGACTGAGGTCTTTGTAGTTGTATAAATGTGGAAACTCCATTCCTATTGCATTACATAAATGTTGATGACAATAAACATTTAAGATAAATGCCATAACAATCCAATTTTCAGTTTATAGCCATTTGACATCATGCAGATGTTTTTAAAATGTCCCTCATGTCAAACCTTCCACAAAGTTTCATTAACTTACAGACCTTTTTCATGAGAAGCCAGCCATGCCCACTGCCACGCACCCTTTAGCCAATTGGTGTGAAAACTTAAGGTGAGACAAGTAAGTTCAGCTGATGGCAACAATATCAATGGTCAGGAAACAGTCATTTCTGACCTTGGCTATTAGCTAAGGTACAACAATGTCACATGATGACAAACTGCATCATCATTTAAACATCTTCAAGTAGAATGATCCAAGACATGAATACAAACTGTCACTGGCAGGTAGCTGAATCATCTTGTAGGTAAACAAGGGAACCAGGAGACCTGGTACTAACAGACCCCTAGTGGTTGAAAGATCAGAGCACTACGTCACGCTAAGCTTGGCCAATCAAGAAGAGGACAGAAGACAGACCTCTTTTATGCCCATGTATGGAGAAGAATGTTTGGAGAGGGGGACAGACAAAGCCACATAGGCCCCCCTGGGTCTGGCAAAAATCACACCCAGTGTGAAGTGAGCGGTGCTATTTATGAGCGAAGTTTTAAGTTAATTTCATCATGTGTCTCGCTAGCCAATCACAGCACGTCCTGCAAAGATAAGTATTCAGACCCTTTGCTGTGACACTTGTATATTTGCACCGCTCGGTGCTCAAAAACAACAGTGGTCATCACAGTGATGGAAGCTCACTTAAAAAGAAAAAGTATTGTTTTTGAAGTGAGTGGTGCTATTTATGAGTTATTAATTTCATCACGCGTCTCGCTAAGCCAATCACAGTACGTCACAGCCAATCAGCCAATCACAGTACAGCGAAAGAAAAATTTTCGCGACGGAAAGAAAAACTTTCGCCACGGATAGGTCCCAAACCCACTTATAGGAGCGGCTACACCGCTCAAAAAAAAAAAAAATGTGTGTATATGTATGTATATATATATATATATATATATGTATTGACTTTAAAATCTTCCCAACTACACCCTGCATGTGCTAAGCACGTGTTCACCTCCGACCCGATCACCAAATCCACCCTAGTGTGCTTCATTAATTGACTATGCTCTGATGTCAATATTGTTGTGATGTGCAATTTAACATGTTATATGACCTGTTTATATTTTATGACAGAACAGGCTCTTTAAGCCACTCTGACAGCAACATAGATGACATCACATGCCTGTGACTTTGGAGGTGGGTAGAGGAAAAGACAGCCAATAAGGAGGTTCACCTGTTGAGTATCAGTCTGTTTATCTATTTCTAGTGGTTGATTGAAAATAGATCTCGTCTATTTCATTTTCTGCTATCGCCGGTGATCTGATCTGATCATGTTAATGTTGGGTTGATTATTCTTCAAAAGGAAACAGTCTGCTGATTGCTTTAAATCAGCCACAAACCAATCACACCATCATTCCCTCAACAAGGTGGTTCGTTTAAATACGTCTCTCTCCTACACTACACTAGATCACTGCTTCAATTGCTGCCACACTCTGCGGCTGCTGCTACTGCTGCTGCTGCTGCTGCTGCTGCTGCTGCTGCTGCTGCTGCTGCTGCTGCTGCTGACAAGCTTGGCATTATTCCATTTGTTGCAGTAAATGGTTAAATCTACTTTGACATGAGTGTTCCTGACTGAACTGATCTTCAACCCCCATTTCCAGGTATGATAAGGTCTCTCTAACCAAAATATATATTTAAAATGTGCTTTGTTTTGTCGCTAGGGATGGTAAAAAATGTATAAATGCTGTAACTGAGAAACAAATGTAACTTAACACTGTTGAAAGTGTTAAATATAAGTAAAATAAAATACAAATAAGTGTTAAATAAAATAAAAATACAAGTACTTTGATGAAACAGTATACAGTTTCATGAATGTTTTATTGAAAAATGTTAAAGAAAAAATACTTGATTAGTCAGAAATGTAAAACAGCCCATGGTACAGTAAGACATTAAGGCTAAAAGGATAACATAAAAAAGTCCTGGGGATTTGTTTCCATTGTCGTCCGATTTGTAATGAGGAAACGTGTCTCGTTGTGATCTTTTTCAGGGGTTACAACAACGCAGAGGATTAAACACATTGAAATTATCTTCAAGGAGAACAGTGGATTTTGAACGAGGACAACAATGCAGAGCATCAAGTGTGCTTTAGTTGGAGATATGTTAGTAGGTATATCTAGTCTTTTAGTCACCTACGTGACGGACACATTTCCCCACAACACTTGCCCAACAGTTTATGAGAAACATTATAAACTGGCAACGATTGGCGGTGGACAATACAACCTCCAATTGTACGAAGCTTCAAGGAGTGAAGACTATGACAGGCTACGCCCGCTTATATACTCTGGAGCAGATGTGGTTCTGGTGTGTTTCTCTGTCGTTTATCCCACTTCATTTGAAAACATCAAACAAAAGTGGATACCTGAGATCAAGAACTTATGTCCAGGATGCCCCTACCTGCTGGTGGGCCTGCGGACCGATCTGAGGGACGACCCCTCCACCGTGGAGAAACTAGCCAGGAGGAGAGAGAAGCCCATCACTCCAGAGAGAGCAGAGGAACTGGCCCGCCACCTGAACGCTGTCGCATACGTTGAGTGTTCTGCTCTCACTAAGGAAGGTGTACAGCATGTATTTGACCAGGTGGTTTCAGCAGCTCTGAAGGGTCACTCTAAGTCTAAGCCCAAAAGGAGGCCCTGCAAATGTGAGCTGATGTGACTCCTTACACTTTTTCTTTGGAACAGTATCTAATGTGTTTGTTTAAACAGCATTCAGAGACTGTAACCCTACTTTTCTTTTTTAAAGTATTGTACGTTCCAGAAGTGTTGCTGTTTGACAAGTGGATCAAGTTTAGATTTCCAGCTCTTCCATAACTTCCATAATATCCTTCTTATTTTGTTGTTTATCTAGATGCTATAGGCTATATTTTCAAATCAAGGATGTGTCCAATACTAATACTAATCTTATGTACAACAATTTAAACAAATCAAGCCCTTCCTGACAGTTGGTGCTGCTAGGACATACCTACATTGTATGATTTTATTCCACATTGATTATTGTTTTTCAAACTTGTCATTCACATGTGTGATGACACTTAAGAACAGCTATAAGACAGAAGGTATTCGACAAAAAGCCACTGTCTTAAAACAATGTTAATTTGTTTTTGACAATTTTAAGGTTTTTAAATAAATGTGTCATAACTGCCTCCTCTTGGGAACTCATGTAAAGAAAGACTGATAGTGGCATTGGCACTAGCGCTGCCACCAGAGGGGACTGTGAGGTGCAGTTTAGACACACTTCCTTTGCTCAAAATGTACAGTTCAGGGAAGCATACGAATATAAGAGAATGTCCACCATTAAGACTGAAATCAAAGAATGTCTGTGACAATTTTATAGGTAGGCAAACTTATCATTGTTCATGTTTTTGTTGTATTTCATTTTATAACACAGATATTGTTCACCCAATCTGTGATTTTGTCTTTTATTATGTGTTATGTTGCTGCTATCTGGTTTTATTGTTATATGTCAGGGACACTGGATGAAAATGTGCCTCCTTGCTAAATCCAACATAATTACACTGTCTGCATTATGTATCTATTGTTCTTATTATACGCTGTCCCTCCCAAATAAACAAATAAAGTAAAGTCTACCAAACATTTTGGACAATCATTCATTAATGGCGATGATTGGTGGTGAACATTACCACCTTCAACTATTAGTTCATGAGCCAGAGCCCCAAAATTGAGTCATGATTATCAAATCGGTTAGCTTAGTGGTAGTTATCATGCGTTGAATATGTGGACCCCTATATTGTCACAGGATAAGTCACCAGTGCCGACGCACGTCATGCGTGGCCCCTAATAAAACCCACAAATGCATCATTGTCCCTATAGGCTATGCACTTTGTGCTCGCTTGGTCCCCTACAAATCACACATTGTTATTTACATAAAGGACTAGTAACTTTGGATCAACAAAATACATTTTTATAACTTTTTTTAAAATACTTTATTTTTATTCTTTTTCTTTTTAGAACAAGCAGGTCAGCTTGGGCATCAATAAAATGGGTACATTTCAGGTGTTTTTAACACTCATTATATTACGGGCTATTCAGTCCAGAAGAGAGGGATCCTATTAAAACAACATCAGTCCAGAATAAAGTGGTCAGCCATTGTATTATTGCATTTTCTCCAGCAATTCTGGGATTCCGCTGTACCGTTCTGTGAGTACTTTCTTTTCGGAGTAATACAGAACCTAATCATGTTCTTCCATGAAAGCTCTCTCCAAAGACCAGAGCTAGAAGTGGTGGATAGTACACTACATATATTCAGCCATTTTATAATTCTTACAGTATCTTTGCTTTATATGCATGCACAGAGAGGGGAAGAGAAGGGGTTCAAGGGGAGAGGAGGGAGGAGGAAATGAGAAAAGGTGAGATGAGGTCGAGAGTGAGGAGAGGATCAAGTATGAGAAAGTTTGTCTTGTGTTTTCACCAGAGAGAGGTTAATGCAATGATTATCAACATCATACTCTTTATTCATTGACTTTAAAATCTTCCCAACTACATCCTGCATGCGCTAAGCACGTGTTCACCTCTCACCCAATCACCAAATCAACCCTAGTGTGCGTCATTAATTGACTACAGTATATGCTCTGATGGTTTATCTATTTCTAGTGGTTGATTGAAAATAGATCTGGTCTATTTCATTTTCTGGCATCGCCGGTGATCTGATCTGATCATGTTAATCTGGTGTTGATTGTTCTTCAAAAGGAAACAGTCTGCTGATTGCTTTCAATCATCCACGCTTTCCTACACACTAATCAATCACACCATCATTCCCTCAACAAGGCGATCCGTTTAAATACGTCTCTCTCCTACACTACACTAGATCACTGCTTCACTTGCTGCCACACTCTGCTGCTGCTCCTGACAAAGCTTGGCTGTATTCCATTCGTTGCAATAAATAGTAAAATCTACTTTGACGTGAGTGTTCCTGACTGAACTGATCTTCAACCCCCCATTTCCAGGTATGATACGGTCTCTCAAACCAAAATGTATATTTAAAATGTGATTTGTTTTGTCCAGGGACGTGCTGGCCACTGGGAAATGTGGGACAATTCCAGAAAGGCCTGTCCATTCCAGGCCAACCAGGCCGGCCGTTTTAATTTACGTTGGCCGCACAATTTACGGGCCTCTCTATCTGAGATTCCCATGTTGAATTAGGGGCCCAGCACGTCCCTGGTTTTGTCGTTAGGGATGGTAAAAATGTATAAATGCTGTAACTGAGAAACAAATGTAAAAGAGTAAAACTGTTGCAAATAAGGATGTTAACTTAACACTGTTGAAAGTGTTAAATATAAGTAAAATAAAATACAAATATAAGTGTTAAATAAAATATATATATAAGTACTTTGATGAAACAGTATTTACAGTTTCATGAAAATGTTTTATTGAACAATGTAAAAGAAAATATATATATATGTTTTCCCCCAATTGATTACTTTATTAGTCATAAATGTAAAACAGCCCATGATGAAGACATTAAGGCTAAAAGGATAACATAAAAAAGTCCTGGGGATTTGTTTCCATTGTGGTCCTTTGTAGATTTGTAATGAGGAAATGTGTCTCGGTTGTGATCTTTTTTAGGGACTACAACAACGCAGAGGATTAAACACATTGAAATTATCTTCAAGGAGAACAGTGGATTTTGAACGAGGACAACAATGCAGAGCATCAAGTGTGTTTTAGTTGGAGATATCTTTGTAGGTAAATCTAGTCTTTTAGTCACCTACGTGACGGACACATTTCCCCACAACACTTGCCCAACAGTTTTTGATAATCATTCAAATTTTTTGAAAAGAACGATTGGTGGTGGACAATACAACCTCCAATTACACAAAGCTTCAGGGAGTGAAGACTATGACAGGCTACGCACGACTATGTACCCTGGAACAGATGTGGTTCTGGTGTGTTTCTCTGTCGTTTATCCCACTTCATTTGAAAACATCAAAGAAAGGTGGATACCTGAGATCACAAAACGCTGTCCAGGGTGCCCCTACCTGCTGGTGGGCCTGCAGACCGATCTGAGAGACGACCCCTCCACCGTGGAGAAACTAGCCAGGACGAGAGAGAAGCCCATCACTCCAGAGAGAGCAGAGGAACTGGCCCGCCACCTGAACGCTGTCGCATACGTTGAGTGTTCTGCTCTCACTAAGGAAGGTGTACAGCATGTATTTGACCAGCTGGTTTCAGCAGCTCTGAAGGGTCACTCTAAGTCTAAGTCTAAGCCCAAAAAGAGGCGCAGCAGATGTGAGCTGATGTGACTCCTTACACTTTTTCTTTGGAACAGTATTTAATACTGCACTGTGTTTGTTTAAACAGCAAACTGTATCTTTGTTAATGTTTTCTTTGTATTTCATTTTATAACACACATATTCTTTACCCAATGTGTGTTTTTTCTTTTATTATGTATTATGTTGCTGCTATCTGGTTTTATTGTTATACGTTAGGACACTGGATGAAAATTTGCATCCTTGCTAAATCCAGAATAACTACGCTGTCTGCATCATGTATCTATTGTTCTTATTATACGCTGTCCCTCCCAAATAAACAAATAAAGTATAAAGTCTACCAACAATTTTGGACAATCATTCATTAATGGCGATGATTTGGTGGTGAACATTACCACCTTCAACTATGGGAAGGTTCAGGGATGAGTGAATATGACACAAGTACTTGTCCATCCCGGTACAAATGTGGTTCTGCTCTGTTTCTCTGTTGCTAAATCCACTTAATTTGAAAACATCAAAGAAAGGTGGATACCTGAGATCTACCATTACTGTCCAGGGTGCCCCATTGGTCATAGAAGTGTTGGCGTCTTACAGAGTCTTACAGAGAATGGAGTGTCTCCATTCTGTATGTTTTGTACAGTAACTATCCACTTCCCCTTTGTTGGCGGGGTTTTGTCCAGCCACTTCCTGGTAATTGCCTTCTTGCTGGTTAGTGGCTAACAATAATATTTTAAGAAGGTACTTATCCAGGGTGCTAAATTTGGTTGGTATTTTACTCAGGTAAATATTGGTAAAATTACACTATTAGGTTGATATCTGATACAATGTCTTGCCAGTAGGTTTGGATTGCTGGACAATCCCAGAATAAAGTTGTCAGCCATTGTATTATTGCATTTTCTCCAGCAATTCCATGATTCCCGTGTAAGTGGTGGATAGTAAGTACTACATATATTCAGCCATTTTATAATTCTTACAGTATATTTGCTGTACTGTATATGCCTGCACAGAGAGGGGAAGAGAAGGGGAGAGGAGGGAAGAGGAAAGGAGAAAAGGTGAGGTGAGGTGAGATTGAGGTGAGATGAGGTTGAGAGGAAGGAGAGGATCAAGGATGAGAAAGTTTGTCTTGTGTTTCCACAAGAGAGAGGTTAATTAGACTATAATTATGCACATCATACTCTTTATTCATTGACTTACAGATCTTACCAGCTACACCCCGCATGCGCTAAGCACGTGTTCACCTCCCCCCATCACTAAATCCACCCTAGTGTGCTTCATTAATTGACTATATGCTCTGATGTCAATATTGTTGTGATGTGCAATTTAAGGTGTTATATGGGCCCGTTTCACGAAACCTGGATTAGGGATAAACCGGGTTTAATCGGCTATCCTCGCTTAAATTATCCAGGAATCGGTTTCACGAAAGCTGAGTTAGCTCGGCAGATTAACTTAGCCAGTAAACCTGGATATGTTTATCCATGACCCGGTTTCACGAAAGAAATTTGAAGCAATCCTGCCTTAGTTACCATGGCAATTTAGCTGTGAAGTTAGCCTGGTCCGGACCAGGCTAACAGCCAAGCTTTATTAATCCAGTGCCTTGTTCTTCAAGTTTTGTGAAATAGCTGTTAGTCCAATGACTCCAATCATAAACCAATGAGTTTTTCCACACTTATTCAATTATTATGCAAAAATCGATGATCTACAAGCCCGATTTTTTTTGTCTTACGGCGGCCGGGGGTCCCCCGCCCCCGTGGACCCCCGGACCCCCGTGTACCCCCGGCCCCCTGTGTACCTCCGGACCCCCATGGACCCCTGGCCCCCCATGGATCTCCGGACCCCCGTGAACCCCGGACCTCTGTCGGGGGTCAACGGGGGTCCGGGAGTACACGGGGGGCCTGGTACTCCCGGACCCCCGTTGACCCCCGTGGACCGGGGACCCCCGGCCGCCAAGCTTTTCACTTGTAGATCTTCGATTTTAGAAATTAGAAAATGATTCTAAGTGTTTATAATTATAATTCCAACATTCACTTAAACTCCTTTGAATTATATATTTATGGATTTGTATATAAATTAATTGCATATTTTTGGACAACATGTGCATTTAATTTGTCGGCAATACTTTGCCACGCTTTCTCCCTGGATCTATATTTATTGCGGCCGTGTTTCCTTTCTTGCTTATTATTATACATTTGACTTCCTTGTATGATTCCATGAGCTGCTGTTCAGCCACAGAGAAGAACGCTGCTCTGGTTTTGGGCTCCATGATTGGTCAAGTTCAAGGATTCTGCTATCGACTTTCATGGTCTTTTATAGGAATATGTGAACTCACATTCAGCCTGGTTTAACGATCCTGGTCCTGGATTTGCCTTTCAAACCAGGATAATTTAATTCCGCTTTCGTGAAATAGACTGTTTATATTTTATGACAAGGCAGGCTCTTTAAGCCACTCTGACAGAAACATAGATGACATCACATACCTGTGACTTTGGAGGTGGGTAGAGGAAAAGACAGCCAATCGGGTCATCAGGAGGTTCACCTGTTGAGTATCAGATTGTTCTTGGGAGACAGAGCCTGCTTGTGAAATAGCCTACTGACAGTCTGAATGGTTTGTCTATTTCTAGTGGTTGATTGAAAATAGATTCATGTTCTGGTATCGCCAGTGATCTGATCATGTTACTCTTGGGTTGATTGTTCTTCAGAAGGAAACAGTCTGGTGATTGCTTTCCATCAGCCAGGCTTTCCTACACACCAATCACACCTCATTCCCTCATCAAGGCGGTCTGCTTAAATACGTCTCTCTCCTACACTAGATCACTGCTTCAATTGCTGCCACACTCTGCTGCTAACAAAAGCTTGGCTGGATTCCATTTGTTGCAATAAATAGTTCAATCTACTTTGACGTGAGTGTTCCTGACTGAACTGATCTTCAACCCCCATTTCCAGGTATGATACAGATCTCTAACCAAAATATATAAATCTGATTTGTTTTGTTGCTAGGGATGGTAAAAATGTATAAATGCTGTAACTGAGAAACAAATGTAAAAGAGTAAAACTGTTGCAAATAAGGATGTTAACTTAACAAGTGTTAAATATAAGTAAAATAAAATACCAAATACAAATATAAGTGTTAAATAAAAGAAAATATAAGTATTTTGATGAAACAGTATTTATAGTTTCATGAAAATGTTTTATTGAAAAATGTAAAAGAAAAAGAACATTCCCCCCCCGATTGAATACTTTATTAGTCAGACATGTAAAACAGCCCATGGTTCAGTAAGACATGAAGGCTAAAGGATAACATAAAAAAGTCCTGGGGATTTGTTTCCATTGTGGTCCTTTTTGTTTTGATTTGTAATGAGGAAACGTGTCTCGGTCGTGATCTTTTTCAGGGGCTACAACAACGCAGAGGATTAAACACATTGAAATCGTCTTCAAGGAGAACAGTGGATTTTGAACGAGGACAACAATGCAGAGCATCAAGTGTGTTTTAGTTGGAGATATGTTAGTAGGTGTAACTTGTCTTTTAGTCACTTACGTGACGGACACATTTCCCCACGAAACATGCCTAACAATTACTGATAATCATCCAAAACTGGCAACGATTGGCGGTGAACAATACAACCTACAATTATACGAAGCTTCAGGGAGTGAAGACTATGACAGGCTACGCACGTTGATGTACCCTGGAACAGATGTGGCTCTGGTGTGCTTCTCTGTCGTTAAGCCCTCTTCATTTGAAAACGTCATAGAAAAGTGGATACCTGAGATCAAGCACAACTGTCCAGGATGCCCCTACCTGCTGGTGGGCCTGAAGACCGATCTGAGGAACGACCCCTACCAGAAGCCCATCCCTCCAGAGAGAGCAGAGGAACTGGCCCGCCACCTGAACGCTGTCGCATACGTTGAGTGTTCTGCTCTCACTAAGAAAGGTGTACAGCATGTATTTGACCAGCTGGTTTCAGCAGCTCTGCAGCCCAAAAAGAGGCGCAGCAAATGTGAGCTGCTGTGACCCCTTACACTACCACACCCCCTACACTACTTACTTGCTTGCTTTGGAACAGACCAGTATACTGCGCTGTGTTTGTGTAAACAGCATTCAGAGACTGTAGCCCTGCAAAACTAAAAGAATAAAAACAAGTATTGTTCAAGAAGTGTTGCTGTTTGACAAGTGGATCAAGGTTGGATTTCCAGCTCACTTCCATAATATCCTTTTTGTTTTTTATCTAGATGCTATAGGCTACCTTTTCAAATCAAGGATGTGTCTCTCTCCAATACTAATTTTATGTACAACAATTTAAACAAATCAAGCCCTTCCTGACAGTTGGTGCTGCTAGGACATACCAGTATGATTTGATCTAATATTGATTATTGTTTTCCAAACTTGTCATTCACATGTGTGATGGCACTTAAGAAAATTATTCATTATACGCTTTTCCTCCCAAATAAAGTAAAGACTACCAACAATTTTGGACAATCATTCATCAGCGTCAATGATTGGTGGAGAAAGAGATAAATCATGTTTTTTGCTTTAGAACAGTATTTAATACTTTATGGTGTTTAACTCATTTCAGTACAAAACTCTAACCCTGCGAAACTAAAAGAATTAAGAAAAATAAGTATGCACAGCGTCATGTCCCCCCTGGATTCCTAGGGAGAAGAGGGGGAAGGAGGAGGTTGGGGTGGAGGAGGATGAACTTGAAAGCCCGAACGAGCCGATCTACAAGCACAGTAGTCTCGACCCATGTTTGGTCTGTTGTGGAGCAGAACAAACAGGTGTAGAGAGATCACAGGTGTATTTATACTGTGGTGACTACAACAAGGATTGGCTGAGGTGAGCAGAGGCAGGTGTAGTGGATAGGGGTGAATGGGGCGTGGCTAATGAGTGAAGGTACTGTAGGTGTGGTAGACAGGGAAGCGATTGAGGACGGGGAGTGGCTGTGATAAGCAGAGGGTGGTCTCCACTCCTGAACCTACGTTGTATACAACTACATTACATTCTCTGCAGCAATGTCTTGATAGAAATAAAGCACTAACTTCCCAGCAGGCCTGGAATTTCGTAATTTTAGGGGCAAGGCCGCTTGGCCTTTGGTGTTGTCCATTTTCTTTAGGGCACAAAGGCCAAATGCCAGGGCAGGAAGGCCATCAAATAAAATAAGATTTTATTCCATTGTAATAATGTATTGGATTTAAGGGTTAAGAAATAATGTAAAGGAGTCCGTTTTAAACTCTATAGCAGAGAAATCAGAGATCAGGTGGTGTAGTTTTACATTGTGGCCACTAGATGGTGCACATTAACCACATTTAATAAGACATTATACAAATAAGGAATAAAACAGAGCTAGAACTTCACTTGTAAGTACAGTTGAAATATGGATTGTGGTTGAAGGAGGTCGTGTCAAAAGTACTGTAGAATCAACTGGAATAGCTTGTCTACTGCATAGCGTTAGTGCAGGACTGAGGTCTTTGTAGTTGTATAAATGTGGAAATTCCATTTCTATTGCATTACATAAATGTTGATGACAATAAAATGTTTAGATAAATGCCATAACAATCCAATGTTTCAGTTTATAACCATTTGAGATCACAGATGTTTTTGAAATGTCCCTCATGTCAAACTTTCCACAAAGTTTCATTAACTTACAGACCTTGGCCCAGCCATGCCCACTGCCACGCCGCCTTTAGCCAATTGTTGGTGTGAAAACTCAGTGGAATCAATTCAGCGAAAGCTAAGGTGTGACAAGTTCACCTGATGGCAACAATATCAATGGTCAGGAAACAGTCATTTCTAACCTTGGCTATTAGCTAAGGTCAATGTCACATGACAAACTGCATCATCATTTAAACATCTTCAAGTAGAATTATCCAAGACATGAATACAAACTGTCACTGGCAGGTATAGCTGAATCATCTTGTAGGTAAAAAATAAATATATATATATATATATATGTGTGACAGCCGGAAGGTAGACGGAACCCGGGAGCAGTATGGGTTGGCGCCCCAGCCTGCGTCTTCCGTGAGGAAGAAGCCCAACAAACCCACGGTGAGGCCTTTTAGGAGGGCCTTTCAGGCAAGCCGCAAGTGGAGCCTCCAGTGCCACCACGGCCCAAGACACCATCACGCCGGAGTGAAATGTTTGGAGCGGGGGAGTCTGGTGCAACGCTCAGGTCCTGGACCTTGTGAGACGAAGGAAGGGCCCGGACAGGAGGCCATCCACAGAGCCTAGTCCCTCCACGTGCCAGAGCCTCCCCCGGTCCCGGCAGAGTAGTTCCGGAGAAGCGGACTGAGGGGCCCTGTCTTTCCCTAAAAGGACTGACCGTGGGTAGCTACTGGGACGTAAGTCGGGGCTTGATCAACCCCGGCTGGTTCACCTGGGCGAGGGTGTATCACACAACAAACAATGGCATGAAAGTGAAATTACTCACTTTCTAAATGATAAAATCACAATCTTTAAAATCACTAGAGGTGTGCGTAGTTTGATACAACTTAGGTTAACCTTTCAAATGCAGTGTCATCCTTCTACGTAAGTTAAGTTCACACGGTCAGAGATTAGAACAGAGACAAATAAGGTTATTTATTCACTATGGGGATCTTACTGAACACTTTCTTTCTCTTTCAGTTCATCATAGAGGCAAGGCCTGTTCCAGCTGAGATGCGGATTGACTTGAAACAAATACAGGTTTTGGTAGTTACCTTGCCATGATGTAAATCCAAATACTGGCAAGATATCTTCAATATGTTGCTCCATTGATTAGAATATTGATATTCCACAATAGTATCCTCATTGACTTACAGCTCTCAAAGTAACTCTTTTAGCACATAAACAAACATACAAATCTGTGTAATCAAAGGCATTTGAGGTTTGAGGTTGTGTGAAATTGTGTGTTTCAATCCTAGGGATAGGTTGAGGGTTATTTCTCATATACGTCCAAGCTGTCAGACAGTTCTGAGAATTGACACATGACTGTAATGAGGTTTAGTAACAATCTATTGTTATCTATCTTACTACATTCTATGAATGCCACATAAACTACATTTGTAATATTCCATTGTGGGGTGATTACCTGGTGAATCTCATTGACCAAGAAACATTTGTGACATCACATACTTGCATACATGCTCACATGTGACATATGGAGTGGAGAGTGGAGACAGTACTGTGGGTTGGCCTGGATGTGTGTAGAGGGAAAGACAGCCAATTAGGAAGTCAGGCAGTTCACCCGTTGAGCAAAGAAAGAGCCTGCTTGTGAAATACTGACAATCTGAATGTCACAAGTGTGTGACACAGATTTCTGTCACAAGCGTGATCTTTCCTCTCCCTTTTTCAGGTACTGTGTGATTTTTATCTCTAACCATTAGCCTAATATAAACACAACGGTCGAAATAATAGCGTTGACGTTCACTCACTGTGAGTAGTTTACATAATATACTTTGTAATTTTGCAGTTAACTCATTTGTTTGTGATTTGTTTTGTGGCTAGGAATGGTAAAATGGATAAATGCTGAAACTGAACTGATGCCAATGTGAAAGGGATTAAAATAAACCACTGTAAAATAGAAGTACTTTGATGAACAGGATTCACATGATTCATGGAAAAGTTTTTATTGAAGAATGTTTTGAAAAAACATAAAAACATTTGGTAACATTTGCCTAATGAGGAAACGTGTCACGGTTGTGATCTTTTTCAGGGTTACAACAGAAGCATATGGCCAGCACGAAGGAACAAACACATGAAACGATCTTCACATGAGAACAGGGGATTTTGAACAGGGACAGACATGCAGGCCATTAAGTGTGTCTTCGTTGGCGATTGCCAAGTGGGTATATCAAAGCTTTTAGTCACCTACACGACTGACGAATATCCCACTGAATGGATAATAACGACCATGGACACCTATTCAGCAACGGCAATGATTGACGGTGAAGCTTACAACCTTCAGCTATTTGAAGGTTCAAGGATGGATGAATACGAGAGGCTACGGCTACTTATGTACCCTGGTACAGATGTGGCGCTGCTCTGTTTCTCTGTTGTTCAACCCACTTCATTTGAAAACATCGAAGAAAGGTGGATACCTGAGATCACACAACACTGTCCAGGGTGCCCCTACCTGCTGGTGGGCCTGCAGACCGATCTGAGGGACGACCCCTCCACCTTGGAGAAGCTCGCCAAGCAGAACCAGAAGCCCATCCCTCCAGAGAGAGCAGAGGAACTGGCCCGCCACCTGAACGCTGTCGCATACGTTGAGTGTTCTGCTCTCACAAAGGAAGGTGTACAGCATGTATTTGACCAGGTGGTTTTAGCAGCTCTGGGTCACTCCAAAGAAATGCACAAATGTAAGCTGTTATGAGCCCTTACGCTTTTGCTTTAAAAAGCATTCAATACTGTACGTTGTTTAAACTCATTTCAGCATGAGACTGTAACCCTGTAAAACTAAAGGAATCAACAAAAAGAAGTATGTTGTAGAAGTGTTGGTGTTTGACATTTTGACAAGTTATTTTTTCATTTCGTTTTTAATCCAAACAGTATGAAGATTGTAATGTGAGATTGTAATTGTAACCTGCCTTTTTTATTCTATTTTATAAACATGACTTTAAGTTAAGATTGTATGTCATACTCTAGAGTCTAACTCTATGCCACTCCCCGAAGCTATCATAAAATAAATCTTCACTGATCTGAGCTTATCCTGTGTACTTATTACCTACTATGTCAGTGGTTCTCAAACTTTTTCATGTGAAGGCCCCCTAAAATGACCCCCAGAAGCAATGATTTGAGTTAAACATGTTCACTTTACAAATATATATATATATTCAAAGATTTGCAAAAAACTCACTATTTATCAAAAATAGCAGATCTACAATTTCATAGCATGGCACAGAGTGCCGCACTATGAGCTTGTATATTTGCTATTTTTGAATAGCCAAAGTTGCAATAATAGTTAAAGTGGTTAAAATGATTGTGACGCAATATAAATTTATTTAGCTGGGGACCCGCTGGTACCCCGCCAAGGACCCCTGGGGGTCCCCGGACCCCACTTTGAGAACCAATGTACTATGTATGATCATGTACACTTCAAATGGAACCTGTGACATCCTTACATAAGTGTGGTTACTCTTTAATAACCTGACAACACGCCAATGCACAACCAATGGTGAGGAGGACTATACTACCACCACTCCTGCGTGTGTGTGTGTGTGTGTGTGTGTGTGTGTGTGTGTGTGTGTGTGTGTGTGTGTGTGTGCGTGTGCGTGCGTGCGTGCGTGCTTGGTGTTGTACATTATATATACCAAATTTTTTTTTGTTGATTTTTTTAGATTAGATATTTTTTTGTTCCTGGTCATCAAATTATTGGCTTAGGAATGCGACAAAAACTTAAAAATATCCATGAATTCAAGTCTTCATGGGGTGACTAATCAATAGACTAGGGTGAACTATCCCTTTAAGGAAAATTAAACCCTTTCAATAGGCTTACCGTACATCGATATTTATCATCTATCCGTAGTGTGTGCAACTTCCCCATATTAACAAATATGTTCGGTTTTTGTGTTTGCCACACAAACGACTTTCTTTGTACAACAATACAGGTGTTGATAAATGTGTTAAAAAGAGATGTCTGTCTTCCTGTCATTCAATGTTGTGACCTTTGTGGTCTGTGGGTATTACGCACACGGTGCATGGCAACACATTGTTGTGAGATTGTAAATCTCACAACAATGGTATTACTCACTATTTTTGGTGAGAAATACCTGCAGTCAACTACGTTTACTTCAGGCGTTAGTCTTTTCACTGCATTGTCCCACTCTGAGGCAAGGCTATTATAATTAACTAAAACTATTTAAATAACTAAAACTAGAATTGGAAAAACATTTCAGTTAACTGAAAAAAAAAAATCTAACTGCAGCTGTTTTGTGTGTCTATACGAAATGAACTAACAACACTAACTAACATCATAGAACAAATGTCCTTAGTTTTAGTCTTTGGCTTTGTTGAATCTCACCCCTGATTAAAAGTAAACTGAAACTACGCCTTAAAAAAGGAAACGAGGAAACTTTAATAACCTTTCTTTGAAAGAGCATGCATGAACACACATGCATACCAATGCAAGCGCACAGAAACACATACCTGCATAAACACACACACAAACACACAAACTCAAAATAGTATCAGATGGAAACATTAAGCGCTGAGCCGCCACTGTGATGGAGGTTGTGTGTGTGACTGTGGTTTCAACTTTCACAAACAGGCTGTTTCCTTTGTGGATGGTGAGGACTCTATAATACCAACCTAGTCTTCAGTGATTAATGTTGGTTATAGCCTGTTTTCACTCATATTGCTGTTGAATGTATTTTAAAACAGATTAGACATTAATGAGTGAACAGATAAATGCTCTCTCAGTGTGTGAATAAAAACTTTTCCTCCATGGCGTCCATAAAGGGAACCCAGTAGCACAGGTGCATGCTTCAGTGAACTGAAGTCTTACAACATTCCTTACTGTATCTTGCTTGTTTAAAGTCATGTCGACTCTGTCAGTCTGTAGATGAATGATACATCAAATCCATTTCTCCAGCTCATGGGACACGTATTCAGGGGGTCACC
This sequence comes from Gymnoscopelus braueri, assembly GCF_963280865.1. NCBI lineage: Eukaryota > Metazoa > Chordata > Actinopteri > Myctophiformes > Myctophidae > Gymnoscopelus > Gymnoscopelus braueri. Next base: position 38,304,458 of record NC_137620.1, on the reverse strand, counting down.
AACAAACCCAGCAAGTCCCACACACAACAGATCATAGTTTCCACTCAAACACACACCCACACAGTGTGTGTTGAGTGCATGTTGATTACTACTGTTCAACATGCCAAACAGATAGGCCTGTTCCTGACTAACATTAAAGTCAAAGACTACCCTTCTCAAAGTGGGTTCCAGGGGGTACCAAACTTAATTAACATTTTAATTTCATTGTTATTTCACTGGCTAGACGGTATAGCTCAAGGAGAGAATGACTTTTCAGATCATACAGTAGGTTTCACTCTCTCCACTGTTATCTTCCCATCTACAGTAGACAGTTGTACAACTCTGCACTAAATCCAGTCTGACAACCAAAATATTCCCCTATCGGGGTCCCTGGCTCAACCTCTTTTCAAAGGGGGTCCAGCAGCGTGTAATGCATATCAGTTTGGGGGTCCTTGACATGAAAATGTTACAGAACCACTGTATTAGACTATTACTGTCAGGCACACGTGGAAGGACTCATAATACAGACACAGAAGGCACTGAAAACAGGTTTTATTCACAAAAAAATCCAAAACAGGCAAGGGGCAGGCAAAATCTAAACTGTGGGAAGCAGGGGGTCGATATCCAGGGGGGGGGGGGGGCAGTCAACGAGGGCAGAGGTACCGGCAAGGGCTGGGCAAAAACTAAGTCTAGGGAACAAAACAGAGATCAGTAACAGCAAAACTTGGCTTAGAAACTTGGCTTTAGAACAACGCTTGAGTGCTTGCAAGCAAGACAATCTAGCAAAGGGCTGGAGAGAGGCTGAGCCTTAAATACTGTGGGCATGATTGCAGGTGAGTGAATGCAGGTGGTCACACTGGCAGGCACCAGGTCCAGACACACCCACACCCACTCCTAGGTCTGACTGTGACAATTACAGCCTTTAGTGTAACAACACTTGGAAACCACTGTTGCATTCTGGTACGTTACTCATACTGACCAGCCTTGTACTGTGCCAGGCTGTGGAATAGTGTCCATCCATCCATCCATACTGCGGTGTGACAGCAGAACAAGCAGCACTGCAGATCTCCAGAACCTGACGCATAGGATGGAGTGGAGGGTGGCAATCAGTCCCTTGCATCGTATATCAGGAGTGGAATGATTACAATTACAATTTAAGCAGCCTATCCAGAGGGACTAACAAAGTGCAAATTCTCATGAAACATTGTGGAATGAACACTATGCTGCCCTGAATATATGGGGGTTAGAAGGGTCAAAGGTCAAGGTCAGAATACAGGTCACGGTCAAAATTGCGTAATGGCTCATATCTCACGTATGGAGAATGGAGAATAAGACAATTTGGTGCATGTTTTTTGTTTTAATTTGTGAATGACCACGGAGTGACCATGTGTCTTATCATGGAAGATACAACTTTTATGCAAGATATTAATTTCACTTCAAAACAATGCATAATAACACAACATCTATTTAGACCTGCAGTGAATGAGATCACATCTTTATCTCAGCCTCTCTTGCAAACAATAGGAAGGAAGAGCAGACCTGACTTTAGTCAAAAATACATATGAGCTCATTGCATCGTTCAAACATCCTCCTCCACCTCCATCTTCTCTCACAGCAGTAGATATTAGTTCACTGTGAACAAGAAATAGAAAGGATTTTCAGAGGCGTTCATCACAGGACAGGATGGGCCAGATCTTGCCCTGCGTGCTCCTCTGTGAGTATACTGTATTACTATTATTACTAGTGGGTCTATTGAACTAATATTGACTATTTTTGACGACAAGATTTGGCATAGAGGGGGGGGGGGGTGCAGACCAAGTACAGAGCTGACTCTGGTCAAGTTCACACAATTTTTAGGGTTTGCTTTATTATTGTTAAAGGGCTGAGTTTGAATACATTAAAACCATTTCAATTGAATCAGTGCTGTAGTTGTCAAAATACAGCAGTGATGATGCAACTATACAGACTATAGAGACAGCCTCTAATGTCACCTCCTAATAGTATACAGTTAATTAATTTATTAATTTACGCATTGACAAATTATATTATAGTTTGATTATAGCTACCTAGGAGCTGCACATTTGTTGGATATCAGAATATTATTGCAAATCATTTTTACATCCATTCTATACCACGTCAGGTCTGAAACTGACGTTGGTGTGTGCAGCGTCAGATTGTGAGCTTGTATCCTGCTTTATGAAACCATAACCCTTTTTAGCATTTTCTTCAAACCACTGTCCACACACAAATAAAAGCACAATGCAAGAATGTGCTAATTCAGTGGTTTCACTAAGGACCCCCAAATTGATATATATTTGGCCGCGGACCCACATCTAAAAATGTTTTGTGCCAGGGACCCCCAGAAGAGATGATTTTTGTGTTAAAATGATTTTTGTTTTTTATGTCAGAAATAGCATATGTTCAAGCAAAGTGACCCGCTGTGAGTTTGTATATAAAGTGGTTAGAATGATTGTGATGCTGTATTAACTACTTTTGCTGGGGACCCCCTGGAACCCCCTCAAGGACCTGGGGGTCCCCAGACCCCACTTTGAGAACCACCGTGCTAATTAGTTTTCTGATTAACACAATATTCCAGGAATCCTGTCTATTTTGGTCAATTATCTTTAGCCTTTGATATTCATAAAACATTAACAGAATGGACAAGCTATTGTGGCTTGTTATTTGTTCTTATTGAACTTGAGTCAACTATAACTGTCTATTGGTGTCATGTTGATTAGGAATAATTAAAATGCACATATATTGTATATGCTTAGTTTGATATTGTCTCATCAAATATGTTTCAGTGCTGAGTAGCTTCCTCTTCTATGGACACAGTCAAGGTGAAGACAGATTTTCTATCTATTCTCTTTGTGATCTTCTCAATTTCTCAATCGTCTCAGTTACAGTATGATACATATTTATGTCAGTTTAATTAATTTTCTTGTCACTGTGATTTAGTGACAGAGAATTTGGATTTATTTTGCTTGTGTGTGTGTGTGTGTGTGTGTGTGTGTGTGTGTGTGTGTGTGTGTGTGTGTGTGTGTGTGTGTGTGTGTGAGTTGTAGAGAGACCAGACGCTGCTCTGACCCTGGAGCCCAACAAGTCCCAGATATTTACTGGAGAGTCTGTTGCATTCATATGTGACATGAGAGAAGGACAGCAGTCTGACTGGTTGTACAGATTAAACAGAAACAGCCGAACAGTTTTCAGTTTCTCTACTTATAATAGAGTTCAACTTCCATCTGTAAAGCTAAACCAAAGTGGTGAATACCAGTGTACTGGACTTCTTAAAACAGATAACCAGGTTAAAAAACAAACTAATAAAGTGTCTTTGATTGTATCAGGTAAGACATATCATCCTACATTCTCATCAATCTCATGTAGATCATTCGTAGAACTCGTACATTTTTCCATCTTTAATGGAATAGTTCACCCATTTGGTGTAGAGGGGAAGGAACAGGCCAAGTATAAAACCCTGGGGGACCCCGGTCAATGAAATGTATAGGGTTTAAGTGGTTAATAATGTGACAATTCTGTGTCCACAGCCCTGCCTACAGCTACTGTGTCATTTTCACCAGAGCCTGTCTACAATGGAGGGACACTGACTCTTACTTGTGCCATACAGTCTGAGTATACAGACTGGACTTATAGATGGTTCAGAGGTGAGACTCCAACTGAGGTTACCTCCTCCGGTAGACACGATATAGTTGAAAACACCCTCATCATTAGTGAATTGGAAGCTTCTGACCAGGACAACTACTGGTGTGTAGGTGAGAGACAGTCCCGTCCTACAACCTCAAAACACAGCGATAAGAAACGATTTGCAGTTATTGGTAAGAGGAACATTTTACACCTTTTAATGTCTGTTCTATGATAACTAAAGAAGCTACAGTATGTTCTAATGTCTGTGACTGACTGTACAGCATCTGTGTGTTCATGAATGTGCGATGCAACTTGTTGACTGCTCTGCTCAATCACTGTGTGCCTTGATTAGTGTACTTCATGACATATCAATATCTTCAGACAAATATCACGTCACATAGAAGACAATGTTTTTAATCCGGAGCGATGTGCTTTCCAACAGCCAAACCCCAGTCTGTTCTGAGTTTGTCTCCCCTGTGGTTGAGTCCTGGAGACTCAGTGACTCTGAGCTGTGACGTTAAAGAATCATCTGAAGGCTGGAGGTTCTACTGGTACAGGGCTGTTCCTAAACCATCACCCGACTCCTACACTTATGTGCTCGTACCTGGTAGCCAGCATGGGACTGTAGAGGGTTCCTACATCATTCATGGTCCTGGTAAAGGCACAGGAGGATATGTGTGTAGAGCTGGGAGAGGAGACCCAGCTTATTACACTTTGGATAGTCAACCTCAGTTTGTGTGGTCTGGTGGTGAGTGTGACTCATAATTCCTCATTCTTAATTCTTCTAGGTTGTTTTCTTAACAACCTTCAGGACAAACCCAGTGAATGACTGACTGATTCACTCTCTCACTCTAACTCACCTTTTTTCTATTTGTATTTCTTTCATATTATCTGATCTTTCTCTCACTTTTCTTGACATTATTTCACTCTGTTATTGCAACACTGCTCTTTGTTTGACATCTTATCCTGTGTTGTGTTATAGATCTTCATTCTTCAGCTTCTCTCACAGTGAGTTCTAACAGAACTCAGCACTTCATCTCTGAGTCTGTCTCACTGAGCTGTGAGGGAAACTCTACTGAATGGAAGGTGAAGGGGTTCACTTCTAAGCGAGGATCCTCCTGGTCACAGTGTCTATCTAGCAGCGTGTCAGTTACCAGATATGCATGCAATGTCCCCAGCTTTAAACCTAAAAGTGGTGTGTTCTGGTGTGAGTCTGGATTGGGAGAGTACAGCAATGCTGTCAACATCACAGTACACAGTGAGTCCAGTTACTTAATTCACTACCTAAAATACATCATTCCGTCAACTCATTAAAAGTTAAAGGAGAATTCCACCCGACGTTTTTCTTAGCTTTTTTATGATGTGAGGGAAACTCTACTGAATGGAAGGTGAAGGGGTTCACTTCTAAGCGAGGATCCTCCTGGTCACAGTGTCTATCTAGCAGCGTGTCAGTTACCAGATATGCATGCAATGTCCCCAGCTTTAAACCTAAAAGTGGTGTGTTCTGGTGTGAGTCTGGATTGGGAGAGTACAGCAATGCTGTCAACATCACAGTACACAGTGAGTCCAGTTACTTAATTCACTACCTAAAATACATCATTCCGTCAACTCATTAAAAGTTAAAGGAGAATTCCACCCGACGTTTTTCTTAGCTTTTTTATGATGTTATGTTATCCTAGGACAAGTGGCACAGTAGAAAAAACTCCAGCTAAAAACCTGCGCCTATGGGACTTGCTCTAAATCACGTATTTTAATAGCTTTTTCTTTTTGAGAGAGAGATCTAATGTTCATAGTGAGAGAACACTATGCAACGTGATTGAATGCGCTCCACCGGAAGTCTCCCTTTAGCGAGACTTCCGGTGGGGCGCCGGAAGGTGCGTGTTTTTAGCTGCGTCGGACCCGGAATGGAGTTATGCTTCATAAAAAAGGTAAGAAGAATGTCGGGTGAAATTCTCCTTTAATGTTTTTGTATTTGTTCAGTGTGAATGCTACCATGTGGACTGTTTTTAACTGTTTTAAAGATGGTTCTGTCATCCTGGTGAGTCCTGTTCACCCTGTGACTGAGGGACGTTCTGTCACTCTTCAATGCAAACACAGAACAGACAAGTCACTGTCCAACGTGGACTTTTATAGAAATGAAGAACTGGTCCAAACTAAAACCAATGGAGAGATGATCATACCTGCTGTATCTAAGTCTGATGAGGGCTTCTACAAGTGTAAATATTCTGGGGGAGAGTCACCACAGAGCTGGGTGGCAGTGACAGGTAACAATATTATGTAAATGTAAGCGGTATTTCTTTACTTTGTCATAATTCTGTATGTATGGTAATTATTTGGAAAACACAGAATTGTGCTTAGTACTAACTTCAAGCAAATCTAGGCAGAATAAGAGTTAAGAGTCACCCAGTAAAAGTTTCTCAATTATATGAAAGAATGAATACATTTTACAGATTTGTTTGTAAACTATTACAGAATAACATACACGACAGACAGAGATGTCTCCCAGGTTATAACTTATAACAGTATACTTGAAACATGTTTTGGGGCACTATACAGCCTGAATGCTAAAATGAGTTGTTTAAACTGCGGTTTAATCTGTTAACATATTTATTTCAAATGCTGTTTCCATTACAGTCATGGTGACTCAACCTTCAGTGCCTGGGCCCATAGAACCGATTTCTCCACTTATAGTGGCACTGGTTGTAGGACCTCTTGTTGTGATTCTACTGACCATCGTTCTGGTCCTGCTGTGTCGATGCAGAAGTTCCAAAGGTCAGAACTACTACTTTAGACAGTGGTGTAAAGTAACTAAGTATATTTACTCAAGTACTGTACTTAAGTACAATTTTGAAGTATTTCAAATTTTCAATTATTTTATTTCTACTCCACTACATCTCAGAGGCAAATATTGTACTTTTACTCCACTACAATTAATACAAAAAATTACTTGTTACTTTGCATATATAAATTATATTTTAAATTAATTACTTATAATTACATTTTATTATAAAACATACATTAACAACTTTAGCCCTATTTTATACATAGGCTATTTAAAAATAGCCAATTAGTAGATCTGCTATTTTCAAACATTTTAGTACTTTTACTTTTGGTACTTTAAGTATATTTAGATGCCAATACTTTTGTACTTTTACTCAAGTAACATTTTGAAAAACAGGTAATTTACTTGTAACAGAGTATTTTTATATTGTGGTATTGCTACTTTTACTTAAAGTAATACTAGGTAACGTTTTCAACAAAACTAAAGTTAAATTGTATATCTTTTGCGAGTGGCAAAAGTTTCACAACACCCACTCCGTGAATTTCACCCCCGGAAGCCTTTTATTTATATATTTTCTATTGAACGTGTACGGGGGGGACTTTCCCGGGAAAATGACGTTCCTGGCCAACGTCATGACGTCGTGGCCGACGTCCTCAGGAACTACCGCAACGGTTTCCTGTTTGGCCAGGAACTACCGCGCTATTAACAAAAAGGAACCTCACGCTGATTTTAAGATAATGTAGGATTGGAAGATCGAAAAAGAACAGAAAAAGAAAGCACAGCTCATGGTAACTAATGCTCCACTGGCTAAGAGAAACGATCCGTAGATAGTATAAAACAATTAAAAGATCGCTTTTTGAAACGCTTCCGGCTTCCGGTGAAAACGAATGGAATTCTGGGTAATCGAGGACTAGGGAAATTGTATGCAGTGACGGTAGTGACCAGCAGAGATTGCTAAAAATCGTTATTTGTGATTCTGCATTGTACAACTTTATGTAGCCAGTCGGGAAATGTCCCTCCTAGGCTACTGTGGAGATAGACATGCCACAGCCCCTCCCACTTCCTGTTTTCCAAATTGTTTGGTTCACTATAAAAGCCACACTGAGCAGAGGCTTCTCCCTCTTCGATCCCTGTTGTAGCAGGTTGCCTCTGCTCGGTGCAATGCCCTGGGTAGTGTATATTGTAGATTATAGGTGAAAGTACATGTATGTTTTACCTGCTTGAGGCTGACCCTTTGTTTGTCACACTTTAGGCCCTGCTCCATAGTGACTCTGCTCTCCTGTGTTGTGCCTTCCACATGGGTTGTGTTCAATAGTCAGACAGAGGTAATTGTCATTATTGTGTTTGTATATAATAGATCTGTCTTACAGTGTATTAATGTCTATCATTTGTTTCTTTTGTAGACTATGACTGCCACTGCTGTTTTGTTATGTTTGGGTTTTGTTTTATATTTATTTCAGTTATTTTACTATTTCCCCCAAGAACTATTGAAGCTCCTCTTATACTGTTTTTATACTCTATTACTGTGAATAATAACCTTTTCTTCCCTCCCTTGGTTACAGCCTACCATCCTGTAGTACTCCCTTTCCCTTCTCGCATTGCAGTTTTTACCTTTTGTGTATATAGAGTATATAGTCTATATTTTTTATACAATCTTTAACTTATGCTATCTAATAAAGTGCTTTTGAATTGATTAACTGTTTAATAAAAACCATTGTAATCTTGGGGGAAAATCCTTGTCGCAGTCCCATTTATTGTCACATGTGTATTAAGAATCTGTTCAGTTTTGAGTATTTAAAGTGTCTGTATTTAAAGTTAACTTTTAAACCAAACCCGGGCCACGGCCCGGTTACATTCTGGCGTAGTCGGCAATGACACAGTGACTGTTTAGATGGGCTTATGTGACAAGGATTTATACATTTTTATTCAGTTATTTTTTTTGGTGGGATTAAAACAAAACAGCAGTGTGCACGTCGAAGAACTGGTTCGAGCCCCAGTGCTTCCTTACATTATCCCTCCCAACCAAGTTGAAGTGCTCCCATTAACCGTGCTGCATTGACTCTTCCTCGTTCATGCCATGGCCGGTGAACTTCAAGAATTGAGGGACTTGGTTCAGCAGCTGCGAGCCGATAAAGACCAGCTAATGCAGGACCGAGCGGTAGCCTCTCAGGCAGATGTGGTTGCAGACTCTAGTGATTCTGATGGCCCCCAAGACCCTGATCCTAATGATCCTCTCCCTGTTGAACGTTTGCTTTATATCCAGAGGGAACGAAAATGTCCAATCTTTAGGGGGACATCTGGGATTCCAGTGGGGGATTGGATTGAGGAGATAAGGGCTACTCTGAGAACAAGACACTTGAGACCTGTTGACCAAGCTTATTTCATATACGATCACCTCAAGGGGACAGCAAAAGATGAGATTAGGTACCGGCCTAGGGCAGAAAGGGAGGATCCTACGAAAATCATAACTATTCTTGAAGAGTTGTATGGTGGTTCAAAATCTTATGTTTCCTTGCAAGAGAGTTTCTTTTCAAGAAAACAGCAGGAAGGGGAATCCCTTCAAGAGTTTTCACATGCTTTGCAATGTCTCATGGAACAGGTTGACCGTTGTGCCCCGAGGGAAGTGCAGGGTGGGCCAACCCTCCTTAGAGATCAGTTTGTTGAACATGTTCTTGACTCTAACCTTCGCAGGGAGTTAAAGCGAGTCGTTCGCCATCATCCTGATTATAGCCTCCTCGATGTAAGAGCAGAGGCCATTCACTGGGAGCGAGATGGACGACCTGAGGAGCCAAGGGGTAGGAGTTACTCAGTCCGATCCTTTAGTGCTATGCGGTATTCTGAGAGTAAGGCACTTACTAGTGCTGTTAACACCAAAATGGCTGAATTAAAATGCATGTTGCTGAACCAACAGGAGCAACTTCATAAATTGACACGGGGCCTATTTGCACTACAGGCAGCCTCCAGGCCCCCTTCTAAGCAGACATACCCAAACACCATTATATGTAATCGTTGTCAAAAACCAGGGTACTATGCTAACCAGTGCAGGAACGAACGTGTTAATTCCCATGTTCAGCCACCTAGGGCCCCATATCCTACAAGAGCAACCCTTGCTGCTCAGCGGTACCGCCCGGGACGCAGTAACCAGAATGCCTATGCCTTGTCCAGGCAGTATCCATCTCAAGGTGAAGCAATAGCTGGGCCGCGTAGCCCCGGGACTCCTGTGCCAGAGGTGGTCCAGGGGGCTGTCGTGGATGCCAGGTCGACGGTCCAACATGCCATCTCTGCGGTTCCAGAGCGATCAAATGATGACCTGAGGGCACTCCAGGACGACGACCCAGACATTAGCCAGGTCCTTCTGTTTTACCAGCAACGACGGATGCCAGGCCGGGTGGAGAAACGTGGACTCCAGCCTACAACATTAAGGCTGCTCCGCCAGTGGGACCGTCTGACGGTGAAAGATCGGCTCCTCTATAGGACATACCAACGGCCTGATGGTGGAGAGTATGTGTACCAGCTGGTGCTTCCAGAGGGCCTGAAGGAAGAAGTGTTCCGGCAACTGCACACCCATCACGGCCATCAAGGTATTGAGCGCACTACAGAACTCATTCGACAGCAATATTATTGGCCAGGTATGGTAAACATGATTAAAGACTGGTGCAAAACATGTGAGAGGTGCAGCGTCGCTAAAAATACACAGCCACAGGTTCAAGTGGCAGTGGAGAATGCCCGGGAAAGGATGAGACGGGCACCAGGACAACACGTCTATCTTCGGGACCACTCCCATAGAGGAAGGAGTAAAATCCAGGTGGTGAAACCTCCCAAGCAAGGAGATGCAGTGTATGCAGTTGCCCCACAATATAGGCCGACAGAGGTGCGTCACGTTCATCGCTCCAGGCTCAAACCTGTTCCGAGGGGCCATCCAATTCCTGTAACTCGGCCGAATCCAAATATGACAAGCCCTGACGCAGGGGAGCGATACACAATACAGACCCCACCTGAGGCAGACCCGGTGTGTCATCCTACAAGACCTACAACAGCTTGGCCTGAGGCCTTTACTGCCACCAGTTCCTGTTCACCCCCCCACCCCGAGGTAGTAAGAAGGTCCAACCGTGAGACGGCTGGCAGACACTCTAACCCTCACCATCTACCAGTGACGGTAAGGAATAGAAAAAATTGGACTACAAATTCAAGGATACTTGGCTTTAACAATACCACTCCACCACTCTTCAGACCCTGGTCTTAGCAAATTGTCGGGTCGCCAATTTAAGAACCCGGGGGTAGATGTAGCCAGTCGGGAAATGTCCCTCCTAGGCTACTGTGGAGATAGACATGCCACAGCCCCTCCCACTTCCTGTTTTCCAAATTGTTTGGTTCACTATAAAAGCCACACTGAGCAGAGGCTTCTCTCTCTTCGATCCCTGTTGTAGCAGGTTGCCTCTGCTCGGTGCAATGCCCTGGGTAGTGTATATTGTAGATTATAGGTGAAAGTACATGTATGTTTTACCTGCTTGAGGCTGACCCTTTGTTTGTCACACTTTAGGCCCTGCTCCATAGTGACTCTGCTCTCCTGTGTTGTGCCTTCCACATGGGTTGTGTTCAATAGTCAGACAGAGGTAATTGTCATTATTGTGTTTGTATATAATAGATCTGTCTTACAGTGTATTAATGTCTATCATTTGTTTCTTTTGTAGACTATGACTGCCACTGCTGTTTTGTTATGTTTGGGTTTTGTTTTATATTTATTTCAGTTATTTTACTATTTCCCCCAAGAACTATTGAAGCTCCTCTTATACTGTTTTTATACTCTATTACTGTGAATAATAACCTTTTCTTCCCTCCCTTGGTTACAGCCTACCATCCTGTAGTACTCCCTTTCCCTTCTCGCATTGCAGTTTTTACCTTTTGTGTATATAGAGTATATAGTCTATATTTTTTATACAATCTTTAACTTATGCTATCTAATAAAGTGCTTTTGAATTGATTAACTGTTTAATAAAAACCATTGTAATCTTGGGGGAAAATCCTTGTCGCAGTCCCATTTATTGTCACATGTGTATTAAGAATCTGTTCAGTTTTGAGTATTTAAAGTGTCTGTATTTAAAGTTAACTTTTAAACCAAACCCGGGCCACGGCCCGGTTACATTTAAGTAAAATATCTGAGTACTTCTTCCACCACTGACCAATTATAATCACTAAGCAACTCTACATAAAACATACTGACTACTATGGCATGGTAATTTTAAGGTTCAAAGATGTATGGCTTTTTTTTTCTTTACAGATCGATGTTGTGCCAGGTAAGTACAATATAGATTTCTGTCTATTGATCAACATGACAGCAGTAGATTGCATCCTGTTTTCTACTTCATTTATGATACATTTCTTATGCTTTAAACACAGTCCCGTTCAGACCAATCATCAGGACTCAGCTACAGACCAGAGAACCAATCAAAGTGCGGCTCCTGATGATGTGTACTACTCACTGCAGCACGGTCAGTCTTTGAACCACTCGTGTTGATTAAATGTCTTATTTTATATCAATTACACACCCCATGAAGCATTGAATGGAGATTTTTTTGTTTTTGGCACATTCCTAAGCCAATAATTTGATGACCGGCAGATGCTAATGTCAAAGGCTCTTTGAGTCTCCTATCAGAGAGATCACCAGTCATCAAATTATTGGCTTAGGAATACGTCAAAAACAAAAGAATCTCCATGAATTCAATGCTTCATGGTGTGTGTAATTGATAGAAAATAAGTCATTTTTGTGGTGAGCTACTCCTTTAAGGATGCTTCTGACAAAGCCAACTGGTTCCAATTTAAATAAATAAAAATGTCAGAACTGAACAATCAATTTCCTTTTAGCATGTGTATTGTCAGTTAATTTTGTGTAAATTTTTCCTAATTAGTAGAACATTAACATTTACAATGTAGGTATGTGTGCGTGTGTGTGTGTGTGTGTGTAGGTGTGTGATCTGCTATTTTCGGCAAAGAGCGGACCATGTACAGACGCCTGGGGGACCCTTTAAGTGGTTCATGTTTATTATGTTTACTTTTAGGCAACACCAGTATCTATGGAGTAATCCAACACTCTGATGACTATGAAAACGGTACAGTATGTTTAAAGATCCAAATCCAATTATTTAAATATATTTGGTTTTATTGTGGAACATTAATGTTTCTGATTCTATTTTTGAATCTAAATCAGTGCATAACGTTTGTACAAAATAAATGTCATTCGTCAAACAATGACTATCCTTTTTGGAAGTACATTGGGTTTTTTTCTGTGTTTTTCCTAATTAGCATCATAATTATAATAATTAATGCTCATTTGTTTACCTTCAGGCGATACAAGCGTCAATGAAGTAATCCAGCACTCTGATGATGACTATGAAGATGGTGCAGCATACTTTTTCAATCAAATTACATATGGTTTTATTGTAGAATCTTAAGGCTAGGAGTATAATTTGTTCAGGTTCAGATTTATCACTTGATTTCTTGCACCCTGCAGAGTAGTAAGTTCTCAGTGGGTAAGGGTGTTGACCCACTGTCAACTGCTCTGTCACCAGACCGTTTTGTTCACTGCATGGCAGTGTCACCACCTTGTTCACAGGCTTTCACTTGTATTTCATCATTGTCGTTTATCTTTTTTGCCATATGCTATTTTATCTAGTTGGTATACCTGGAACGGCTTCTGCTGTTGTGTCAACCAATTCCCCATCTGGAATTAATGAAGGTTATTATCTTATCTTATGTCTGTAGTCAGATTATAATCACTGAGTAACTCCTTCATAAATCACACTGAGTACGATGGCATAACAATTTAAAGGTTCAAATATTTATGATAACTTATTGTTTTTAATTTACAGATGTATGGGGTGTCAGGTGAGTACAGTTACAGTATTGATCTCTGACAGCAGTAGATTCCATCTTGTTTTATACTCTAACATTCATGATAAATACTTATATTTTAATTACAGACCTGTTCAGTCTCATGGAATCAATCAGGACTCTGCAGAGGAGGAGGCCAATCAAAGTGGGGCTCCTGATGATGTGTACTGCCCACTGCTGCACCGTCAGTATTTGATTGACTGATTGATCAAAGACAGACAGATAGACATACATACATACATACTGTACAAACAGACAGACAGACAGACAGACAGTATTAAACTCAGTATAGGTAGAGATTAGACGTCTGACCCTAGCCATGTGCACTAGGTCTGACTAGTCTATTCTTGGTCTATTCTATAAAACCTGAACCAAATCACAGTGGTTAAGGACACTTCTGACAAGGACAACTATTAATTTATAACGTTATACTGTAGCTTAACATAAGTGCATTAAGTCCATCAGTTTAGATACATTTGTTTTTTCCTGCTAAATTAATTAGCAGAATGATTAACACAATTCAAGCAGCTGAAGAAAAAAAAAGAAATGTTTTCTTTTTACTTTTAGGCAACACAAGTATCTATGAAGTAATCACACAATCTAATGACTATGAAAATGGTACAGTATACTGTTTAAATCCTCTCATGTCATATACTGGTGTCCAGAGTTATTCATATTTTGAGGTCAACTGGTTGGTGACTAAATGTCCATTAAGCAGAGATATCTATGTGATTTCATTAAGATGGAATGGGAATTGAACTGGGTGAAAGCCGAAACTCTGACAACCAACTGAGAGGTGAATGGACCAACATATCCATTAAACTATTAAAATATTACTGATGCACATTCTGCAAAGCTTCTAACTGCCTTTCAACTCATATTTCACTCACAGAATCACAAGGAAGGAATGAGTCTACGTAAGATGAAACCCTTTGATCTCTGATCATGCATGTGGAGGTAATGCTGTGCATCAACATAATTATGTTTATGCTGTTCTTTAAGACAGTGATCCTCAAAGTTTTCAGGTCGCGACCCTCCAAAATAATCACACTTGAACTGGGGACCCCCCCAAAATAATCATATTTGAACTGAGGACCCCCAAAGATAATCATATTTGAACTGGGGACCCCCCAAAATAATCATATTTGAACTGAGGATCCGGCAACATAATCATATTTGAACTGCGGAGGGGGGGGGAGTTATCTGAGGATCCCCCAAAATATTTTGGGGACCTGACCCACAGGTTGAGAACCATTGCTTTAAGACATATAAACAGTTAATTAGAAATGTTACCGCAGTAGATAAAATGGCAGACTACATTGTACTGCATGTTCAATGACAGTCTAGCCTGTCCGTTAATACTGTAACTTTGTTTCAGGTCCTTGGATGGAGACGTGTAGGACAACCCAACATGACAGATTGTTAAAAATGTCAACTCAGAGAAATAAATGTATAGAGTAGACCTATGTTTATGTGCTGGCATGGCTGTGAGATGACTGGCCCTTTTATACATAAAGCACCGCCCAGAAGTATTTGGGGTGAATATGAAAGCTTTCTGATAAAAAAAAAATTAATAGAGGGTGTATTAAGTAAGAATAAAAAATAAAAAATAATTACAACACTTGATTGGATGAACATTTCTCTCAGTGAAACAGAAAATACTTACTTTATTTTTTTATTGTGGAAGCTGAGGAAATCAAACTTTCAATATAGACAAGTGGCTAAAGGTGATTTTTTTTATTTGGTAACCAAGCAGCAATGGTTCTTCAAGATCTATTCTGAACACCGAGCACATCATCTTATCATGACAATTTTGAACAAAATGTTGTGGAAATTGTAATAAATTAGGATGCACCCTATTCTCCTCTGGAGGATGCACTCCAGAGGAGAATAGGAGTCCCTGTTTTGTTTTCATCGTGTTCCAATCTTTTGCTTTGTTTTGTTTTTACTTCATGTACACAGTGTATGTCATACTTTTAAATGATCGTACATAATGCAGGTTGTTGGTCCACAAGACCATGATTGTAATGACCCTATATACAGTATGTTGGTGTATAGCACCCTGAATTTGCATGTATAGTATATGACCATGTATGCATGTATATATAGCCTATTTGATATCTGTGTTCTGATGAGGTAATAATAATCAAGACACGATGGGTTTAGCACCTGTTAGCTTGCTTGAGATGTGATTGCTTTTAATATTGTTCATGTAACTATTTAAGTGTGACACTGCCATCCGCCGTGTATTTGTGTTTGTTTTGTTATGTTTTTATTTCTGTTTCTTTCTTCTTTTTTCCCGCTGAGAATTAGAATGTTTTTTGTTTTATTGTAAAATATGCTTTTAAATAGTTTTAAGATGTGTATTGTTCACTCTCTGCAAGGAGGCTTCTTCTTCTTTCGTGTAACGTCAGAGGTCCAACTCTGTGTCGTGTAGCCATGCCCGCATCTCTGGTCCAAGGTCGAAGAGGCTGGCTTCCGAGGGTGGTCTAGGGCAGATGGTGATTATATGGTCAGCGGTCTGCTCAGGGTCACCACACTCGCATGCCGCACTGTCCGCCAAGCCCCACGTCTTCATTGATGTTTTAAAGCGACCGACCCCAGTTCGTAGACGGTTCAGTGTGGTCCATTGCCGGCGTGGTAGGTCGTCTCCTCCAATAGCGCCATCTCCTGGGTCCCAGATGTAGCGGTGGATTCGGGAGGGCCCGGCTGACTCCCACTCCTGCTTCCAAGCTGCTGCCAACCATGCATCTCTGGAGATGTCCTCAGAGGTGGAGTTGAGCATCTCTTGTGCTGCCTTGTTGTAGGGGTGGCGGGACTTGAGTCTGCTTGGAGGTGCTGGTGTTATTGTGGTGTTGTGCAGGATGTGCAAGGAGGCTGGTCCCCAAGGAGGGAAGCACTGGTCACCTGGCCTGTTGTTGTAACTTACCATTGTCTTTGTTTTATATCATATTATGTTGTTTTGGGGGGGGTTTGTATCATAAACGTGGAAAATAAAGAAAATCTCTTTTAAGAAGATATAAACATAACATTGTTCTTTGTGGGTGAATTGTTTACTATATGTTTTACTCTTTTACTCCACTATAATTATTTGAAAACCTTAGCTACTAGTTACTTTGTAGATTTTGATTACTATTACAACACCCACATTAACTACTTCAGCCCTAAACTGTTTATACTTAGGCTATTTGAAAATAGCAGACCCCAGCGGGGTCCCGTCCCAGATCATTAACTTAATGTGCAACATTGTTTTCTCACTCAACAGTACAAACCAACATACAGCATTGACAGGGAATCTGCACAGTTCTAAAGCTGCAATTTAATGACTTTTAAGACCTTTTCAATACCAAATATTACGCAAAAAAGAGGCAAACATTGTGAAAATAGATTTACAAGCTTGTAGTTCTGCTATTTTCATTCCTGAAATGTTTGGGAACCACTGTACTAGAGTGTAATCGACATAGTCTATACAGCAATGATTACTATCACAATATAGAGATACTCAAACACTTATTTTAACAACACTTACTGGACCTTTAATTAATAAAAACGTTATTTTTACCAATCTCGGATACAAATACATGTACATGAAGCAGACAGTGCTGTTTTCATTGATGCAAAGCAACACTAAGCTGTTAAAAAGGCATTGACACGCTGCCCTCTGCTGGAGACAGTTGGCATAGCAGTCTGTGGTTCATTGGCAGACCATTGTTGCTGTTGGCTGGAAACCTTGTATCTCCATATATATATTATTAATTATTTGTTATATAAATCAATGTTAGTGGTCACCCTTTACATGTGTCCGTCTGTAGGTTTTACAAATATTTAACCAATTAAAAGCAATCAACATAATTATAATCTCTAAATCTCATAACTACGTTGAAACGCTGTTTTTATTTGTAATTTCCTGACAAGTAAGGGTGTTGGAAATATAAGGTTTTCCACCCAACAGCAACGATATTTGCTTTTTTTACACAACACAGATAACAACAGAACAATAATTTGTTTAGATCAGACAACACAAGTTGGAGTGAAATTAGTTTGGCACTAGAGTTAAGAGTAAAGGCATTAGGGATACTTCACTTTCGGGCCGGGGACACATTTAAAAATAAATGAAAAAAGTTATGGAAAATTCATGGCCCCCTCACACATTAGTAGGACACTGCGTGTCGTGAGGGGGCCATGAATTTTCCATAACTTTTTTCATTTATTTTTAATATTTTTTTTAAATGTGTCCCCGGCCCGAAAGTGAAGTATCCCTTTAGTGCTTTAAGGAGTAGTTCACCGAACAAATTACTTATTTTCTATCAATTACACACGCCATGAAGCCTTGAATTCATGGAGATTTTTTTTTTGTCACATTAGAGACAATAATTTGATGATCGGCGGAGTCTCCGGTAGTTTCCATGAATTCAAGGCTTCATGGGGTGTGTAATTGATAGAAGAAAAGTACTTTTTTTGGGTGAACTACTCCTTTAATAAACGCAAAGTTTAAAGGATTACTTTAAGTTAATTTCCTAGTTAAATACGCAAACATTCATACATGATAGTAACCCGTGTGAAATCAGTGGAGGACCAGTATTGGCACTTTTCTCTTTAGAGCAACCATCGCTTATCACATGATGCTGTGACAACGTGAAGCCCCATTTATACTTCTTTGTACGACGGTGTCGCGCGTTGAACATAGCCGATCTACAAGCCCACAACGCGCCGCGGTGTGCTTGTAGATCGGCTATGTTAGGCACGCAACACGTCGTACAATGAAGTATAAATCGGGCATAATGTTCCAATGGAGACGTTGAAAAGATTGAATGAACGTGTGTCTGTATCTTTAAGACACAACCTTCGTCTTCGCTGTGAGGTGTTGACTGGTGGGAGGTCTTCATCACTAGTGCACCAAATACTCCTGTAGACATTAAGACAAAAAATATGAAGAATGATTTCTAAAAATCACAGGAATAATTCAGCATTTAATTCAATATTTTCGAGGTAGATAAATATTGATCATTATCAACACGTAGAAGTTGTTTATCACAAACCCATAGACGTGTTAAGTCACAAGTCCCGATCATGCATTAGAAGGACAATATCAGTCATCAGAAGCAGGGACGTATGTTTTCACTTTTCAATGAGTCTAACATGGAGTTTGAACTTGACGTTGAATAGGTTTATACAGTAGGAGGGTCAAATGCATATCAAATATGAAAATATTGAATCAAACAACTTAAAAACTGTCTGGGGTGCACACAAAAGCTAGAGTAGACGTTAAAATGATCCCAGAAGTGTTTGAAAGACTAATCGATGGAGTCAATTATTGAAAAAATATATAAAACTCTTTCTGCGTCGATTCATTGATGTCTAAAATATATATTATATACATTTATTAAATTAATCGAAAAGATTATCAATAGAATAATAACGGCCTTATTCTCGTGTGTGAAATGTGCATTATAAATACATAAAATATAAATGAATATGAACGTACAATATGAATGATTATATGCCAGTGCTCACCTTGCGCTTGTTGAGTTTGATCTGGCAGAAGGAGAAGGCTCCCACCACCACGTAGACACCCGCTGCTATGAAACAGTTGTAGCTCACCTGGTCAAATAGACCATACACCGTGGTGGGAGGGTTTTTACTGTGGAGGGGGTGGGGATATGTTAATGAGTAGGGCTGTAACTACATCATTATTAAAATAGGGCTTAAGTGATTAAAACCAGGAAAACACAACACATATCATAATATTACAATAACCAAAATACCAGACCATATCCTGCCTCATATCATGATATCAATATTAGTGTGTGTGTGTGTGTGTGTGTGTGTGTGTGTGTGTGTGTGTGTGTGTGTGTGTGTGTGTGTGTGTGTGTGTGTGTGTGTGTGTGTGTGTGTGTGTGTGTGTGTGTGTGTGTGTGCGCGCGCACGCTCGTGCGCGCCACACACGTGGCATCACTGAAGCTATTCTTGAACTGTGACTCACACAGACACACTGTGACAATGTGGGTTTTTCTTTAGCAGGGAACTTACATTATAACATTTCTCCAACACCCTGAAATAACAGGACACAAACCCACCCCCTCTGTAAAATCCTCAGTCTTAATCTAACCCAGAGAGTGTATAAATGGAACAGTATACCAAGTACATTTATTTGAGTAATGTACTTTTGTTTTTGATACTACGATTTAGCCTGAAAGTGAATGAAAAAGTAGGGTTTTTTTGTGTGCTTAAAGCGATGTTTTGGAAGCACTGACATACGACTCAATACAAGACACTTTGGATTAAACTCTTGAGCATTGTTTTGGAGTATATAAACAGACTTTTGATATATAGTTTTTCTGCTGTTAATGTTGGACGCTAAGCCTATTAATTTTTATTCATCAAGAATTCTCCTAGTTTTTGGATTCTTCATTCACCATAAAGTAATGTGAGAAAAACTATAATTCTCTTTGTCTTCAAGGCTTCACAGGGTTAGTCATTTTTGGGGTGAACCATCCCTTTCAACAGGTCTCTGGACAGGCTCAAATGAGCATTGTAACTCACTCTCCACTGATGTCTGCTTCTGTCAGAGGAACGTCTTCGATCAGCACCGCAGAATGAGTCTTAAAGAAGATTCCAAGCATGGCCTGCAGGTGGAGAGATGGAAATAATATATTTTAATAAAACAGCGAAAAAAGCAGATCTACATGCAAGTTCATAACTATTCACGTGTTTTTATAAATGTATTAAAGGACGACTTCACCGATTTTCAACCTATCTTCATATAATTGGTCCTCACTAATACTCATGATAAAATGGTAAAAAAAAATCTACTCGGTCTGTGTCTCAGAGGAGGGCTGTGGACAGTTCAGAGTCCCGTCTACCAGTGACATCATCAATGGGGAATCCAAGCTAATAGAAACTGCAGGCTTTCTATTCCTGGAAAGTTGCAATGCAATAAAAGAAGCCATTGTTCTCGTGATAATAAAAATCTAAATAAAAAATGTGAAATCTTGTTGGAAAAATAAATCAAGCCTAACGATGATGTCACTGGTAGACGGGTTTCTGGACTGTCCACAGCCCTCCTCTGAGACACAGACCAAGTAGAAAAAAATGGTACCCTTTTATCATGTATTAGTGAGGACCAATTATATGAAGATAGGTTGAAAATCGGTGAAGTCGTCCTTTAAGAGCTTGCGACTAAATAATAACTACATTGGATTACAGTTTTTTTTCCTGAAATTTCCTGAAAAGTAATGCTTTTGGACAAGGTTTCCAACCAACAGCAACAATATATAATGCAGCCTAATCAGTTTTATTTAAAAGTAGCAATACCACAATGTAGAAATACTCTGTTACAAGGAAGGGTCCTGCATTCAACATTTTTATTTGAATGAAACTATTAAAGCATTGTCATCAAAATATACTTGAAGTAGCAAAGGTAAAAGTATTCCTTATGCAGAATGGTCCATTTCACAATCATATTATTGTATTGTAATTAGTAATGCATTAATGTGTTCATCACTTTAATAATAATACATCATACTGTATCACTTAATGTAGATTTCATAATAATAGACAGTCTAAATCTGCAACGTAGCTGGTAACTAAAGCTGTAAAATAATAGTGGATTAAAAAGTACAATATTTACCTCTGAGATGTAGTGGAATAAATACATTAATGTAGCATATGGCATGTAAGTATTAAAGTACATATAACTTTTAATTTGACTTAACTACAGTACCTGAGTAAATATACTTAGTTACTTTTTTTGAACTAATAAACTAATGAAGTCATGCAGGTCATTTTATATTTGCCTCTGAGTTAGCCTTGGATCAGGACTATCATAATTTATATATGTATTTTATCGATTTTGACATTTGCAGACTAGACAAATACATCTATGATAGACTTGATCCAAGGCTACCTCTGAGTGATATGGAGTAGAAGTATCAAAAACTGGAAATACTCAAGTAAAGTACAAGTCCCTCTAAAAACTGTACTTACATACAGTGCTTGAGTAAATGTAGGCTACTGTAATTTTTCACCACTGGGTTGAATATACACAGACCTACTAAAGTATGAAGGATTTTAAGAATATGCTATATAAATATTTATTTGTAAAGTTAACAAACAGACAGTAGCAAAGCTACTAATTAAAGTCCATACAGTAATAACTATTACAACATACAGTAAAGTACTTACCAACATAACTACTGCCCAGATACTGATCACAATGCCACAAGTAGCTATTTTGGGTCCACAAACCAACACCATGGCTGTTAAAACACCGTGACGAGGTTGTAAACAACTAGACTAATGATCGCCCGTGGTTTTCAGGTTGTTGAAGTGTTAGATAAAATATTACATTAAGTATTAAGTAAGAAAAACTGGTCGGAGTTGAGGGTTTTTTTCGGTCAAACTTTGTGTCACACTTTAAAGAGTCAGCTGACTTCTCCTCATTAACTGAAGAAACGGGGAAGTGGCAGTGTTGCCACAGTTAGCGAGAGAAACAAGCAACAACGGTCTAGGAAAACAAGCCCAAAAGAAGCGTTAAAAAATACGGTTAAAACCTATATGTGTATACAATCTAACAACGCGTCGTGATGTGACGCGTTGTGAGCTTGTGGATCTGCAATTTTCAGATAAAATGTGGAAGATTTGGAAGCTTTTTTTAAACATTCTAACAACACAAATCTGACATGAGGCTCCCCTGGCACAAAACATTTTCATGACATATAATAATATTTCAGAACCACTGGTTTAAACAACATTAGGAAACACGTCCAAATAATCAACTACACTTTTAGAAACAATTAAGCCCAAAAAACGCAACCCGCAACTATCAATATTTACAAGCAACTTACAAGCAGAAAAAACAAGCTCCAAATCGCTTATAATAAGCGGACATGGCAACCCTGGGAAGTGCAGTTGTGAAGTTGGACCAGAGGTGTCGCTGTAACAGATAGATCAGATAGCTTTGGACGAGTTACTACGGAACGCCACAAGGGTCATGTCAGGTTGCAAACTCCACCGGCCACGGTGTGTTCAAGAAAGCAACGTGTTTTCTTTTAGTTATTTCTCATTATTTCTTATTTTTTATTTAGTTATTTATTAATTATTGTTTGTTAAGATATTTCTTGTTTTAAAGTAATAGGCTATTAAAGTAGCCTAATATTAATCAAAGAAAAGACGTCAAAGAATGTATCTAAAATGATACTTTATTAACTTTGGGTAGTTTCATAAAAGCACTAGATAGGGGTGTGGTAGGATAGATAGACAGACAGAATAATAAATACAGATAATAATGTGATATCAGGTTTTTGCTCAAGTGGTATTGTAATGAGTGATCTCATTTTCTAGTGAGATACTAAGTCTAATACTTTTATTCATTTTCTACTGAGATGTTAATACTTTTACTCAAGTGTTGCTTGCAGGTATATTTTACATGTGTTTTATCAACTGCCTTGGTATTATTATTAAAAAGTCCTAGCAAATCACAGTTGAATATGACATTAGTCTTGTAAAGAGCTCTCTGTTGATATACATGTATGTAATGTATATGGTACTACTGCTACTACAATACTATGACTTGTAGAAGAAGGGATTACTACTGACAGTAAATGGAGTGCAGGAAGATCGGCCTCAAGCACAATGCCAAGAAAGTATCAGTTAACTCATACTTTGTCCAGCACTGACTACATTGGGGCCAAGCAAAACAAAATAAGTTATAACAAAACAGAACAAGTACAATTAGCATCTATGTGCTCTATGTGTCAAAAAGGTGACAAGAGGGGATACGAGGAAAAAGTGCTATGGGGTGAGGTGGAGTCTGAAGAGGAGAGTTTTCTTTTCAGAGTAGACTGCAGGGGAAAACAGGGAGTGAGCATGTGGTGGAAGAAGTACACACATTTTGTACTTAAGTAGAAGTACCAATATCACAATGTAGAAATATGTTACAAATAGAAGTCCGGTAGTCAGAATTTACTTGAGTAAAGGTACAAAGGTATTCGCATTAAAGTATACTTAAAGGGTTAGTTCAGATTTTTTGAGTATTTTCTGTAGGAAATACTTACCATTAATGTAGTGGTTGCAAAGGTATTAATTGATTGCCCGAGTCAGAGTTATGGTCCGGTTCTGATAAATATGAAGTAGTTCCGGTAGATTAGGTGGGGGCCGCTCATTAAAAATAAATTAATTTAAAAAACTAGCGTCATTTGTATTGTTGACCTATTTCTACCATATAGAGCAGGTTTCGTTCAATTTTGACCCCTCTGTCACATGGTACTAATGTTTGTGTCCAGAATCACTGCGCCGCGGCAGCCTACTCACGCACAAAATATATGACACAAATAACTCTGACCACGGGACTCGAGCAATCAATTAATACCTTTGCAACCACTACATTAATGGTAAGTATTTCCTACAGAAAAAAATCTTAACTAACCCTTTAAGTATTGAAAGTAAGTAGGCTACTCATTTTGCAGAATGTCCCATTTCACAAGTTTCCAAATGTATAAAAAGGCTTTGAAAATAGCAGATCTACAAGCTCACAATACTTAGTTACTTTACACCACTGGGAGTGAGTCTGCAGTTCTGACTGCAAGGGGGGGGGGGGGGTTTATTCCACAGTTTGCGAGCCAGGAGGGAGAAAAGTCTAGGTCATGGGTGTCCAAAGGTTTTCAAAGGGAGCCATTTTTGAAAATATTAAAATAGGCTACCTTAGGACCGACTGCATCTCCTGTCATACTGTACCGTTGGACCATCACAAAGTCACATACGAATACATCCCATCACAATTGTATTTAACTACAGTGCAATAACAATAGATTTTTTGCTGGCAGTGCAGCCAAATGTAACCAGGTGTGAAAAGGTCTCTACAAAAATTGTTATTAAATAAAATGGCCTTTTTATTTAATAACAATGGCCTTTCTTTCACATCTTGAGAATGAGACCACACAAGAAACAAGCAGTTAGGAATCCTTACAAAGTCTACTAAGAAATGGCACAGGTAAAAAGAAAATAAACAGTGTATGAATTTCACATGACTATACTGGTGGGCCATAAATAATACATTTTAGGAAGGAAGCCAAGCTACTATTGGGCCGGACTTTGGACATGCCTACAACTACTATGATTACAGCTTTAGAAACAAGTCAAATAATTGTAGTGGAGTAAAAAGTACAATATTTAAGATACCTCTGAGATGTAGAGCAGAAATACAAAGTATTTAATAATGGAAACACTCAACATCAAAATGTTAGTATAGTACTTGAGTAAATGTACTTGGTTACTTTCCACCACTGATTATTATTGTCTCATACTTTCCATCATAAGTTATGATGGAATTGCATTGTTTTGATTCATAACTGCAAACCATCACTGCAGAGTAGACACTTATATGACACACACACAAACGCACACGCACACACACACACACACACACACACACACACACACACACACACACACACACACACACACACACACACACACACACACACACACACGTACTGATCCAGTCAAATAGGACAACCCCCTACTTCTCTCGCTCATTGTCTCCGGCAGGCCGAGACTATGTTTTGCACCCTGTCCATCCGTCTGTGGTTCCGTCTGTGATCAGCTAATCTCCGGCACCGTTGACACCATTGCAGCGAAACTGTGCACACACACTCCCTGGATGCCCGAGCAGAACCTCTGCCCCACATGGGCCTGTTAGAGCGCCACCAGGAGGCAGTACTCCTACAGATTTTGGCCAAACATCACGCAAATCGGTACACAGTATCTCTATAGTCATAGTTGCTCTCTTGTTTTGATCTCCTTCCCACTTGCCCCCCACCCTCTTCTTTCTATGGAAACTAACGTTGCGATGGGAACGATGTACAAAAAAGAATTTCACCCACTTTTTTACCTTGTAAACCTGTGATGTGACAATAAAACTGATTCTGAACTAAACGTGTCTTTTAGATTTTTCATATTCCATCCTGATTGGCTAAGAATTGCTTCCAAAGTTTGCAGGAGTGCTCCGTTTTGAACAAAATGCCTCAAATCATGAACACAGCGTGCGATTTCCGTGAAATTTTGCACGTACATTCCCACTAGGCAGAGGAAGAAATGCCACTTGAAATTTCAAATCAGTCTCGTTGTGGCGCTATAACAGGCTGATTCTTGTTTTTACCACTTCACCGCCACCGACCTGTGTAAAACTTTGTATGCGCACTCCGAGGCCAAGGAAAAACCTTTGCCCTGCATCTTTCACATCGGCCTTTTACAGCGCCACCAGGAGGCCGACTTATGTAAAACAATTTATTTAATATTATAATATATTATTATTTTATCCAAATGTCACGCAAATCGGTATGTGATCTCATCTGATCAAGACAAATCTGTTTGCTTTTTCATATTATATCATGATTCATTGGCGAATTCCGAACATTGCTGGCTGGCCCACAATAACCTACCTGACCTGGCGGAGACCTGTGCTCCGAGGAGCACTTTTTTCTAGTTCCTTCTTTTATCTCCTCCCCTCTGGCCCCTCGTCTCCTCCACTTGTCTCCTCCCCTTGAGTCCTCGTCTCTCAGTGAGTGTTACATTCCTCAAGAGCTTCACTCTTTTGTTCCCCCAGTCTTCTCCTCTAGACCTGGAACGAATGGATTTTATACATGATCAACAACAAACAAACCAAATCAACCGCACCAACACCAGGCTACTTTAACAACGGCTCAGATCAGGTCATCAGCGCGGTTAAAAAACATCTAAACTGTGTTTGTTGAGAAGTTTATAAATTCTAAAGTTAGTGTGAAAAGCAGCGGGGTGTGTGCATACATTCTTATAGCAGGACAAACACTACGAGAAGAGGAGGAAGGAGGATTATTCAAGGACGAATTTATAAGGACGCAATAAGAGTGAAAGTAATGTGGAGAAATACTCCTTTACAAGGAGCTTTATAGACTGGGAGATCTGGTAAGAATAACTGTTTAATACTTCGTCTTTGCGTCATGATCAGTGTTGCCATGTCCGCTTATTATAAGCGACTTTGGGCTTCTTTTTCTGTAAAGTTGCTTGGAAATATAGACGAATCCACAGACGTGTAGCGTTTTTTGGGGGGCTTGTTTCTTTGCTTATTTAGGCTTGCTTCCACATTTTTTTTAATCATTATTTAAACCAGTGGTTTTCAAATATTTTCATTAAAATGTGCCAGGGAGCATTTGTGTTAGAATGTTTCAAAAAAATATTCCTAATCCACATTTCGTAGCAAGAGTTTTTTTGAAAATAGCAGATCTACAAGCTCACAACGCGTCGCATCGCGGTGTGAGCTTGTAGATCTGCTATTTTCAAATAACCGACCGCATACATTTTTAAAGTTAGTGCTCATGTGGCCCAGATGCTTCTTTTGGGCTTGTTTTCCTAGACTTTGGTTGCTTATTTCTCTCACACAATATGGCAACACTGTCAAGGAAACAAAGTATACTTATTTTCAAAGCAGAATCATATAAACTAAAGACTGCAAAAGGAAACGATGTACCTTTTGTTTAAAAAAACTGTAACTTGTATGTGTATATTTGTTTATTTAGTGAAATAACGGGCTACTTGTTGGTGTCTACGTTGCACGATGGGTTTTGCCTTGAAGCGTCCTTAAGGCACGGTTCAACAGTGGTGGGAAAACCACCAATCCTTAAGTAAAAGTATTGAAACTGCAATGTAGGAATACTAGTTATGAGTAAAGGTCCGGAATTCAAAATGTACTTGAGTAAAAGTACAAAAGTATTGGCATCAAAATGTACTTAAAGTACCAAAAGTAGAAAGTACTCATTATGCAGAATGTCCTGTTTCACAAGTTTTTAAATGTATACAAATCTTTTGAAAATAGCAGATCTACAAGTTCACAATCTTTGTGAGCCTGAAGATCTGCTATTTTCAAATGGTCGAAAATAGGGGCTGAAGTGGTTAATGTTTTGTAATAATCAAAATCTACAAGTAACTAGTAACTACAGTTTTCAAATACTTTTGGTGGAGTAAAAAGTATAATATTTGCCTTTGAGATGTAGTGGAGAAGAAGTAAAAGTATTGAAAATTGGAATACTCCAGTAAAGTAAAAAAAATACCTCAAAATTGTACTTAAGTACAGTACTTGAGTAAATGTACTTAGTTTCTTTCCACCACTGATTGTTATGCTAAGCATAGCATGCCTTTACAGACACAATTCAAGGCTAAACAGTGGCTGGCAGCCATTGCAGGAACTTTCATCATCAAATCAAACTAGAACTAATCAATTGACTAAAGGTACAAAGGTATTGCCATCAAAATATAGCCTACTTACAGTATAGCAAAGGTACTCATGCATTTTACAATCCTTGGATTGTAATTAATAATGCATTAATGTGTTAATCGCTTTAATGTTGTAATAAATAGAAGCCATTCAATAGCCTACCACACTCACTATTCTATGCCACTGGTTCTCTTAAAGTGGGGTCCAGGCCTCTAGGGGTCCTTGAGGGGGTTTCAGGGGGTTCCCAACTAAATGAGTTAAGTTTAACCACTTAAACCCTATACATTGGCTATTTGAAAATAGCAGAGAACTGCTATTCCCCCCCCCCAAAAAAAACGAATGTCCGTGACCAAATACATATGAATTTGGTGTGCTTGACATGACACAGTTTGAGAACCACCAGTGGTCTATTCCAGTGGTTCTCAACCTGCAACAAAAGTAATCAACAAACTATACTATAAAACATTTTGGCCAAATTGTCAAATAATATAAAAAAGAAGCAAACAGTTTGAAAATAGCCGATCTACAAGCTCACAACGCAAGGCGTTGTTTTTCTTTTTTAACCATGTCCTCATTCAGGGCCCAGAATCAGCTTTATTGTCACATTTTTACAGGTGTTAAGAAGTGGGTCAAATACATTTTCCTGCAAGTTCCATCATTTATAGTTTTATCATAAGATAAGACCTTTATTGATCCCGCAAGGGAAATTCAGACGCCATAGGCAGCACAGTTAAGATACAGATTACAGGACAAGAAAAAAGAACTGTAGATACAGCAGGGTTAGCCTTGGATCAAGATTATTATAGATGTATTTTATCGATTTTGACTTTTGCGTATATCATAGATACGAAAGTAAAAGTCAGACTTGATAAAATACATCTATGATAGTCTTGATCTAAGGCTACAGCAGGGTAAAGACTAAAGAGACATTCAACACAACACCATCAATAATTGACACATTTATGACACTATACACCCTCAACAGTGTTTGCATAGTGCACTGCAGGACCAATGAAATGAATTGAAAAGAGAAGGCACAGTGAGCATGTCGGATAGTGTCCATAGTACGGAACTGTTGTTTTCAGAGCAATTAGTCTTCAGGAAAGGGAAGAAGAACAGAGATAGAAATAATAAGAGCAAGGAAAACAAGGATGGAAACAGGTCAAATATTTACAGTGTAGAGTGAAAAAACAAAACAAAAACAAGGACAGCCATGTCATGGAGAAAAGCCCTGTTCTGAGTCTTGAGCTATGAGACACCTCCTGTGCTTTTTTCAGCGAGTTGTAAATACTCAAGTAAATTAAAGTAAAAATACGTAT
The DNA here is from genome assembly GCF_963280865.1 of Gymnoscopelus braueri. Lineage (NCBI taxonomy): Eukaryota > Metazoa > Chordata > Actinopteri > Myctophiformes > Myctophidae > Gymnoscopelus > Gymnoscopelus braueri. The sequence goes on along the minus strand of NC_137620.1, from coordinate 38,275,600 downwards.
ACTTGATAATCGAGTCAATTTACATCAGACAGGCTTAAAAAATTAATTATGAATCATGTTAGAAACTATAAAATTGCAGAGTTTTTACTGTTAAATTGGTCTAAATGTGAGTTGTACCACAGTGCTTCTCAACACGTGGTCAGGGGATCTCCTGGGCTCCTTGGCTTGAGGGGATCCCATGGGGTCCCCAGCAAAATAACTGATTGTTAGGAACCAAATGGACCCTTATGGGTCTGTAACTGTGAGTGTGTCCAAATGGACCCTTACGGGTCTGTAACTCTGAGAAATGGACCCTTACAGGTCTGTAACTCTGAGAGTGTACAAATGGACCCTTACAGGTCTGTAACTCTGAGAAATGGACCCTTACAGGTCTGTGACTCTGAGAAATGGACCCTTACAGGTCTGTAACTCTGAGAAATGGACCCTTACAGGTATGTAACTCAGAGAGTGTACAAATGAACCCTTACAGGTCTGTAACTCTGAGAGTGTACAAATGAACCCTTACAGGTCTGTAACTCAGAGAGTGTACATGTCTGTAACTCAGAGAGTGTACAAATGGACCCTTACAGGTCTGTAACTCAGAGAGTGTACAGGTCTGTAACTCTGAGAGTGTACCATTTGTACACTAAGAGTTATATAAATCAAATGGGTGTCCTTGGTGTAATCTAATGCATATCCAAGTAGGGGTCCATAAAATAAAATAAAAGGGTTGATAATCAATGTTATCGCCACTGTCCAGCAGGGTGCGCTGTCTCCTCTGAAGCAGACACAGGATGGAGGGAGAGAAAGAGAGGGAGAGGGAGCAGAGAGAGGAGAAGGAGAGCGACGAGGCAGAGGAGGAGTACGAGGAGGATCAAGATGAGGAGGAGGACCCGGAGGGGGCCGCTCTGGTGTGGCAGGAGGGCCAGCAGGACACGGACACGGACGAGCTGGGCCTTCCCATCATGCACTGGGAGGCGCTCAGCCTGCGCATCGCCGAGCTGGAGAAACAGGAAGAGGAGAAGAAGAAGAACGCCAAGGTCAGGGGTCACGGTGTCGTCGTTATGTGTGTCTGAAAGTAAAGAACGTTCACGAATTTTAATTTTATTAACATGACTTTACTTTATTAAAAGTACAGAGGTGCAGTTATACAATAATGCTAAAAGGATAACACAAAAAGCCCTGAGGGCTTGTTTCCATTGTGGTCCTGTGTAGGTACTAGTGTAAGTGATATGTTTTGGTTAAAACAAAAAGGTTTTTGTATAGTAATCATTGCTGTATTGAGTGTTCAGTAACAGGTCTCTCCAGTTCTTTAACCCACTTAGACCTGAGGCCGATTCTAAAAACGCCTTCTAAATCCTGACTTAATAAACAGATGATACAGGTGGGTTACAATTTCATCCCATCAGGAGAGATAATAAAACGTTCAGCTTCAAGTTTACAGTGTTCCAGTTCTGCTACTTTTAAATGTATTTCATCACTTGCAATTTCACACATACTGTATCCTGTATGAATTCTCTCTCCTGATTGGATGACGTTGGTATCCTGTGTGTCCTCAGTCATTCGTTGTACTGAGCTGTTTGACAGCGTGGGGACCACAGGGTGACTGGGTCACATAAGCAGTGAGGTCACTGGTGTGTGTGTGTGTGTGTGTGTGTGTGTGTGTGTGTGTGTGTGTGTGTGTGTGTGTGTGTGTGTGTGTGTGTGTGTGTGTGTGTGTGTGTGTGTGTGTGTGTGTGTGTGTGTGTGTGTGTGTGTGTGTGTGTGTGTGTGTGTGTGTGTGTGTGTGTGTGTGTGTGTGTGTGCGTGTGCGTGTGTGGTGACACTGTAGGATGAAACAGACCCAGTCCTCCTGAGTCATGTAATACTTAGATTACATTACTAAATATGTATAGAATCCTGTCAGAACGTGTCTGGTCATGTCAATATTCTCTGTGTGTGATTGGTTATCCTTGAGTTGGGATATGATTATTATACTCCCCAAGGTTTGATAGATTTTGATTGAATACTTTATTATTATTTAACAGTTTGCAAATAGTACAGAGGTACGGACAGTTAAAAAGAGAACACAAAAAGCCCTAGGGGCTTGTTTCCATTGTGGTCCTGTAGTGTGTATTCAATTCATCAAGACATTTAAAGACATACAATGATAAACAAGACAGAATCAACACTAGTAGCAATGAACGCATATTTGCAGTAAACGTGTGTGTGTGTGTCTGTCTGTCTGTCTGTCTGTCGGTCGGTCGTTAAGCTCAGAGGACTTTTCTAGGGTCAGTTACAAATTGCGGACAGGTGCTCTTTTATGGCGGTTTTGAAGGAGGGTAATAGGAGTTACACTTTTTGATGTTTGTTGGAAGGGCTGACTTACAGATGAACCACTTTCAACCTGGTGTCTGTATTATTTTGGGTGTGTTGTTATTATAGGTGACAGCAGGCAAAGGGAGCACTGAGGGTATAAATAGAGACAAGGACAAACTAGACACAGGTGAACTCAATGACTCAACCCGGGGACAGGCTGGGGTTCAGCAGGACACCGTGGTGGACAAAGTACTCAACTCAAAGTACTTGATTCAAAGTACTGAGGTTGAGTAAGTTGATACTCCTGGTCAAATATTGAGCCAAATACTCCAGTATTTTAACTCAAGTACAAATGACAGAGCTGCTTTCACTTGCAGTGAAAGCAGCTCTGTCATTTGTACTTGAGTTAAAGTACACTGGAGTGCTTGGCGTTTACAAATACTTGAATATTCAAAAGTACAAAATAAATTGCTACCTACTTTTTGGATGTCAATGAATTGCTGTATTAAAATGTAGACATTTCCCCAAAGAATTCAAAGGTTTTACAGAAACCTTCAAGCTGCTCACAACATTTCACGCCACAACACTACAACACTGAGCTTGTAGATCTGCTATTTATGGTATTTTATATTAACGTTGGTTTATTTTGAAGATTTGTGTAACCATGGTAAAACATAGATATGAGAGGAATGTTATATCTCAAGCAGTTCTTATAACAATACGTATCTTATACACAGTATAGGCAGCAGGTCAATATCTGAGTTTATCATGAAACCAAGGCTGAACGACACACTGTCTGTCATCAGATAAAGTCTAGTACACATGATAATAACAGTACCAGTGGTGGACAGTAACAAAGTACATTTACTTGTGTCCATTTTGGAGTATCTGTGCTTTTGCTGAAGACTACACTACATTTCAAAGTATAATATTGTACCACTGACTCCACTGCATTTCTAGTAATGTTTGTGTTACGTGTAAGCATAGCTTTGAAGTCAGCTGTGGATTTGCTTTTCTTTTCTAAAAATGCGAGTGGCCACATGCTGTGTTACTCACAGGAGGAAACCATTCACAGTAACCCCACTGGTTCTCAACGTGGGGTTCAGGGACCCCCAAGGGGGTCCTCGAGGAGGTCCCAGGGGGTCCCCACCTAAATAGAGTGATGGATGAATGAGTCAATGGACTCAATGTCTGTAACTCTGAGAGTGTGCAAATGGCGCCAAATGAACCCATAAGGTACACTCTCAGAGTGGCTTAATGCAGTGGTTCTCAAACCTTTTCATGTCAAGGACCCCCAAATTGACACATATTAGCCCGCGGACCCCCATTTGAAAAGATATGCCAAGGACTCCCATAAGAGAAGATCTTTACGGCTCTATAGCAGTGATTTTCAAGCATTTTAATTTCTTGGACCCCCAGTTTGACATGTATTAGGCTACGGACCCCCATCTAATGGCATTTCTATCTCTTGGACCCCAATTTATATCGTAAAATCTATGTTAATTTAACTCTGAGAGTGTACAAATGGTGTACACTCTCTGAGTTACAGACCCAGAAGGGTCCATTTGGTTCCATGTTGGACCATTTAGCTGGGGACCCCCTGGAACTCCCTCAAGGACCCCTGGGGGTCCCCGGACCCCACTTTGAGAACCAACGGCTTAATGCATATCAAACTGGGGCTCCTTTTTAAAATGAGAGTGACTGCAGTACCCACTCCTCAACTATCTGTATAAAGCTCACACAGCAGTTGATGGTAATGCTGACAGATGCATAGCTGAATGGCATATGTGCAGCTAGAGGTATGTAGGACATTCATCTACCTACACACTGTAGCTGTAATCATCCTGTCACTCAAGGTAAACACAGCCTTTACAGTCAACTGTGAAAGGCTTTTTAGAACAGCTGGATTGATCTACCAGGGGGGGATGGGGGGGGATACAACTTCTACTGAAGTTAAAGTGCAATGACACTTTGGTAGAGGTTTGGGTTGTGTAGTTACTTTGTCATTATGTAACTGGGTGGGTGGGGTTACATTTAAAGGACAATGGCTGTCCTTTTTTGTCGATTTTGATTGCATTTCAATGCCGGTGATTTGCATTAGTTTCTATAGGCTTTGTGTTTGAGGGCACACTGGTTCTACAAGCACTGGTTCTCAATGTATTGTATTTGGTGGTTTCAGAGAATTACAGGTCATTTATGGCAGGGTTTATGACGTGGTCTCCTATATCAGATCATTTACTGTACGGTAGGGTTTGTGAGGTCTCCTCTAGCCCATTAAGACCTGAGGCCGATTCTACGAATGCCTTCTAAATCAGTAGTTCTCACACTTTCTAACAAAATAGCAGATGTACAAGCTGTTTTTGAATAGCCAACGCAAAAATCTAAAATGACACATTATGCTTTCCTGCTTTTTAATGGGCTAGCAGATCATTTACGGAAGGGTTTGTGTGGTCTCTATCAGGTCATTTACTGTAGGGGCTCCTAGACTTTTTCACTGTGAGACACAAAATATTATATAATATAGAATATTATATTTATTTAAAAAAATAGACCACTGTGTTTTTTATTTTTTTTAAATCATTTGAAAAAATAATAAAACATAAATCTATGTTGTTGTGTGTTTGATCGTATAGCAGCACAGCAGCAGCTGTCTGGAGCGAGGCAGGACGCCGGTCAGCTGGACAGAGGACAGAGACCGAGGACGCAGTCACAGCCTGAGGGAGACCCGCTGGGAGGACTCTGAAGATGACTGCAACAGCAGAGTGACGGCACTCACCTCACGGTACACACACACACACACACACACACACACACACACACACACACACACACACACACACACACACACACACACACACACACACACACACACACTGCATGTTGTTCACCTCTACACTGTCAAAGAGTATATCGTCTCTCTGTCGGGTGGAAACCTCATATTATGTCCAAAACTGTTACTTTTCAGGATTCATATAAAATAGTAGCAGGGTTGCCAGATCTGCTTATTAGAATTTCCCCGCAAGATTTTATTTGAAAATAGCCGATCTACAAGTTCACAACGCGTCGCATCGCGGCGCGTTGTGAGCTTGTAGATCGGCTATTTTCAAATAGCTGATGTATAATATGTTAAATGTGAGACTATGGGCTCATGTGGCCCATAGTCGCTTCTTTTGGGCTGGTTTTCCTAGACCTGGTTGCTCGTTTCTCTCACAGAATCTGGCAACACTGGTAGCAGCCCTACAAGCTCGAAAAGCGTCGCTTCGCGCCACGTTTCGAGCTTTTGCAGATCTGCTACTTTTGATGCTTTTGTGTGACGCTGTAGTAGTGTGATCAAGTAGGGCGTTAATTTACGAAAAAAACACAAACGGTTAGAATATGGAGATGAGACGTTTCTGCCCGACAACGGCGATATGTAAGGACGAATTCAATTGAATTCACCATGTCTGCTAAAGCAGCAAGTTAGATATTTTTTGACCAAGTTGATTTAGAGTAGGGCTAGATTTGGAGGCCGCAAAAACAAAACGGAAGGGATTGGGGGGTTACAGGACATCCGTCCCCGCATTCATTCATGTCATTAATTTGTTTATTAATTGTTGAAGAGCAACACAAACGGAGATAGAATTAAATAAGTGCAAGAAAATGTTAGATTTTTTGCTACACAGTGACACAAGAATCGAAAGCAAAACCTCAGCTCTGTTGCTTGGCCCTGCTGGAACTTGAGCACAAAAAAAAAGTACCTCTAAGTAGTTCTAGGCGTGCCGACCTAGAACTATGCAGTGGAAATGCGACATTAGTACGGGTTAAATTTAGACATGGGTTTGGTGTGGGTAAGGTTTGAAACCTTTACTATGATTATAGTTAATAGCGGGTTTGGTGTAGTTACGGTTACCAACGTTTGCCCGTTGGTTGGTTGACACCGCCTTCAAAACAGGCTGCTTGTTAAAGCCTAATGCATAACTACACCAGAACAGACTAAATGTGTTGGGTTCGGCTGGCTGGCTACAGGCTACAATATGATGTCATTCAGGGGTTCGGGTGGGCGGGGTCAGAACTAATTTGGGGTTTTTGGGTGCCTCCGAGATGCTGTGTGACAACCCGGACTGATTTCGGCCACAGTGATTGGTCAGACGTTTGCGCATTGTTTCCGCATTCAGCACAGCTTCAAGTTAATCCGTTAAAACCCGGGTAAAGCACCTGTGACATTTTAGATTTGAGCGTTGGCTATTCGAAAATAGACGCAGCACTTGTACATCTGCTATTTTTGAATATTTTCGAAAAATCTTGAAAGTGTTTTAAAAAATGTTGAATAGTTTTGAATTACGAAAAAGTTTGAGAACTACTGATTTAGAAGGCATTTTGTAGGCCTCAGGTCTCAATGGGTTCATTCTGTCAGCAGAGTGAAAAGCAGCGGTATAGTTTGGAAGAGACATGAGCCAATAACTGGGACAAGCCTGTACGTTTGGTTCAAACCCGGGGTGTGTGTGCTCAGATGTGTTCGTGTGTGTGTAACCTGCACATGTTTGTTATATTCATGTGTGTGTAACCTGCACGTGTTTGTTATGTTCATGTGTGTTTGTTGTGTTCATGTGTGTGTAACCTGCGTGTGTTTCTTGTGTTCAGTCTGCAGACTCACATGAACCTGCAGCTGTGCTTCATCAACAACAGTGAGAGTGAGGAGGACGAGGAGGACGAAGACAACAACAAAAAGGTTACACACTTGCGTACACACACACACACACACACACACACACACACACACACACACACACACACACTTTTAATTGTAACAGTATTTCTACGTTGTGATATTACTACTATTACTGAAGTAAAAAAACAAACGTCTGAGTACTTGTTCTACCACTAATGATAGGTGTGATGGTGATGTAATATGAACAGGGATCAGATGAGTATGATCAACAGCATGAGGTCACTTGTTATCACTATAAAAAAACATAATTATTGTTTTGATTACATATCATCACTGTCGGTCAGAAACCTAACCTTGTATCTACACATTTCAACTTTTTATGTTTTTCTTCTTTTCATAAATTAACGCCGTGCTTCCTTGTTATTATGCAGCATATTTTAAGGTTTTTTAATATTAAAATTTATATTTTTAAGGATTGTAAAGGGTAGGCAAAGAATAGGCATTGTGCTTCAGCCTATTCCTTTTTTCGGTCATTGAATTTTATTGTGTGTGTGAGTTGGTTGGATATGTACATTTGTGATGATTTTCTTGTTGTAAGCCCACACACGTGTGTTTTGATTTGTTGTAAACAAAGACCGACAATAAACCATTCATTCATTCAAGTTGTACAAGAAATGTGGCAAAAAATGTAATTAAAACGCTACCATATTTTCATACCTGATCTGTGATCATAGAATTATCTCAGCAAACATTGTAAATAAGAAATATGTTTGATTAATCAAATCATATACAGTGTTTAACACCCAACATCCAAATCTGATTGACTGGGATAGGGATTTAAAGTTTTGACTTGGGCCCAGGTTATCAGCATTCATATTCACACACCGTTATGTGTGTGTAGCCTTACTAGACTACTGACTTAATAGTTTTGTTGTCCAGCCTACCACAGGGATCAATAACGGTCTGTCGGTCGGTCATAATAATAAGTGACAGCCTAATGGGAATTAACAGTAATGAGGCAACAACCCCGTTGATCTGAAATGACTTGAAGCATCATGGTTCCATGTGTTTATCCACAGAAGGCAGTGAAGAGAGGTACAGTGCAGGTTCCTCATCCACCCCAGACTGCCCCCGCTGTAGCTGAGAGAACCAAACCATCCAGGAGCTTCAAGAACGCTCTGAGGTCCCTACGAGACAAACTGAGGACTGACCACAAGCAGCAGGTGAGACGGACAGGGAGGGACGAAGGGAGGATGTGACACGTATCTGCCAGGATGAAAGTCTAATTGTCTCAGCTTAACTACTAGCTCAGACAGACAGACAGACAGAAACAGAGAGACAGACAGAAACAGAGAGACAGACAGACAAGGAGAAACAGAGAGACAGACAGACAAGGAGAAACAGAGAGACAGACAGACAAGGAGAAACAGAGAGACAGACAGACAAGGAGAAACAGAGAGACAGACAGACAAGGAGAAACAGAGAGACAGACAGACAAGGAGAAACAGAGAGACAGACAGACAAGGAGAAACAGAGAGACAGACAGACAAGGAGAAACAGAGAGACAGACAGACAAGGAGAAACAGAGAGACAGACAGACAGACAAAGAGAAACAGAGAGACAGACAGACAGACAGACAGACAAGGAGAAACAGAGAGACAGACAGACAGACAAAGAGAAACAGAGAGACAGACAGACAGACAAAGAGAAACAGAGAGACAGACAGACAGACAGACAGACAAAGAGAAACAGAGAGACAGACAGACAGACAAAGAGAAACAGAGAGACAGACAGACAGACAGACATAGGGTGGGATAGGACCATCAGAATAATCTTTATTGTCACATTGCACGTTTAAAGGTGTAAAACAGTGGGTGAAATTCGTTTTTGAGCAAGCTCCATCGTTTTTTGTTGTTTCCAGAGAAAGAAAAAAGGAAGAGTGGGGAGGGATAGGTAGAGAAAGGAGGGAGAGCGTTATCAGCACTGTAACTGACAACAAAGGGAAAGCTAATAATGCGTGCGTGTGCGCGCATGGCAGAATGGCTCAGAACCTCTGCCTGATGACCAAAAAGCCTAATATCTTTTTTGAGAGTACTCTTACATTTAGTATTGTAGGCCAGCAATACCCTCTGTACTTTTAGTCATCAAGTAACACTTTAAATGTAGGCCCTTTACTTGAGTAAAACAGAGTATTTCTACATTGTGGTGTTGCTACTTTTAATTAAGTAAAACATCAGACTACTTCTTCCACCACTGGTCCCGTGTTGGCACACAGAGCGTGATGGATCTGTGTTGATGTGACTTCATTGAATTGGATGGATAAGAACACAGGTTGTTTCAGACTAATGCAGTTAGAGTTGACTGGGACAGGCTGGTGCCACCGCTACACCGAGCAGTGAGTCATCGGTACTTCCTGTTTGGGGACAGCAGGTTCACACACATTTTGTCTTGGTTAGAACCATGTTCTGTTCTGCTGCTGTGTGTGTGTGTGTGTGTGTGTTGGTCTAATCCGATCTGTCCCCTGTCGCTACTCATACCTCTCTCTGTTAACCACTTCAGCTGGACCCAATGAACCCAGTGTGGTGCCCCATGTAGGAGGGTTGTCAGCACGATCATGACACTTTACTTGACGATTAATCGTCTTCCGTCTACACCAAATCTACATGCTCAAAACAGCATACATAATTCAGCACTGTGTTTCAAGTTTCAGTTCAATTTTCCAATGTGTGGCCCTTCGCTCCGGAGGCGCCAATGCGCGTTCTTCGCTCGTGCATGAGCCGGTTTAGCTTCCGCAGGTGATTTAAAAGTTTATTTTCTTCGTTGGTGATATTTCTGGAAGGTTTCTCAGCGGACTTCGGTAGAACAGAATCTAAATGATATGAGTGGTGTTTTGGACTTTACGCTCAACGCTAAATTCATCTTGCAGTCAAGAGTTACAGACCAGTAAGGGTCCATTTGGTTCCATGTGTACACTCGTGAGTTAGACCCATAGGGTTCCATTTGTCCCCAGAACCCCGACATTGAGAACCAGGTCTTCAGATATCATCAATCTCATTGTCATCGTCCATGTCATTCTGATGCACGTCGTCGTCAAACTGGATCTCGTCGTCGTCACCGGGACCGAACGCGGAGGTGGACTCGTCGATGCGGGCGTGTTCGGGCAGCTCTCCGTACGTCTTCAGACTCCTCGCCTCGTCCGCGTTGTACTTGAGGATGACATCGGCGTTGTCTTCCTGGTGATCCCTCAGCCCCACCAGGATGAAGTCCGTCGCGTTGATCCACACCTTCTTGCGCAGTTTACCTCGGATGTGACATCGGCGCTTGACTCCGTCGAAACATGCCGCCTCCAAATATAATAATAATATCCGTTCCCCAACATTTTAACCACCTGGCGTACCCCTGCTCTTCGCCTTTGAACACCAACTCTCTCTTCTCGCACTCGTTCTCGTTCTTCCCGCGCCTGCGGTTCTTGCCTCCTTTACCTTTGTTTTTAGGCATGTCGTTTATGCATCTAACTCACTCGCACGTTTGTCCCGGATTCTGATTGGTGAACTAATTACCCCCCTGTGCTCCTTGACTTTTACATGCTGAGCACAGCTGTGGCGTGACGCCACACGCAACCAAACTTTTGCAGCAACAACACAGATTAGCCTCTCACTCACTTCCATGTCATGGGTATATTGGCAATCTTTTTTAAGGTTTGACACATTTTGGCGAATTTTGTGTACTTTAGTATGTTTTTTAGAAACGCCCATCATCGCGACGAGGCACTGAGCGTTTATTTTTTTACTTGTGCGTCCCGTTTTTATCTGCTTGCTGAAAGCTAAAACATTTTCGACTTGAGTGTTTCGAAGTGTTTTTAGGCGAGCGCCTAAAAAAAGTTTTCACCCAGGGAAAATTACAGTCACTTCAAAATGACGCAGACTGAGCGAGGAGCATTTCCATTCCTTAAAGCAGTGGTTCTCATGGGCATGAGCATATTGCAAGTGGGCCCCCAAATAATTGGCAAAACATTAAGATTTGAATGATAATAACATTCATTCATTCATTCATTCACAATCGATTGCCTGATCAGGAGGAAAACGAATGCGAATGGTGGATGGAAGTTTGAGTGTTGGGATAGAAATGTCATTGTAATGATTGGTCTGACTGATACTATGTTCTTGGTTTATCCTAGTTTCTTGAGGCACTACACTGTCTCTTATCGTAAAGGGTGTCTGCTAAATGCCTAAATTGTAAATGTAAATATCCTGTCCTTGTTCCACTCAGGTGCCAGTAGTTGGTGGTGACAGTGCGGTGACCAGGAGGACATTGGAGCGTGGTGACTTGGTGACATTCAGTATAAAGGAGCTAAATGCTCTGTGTGGCTCTCTCAGCCAGGCTATACAAGGTACACACACACACACACACACACACACACACACACACACACACACACACACACACACACACACACACACACACACACATACCTTTGGGTACTATGGAATAAAAAAGTGACATAAGTGTGTGTGTGTGTGTGTGCCTTACAGAGCTCAGTACAGAGTTGGTGGGGCGTCTACAGACCAGGGATCAGTTGAGAACAGAACAGGACGCCATGCTGGTGGAGGTCCAGGACCTGACGTCACTCTGACCGACGTCACCACGGAAACGACAACAACACCAACCCCCGCCCCCACCAACGATGATGACACGTCTGGGACATGTGATGTGACATCACTCTTTGATTGATGATGTCACCGCAACAACGAGAACCCTGTGCCACCGACGGCACGTCTGAGGGATTCATCATCCTTGTTCAGTGATGTCATTAAAACAAGCAGGACACCTTTAAGTTGCAGTGAGACGTCACTCTTAAACTGTGATTGTCGTCCAAAAAAAAACAGAACGCCTTTTGGGTTACAATGTGACGCCATCGTAACGAGGTCCCCTGTCTGTGACGCGGCGGCGCATTTGGCTTTGTGCCGCGTCAACGACACAATCGCGTACACCGATGACATCGCAGTGCCACCCCGGTGAAGAAGACGGGAGAGGTCGGGGACATGGAATCACGTGACAAAGCGGTATATAGACACTCCATCAACACTCCTCACTCCTCCATAAGACAATGATCCTATTGCACATGTTTGATTTTAGTCCTCGTCATTGTCCTTTTTCAAATGTACCTTTTTTCTAATGTATTAGCGGCATCTGTTAAAGGCAGTGTTAAGTGATATTGTTTTGTTAAAATAAGTGTTAAATATCTCCATGTTGTGATGGTAACCATTGCTATAGAGTGTTTATTCAGTAACAGGGATCTATCTCCCTGTTTCTCCAGCTCTTGAATGAACACAAAATACATTTACAGGTCAGGATACCAATTTCATCAAATCAGGAGAGAGAACTCATACAGGATAAACAAGTGAAATTGGGAGTGATGACCCAAAGAAATGAGCAGACTAAATTGTAAATGGAACACTGATGAATGGGTTCTCCTGATTGGTATCCCACCTGAAAATGTATTTTCTGTTCAGAGATGGAGATACAGGGAGATCCCTGTTACTGAAAAAAACACTCTAGAGATAGCAATACGTTTTTATCAAAAACATATTGTTTTAACCACAAAAAGATCACTTACACTACCTTTTTAAGGTCCTTTTTATTCATTTCTTTCGTCCAATTAATTCACCGGGAAATATATTTTTCGGAACTGTCGTTTGTGTCATGAATACACACACACACACAGAACTCACATTTCACGTGGTGATAAAGCGATGCAACTTTTATTCGGAACAAGGTCGATTTTTTTCCACAAATAAAAGCATCGATCTGTATGAATGAGGCATCAACTACATTTATAGTTTTGATGCGAAATACCGGCCATTTTGGAATCGTTTATTCACCACGCCCTCGGTGTGTGACTTAAATTGTGACTGGGGTAAAACTGGCTTATTATTATGATGTTGTCGCTGTAGGGCAGAAACCTTGCATCTTTACATTTCAACTGTGTACATATTTTCTTAAATTAATGCCCTACTTCATCATACAAGTGTCGCGCAAAAGTAGTGAAATGAGCAGATCTACAAAGTCACAACGCGTCGGATTGTGAGCTTGTAAATCGGCTATTTTCACTGTTTTAAAATGTTTTTAAAATAATAATAAAAAAGGAAGGGTTTTGGACCCCAACGGCAGCGACATAAAGGGATTGTAACCATGCTGCTAACAGCTGCCATTTGGACAATCTTAACTCTATATAATGTTCGTGTCCATTTTGATTTCAAATGTAATGAAAGTATTTCCTTTTGTGTTGTTTGTACATACACTACATGTCTCTGTGTGTAGGATGTAAGCTTGTAGCCAGTAACTTAGATTCTAGTTTTTTTTATATAAGGGACGAGAGTGTCCTGTTCCGTACAGTCTCGGTACATGATGTGATGATATTAATTCCCTGAATATGATCAATTATGATAAATATGTGGTCGTGTTAACAATTAAGCGTTTCCTGAGCTCTCTTTGAGTTCAGTCTACTCAAGGATACCGATCTTTTTTTCAACCCCCACAAACAATGTTAAAACCACGATAAGTCCGATAATCTTTTAGAAAACCTTGCTGATTTCCTTTTCTTTATGTAGCAAAAACAGTTGATCAAGCTTGCGTATCATAAATATGTTGATACGAATATATTGTATGCTTGCATCACAACGTGTTGTGAGCTTGTAAATCAGCAATTTTTGCTATTTATTTTGTATTGAAATGATTTGATTTTATTTTTACAATTACAAATATTTATTTTTTGCCCCCACTATGATAACGATATGAAAGTGGTTAAACTCTTTATGGAATATAAGTTTGAACTGTTTCTGTTCAGCCACATGTAATAACAGAAATCTGGAGGACTTGTATCTGTTTTCTTGTCAGTTTTTTTGTCTTCTGGGTACAATTACTACCATATACAGGCATATCAGTGGTTCTAAAAGTGGGGTCCTTGAGGGTGTTGGGGTCCCCAGCAAAATGTGTTTTATTTTACATTTGCTATTCAAAAATAGCCAATCTACAAGCTCGTAGATTGGCTATTTTCCGGAAAAAAATCTGGAATAATTTCTCTGGCACAATCTGTTCAGATGGGGGTCCGTGGCCAAATACATAATCAATTTGAAACATGAAGATGTTTTAGAACCTCTTTTAGAACCTCTGTTATATATATATATATAACTCAAGGGTAGACTTTTGAACCGAACACAATGTTCTTGTCAAACCGGTGTGTGGACACAAACAAAAGCACCTGCCCTCAGAGCTGGTATTGTAACGGTTTTCTTAGAAAGAAATTGGTCCCCACGTTTATTTACATCTCTGTGTTTGCAAAACAAAGTAATCCGTGAACAAATCAAAAGAGATACAGGCTGGGTTCACGTCCTTGCCAACCAATCAGCGCTAGCCTTGACCCAGGCCCGCTAGAGTTCACGTAGACGCCACTGTTTTCACTTCTGGGTCATTTTCATGTCTAATCCGGCTTTTGTGTTCACCCCAGACAGTTTATAAGTTGCTTAGTTCAATATTTACATATTTGATATTCATTTAGATCACTCAATACTTATTAGATCAGCTCCTAATATACTCACTAGAAACACACATCCCTGGTTCTGGTGACCGATATTGTGAATGGTGAGACTAGTTATTTCAATATGTTCATATGTTCTGTAATACTGTGTATTTCATGAATGAGTCCTGTAAGTCAATGCATTGATAAATGGCGGTCCCCTAAAACATTAGAAGGACAATATCAGTTACCAGAAGCAGGGACGTGTGTTTTCAATTAGTCTTAAAAACCATCGCAAGGACAATATCAGTTACCAGAAGCAGGGACGTGTGTTTTCAATTAGTCTTAAAAACCATCGCAAGGACAATATCAGTCACCAGAAGCAGGGCCATGTGTTTTAAAATTAGTCTAACTTTCATTAGGACACATGTGAGTCAGGAGAGGGTTCGACCCAAATGGAGGCATTGGAGGGTCAAGAGCAGGTTCAGAAATGGGGAACATGAGGAGATCCTAGGAATACACTGAGAAAAAGATGGGAAGCACTCGCTTCGCAACAGGAGACAAACAGAACCAAGTCATGTAACAAATTGTCTTTCAAACTAATTGGGAATGGGGTATAAATACAACCAAGGTTACTGGTCACAGGTGAACACAATAGTTATCAACACTGGGATAGGCTAAAGACTAACAACACCGATGAACAACATTTGCTAACGATGGGACTGGTGAGACAAGACAGGCAACAGCTACTAGGGAAGACGGGAAACAGTAGGACTAAACATCAAAGTAAAGGTAGACATGTGTAAAGTAAAACCCTGACTAAAACAAGGAACACAAGAAAACGCAACAGGGATACAGACATGTCTCCACAATATCAGTCAGTGTTTTCAATGTTTTCATTTTCATTTGTGCGTTTTGATTTTAACATGGTTTGAAGTTCAATGGGTTTATATAGGAGGGGTGTGTGTCTGATATTAAATGAATAACAAATATCAAATATCGGAATATTGAAAAAACTTAACTGTCACAAAAAAGCCAGAGTAGACGTTAAGTTGACCCCAGAAATGTTTTAAAGTGAGATTCCCCACTTAGGCCCTTTATACTTATAGTCATACAATTTTTGCTATCTAGATCTGCTATGTTGTTTCTGGTTAATAGCAGACAGAATAAATAAATAAGGGTAAGACAAAACTTATTGTATAATTTCAGAGCTCAGAAGGTTAGAGAGAGGAGCTGATGGGGGTGTTTCTAGTGAACACATGCGTGGCGATGCGGGGTGGGACACTGTTTTCACAGCACTGACACCTTCAAGTTACAAACTACACCTTTTCACCCATGAGACCAGTGGTGGACAAATTACTCAACACCAGTACTTGAGTCAAAGTATTACTCAACTACAAGTGAAAGTTGCTCTGTCACATTTGTACTTGAGTTAAAGTACAGGAGTTCAATTACAAAGTAATTTTGTATCTTTTAATATCAATCTATTGCTGTATTGATTTTTTTTAAAATAACAGATCTACAAGCTCACAACTTGTTGCATCGCGAAGTGCTGTGAGCTTGTAGCTTGCTATTATCATAATTTACCTTTTCCCTTCTCAGAAATGTAGTGGAGTAAAAAGTACAGTATCTGGCTTTGAAATGTAGTGGAGTCAAAAGTACAGTATCTGGCTTTGAAATGTAGTGGAGTCAAAAGTACAGTATCTGGCTTTGAAATGTAGTGGAGTCAAAAGTACTGTATGAGTATCTGGCTTTGAAATGTATACCAAAAATACAAAAACTCAATTAAATTCAAAGGAGCTTTATTGGCATGAGAAACATACGTTTACATTGCCAAAGCAAATACTCGAGTAAAGTATAGATCCTCAAATAATTTACTCAAGTTAATGTACTTTTTCGCTGTCCATCTTTGCCGTATGTCCATGTTCTTATGAGTGTAGAGTTATCAAATATCTTCCATATAGGCTACAGTATTTAAGAGGAACAGAGGTGAGCTACTGTAGGTTTACATTTTGGCAAGTTGTGTCAGCAAGAGATTCAATTTTAAAGCTTCTTTTTCAGGCATTAGGAGTTTTGTTAAGTGTTTTATTTTATTAGGTACAAGGACTTCCTGCCATATTTTTAACCGTTTGAGTTGACACATTTGTCTTTGTAACATTCCAGAATGTTTTTTTTAAGACCCTCCATTTTAGTTCACATTTAAAACTGCAACCCCGCAATTTGTCCTTCCAGGATTTGAAGGTGACCATATTATTTCTACCACTCAGGCAAGAGGTATATTCCCCAGGAGGTAATGGGCTCATGAGTTTCATGCAGTGCTACTGTCAACCAGTAGGTGTCCTACCAGGCACCAGGGTCTTTTAAAATGTCTCAATGGAAGAGTTGGGAGACCACCTCCAACCACTGACTGCACATGTAGGCCTACTAGCTCTATTACTCTGTGATGCAGATTGGATCTAATTATGTTTTATTCATTAAAATAAGTTATGGATTGCATGACAATAATGTGTCAACAAGTGCTTTCTGGTGATGAAGCATCAGGCATGGTGTAGGATTGACTAAAGGTGGATCCATACAAGTTTTTCTACACCTAACTTTACACACAGTAAACATGTTCTCTTTCAATACAGTCTCATAAACACACAATTTAACTCTGAGAGTGTACAAATGGAACCAATTTGGTTCCATTTGTACACTCAGAGTTACAGACCTGTAAGGGCCCATTTGGTTCCATTTGTACACTCTCAGAGTTACAGACCTGTAAAGGTCCATTTGGTTCCATTTGTACACTCTCTGAGTAATAGACCTAAAGGGTACATGTCCTAATTGTCAATCTATTTAGCTGGGGACCCCCTGGAATCCCCTCAAGAACTGAGGGACTCTGGTCAACAGGTGACTTCTTCCACCAGGGAGTTTGAAGTAACAGAAACAGGGAGTGTGTCCATGCGTCATCAGTATTGATTGAGCAACAGATTGACGTCATATAGTCCACTATGAACGCATCCATGAATACACAACTTGTCAACAATATCTGTCTCTATACTGTTTTATGTATGCATGCAGCTAACCTGTTGTTACTGTTACTATGACGTGCGTGTGTGTGTGTGCGTGCCTGTGTGTATATTCTGTTTTGCATGTGTATTCCTGCATACTACGACAGCTGTCGTTTTCCTGTGATGCATTTGTCTTTGTGGAAAATGAAGTACATTTACTCAAAATTGAGGTTTGTTTACTTCACTTGAGTATTCCTATTTTTTAATACTTTATACTTCTATTCCACTACATCTCAGAGGCAAATATTTTACTTTTTTATCTTGACAGCCGTAAATTGCAAAGTAAACTAGTAAGTAGCAGATTTAGATAATTAAGTGACAAATTATGATGCATTATTATAGGTTAAAGTAGTCACTTTGTTTTGAATAATTTTGAATTTATTTTACATAATCTTCTGGGGGTCCCTGGCACAACATATTTTCAGATGGGGGTGCTTGGATTAACATGCTCAAGGACACTTCTTTGCACATCATGCATGGCTACATAATTTGCATATGCATATGAAAGGACCACAGTGGAAATAAGTTGCTGGCTTTCTTGCGTTTTATCATTTTCTTCCACAAAAGCCAATTGAACCAATTTAGCCTACTTAGTCTATTTGTTCAGAAAGGGGTCTATGATATCAAATCAAAGAAAAAGGTCCCGCACACACTGTCTGAACCTTCATCAGGATAAACACCATGTTACTGTTGATTTTGCTATTTTTATTAGAAAGAAAACCCGGACTGGATCGGTGGATCCAGCGGATCCGGATCCGGATCTTCAAATAGTAAAATCATCAGGAAGTTGACATTTATATTAAAAAAATAAACAGTACTGGGTTTGGTGATGTTCTATATTGTCTGAATCAGCTTTGTTTGTGTTCGTTTACGGGCTAAAAGAGTGACTTTGAGAGCTGTTTCAGTGTACAATGTAAGTCAACGAGGAGCATATTTTGAATTATCAATTTCTAATTAATGGAGCAATTATTTTTCATTTCTTGTCCACCTTTGGAGTTACATCATGGCAAGGTAACTACACAACACAAACCTCTACCAAAGTGGTCTTGCCCTTTAAGTTGATGCCAGTACTTTTATACTGTTACTCTTGTAAAATGTTGAATACAGGACTTTTACTTGTAACAGAACATTTATTATATTATGCTCTGGCTACTTTTACTAACATTACATTACAGCGCTGGGAGTTGGGAGGTGACTCACACAGATGAGGGAGGTGACAGAGAGAAAGCAGATGACCCACATGGAGAGACGGGGGGGACGGGGGGATGGTTGTCATCACCATGGAAACCGCAGGCTTCGGTTGGATGGTTGAGGACGCGGCGGTCGCCTCCACACCGCTACAGATCTTCTGATCACACGTACGCTCAAGGTCATCCATGATCAATCCCCAACTCATGGGCACGCCGTTTCCCAAGGTCGAACAAACCTCATCGATCACCCATATCATCTGATCGATTTGTTACTCCAACGTCAATTTTCCTATACAGCTTTTTTTTGGGAGACTTGATGATTTGACCTCTGACTTCTGTTGTCTTCTACAGGTAAGAAGTTTGAAAGTATTTTTGTAATTAAAGGTGTTAAGTACGAAAAACACAAGACTGGTGTTTTCCATGTCAATACATGAGAGTCAGAGTGAAGTTAAGAAAGATGTTTGTCTAGGTTCTGGGCCTCTGAGTTGTGTTTGTCTCTGTCTCTGTCTCTGTCTCTGTCTCTGTCTCTGTCTCTCTCAGACAGAGACAGATACAGAGAAAGAGAGAGACGGAGAGACAGAGACAGAGGAAGAGATGGAGAGAGACAGATAGAGAGAGAGAGAGAGAGAGACACACACACACACACACACACACACACACACACACACACACACACACACACACACACACACACACACACACACACACACACACACACACACACACACACACAGACAGACAGACAGACAGACAGACAGACAGACAGACAGACAGACAGACAGACAGACAGACAGACAGACAGACAGACAGACAGACAGACAGACAGACAGACAGACAGACAGACAGACAGACAGACAGACAGACAGACAGAGAGACAGACAGAGAGAGAGAGACAGAAACAGAGAGACAGGAGGCTGTTTACATCTCCAGGTACAGTCCAGTTTGGCAGCAGCAGCAGCAGACTACAGTGATTGAGGTATTTATGAGTTTTATTTATAGATACAGGTGCATTTACTGCCTGGATACATTTACAGCACACGTCTGACAGCCTGCTGTTTTGATTAAAAGCTTTTTTTAAATCAAAGTTACCCTGTTATTGTAGTGGTTCATAATGTGGTCCTTATAACTTCCAGGGTGTACAAATGTAACCAAATGGTTACATTGTACACTCTGGGAGTTACAGACCAATAAGTTACAAATTGATAAATGAGGACTGAGGATTTTACTGTTACTGTAGGTCAAGGTTTTTAGGTAAAGTGTTCTATGCTGAACTTATGTTGAAAACTAATACCACCAATGACGAAAATAAATATTGTTCAATGTTTTATGAACATTTGGAAGATATAGGTATTTATAGATATATACATGTATTTATTTTTGATCCCATAGAGACATAGACTCTAGAGAACCAAAATAGTTGTCAGTAATTTGTAAAATGGAAGGTTTATTGACTATAAATGTGGGAGGAAAAGTAGTCTACAAGTGTTGATGACAACATGTGAACCTTTTTGGGTATGCATCCCATGTATATAATGCATTGTAAACATATAATGCATTATAATGTATAATTATAATTATAAGCACAATAATATAAATATTCACAATGCTTTAAAACAATAATAACTTGTAATGTCCCGTATGTGTAATACTTCATAATTACTGGTCACTCACAGAGGCCGGGATCATAGTGTATAATAATTATCATAGTTGTAGTGCATTATAATAATATTACAATTTTACAATACATGATGATTGCAGTGTAATTATAAGGCAGTGTAAGTATGTTTGTATTATAGACATGGAATTCGTAGAAAGTGTTACCACATTTAGCTGTAGACTGTGTACTGTAAATACACAGACAGACACTATCAAACACGGGCCAACATAACAGTAAAACAACGTCTTGTGCAATAAGGTAATGGAGCAAAGGACTTGTTTTTGTGTCATCTGCCAACACTAGGATGTATTATAATAGATTAAATTGATTACAGTCAGTATATATAAAGTAATTAAAATCAGCCTACTCTACTGGCTGCAACATTCATACATAACACAATAAGATAATATTATTCTGAAGTAGGGCCCTCTGCACTGAGTACTTTTACTTTTGCTGCTTTATTTGGATCCAAATACTCTTGTGCTTATACTCACATTTTGAATGTAAGAGTTGTACTTGTAGAACAGAGTAGCTATTTCCACATTGATGCATGTGTACTTTTACTCCAGTAAGAGCTGTGAGTAGCCTACTTCTTCCAGGCAGATGACATACATACCCATGTCCCTGGAAAAGCCACCTGCTGTCACTGTGTCAACAACCAGCCTGAATGACATCACACATGATTAACATGAGAGAAGCATGTTCACATTTATAAATGCTCAATTAAAAGGTGCAGTAGGTGATTTTTTATTTATTTATATATTTACTTACTTAGGCCTACTTACTTAATTCCTTATTTATTTACTTATACAATTAGTGTCAAATAGCTCTTATATTCCAATAGCAATCCGAGTCTAACCCTTCAATAGGGTCTGAAATCCTGAAAAGTAACAGTTTTGGACATATGAGGTTTCCACCCGACAGAGAAAATATAGTCTTTTACAACATTTTTTTTAACAATAAACTTTTAGTTTGAACCAGAAAATATCCCCTTTAATAGACTGAGAAAGGCAGTTAGCCAGCGACTTATTCATTTGAAGTTTGATATGCATTATAGGCCACAGACCCCCATTTGATACCATTTTTTATCTCTGATACTCTACACTGTAGTATCCTCAGTGTTCATTTAACTCTCGGAGTTACAGACCCATAACTTCTGAAGGACTCCCGGGGGTCCTCGGACCACGTGTTGAGAACCAGTGTTCTAGGATGAACATGACACTAAGTGACAAAATGAGATGTCCTAATAGCTGATCCATGTCTCCTGTCAGCCCCTCAGAACACACTGTGTTCTATCTGTAGAGTTGCTGCATATGTGCGTATTCATAGCTATTATTGTCATTCAACAATACAAATGCATAATTGAACGAAATTCCGTTCCACTGGCTTAACTAAAACTACTCCTAGTTAAAAGAATACTAAAATACCACTAATACAATCATTGTCAGTTCATAATGAGACCGAAATATTGCACAGCAAGGAGTCCTCAGCAGCATATAGAGGACAGGATAGAGTATATTGATATATTAAAATTGGCTTAAGGGAGGACCAGCCAGACGTCACTCTGACTCAGACATAACCATTATACAAACCTGATACGCCCATATATAGGCATGCCACATACATGTAAACAAACCCGATATGCCTAGGCATAAATGGAGATACGGTTGTCCAGAGCCACAGATCCGACTGCTATGCACTCTGACAAAGACCCCGACACTATGACTCAGACATATATAGGTCGGATCGGCAATGCGTCGTAGGTGTGAGGGCCGCGTATCGGCCCGAGCTCTAGATGTGATATAACTACTGTGATTGGAGGTAGTCTCCTCATCTATTGAAACATTCAGACCCTGGTAGGTGTCTGGTACGACACCTACTGGACGACAAGTAGTACTGTCTGAAGCTCATAAACACAATAGTAGGTAGGACAGCTTTAAAGGCTGTACCTTTGGACTGCAGCTGGGGTCCTATCTACTAGCTACAAAATGTGCAGTTGCTCTCAGATGTTTCTCAATGAGGTGATAGATGTGCTTGTTTGGTGAAGTGTGATGAGTTCCCAGAATTCCAATGGCGTGGGGGCTGGAGGCGTGGCCTAAACAATGATGTTGTAGACACAGGAACAGATGATGAAGAGTCATCAGGGGAAGTGTGGTTACTTATTGCTGGGTTAATGATGTGAGAACAACCTGATTCAGCACTATACACCTGTACACAACCTGGGAACACACACGCACGAACGCACGCACGCATGAACGCACGCACACATACACATGTGCACACACATACACGCACCAACACACACACACACACACACACACACACACACACACACACACACACACACACACACACACACACACACACACACACACACACACACACACTGGAGGTGTGTGTGTGGAGGTTGTGCAAGGTGGCAGTTAATGGTCAGAGAGACAGGAAGAGGGCGGGTCAGGGCCCTTTTACCCCGAACAATCCTGAACTTTGATTTAACTTTACGAGTGTACAAAAATGACCATGGTCAGGAAATGTGGGTAATGACTGAAAGAATAAGATCGTGGATACAAGCGGACAAAATTAGGTTTCTCAGATGTGTGGCTGGCTTCTCCCTTAGAGATAGGGTGAGAAGTTCAGTCACCCGGGATAGACTTGGAGTACTTCTTCTCCTTTACATGGAAAGGAACCAGTTTAGGTGGTTCGGGCATCTAATACGGATGAGCGTCTCCCTAGGGAGGTCCCACTGGAAGGAGACCCCATGCAGGGCAGACCAAGGGCCAGATGGGGGGATTATATCTCCACTCTGGCCTTTGGAACGCCTCTGGATCTCCCAGGATGAAGTGGCTATGTTTGGTGTATCATCATCAGATGTCCAGCTCAATGTCGCGCAGCCACGCCCTTGTCACAGGTCCCACACCAAAGAGACCAGCATCCGATGGTGGTCTATACTGTACAGGGCACAGGTGGGTGCACTCGCATCTGTCTGCCAGGCCCCACTTCATCTGTTAAACTGTTGAACTGTTACCCCCGAGACATGGGTAACCTGGTGGTTAAGAACTCTCCAAAATCGGGATCGGCATCGGACCCAATGATTGAGTTTTGATGTGGCCTGACATTTCCAAAACAATCTGCTTTTGCAGGACAATTTATCAAGACCAAATTTAACTCACATAAAAAAACACAAAGTCAAATAATGATTATAAATCTCTTTCTCTCTCTCTCTCTCTCTCTCTCTCTCTCTCTCTCTCTCCAGATGAATATACTCTAGCAGAGGTGTTCCATCATAAATCCACCAATCGAGGATTCCAGGTCATTCAGAACAGATCGCAGATCAACGAGACGCCATGTGAGGGCAAGATGAAACAGGAAGTTCACCACGACACCATCCGTGGAAAGTCCCAAGCCCGTGAGAGCCTCTGAATCCCTCTCGCCATGGCTCCCATAGACGCACCGGCTCCTCCGAACCACCTGGACACCATCCTCCACGTTCTCCTCAACTCCTCATCTTCTTCATCTTCATCTCCTCCCTCCTCCGTTCCTCCTCCAGCCACCTCCTGCAGCATAGATGAGTCGTACAAGTACATCTTCCTCCCCATCTGCTACTCCTTCACCTTCGTCTTCAGCATCAGCCTCAACTCGGTGGTTCTGTACCGATCCTTCAGACGCACCAAGCGCTGGAACGCCTCCCTCATCTACATGGTCTGTGAATTAGTGGAGCAACAGTTAATTGATCTTAACCAATTGTGTTTTTGTATGGTTGCTTGTACTGTATAGTCTCTGTTGTGTGTTTTTTGTAATGGATAATGGAAACACGTTTCTGCTTTTTTGTGTTTAATCCATTATGGGTGCTTTTAATTGGTGATGCCTACTCTATTCTAAAATAATAGACTTTGGGGAAACAAATGAAAATTTCACTTGAAACAATTACATAGTGAAAATAGCAGATCTACAAGCTCACGTGTTGCGATGTGATGAAAATTTGATCTGCTATTATCGTTTTTTTATGATGAAGTATTAAACAGGGCTTAAGTGGTTAATCAGACTGCTCAGTTCAGATAAGAAAATCTATAATAATTGTTTAACATCGATTATCGATTAACATAGAAATTATTTTAAAACATACATGCTTCTCGAATAATCGCTACCAAAATAATCGATAGTTACAGTCCTAATAACATTTATACGTTCTTATTCATCATTTCCATAACAGGTGAACCTGGCGTCCACAGACTTCATGTACGGCCTGTCGCTGCCCTTCCTGGTGGCCAGCTACATCATGCGCGACCGCTGGGTGTTCGGGGACTTCATGTGCCGCCTGGTCCGCTTCCTGTTCTACTTCAACCTCTACGCCTCCATCTTCTTCCTCACCTGCATCTCCGTCCACCGTTACCTGGGCATCTGCCACCCCATGAGGACCATCACCCTGGAGAGCAAGCGGGCGGTCAAGTGGACGTGCGTGCTGGTGTGGGGCGTGGTGTTCGCCCTGACCTGCCCCATCTTCCGCTTCGCGCAGACCGGCCACGTGACGCGGGGCGGAAACGACGCCACCGGCGGACCGGGTCTCGGGCGAATGTCGAACAACAGCAGCTATGTCACCAGCAGGTAAGACTTTAAGTCTATACCGTTCTAGTGCTCCTGCTGCTAGTCTCGCGTGGCCAGACTGTTGCCTCCCACAATTTTCAAATGCTTCCGGTCATACAGTCTGGGACTCGGAAGCTCTGATCATGATTAAAATATAAACCGGACGTGAAGCCTCCTCCCCACTTCCGTTTCACACAAATTTATCCTAATATAAATGAAAATCATATAAATATATTTAGCTTGCTGCTTAGCAGAGATGTAAAATGTAAAGATATTTTTAAATATATTTTCGTGAACGGAAGTGCCAGTTTCCTCTCTCGGATTTTGGGAGGTGTAGTGTAGGTGTAGCATTCGGAGATTGTGGAATAGTTGTCTGGCTACGCGAGACAATCCTGCTGCTATCTTTTTTTAACCTGCACCTTACAGTGTGTCTAACCTCATGTGCATAACTGCTCCTTTTTTATTCTACAGTATGTATATGTGCATATCTTTGGTTTTTATTTTACCTGTTTCTTTCCTATGTTTTCCCCTTGCTCTAACTCTCTCTGCCCACCCCCCCTTTCCGGAAAACTACAAATGATGGAGCTTGCACGTAAAATAATATCACCCACTTCTTTACACCTGTGAACCTGTAAACCTGTGATGTCACATTAAGGTTGATTCTGCTTCTGATTCAACAGTGTCGGCGGGCCAACGTGGATGAATAGCAGTAACGACACCCTGGAGGAGGGCGTGGAACTATACCAGAACTGTTGGGACGACGCCATCGATAAGGAGTTCTCCGATTACGTGCCGTACGGGATCATACTCCACCTGCTGGGCTTCTTCGTGCCTTTCACCATCATCGCCTGGTGCTACTCTCACGTGGTTCTCACCATATTCCGCACGCTGCACTCACGAAACCAAGGAGAGAACGGAGGCGGGAGGTCCGTAGTCGGCGGAAGGGGAACGCGAAGAGGAGGAGGAGGAGGGGGTACGCCTAACGCAGGAGGAGGAGCGAGGTTGCCCGGGAGAATCTACCTGGGCGCCCACTCGCCGTACGCACACCGGCGTCGCAAATCCATCAGGACCATCATCACCATCACGCTGCTCTTCGCCCTCTGCTTCTTCCCCTTCCACGTCACCAGGACCATCTTCCTGGTGCTCAAGGTGACGCGCGGCGTGCCGTGCCACACCATGACCATGGTGTCCATGTGTTACAAGATCACCCGGCCGCTCGCGTCGTTCAACGCCTGGCTCAACGCTCTGCTTTACTTCCTCACCAAGGAGAAGGCTGGGGCTCCGTGTTGCCAGGACGACGTCCGACACCCGCAACACGGCGGCGGCGGCGGCACGCTGCTGTGGCCGCTGAGGATGATGGGAAAGGCTGCGGACGAGGAGGAAGGAGGGATGGGGGAAGGAGTGAACGACAAGGAGGATAAGGAAGTGAACAGGACTCTGGTGTACATACACAGAGGAATGACCAAAGTACGATATGCAGCGGATTGAACAGTCAATGACTGAATGAACAAATGAATGAATGAGATCAGACAACAGAGCCCCAGAAGTTAAATAATGGTGTTGTTTTTAAGTTTTTTTTAAAGTCATGGGGACATCATATATTATGTTTAGCCCTGACTTAATAACCTGAGGTAACGAGATCTGTATGTTGTGGCCAGTACTGTACTTTTGGCTGAGGGGCGGAGCCAAAAGTACACCTTGCGTATGTCACTGATCTCATGATCTCAATCAATTATCCAGTTCTAGGTAACATAGAGGGGGGGGGACTTTTTTCTTATTTACACACAACGAATGAATGAATGTACATACGGATCTTGTGGGTACATACTGATCTTGTGTGCACACCTTCATTAAGTCATGGCCTCAACATACAGATAACGTTCCCACGTTGTTAAGTTGTGGGCAGTGGGCATAACATGCAGATCTCATGCACACACGTAAAATCGTCTCCATGACATAAATATGACGTTCCTACGACAAAACAAAACACTATTTCACCTCTGGGGCTCAGTAGGGTCGACTGGGTTTCCAGAAGAAAAGAAAGAAGCGGAACCACTTGAACTATAGCGTCCCTATTCTGAGGCGAACATTTGCTGAAAATAGCAGATCTGCTATTTTCAGGGAAGATCTTTGGTGTAGTAGAGCGAGTCAATGACTGAAAGACTGAGCAAAGGAACGAGTGATGTCAGACTGCATGGAAGGAGTTTCCAGAAGAAAATAACACTTCACCCATTTTCAAACTTATCTTCATATAATTGGTCCTCACTAATGCTCATTGTAAGATGGCACCATTTCTGTGTACTCACTCTGTTTCTCATTGGTGGGTTGTGGACAGTTCTAGAACCTGAATTGGAGTGCTCCTCTGATAGGCCCTTGTTTATTTCCTGCAAACAGCTGTGATCAGATGAAGAATCAAAGTGAATATGTGGTTTGTCAGGACATTGACGTTGGACTGTTATTCAGGAAGGACAAACTGAAACCACATTACCAAGATGGAAATGTGTTTTATATGCCTTGTCATGCCACGGCCTGTATATATCAAATGTCACTAAACAACACTTTCATTCATTATAAAGCAGTGATGGACAGTAACTGAGTCACAATGTGACACTTTCTGCACTTGCAGATCTGTTATTTTCACGATTCTGAAATCAAATGTACTTTGAGTATTTTTAAAGCAAGCACTCCAGTACTTTCGCAAGTGGAGCTTACTATGAAACCGTGCTCGGGTTGTGTGTCTGTGTGCAGTATTGTGTGCACTGCCTGTGTGCAGCCGCGCCCCCATGTGACTCACGCTCTCATTGGCTGCTGACAGATCTCAGAGTGCACTACAGTGTGGCTGAAATCCGCCTGCCCCTGGGTGACTAATTACACTCCTCTGAGAGAAATATAGCAGCTACAGTCAAAAATAACACATCTAAAAGCATCTACACGAGTTCATCTATTGGGATATCTAAGAATTCCATGTCATTTGTGCATATTTCAGGCCGGATGGCAAGTTGAAAACGCCTTAGTTTGAGGACAGTTTCACGGAGCCTTCTTGTGGCGGCCCTGTTCTCACTAATTTAACTGTACCACCCACTTCTCTACAATTGCTCATTCCTTTCTATTCTTCTTATTGTTATTTTCGAGCTGCGTTTGCTTCCCGCGTTCGCGCGTCTTACTTGTTATGATCCAATGGGTCTAAAAATAAATCTAAAGCAATTCTGCTCCAAGACAGCATGTGTATGTGTGTGTGTGTGTGTGTGTGTGTGTGTGTGTGTGTGTGTGTGTGTGTGTGTGTGTAGAATTTATAGGCCCTTTGATTAAATACCGTCAACTAATCTTTGTTTTATTTAAAAAATCAGCATGAAATATATTTGTATAAAAAAGGATTTAATATTTTTGAATAGCCAAAGTATAAAATATGGTTAAATTGGTTAAAATGATTGTGACGCTATATTAACTACTTTTGCTGGGGACCCCCTGGAACCCCCCCTGGGGGTCCCCGGACCCCACTTTGATGCACGGTACGTTTCACACTTGTTATAGACATCTAAATGTCATGTCATTTCTGATTTTGGTAAAGTAGTACTCTTGAAACTGTTAATGCAAACATTGCGGTGGGAGCTACTTTATTTACTAAAGTGCTATACAGGAGATGGCTGCTATCAATGCATTGAATGGGACATTATCACCTTTTTTTACACTAAGTATTTTAATAGGAAATAAATAGGTAAAATGGCTGGTGCAATTTAACTAACCATAGCTGCTTCTTTTGGCAGCAAGGATTTTAGTTTGTGTAAAAAATGTCAAATCCTACAAAGCTATATTTATTTGTATGGCCTTTTTTTCTGTCAGCATCTGCCTTTTCTGGCAAAAAACAACGTTTCTGGAAATGTTTTCAATAAACTGATCTAAGTGGTCTGTCTGTATGTCTGTCTGTATCTCTCTGACAGTGTCTGAGTTCTGGACAAAAATGATATACTCTATGGTCTGACGCAATATTTATTTTAGATAGATAGATAGATACTTTATTTATCCTTGCGGAAATTCATTTTGTGCCAAGCAGTCATCAGGATACAAAAAATCACAAACACAAATAACATAATTACAAAATACATACACATGAACAATGGGTTTCCAACAAGCTAGTAAAGTGGACATGGCAAAACAAATGCTGGCAATGCATTCAGAATCACGAAAACCCCTAGTTTAACCCTACTTAGGGCAGAATTTCACATTTTCATCTTTTTTTTCCTTTCAGCAGCTTTCACGGGTTCCTCGAGGGGACTTGAATTTCACCTTTTAGTAATTGTGTTACTTACTATACAAAGACATTGGTGAAGACATTTCTTGGAAAGGAATTTGTTACCAGATTTGCAAAAGAACATAATGAATGTAAACTGGAATACTGTATGTACTGGAATCTCTGCAATGTTGTCCTGTTTATCTGCATATTTATACACCTGTACATCTGTTTGTACCTTTTCATAGACAAATGAACTCTTCATTTGATTGTGTAATAAAATTATGGCCAGACTGTGCTGAATATAAAACATGAGAAAATATTTTTCTGTGAAATTAATTTACATATATTTTACAGAGCAATCCATCATGTCACAAGAACATTAAACACTTGAGCCCCATTTAAAGCTTTTCAAAAATAACCGATCTATAAGCCCATAATGCGCCATGACTCAAGAACTCAAAACAATAAACCCAGGATACAACAATGATGCAGTTGACAGACTTTACTAGTAACTGCAATACACTTAACTAACACAAACACCCACAGTTTACATTCACAACATAGCAGCACAAGCACACACAGTAGAATACAACCATCCATGACTGTAGTGACGACAGAACAGGTGGCTTTAGCTGGGACGTAGTGCAGTAGTGCTCGCTCACAGCATGGATCCGTGTGCTCAAGTTCGGAATCGGCAGTCGTCTGTATAACCTGAAGGTTTAAGGAGCACTAAGGATAAGGACCAGTCTGCCAAGAATTCCCTGAAGACTTTGCTGAAGAAACCAGTGGACAGATTCACATGCATCAGCACACTGGTGCTACCGTACATAATACATCAGCACCATCCAGATTTCAGTATTTATTGCATTTCCCAGTATTAATTGTGGGCCAGCAGTGAGGGACCGAAGAACCACCATTAAGTTCTAGATGTGGCCTCCTCAATTACGGATCTCAACAGGCTGCAAGAGGTCATCGACAAGAAGTTCAGAGGCAGAGAAGAAAGAGAAGAGAAGACCTGTATCAATTGAAGGACAACCTGGGAGACGACCTGAAAATGCATGGAAGCAATCTACAATCAGGGCCTTGTATGTCTTTATGTCTTGATTAATTGAATACATAGGCCCAAGGTTCAAGGTTGTACTTTATTGTTACATCTTGTGTACAGGTACATAAGAGTAAAACTTATTTTTGTTTGGCTTTGGACCACAATGGAAACAAGCCCTCAGGTCTTTTTGTGTCGTCCTTTTTGCATTATTGTACACCAGCACTGAACAACACACAGTTTTCATTATCTATCCCACATACTGGTTTCTTTGATAAATCTAAAAACTGTGCCTCTCCCTGTGTTATCCTCTGCAGCACTAATTATCTTTTTAAAAGTAATCTCTTCAACTCCCACCTCCCTCAGCTCTTCCACCATGCTCTCTCTTTCCCTTTGATAGCGACTACAGTTCATATAGCATGCTCCACAGACTCCTCTTCCTGGCAGTGATCACTTAAACCTATAATCCATTAGGTGAAAAATAAATACAACTCAACCATGCTGGACCAGTGATCACTCTATAGGGTGAGGTTTACCCATCAACTGCAATGTTTTATTTAATGCAATGTGTCCCAGTCTTAATCTTGTTATGACTTCCTCTCTCCTACTTCCCTTACTGTACTATTTTTTACTGTTTTCACTGACTTCACTTTGAATTTGATAAAGATGCCTTCCTTTTCCTTCTCCATCCCAACTTTGTTCTGCCATCCCAGCTTTGTTCTGCCAACACATTCTTCCATATTATAGATTTCGCCTCTGCTTTGCTCATATGGATTGCTACCTGCATCTCCTCACTTGCTAGCGCCTCCTAGGCTAACACATCCACTGCTTCATTTCCCTCAATCCCCATATGAGCTGGAACCCACACAAACTGTATTTCAGTTCCTCTTTGGATTATGTTTTTATGCACCTGAACTGAAGCACTTTATAAAGTAAATCTTACATTTTGAGCTAAAGGATTCCAAGCTTTGGAGTGCCTCCTCCACCCACTGTAATACCATTAACACTGCATACTTTTCCATTGTATACACCCCCAGACTATCTGATGAACGTTTATATACTGCACAGTTGTTCCCAGGAACTACAAAGGCTGTCCCTGACCTTCCTGTATCTGGACTGTATCTAGACCTGTATACAATCACTGTGTTCTTGTTCAACATAGTTATTAAAAGCATTAACCAAATCTACTTCACCCCTTTCCCTCCTTTTGACATCTATACTATAAAAATCTAATTTTGATGCTGCATGTGGAGCCACTTCAGGGATCATTATTGTTGGACTAAACTCTGCTTCATTCACTCCCACCGTTTCTGCTATTTCATTCCCCCACCCAGGCAAAGCTAAACTTCCAGGCCCTTCCATGTTCCCAACATGGCCGCATCACCAGCTTTATATTGTCATGCCCCTTAATATGTGCCCAAGACTTTGACATAAACTGTCTCATAATGGCTCTTCCCCTGTCTCTAGTCAGCACAGTCTGGACACAAATAGAAGAACACAGTCTTAATAGTCTGAGGAGCTCATCACACAACCAGGCTCAGCTGGTCCTCACAGGTGACTGCACTTAGGGCCAATCAGACTCTTGGCCTCAGGGAGAGGGGGGAGGAGAGGTAGCATGGAAACCAGACGAATCTGCCAGTGCCAAAAAAAGAAAAAATAGCCCTAGTAATATTAATCTGCCAGGCTAGGGTTTAAGACAGACTAGAGGGGCAGAGGCACACCCAGTGTGGCAAACAGTCATGTCAGGGACGAAACAGAGGCACACTGTACACAGACAGAGGCTGTGATCATGACAGACAATGATAATGTCTTTAATTCCACCGTCCTCATATCACTCAAATAACAACAGTTGTGGTCTAAGGCAGTGGTTCTCGAAGTGAGGTCCGGAGACCTCCAGGGGTCCTTGGGGGGGTTCCAGGCTGTCCCCAGCAAAAGTAGTTAATACAGCATCACGATCATTTTAACCACTTTATAATACTTTGTGCCACACTGTTTTTTATTAACAAGACCAGGAGACCTGGTTCTGCCAGACCCAGACTTCACATGACGTGTCAGCCTGTGTCTATGCCCATGTATGGACGAAAGGGGGACAGACTTTTATGGCTGGGGCCTAAGGACAAAGTGACCAAAACCAGTTTTTTTGCCCATGTATGGAGAAAACAGGTACAAAACATGCCCATGTATGGACGAAAGGGGGACAGACTTTTATGGCTGGGGCCTAAGGACAAAGTGACCATGCCCATGTATGGAGAAAACAGGTACAAAGCCTCATGTAAGCCAGACCCCCTGGGTCCGGCAAAAATAGGCCTAATCATAATTAAACAAGGGAACCAGGGGACCCCTACTGCCAGACCCCTAGTGGTTGAAATCTGAATGGCCGGAAATCTGAATGGTTTCTAAACTACGTCACGCTAAGCTTGGCCAATCAAAAAGAGGGACATGTAAGAAAACGTTTTCGTCCATATACGGATGAAATGGGGACAGACAAAGCCTCATGTAGGCCTGACCCCCTGGGTCTGGCAAAAAAGGGAAACAAAAAGACTACCTTACTGAATGCATGGTCATGGACCACATGGTCCATGGATGGACCACAAACCCCTGATGTAGAGTGAGAGAGTGAGAGAGAGACATACTTTGTCCTTCCGTTAGTTAGTTGTGATGATGAGCATGTACTCAGTGAACCGTAGAGACCTCTGGCATGTTGTTGTTGTGCTCTGAGTGTTTCATCTTCACATTGTAAATGATTCATGTCAGTTGTGTAATGATGTAGACCGCTACTCTAGACAAATCACCAAAACCACTGGAGTAGCAAACTGACTTCCGCCCTGCAACTGCAACACTTGATGAAAAATGGAAAATAAACAAATACAATAAAATAAAAAGATTACTTTTCATTTCTTAACCGCATCCTCTGGTGTCTGGCATTTTGTTTTATAATGCAATTTTGGGTTGTGGGTGGTATGATGGCCGACTTGGAAGTATTAATTAAGCCCTATATACTTCATCTTGTGACAAAGAGTGAAAACAGCAGATTTATAAGCGCTGCTTGTTATATTGTGAGCTTCTGGATCTGCTATTTTGGCTATTATAGAAATAAATAATTAAATGATTGAGACATTTTGCTAAATTGGAGTTAGGGTTAGGGATGACATGGCATTTAAATTTCAGGTTTAGGGATTTGGGTTAGAGTTTTCCCTATTTTATCTTGCAGCAATGTTGTCAAACATCGAAATATATACGACCTACAAGTTTGTAGAGCTTGTAGATCAGCTATTTTCCAGCTTTTTTCTATGCCATCCTAAAATGTTGACGTCCTCACAAGTAAAGTAATACAAACACTGGGGGCATTTCAGAAACTCTTTGAGTCAGAGCTATGTGGAAGTGCGACCCATCCCACAGTGGTAGGCGTAGAGGTGTAATCGGTAATGGGGGCTTCCATGCATTGGGGATCAAGGTTTACCATGCATGATTGCACACTGTTATTACAGCTGTTGCTGTTTGTTAATTGTTGTTGCCGTGCAGTCTTTCTCTCTTTCTATGTCTCTCTCTGCATGCATGCACACACACCCTTGCCGTTTCCGTATCATGGCAGGATTGGGCAAGTTATAGGGAGTAACTTAGTATTGGCATCAAAATATAGGCTACAAAAAGTAAAAGTACTCATTGAAGACATTTAAAAATGTGTCAATTCATTTAAAAAAAATAGCAGATCTACAAGCTCACAGCATGTCACATTGCAAGGTGACAAAAAAAGAGCTTCCAGATTAAGATTTCCTATTTTCGAATAGCTGAAGTATAGAATATGGGTTTTGTAGGTTATTTAAAAAAAAAGCAAACTAACTAGTAACTGAAGTTTAATATCAAATGTTTTTTGTGGAATAAAAGGTAGCCTACAATATTGCCTCTGAATGCAGTAATAGGCTAGTAGATGTATAAAGTTAGGCTATACTGTAGAAATAATGAAGTAAAGTAGAAGTAAGTTATAAGTAAAGTATTTGTAGTGTAGTTAAGTTCGCTACTTTCCACCTATATGTCAAAAGTTGTGTGGCCATTACGGGGATCGAACCCGCGACCTTCGCGTTATTAGCACGACGCTCTAACCAACTGAGCTAAACGGCCTGGTCTATGCTAAGCCTTGTTACTCCACAAGTACACAATTTATAACAACGAAAGGACTTTGGATCCGTTTTTCTCAAACTTCTTCATGTCAAGGACGCTCAAATTAATATGTATCTGTCTGCGGACCCCCCAGCTGAAAATGAGGGACCGCCATACAAGATTTCTGTTGTTAAGCTAACCATTTTCTGCTATAATACAAATAATAGCCTATATGTCAATGTTAGCTGTAGAATACAACTCTCGTAGACGTATTTATGATTCTTACGTTTTCAATCTACGAGAGTTGTAGGGTTCACCCCCATGGACACAGGGACTTTCAGCACTATGCCCCGTAGACACTCCAAACATGTACAAATTGAAAATAAATGTGCTTAAACCCACGCCACAAATGTTAACTCTCGTTAAGGGGTAGTAGTTTAATGTAATAATCCATATCTTTCAATAAAGAAGTGTTCTAATGCCGTCTGTGGCCGATTCTGTCGGAAGTTCCCAATGGACGGTAGTGACGCGCCCCATCTGGTGAAACCCAGAATTACACTCAATGTAAACAGGAAGTAAACGAGGGTGAAAAAATGGCGTTCGGCCACAGACGGCATTAAAACACTTCTTTATTGAAATATATGGATTATTACATTAAACTACTACCCCGTAGCGAGAGTTAACATTTGGAACGTGGGGGTAAGCACCTTTATTTTCAATTTGTACATGTTTGGAGTGTCTGTGGGGCAGAAAGTCCCTGTCTCCATGGGGTGAACCCTACAACTCTCGTAGATTGAAAACGTCAGAATCATAAATACGTCTACGAGAGTTGTATTCTACAGCTATTTAATTGATATATTATTTCTGTTACAAAGTGTGTGTGTGTGTGTGTGTGTGTGTGTGTGTGTGTGTGTGTGTGTGTGTGTGTGTGTGTGTGTGTGTGTGTGTGTGTGTGTGTGTGTGTGTGTGTGTGAGATTTTATCATGATTATTTTTATTACACTCTCTCCTCGCTCCTGTAGAGGGCGACAGATCCCCGCTGGCAGCGCCAGTGTGTGTGTACTTCCTGCTTGTGGTTCAATTCAAACTCCAACCGCCGCTCCGCCGTCCCGTGCTGCAGCGCGGCCTCTGGGACGGTTACGACACAACCAAATTAAAACCAAATAAATTTATTAAAATTCACACGAGTCATATTATGACAAAACGACCACGGGGATCGAACATGCTCACCGACGCGCACATTTTTCAATTGACGAAAAATTATTCGGCGCACGTTTGTTGTTTTTGCGTGTGTGTGTGTACGTACGTGTGTATGTGTGTGACGGTTGTGTTTGTGTGTGTGTATATGTGTGTGTGTGTGTGTGTGTGTGTGTGTGTAGTAGTGGAGCCGCCTCGCTCGAGCCGTTGGCGCCACTTTCAAATCCTCCACTGCCAGAGAAGAGAGAAAAACTAGTTTTCACTCCATTTTTATCCACATTTTTTTTATATCCTTATTAATGACATTACAACCAGGAATATTTAAACCCTGTTTCATGTTTCGCTCGAGGCATTTTTTATTTTATTTTAAATCATCTGGAAGGTAAGGGCGTCTTTTTTTTAAATCCATTTTATTCACATTTTCTGCTTTTTAGAACTTGTTTTAACTTATAGTTTTTCGTCTTTTTGGTCAAAATTCAGAGCAGCCTTCGACGGGTTTTTGATACATTAACCCTTTACATTAAACTTTTAAATGTATTCGTGTAGGAAAAGTACAGTTTTACAGCCGTGTATGTATGTATGACTCGACGAAAAACTAAGTATTTCAGCCTATTCTCGCTTCTGCTTGCTTTTCATTTTGCTGAGTGCTGACTAACCCATATGTCTTCCTTTCCAGCCTAAAATACATCGTTAAAACAACGTTATAATATTTAAAAAAAAAACGCCACAACGTCGCTGTAACGACGTTGTGTGCGAACAGTTTTATTTTCGCCATATTCGCAGCATTTCCACGGAGCTTTGATGGTTCTGAATCTGCGGAGCCGGACACTCCCCCGTCCTACAACCCCCGTGCATGAAGCTCTGTCCCGGGGGTTAGACCCTCCCCACCGAGCCCCCCCTCCATAGCCAACACTGGGCAACTCCTCGGCGTTTATTTAACTCTGAGAGGGTACAAAATGGACCCAAATGGACCCGTGAGGGTCCATTTGGGTCCATTTTGTACCCTCTCAGAGTTATACATGGATAAAATCCACACTGAGGATTTTACTGTGTAATACCCCACCCACCCCACAACCGAACTAATAGAAAATAACGCGTAGTATCTACACTTTAAAGCGAATTAAACCGAGTTGTGCGTAAATTAAACTTACAGAAAAAAATATATTGTAATTGTGGCAGTCGAGTTGGAACTCGGGGTTAAAGTTTTGAGGCTTTTAGCGGCTGTCTCGAGCTGACAAAAATATATATAAATAAATAAACCCCAAAAACACGGAGTCAGCAGATTGTGTCGAGCCACACCGTGAAACCCCGAGGGTAAATTTAACCCTTTTAGAGCTTACAAATGGAGCCAAATGGGACCCCGTTGTGTTAAATCAACGCCGACGATTTTCATGCCGTCTTTACTTCATGAATTGAACTGAACGCTTTTAAAACAATGAAATGTATCGAATATGTTACAATGTTACAGTAGTTACTGTGTTGTACATTTAAATGTACAATGTTGCAGCTAAAGTTAAGTTGTTACAGTTACAATTACAACTGTTATAAACACTTACAACGTCAAGTTATAGTGTTACAGTACAATTAAAGTCACAACATTGCAGTTAAAGTTGCTGTTATTCATTTAAAGTTACATTGCTGCAGTTAATATTATACATTCAAAGTTACAATCAGTTACAGTTAAAGTTACAATGAAATTAACCAAAGGGTTTAAGTGGTTAAAGTTACAATAGTTACAGTTGAAGTTACATTGCTACAATTAAAGTTACATTGCTACAATTAAAGTTACAACCGTTACAGTTGCCAGTTGCAACCTTACAATGTTACACACGTAGCAGTGGACCAACACATAATCTTCCACCTATTCACTTGTGTACAACCAAGCCATTTTGTTTTTAAACAAAGGTTGTATGTACTGTATACTAAACATCTTTATTAGTTACATTTCTGTGTAATTTATTGTCTTTGAAATGGAGAGGGTTTCTGTTAAAATACGTGAGATCATGGTTTTCCCCACTGACGTGCCAGCAGTATAAAATCATAATACAGTATTGTTATGTAATGGTGGACATTTGATTTCATACTGTCTGATCAACAGTCTTCATCACTGACACAAAATGGATCCAACCGTCTCTACCGCCTTTTTAATAGAAGTGCCGCGTCATCATCTTTTGTCACTGTAGATGTACTGTTTCTTTATCATGTCCCCTCTCACCCCCCGCTCACTTGCTCACTTGCTTGCTCACTCACTCACTCACTCACTTTCTTGCTCGCTCACTCACTCACTCACTTTCTTGCTCACTCACTCAATCACCTTCTCACTCATTCACTCACTCACTCACTCACTCATTCACTCACCCACACTTTCTTTGCAATAAGAATTAGATTTGCATGTGAACTATAACACAACAAGCAGGGAACCTAGACTAACATCTAATCACCAATTAATTAGGATCCATCTAAAAGGACAATCTACATTTTCTGCTTTTAAATACACATATTGGGATTATGATTTGAGTGTCATGCTTATGACAGGACTGTTAGGCCTGTACATCTGTAGCATATAGTGCCCAGATAGGTGTAGGTGAATAAATAATAACTTGCCTTGCTATCTATCTCCCCTTACATATTTTGAAGTTGACCTTGTAATAAGGTATTAAATTCAGATGAATTTAGAAAAAAGCAGGGGAAAATTAAAGCTAAACTACTCGTACATTAGCAATTACTCTGTTCTAGATTCCACATTCTATTAATAATGTTCTTTTGTTACCATCTCCTATGTTCATATATCACATCATACAGTAAAGTTGTGATATGGACCAGGCCGTGAAATAGAATTGCATTAATATGTGTGTGTACTATGAGTTATGTTATAGTCAATGATCATTTGTACCAGGGTAAAGTAATATTACTGTTATTTATCATAATCATGACTATGATAGTGTAGTTAAGGCACCAAGTAAAGCAAAACATTTCAATAAAGGCTGATTCAAACTAGTACATCATCATCACAGACAGACAGTAAAATTCTCAGTGTTCATTTATACATTTTAACTCTGAGAAGGTACACGTGTAAACATATGGACCCTAGAGTTAAATGAACAACATCTGTGCACTCGCGCCTGGGGGTCCCGACTCAGTTCTTATCATAAATGAGGGTGAAGTATTTGAAGGCAGGTTATTACATTAATTTGTGGTCGGTTGGGCTGGAGTGTGTGGCCCCGCTTTCTTTATGTATCTCGTTTAAATTCAGCGTGTGTGTGTGTTTGTGTGTGTGTGTGTGTGTGTGTGTGTGTGTGTGTGTGTGTGTGCAGACACAGAGAGGAAGCCCCCCTCTCTCTGCCAGCTCAACGCTACAATCGTTTCACCTCTAAGCGTACGCGGTGCAGTGTGAACTACTTATTATATCTCTGATCATCCCCGAGAGTAAAAGCCTCGTCATTATATAGTCTAGATGTGTGTGTATCACACTCAGTATTGTGTGTGTATGTGAGTGTGTCTGTGTCTGTCTTAGTATTACTATACTTGTGAGGACCTAATGTCCCCACAAGTATAGTAGAATTAGAGGAATAGAAATTTCGAGGACAATTTTCCTGGTCATAACGATAGAAATTGTTGTTTTTATTATTAAAAACGATTTTTAGAGTTAGGTTTTCACAATTAGGAAAATATTCAGATTGGGTTTAGGATTAGATTATACGTTTAGAGGTTAAGGTTGGAGTTATGCCAGATTTCTACTTGCTTGCGCGCTGGTGTCGTGCACCAAAAATGGGCGATATACAAGCTCCCAACGCATCGCAGTGTGACACATTGTGAGCTTTAGATTGGCTATTTTCGGCTTAAGGGCTAGGGTTAAAATGGCGAAAAACTGAAAAAATGGCGTTTCTAAAATCACCATCCTAAACTTTTGGTGTCCTCACAAGTACAGTAATACAAACATGTGTGTGTGTGTGTGTGTGTGTGTGTGTGTGTGTGTGTGTGTGTGTGTGTGTTTGAGAGAGAGAGAGGGAGAGGTGGGAAAGGGTGGGGGTAGGGGGTGGGGGTACTGCCTCCATGTCGTTTAGTAAAACCGTGTAGTTTGATAGCAGCACTTTCGCCACGATGAGGGGACGGGCTCCCCTCCCTTCTCTGTGTGGGCTCCTCGCACAAAGAGCACACACTCCTCATCTCATGACCAAATTACATTATTGGCAAGTCCACAACAGACCAGACAAGCCTCCTACAATGTGCAAACCTCTTTTTTTTCCCCTAAAGATCTCCCCCCCCCCTTTCCCTCTCCACTCGCCCGTTCTTGCATTTTGTCGTGTGTTTTACTGTATGAAAACCAGAGGCTGGCTGCTTTTAACAAAAAAAAGTATTTTGCCGTCCTCATGTGCTCTGGTTTTTGTGGTGAGAGCCTAACTCCGAAGAGAGCACAAACGGAACGAAAAGGGTCCATTCCGTTCCTCTTCGGAATGAAAGCGATACTAAGGATTTTACTGTGCAGGCAGAAATGCCTCACAAATGTCACTGTCTTTTTTTAAAAGCACGCAACTTACTCAGGCAGACACACTTTCCTTATTTTATTCCCCTAGGTTTTTCTCTCCCTCTCTCTTTCTCCCCTCTCCCTCTTTCCCCCTCACTCCCTGACGCTTGTCTCTATTTCTCCCTCTCTCTCTCCCTCCCTCCCTCCCTACCTCCCTCTCCCTCTCCGCTCCCTGGCCGACCAGAGAGAAGTTTGGCAAGTGTACAAGCCAGCGCTGAGCGAGTGGAGGCAAACTGCACTAGTCGACTCGCAGCCCCCATTCATTGCCCCGACGCAAAATAATTTTTTGCCGCCCAACGGTGGCACCGGGAGACCCCCAATTTCACACCTGTGTCGCACCGGGCCCGGGGGACGCCCCGATTTTTTTCCTGATTTTTCGGTGCCCCCAAAAATGTTGATTTTTATTGTAGAAAGTGATGGCCGGGAAACAAGGCTATAGGGTTCTTATGCCTGCTCGGTCGGTCTCAGTCTCTCACTTAGCACCGAGGCAGCACGACACACTGGAGACTGAGACCTCAAGATATTACAGACAGACAGACAGATAGGCAGACAGACAGAGACAAGGTAGATGAAAAGGGGACCAGCTAGCTACAGTCAGTGGAGTAGAGGGGGGGGACAGTAAGTTTTTCGGGGGCCAATTTTTCGGGACGCCCTCCCCAACTAGGAAAAGAAGCAACCGGCTCCATTCACATACCTTTTTTTTTTCTTTTCTTTTTTTTCTTCCCTCATCTGATATTAGCCTGAGTATATATTATATTCCCATTCATACGTGTTTGTTGCGTGTGTGCGTGTGCGTGCGTGCGTGTGTGTGTGTGTGTGTGTGTGTGTGTGTGTGTGTATGTGTGTGTGCACGTGTGTGTGTGTGTGTGTGTGTGTGTGTGTGTGTGTGTTTGTCTTTGTGTGTGTGTGACATAGTTTTTTCCCTTTTCATTTGTATTACCCTGTGTGTGTGTGTGTGTGTGCGCGCGCGCCCTTGTGCGCGTGCGTGTGTCGTAGCTTAAAGGATGTTGTGCTGTTTGTTCAGCTGTTGTAATGTTAGATTGTGTGTTACAGTGTTACTTCCAGTAGCTTCGTTTCTTTGGGTTATGAGCAGCAGTTTTTTGTGAGTTTAGTGACACTGGCCTCTTGCTGACACCATCTACACTACACGAAAGACACACTGCTTTACACAGCTGGAAGGTGACACTTAACTGTGTGTGTGTGTGTGTGTGTGTGTGTGTGTGTGTGTGTGTGTGTGTGTGGGGGGGGGGGGGGTAGAGCTCTAGATAATTATAGTGTGGGGGGTGGCGGTTGTGGTAGTAATTGGCTAAGAAACCCCTTCTTGCCCTCATTGATTTTGTTTTTATAATAACATTATCCAGCAGTCCACGGTAAGTCAGCGTTTTTCCTCTCTCTCTCTCTCTCTCTCTCTCTCTCTCTCTCTCTCTGCTTCAAAGCTGTTTAAAATGGCCCCAGTTACTGTGAGCAGGCCTCAGTGGGGAAGAGAGAGAGAGAGAAAGAGAGAGAGAGCCTCCCTCTCACTCGCTTTTTCTCTCGCTTTTTCTCTTTCCCTCAACCACACTCTATCACACTTATTTCTTCTCTCTCCCCCCACCACACTCTCTCTGTATCTCTCTGTCTTTCTGTGTGTGTGTCTCTCTCTCTGTCTCTCTCTCTCTCTCTGTCTCTCTCTCATCTATCCTTTTCAGTGAATTTCAATAGGAGTGTGAATGTGAATTGCAGTT
Organism: Gymnoscopelus braueri; assembly: GCF_963280865.1. Lineage (NCBI taxonomy): Eukaryota > Metazoa > Chordata > Actinopteri > Myctophiformes > Myctophidae > Gymnoscopelus > Gymnoscopelus braueri. The sequence goes on along the minus strand of NC_137620.1, from coordinate 38,233,862 downwards.
GCTTCACTTGCTTGCTGCTGTATTGATGTGAATACTTGCTTCATGATCTAATATTAAAGCTCATGTTATTGTACAGTGTTCATAAGACACGGTGTTCGCTATAACAGCTAAATGAAGGCCTTTTTAAAGCCTGTTCCACTGCGAGTTGTCATTAGCAAGTCAATGTGTGCGTTTTTGACCCTGGGCCTGGCTTTCCCCCCACTTTATTTTCACACACTATGTGTGTTTCATTTTGTCTTTGAAATGTGTGAGCAAACATTACAAAATGGGGAAGAAAATGTACTTTGAATATTATTATTCCTGGCTAATTGTGGCAAAAATATGTCTATTTTTGAAGCAAACTTTTCTTAGTGTGGTAATTTTCAGTGTACAGTAGGGCGGGCGTGGTACACTGCACAGAAAAATTCTCAGTGTTAATTTAACTCTGAGCAAATGGTTCCATTTGAACCCTCTCAGTTACAAATGGTTAAATTAAGACTGAGGATTGTTTTGTAAAAGACCTCTCTTATCAAACGAAGTATCTATTTGTACTTTTATGTTGAACCTGTCCTTCGTAATAATTATGTGTCTAGTTAGTTAGGTATAAAGTAACACAGGGTTAATTTAACCCTGAAATTGTAACACTTATGGGTTAAATGAAAACTCCAGATTGAGTGTTCATTCTGTTCAACAGACTGCTGCAGAAATCTAATTAAAACACACACGCACACGCAAAAAAACATAAATGTAGATGATAATTAATGTAGTCATTTACATTATTATGAAATTATATCACATGGTTAAGGTTTTGTTGTTTTGCTTGCAGCATAATCACCTTTAGCCTGCCCATACTTTCCTTCGCTTAGGGATTAGAATTGAAAAAGTCCTTATGCACAATGCAAATATTCAGTGGTGGAAAGTACATTTACTCCAGTACTGTACTTAAGTTCCATTTTGTGGTACTTATACTTTACTTGAGTATTTCTGTATTATTATACTTATACTCCACATAGGCCTACTACATTTTGGAGGCAAATGCAATTTCTACTCGACTACATTTATCTGACACTTAAGTTACCAGGCAGGTTGAGATTAAAAATATAAAATATAATTAACAAATACATTAGGAGGTATTTTAGACTTGGATACTGATAGGGATGGGCCATATGGCTTGAAATCAATAGCCCAATTTTTTTTTTATTGCCTTGATGACGATTAATGAACAATTATTTTTCAAATAAAATAGTGAAAATAGCAGATCTACAAGCTCACAATGTGACTGTGATTGATACTACAATAGATAAAATAGGCCTCTCCTTTATCAGCTTCAACACGAACTACATGAATACATCACTTATTATAATACAATAAAATGTATGATTCTGAAATTGGACACTCTGCATATGGAGTACTTTTGCAAGGTACTTCAAGTACATTTTGATGCCAATACTTTTGTACTTTTACCCAAGAAAAGACTGAATACAGAACTTCTACTTACAGAGTATTTCTACATTGTGGTATTCACTTAAGTAAAAGATGTCTGTGCTTCTTCCACCACTGCAAATATTTATGCTGTTTACAGTTGGGCTTACACACCTTTCAACCCCCCAAAAATGTGTAAGAAGTGTAACTCTTTGTAACACTGAGTGTGCAAATGTAACCAAATGGACCCTTACGGGTGCATTTGGTTACATTTGTACACTTCGATTCAGTAGGCTATCTAACATTAGGGTTAGATTTTAGCTCTAGTTAATTCCCTGTAAGGGCCACATCTAACACACACACACACACACACACACACACACACACACACACACACACACACACACACACACACACACACACACACACACACACACACACACACACACACACACACACACACAGATCCTCAGTTTCATTCTTGTCTTGTAGAAGTTGGTGTCCTTTTTTACTTAACCTTTCTCTGTTCATTTATTTAAATTGGTCATTAGTGTGTGCTTATCTAGAGCTGGGCAATTAACCAAAAATATATCCAAGCTGATATTTAATTCATCATCATCTTGCTCACGTAGGTTAATCGAATAATCAAGAAGAAGGATTTAGTGTTTTTCCTTTGAAACGACACAATTTTCTTTTCTAAAATAATTATAATAGACTAAATCGATGAGTCTGATTAACCACTTGACCCTGTATTAACGTCATTGTACAATGCTGGCTTACAAAGCCCCAATATTCATAATGTCTCTTGAAATGCATTACTCAATTTTTTCTTTTGCTGCCATTTGACTTGGTATATTTTATTTAGGGTTTTTGTGAGATATGGTTCTTTTTCTATACTATCATTTACTCCACATGCTGAGCTCAGCATTCACACACTAAATCCTGAGTATTTAATTAACTGTGTGTACTACACACAGTTAATGCAGCTCTGTGAACTACACACAGTTAATGCAGCTCTGTGAGAGTGTACAAATGGAACCAAATGGACCCGCACGGGTCCATTTGGTTCCATTTGTACAGGGTTACAAATGAGGAGTTTATTCTCAGCTGCTGGTAAAATGTAACCCCCCCCCCCAGTCTAAAAGCATTTATAATATGAAATATTTTCAATTATTGAATTGAATTGGACATCATTAAATTATGTTCTTTAGATTCTGAAAACAAACAAACAGGTGTAATACAATTAAAATGAAAATAGCTGCTTGTGAAAATAATGATGTGTAATAATGATAGTATTGAAAATGATGATGATGATACTGATAATGATGATGAAAATATGTAACTCAATTCACATTAAACTACAAGAAATCAGTGGAATTTGGCTTAATAATAATTTGCATATAGATAAAAACCAAAAATTGATGATGGGAAGGGTGGGAGGGTGGACTAAAACACAAAGACATGCTACAAAAATCCAGCTTGTTTTGTGAAGACATTATAGTTAGTTTAACTACTCTTATTTCAGTCTCATTAAACTTACTTTCAGAATTTTGCAAAGGTATCAGGTCTCTTCCTCCATTTTGTCCACTCACAGTTCTTCCATTTTGTCTGTGTTACATTTCTCAACTTTCTGTAAACGTGCTGTGTTGCAATGTCACATGAAAATACACATGGAATTTTAATTATACTGTCTGGTTTTCTTAGCTCAATTTTTTTGTTTTTACTCTTTTCCGCCTTATTTATTTTTAGCTTATGTTATACGTGGTTTTCTTATTTAAACCCTGATGTAAATTATTACATCGTTGACCGGGGTCCCCCCTGGGCTCTCTATTAGGTCCAATAGTATTTTCCATGACTAAATATCTTCACCTTAAAATAACTGATCTACAAACTTAAATTTCACTGAAGCTTCAGCTTCATTGTCACGTCACATCACAGGTTTAAAGCTTTACAAAGCAGGTGACATTTTTCGTAATTGCTCACAATATGTTGCGTTGTGTCAAGTTCTGAGCTTGTAGATTAGAGAGTATTTTAGCCAAATGTTCGCCCCAGAATAGGGAGAGTTCAGGTGCTTAACATGTACTTCATTGGCTTTTTCAGTTTTTTGGTGAAGTGCTATATTCTCAAGTCTTTTCTTGCAGCATACAACTTTCAGTAAACAGGTGTACGAGTACATCATTTATTCATGTTAATCGGCCACTTATAAAACAAACAAAACAGCAACCTGTTCAACGGCACAGACCACACAGAGTGAGGGGCGCTCGGGTGGTGCAGGGGTTAATTTTCTGTCCACCACCGACCGTGTGGAGTCAAAGGGTTCGAATCCACCGCCGTGCATCCGGCTTTGTTGAGCATCTACCGGTCTAGCCGTGTTCATGGGAGGAAAGCCAGGCGAGGGGGACGGTGATCTTTGTCACCGCACGTACTCCTACGGGCTGGGGGCGGGGCCTCTCAGTAAGGAATGTTAAACAGGAGGAGTTGGACGGAAGCTCCACGTCCTCCTGGTGGGGGCTCCTCACTGGTGGCTGAGCCAGGAGGGTACAACAGCCGTGACAACAAAGGGGAAGAATTAAGACTAAATTGGCTACTCTAAATTGAAATAAATAAATAAACAAAGTGTACAGACCAGTCTTCTACAAGCTCTATAAGATCAACGAGCATGTATATGTGCTATTTTTGCCCAATGTTCTTCCCCAGAATGGGGACACCAGGGTTCAAGTGGTTAAATTTGTATTGAACAGTGTATTCTTTACTCTTATCTCCCAACAGTTCAACTCCGGTTTCCAGCCACGGCAATGGAGAATGCTGTTCTTGCACCGTCCCAACAAAGACAAGCCTCTCCTCACCGGTCAAACTCAAAGACTGTCCCCACTGTCCTAGGAGAGGACAACTCAAGAAAGACTGTTGTGTCAAGATGCAGTATGTCCAGGCTTCGCTTTAGCAGCACATCATGTTTTGCAGATATGTGTTGTTCAACTCCAAATCATCTTGTGCTGCTACCGTGAGCCCTTGGCGCTCCGCCCACACACACCCCCTGATGCTGCTGAAGTCTCTGGTATAGGTAACACTACATTTAAGCCTGGCCCATGTATTGGTGTGGTTGATGTCAATCTGTTATTTGACTTTTATATATTGGTTATCAGTAGGCCTGTTGGCAATTATGGCACGTGTCTCGACGTCTAACCCCTTTCAACATGGCATCCCTATTTTTGTGTAAGTTATTATACATTATGCAAGGTTTGGCCTTTATAGATGGAAATGTGCTCGGTTTTGGCAGTTTTCTGTGTACTCATTTAATCAGTTACAAAAACATCATTTAAATAGCTGAAACAAGAAGTAAATAGCAGCTATATTCGCTCTTTTTGTGCGACACTGTTGTACAATGAACTATTGAGTACAGCTTAAGTGGTTAATCAGACTTTTTTTTTTAGATTTAGTCTATTTATAAAAAATCGACTAAATAGATAAAAAAAAAAAATCAATAGTTGCAGCCCTAAACATCAGTGAAATCCTAATAAATAATACCGTTAATACTTAATTGTCTCATGAAGAAAAGTGTGGGCCCATCTAGCAATATTAATAATGTAAAAAAAACATCTGTGATATCTTGACATATCAACTTAATAATCACTTGCTCATTCTCAGTTATGTTATTTATTTAAACCACCAATTAAAGCACGACAAAGACGATGCGGCCCGTGTGCCTGTGCGTCCTTGAATTGGAGCTCTATGGATATTAACGACTGTTAACTGCTGTCCATTGAGCAGAGACAGATAAAGAAGAAAGGCAATGGTTTCACCTCATTCTTACAGGATGAGAGGTATTTGAAGATATTCTGTAATAACGTGTTGGCCACTACTAAGTAAATGCATCTATTTTTCTCTCCCTCTCTCCTCACCACTTGTCTCTGTGCAAAGAAAACGGGCACTTAGTTACCCAATGCGATACATTGATAATCTGGCCTAGATCATTAATAATCTTTTGCACCTCAGTGCAGAGTCACGCAGAAATGTCAACTGCCATGTTGAACATAACTGTTACTGCATTGTATCACATCTTTCTCCTGTAGCCTAATATCTCCTCATGTCCAAGAGACATCTGTGAAAAGTTCACATATCAACTCAGTAATGATATGTTCACTCTCAGTTAGGTTGTTTTTAAACCACACATTAAAGCACGGTGGATGGCTGCGTGATCCGTGCGCTGGGTGCCCCGAATTTGTGACTTGTTAATGTGTTGAGCGCTGCGCTATCTAAATACTAAGGAAATATCTGCGCCATCACTGCGCTGGCTGATAAGACCAACTTGAAGCTGGTCTTAGCGCAAAGTGCAAACTCTATGCCTAAGATAGCATTGCTCCAGACCACAATAAGTACAAGATCATTTGATATCTAAACAACGCGGATGCCACCCATGCGTAGAAATGACAACTGCGCCGGTTGGATTAAACGTGGAAATAATGATAATTTCCGCTGCCTCTTTTGAGCTGTCTTGTGCCGGGTGGAAGATTGGGTCCAGAGTGTACAAATGGAACCACATGGACCGCTATGGGTCCATTTGGTTCTGTTTGTACACCCTGAGTTAAATTATCACTCAGAATTTGACTGTGTAGCTGCCCTCTCCTTCACCATGCTAGTGACCTGTGGTTTGGCTGTAAGCACAACACATGTGGTACATTGTATTAATGTCCTGTTCCTCTGAATGTGTATTGCACCACTATGTTTCCCATTGTCAGGACCGGGGGAAAAACCCGGCCTCAGCACGGTCAGGCTGAGGGGAAAAAACTACCCTAAGAGTTCTCAAAGGGTGATAATAAAAATAATTTAATTTCCATAAACAAAGAAGAACTTTAATCTAAAAAAAAATCAGCGTGCCCTGAATTTGACAAAAGTCATTCAAATTGTCTGAAAAAAACAAAAGGTTAATCCAAACCACTCAAAAGCTCCCCAGTAGGCTAAATGTCCAACACAAAATCCAATACACAAAAATCACAAAAGGCAAAGTCCAGAATCACTTGTATCAGCAATGGCATAAGAGAACTGGGGCCAAACACACACAGTCACACACACACAGAGACTAAGCACTGAAATGAGGAAAAAGCAGCGTTCAAGTGCACAGGCAAACTCAATCAGGGCAATTAAAGATCAGACACAGTAGGTGAGGTGGGAAACAAGGAAGTAATAAGGTGGCGGGGGGTTAAGCACAAAATAAATCCAGAATGGCCATCAGAGACAGCCACAAAACCTCGACCCATGACACCCATGGCGTCAACATGAAGAAATGTTTCCCAATGTTTGATTTTGTGTATTTAACCATGACTGATCGTAACTGAGAGATTTTAAAACATTGACGTGTGTGTGTGTGTGTGTGTGTGTGTGTGTGTGTGTGTGTGTGTGTGTGTGTGTGTGTGTGTGTGTGTGTGTGTGTGTGTGTGTGTGTGTGGGCTCTAGCAGCACATCATTACTGGTAGTGTGTCTATGTGATGCCAGTATGTGTTGTACTGCTCTAGTCAGACATACGTATTCATCAATGATCATCATTATAATTATATTATTATTATTAACATGTTTTTATTCCTTATCTATACCAGCTGTCCAAAACAAGCAGCACTTGTAAGGTGGTGTAAGTGATATTTGTTTTGGTTTTTGTTAAAAAGTTAATGCTCTATATTGTGATAGTAATCATTGCTATCGTTTAGAATCAGAATATTTGTTTCAGGATGTAGAGCGGGCGTCTTGGAATCAGAAGCTTCCAGATTTGATCTCCACTCCTCCTTGCTTCCTATTGAAGTGTCCTTGAGCAATAAATACATTGTAAAGCACTTTACAACGTGATAAAGTCGCTATTATAATTATAATTATAATGATACGTCTTTTAAAGCGATCGGGGGATCGATCATACTTGAGATAAATATTCTATGATTTTTCAAAAGGTTAGTGAAAACACTTGAAGATCGCTGGCAGTGGCTGAGCAAATTATGTTTTATTTCTAACAGTCAAATGCAGTCCATCTATAACAATGATTACAATCAGAATATAGAGCATTTTAACACTTATTTTTTACAAAAATAATAACATACACCACCTGTAATATGAACTGGAATAATATGTGCTGGCAGCTACATTATTATCATGCATTTCTTTAATGGGTTATGTTTTGTGTTTAAAGGTGCATGACATGTTCACATATACGGTATACCAACAATAAAATTTGTATTCAGTCAACTGGTGACTAATGTGGTTATATATGGATTTGGTTGAGTACAGAATTATTAAATCATGTATATATAACATTCCATACCTACTAATTATGGACAATTATTCAGTAAAAAGCAGCTGTGTAATATTCATGAGAATATGTCCAGTAAAATCCAGTGTTAAATTAACTCTAGGTGTGAATTAACTATTTGCATTACACTCATATTTTCCAATATCTATCTATATTGAACAATTCAATGCATCACATAATTACTAATACCTTTTTGAGTTAGTCATTATCAAGTAATCAAGTATTTTGATCTGCTCTTCTGTTTGTGAAAGGAAATATCTAAGATAAGGACAGTTTTTCCCCCAAGTTGGTGAAAAAGATGAATTCATATTCAGAGATGCTCTATCTATGGAGATAAATAAATAATGGAAAAGGGTTCAAATGTAATCGTTCATTCTTGTTGAATAGTCACTGCATCATGGAGCCATGGCCTCTCAAGCTGTAACTATTCATTATGGTCTGACTCTTTAAAGAGATTTAATGAAGCTTAATTCATACACTGTATTATAGAACAACCCGCATAATCATTATAATTCCAAATATTCATCTCAGGTTTAGGACAATTGTGTAGTGGTGTAAAGACATTGGCCTATGTGAGAACAAGAAAAGAAAGTTACACATGGCAATGAGGGATGAGAATCATACCTTATGAAATGGCATTTCACACAAAAGAGAAGAAATTCACCTCAAATCAACTCGTATTTTCATACGAAATTCAATTCATTTGACATAATCCTATGTTGGATATTAACAATTAAAGCTGCAATCCAGGACATATGCAGTGGTTGGAGGTTGTCTTCCTTCTCTTCCATTGAGACATTTACACCCTGGTGTCAAGGTAGGACACCTACTGGTTGACAAGTAGTACTGCATGAAGCTCATAAGCCCTCTGGGCAAGCAGGGATTCCGTCTTAGTTGGAATAGTGTACTAGGAGAACTTCACTCTCCCAATGCGGTAGCCACGTGCTGGAATCTCAGGCAGGATACACAACTTATGGAATTACAGCTTTAACATTTTAATTGGTGTCAAACAGGTGGTTAAACTCAAATAATAGTAGGTGAACTGGATTTCATTCCCTGCATGGAAGGATTGTAAATGTATACAATGTTAAAGTATATATAATATAATTTAATAAAATATATAATATTTCATAAAATAATAATACACTGTTTTCATTCGAGAATTTTACTGATTTATATTGCTGCTGTCGAGTGGAAACCTTGTATGTCAAAAACGGTTACTCTTCAGGAAATGGAAAATAAGAACCTGTGTTCCAGTGTAGTTATGATTTACTCACAAGCTCTTTAATACTTTAATACTTCTTCAATACTCTTCATTCTTTCAATATTTATAAAACCCAGACACTTTCACTTTTCAAAAATAGTGAAAATAGCAGATCTACAAGCTCACAGTGTCACAATGCAGTGCATTGGGAGCTTGTAGATCTGCCATGTTTGCTGCTTTTGCGTGACAATTCTATGAGGTTTCTGCCCAACAGCGATGAAATAATAAAATGACAATTCACTGTTTTCAAACTAGAGGGCTACCTAAGTAATTAGAGATGTACCGATACCAGTCCAGTGTGTAATTTTAGAATAATCTAGGATAGTGGTTCTCAAAGTGGGGTCCAGGGACCCTCAAGTGTCCCTTGAGGGGGTTCCAAATAACTCTGAGTGTAAAATTGAACCAAATGGACCCTTAAGGGTTTGATTTGTACACTCTCAGAGTTACAGTATGGTGGTTCTTTAATTAAATTAAATAGTTTGGGAACCAATAAAAATCCCATTAATAATTGTGCAGCAACAAGTTTGTAAACTAATAATGTAAATAGTACAGTTAGTACAGTGAGTATATATCAGTCGTGCAACATCAACTGAAACATTCAGAATATTACTGTAAATGAAATATCATGTGATAAATTACGTGGTATCGGAATGGCATAGACTGCCATACTCGCCGATACCGATACCAACATTTTAGGAAGTATCGGCAGCTTTTCTGATACTGGTATCGGTATCGTAACAACTACTTGGTTCAGTGTTGACTGATACTATATGACTCAACACTTTAAACAATATCAACACATTTCTAAATAATATTGATATAATTAAAACAAAACAAATAAAACAAGGAGCAAATTACAAAACACATTCGTTTTATCAAACAATTTCCTCTTTACACAAAACAGATGCATCCTCCATGTAAAACAAAACAGGAAGTGAAGCGAGCAGTGTTTTACATACATACGTACGTACAGATTTATACTTCCTCTTACAATGCAGAAAATAGCTGATCTACATGCTTTGCGCTTGTAGATCAGCTATTTTCTGGATGCTACTGTACCATATGAAAACGTATAAATTAGCATAAGGATCCACCTGCTCTTTTACATAACAAGACTAAATCTATCATTTTGCGACTGCATTCACATTAAATCCATACTTCTCTTAACACTGCAATCTGGGACTTATTTTAATGAATAAAAAAGGGAACTTTAATCAATGTGTATGCTCTTCTATTGAGACATTTAGACCCCGGCGTCAGGTAGGACACCTACTGCTTGACAAGTAGTGCTGCCTGAAGCTCATAAGCCCAATATCTCCCCCTGACCAGGCAAGGATTTCCTTTTGGGATGAGCGGTACATAGGTGGTTAGAATCCTGAGTGTTTACGGTTGTAATTGCCTTTTTACATGAACAGCACCTATTTCTATCACACATAAATATCTAAACAGTATCTTCTTGACTGTTGTAATTCCATAGTAATCCATTACATTTCATATCTAAATGAATGGTGGCGAGTAGGGTTTAGGAGCATTAGGATACAACACATCTCTCAGAGAAGAGGATGGAGTAAGATGGAGTTTTCTTTCAAGTCCACAAAATGAAGGTAAAAAGTGTCCAGGAAACACAGATGTGTTGAATGAAACTCTAAAACCTATATAAATAATCTACTGAAACAGTCACATGGAAGTCATTCCCATAGATATAGAAACGTGGATTCTATGTGTCATTGCGGCCGCCATAACAGCCGGGTCAAGCCATGCTCCATGTATGTCTGTTAAAGCAGGAGGTCTCTCCACTATTCAAATCATCATAACTCATAACGCATGTCTGTCGATTAAAGCAGGTCTCTCCGCTATTAACCCATTAAAACCGAGAACGCATCTGTGTAACCACTTAATCCATTATTTTATACTTTGGCTATTAAAAAATAGCAGATCTACAAGCTCATAGCGTGGCACCAAGTGCCACGCTATGAGCTTGTAGATCTGCTATTTTTTGAAAAATCGTGGGAAATTTGTGCAAATCTTTGAATGTATGTATTTTTTAAAGCGAATATTTGTAAATCTTTGCTTCTGCTGGGGCTCCCTGGAACAAATTATTTTGAGATGGGGTTACCCGGCCAAATACATATCATTTTGGGAGGTCCTTGACATGAACAAGTTTGAAAAAACTGATAGGATTTAGAATACATTTGTAGAATCCCCAGAAGCAAAGAGTTAAAAAAAAAGTTTGCTTTAAAAAATGTTCACGATTTTTCCCAAAAATAGCAGATTTCTGGGGGGAAAAATCAAGTGCAACCAAGTGCTGCTCTATGAGCTTGTATATCTGCTATTTTTGAATAGCCAAAGTAACCTAAAAATGACATAGATGCGTTCCCGGTCTTAATGGGTTGAAATAATCATAACTCATAATGCATGTATGTCTGCTAAAGCAGGTCAGTCTCCACTCTCCACTATTAAAATCATCATAACTCATAATGCATGTATGTCTGCTGAAGCAGGAGGTCAGTCTCCACTCTCCACTATTAAAATCATCATAACTCATAATGCATGTATGTCTGCTAAAGCAGTAAGTCTCTCCACCCTTAAAACCACCATAACTTGCTGTAGTCTCAAACGATTTTCAAGTGGTTTGGTTTGTTACAAATGTCAGACATGTAGTTACGCTATGATGTAGGATACTTGATACCAGAATTATTTGTCACCACCAGCCATGTGTTTGTAGACAGGTCCTCAGGGATAGAACTACGCATCGCATGTGCCGCCTTATTGTGGGGATGGCAGGACTTGAGTCTGCTTGGGGGCGCTGGCGCTGCTTTAGTTGTCGTTTCACGCAGGATGTGTCAGTCAGTCATGTTTCTGGGCTTTCCTTGCCAGGACGAGGTAAGCCGTCTCTCATCGAAGGACGGCTGGGGCAATTCCTGCTAGGACTGGCAGGTAGGGCACGGGAGTGGGCTTCAGGCAGCCAGTTATGATCATTGTTGTCTTGGACGAGTGGGCTTCTACTCCAGGCTGGGGCACAGTATTCGGCTGCAGAGAAGACCAGGTCAGGTGAAGCTGACATAGTTCATGATTGGAGGCGAGTTCTTAACCAATTAGGTCAGGTGAAGCTGACATAGTTCATGATTGGAGTTGAGTTCTTAACCTATCAGAATGGGAGTATAAATCAAGGTGACGTAGTTCATGGTTGGAGGCGAGTTCTTAACCAATCAGGATGGATTGGGTCCAAGTCCAAGTTCAGGCTGTCTGAAACACAAATTATTAATGATGAATTAATGATATGCACAAACACAAGGGACGATTTTTAAGTAAGCAGTAACGGTTAATTAATTATACAAAAGCAAAAGACAAACAGCCCTGTAAGGGCATTAACACAATGTAAGGTCATGATATGAACATTGTTATCACAGGAAAATAAAGTAAGGTTATGTTCACATTGGCCATCTTTTATCAGGAGAAAGTGCTGTCCTGAGAGCCTTTTTCTGCTGAGGGATCAACTTCAATATATGGAATTTACCGAATATTGATGAGGAAGGTTTAATTTAGCAGTAGCAAGTGAAAAAAGGAAGATTGAGCAACTACATGTTCCATTCCATGGCTAAAATACTGTATACAGATCGCTTACGGTCAAGCAGTCACAGACGCACACAACGAGCCTGTATTTTTCTCCTCCCCGGCTGGCATAGAAAATATGGACCCCTCCAGTGTTAATCTCACTCTGGGAGTGTACAAATGCAACCAAATGGACCCTTTTTGTAAACTACCACAGTTACAAATGGAAGTCCTTTCTTTTCGCCATTAACCGTGTCAGATATCACTGTGTGTGCACAACACTCTTGTGGAAATCCCAGATTCTACACACATAGCCAAACAAGTTGGCCGTTTGTTTGTAATAATATGTTTAATATTAAGTGGTGTGTGTGGGTGCCTCGGTGGCCGATAGCGGGGCATAAGGAGACCATCAGCCCGGACGTGGAGAAGGTCTGCATTTATGTACAGTTATGATTGGACAGCTGATAAAAAGCAATCCGCATCATAAGTGCATTTCTGGAGAAAAAAACATCCAGTCACTGAAAATGCTGTCTAGTGTGGACACAGCATTAGCTCATGATATGGACATTACAAACACACCTGTAAGGTCATGATATGGAAAACAACGCCCCCTACTGGACATAAAAAGTGATGACTTTTTAAATGATGAGGTTTATATTGCCTGACTTTGACTTAGCAATAAAGTTAGAGCAATTCGATATTCTTTTTACCCAAAGCTATGTTGGCTGTGGTGAAAGATCTATCCTTATAGAACTCTATAACAAATAATAATAATAGCATGTTGCAGCCCTGATGTAATAATGAATAGAGGTGTATAAATACTTTCTATCAATATTCAGCTCAATGTTTACTTCCGTGTCTTGTCTTAAAACCACTTAAACTCAATACTTTGTTGACCAGGGTCACCCAAGGGTCTGTACTTGGTCCCCCTCCTTTTCCCCCCTCTAAACCAAATCTCTTTGCCAAAAATAACCGATCTACAAGCTCTTTAGATCGCCTATTTTGGCAGAATTTTCACCTGTTATATAACATGCCCAGAATATGGATGCTAGGGCTCATGTGATTATGACCAATCCCTTACAGGATTATAAGACACAAAACAAACAAACAAATACATTATGAAATCTTTACCTCACTGGTAACAATTGCTATGCATCCCATGTGTTAAAACATACTTAATGGATTACACTCTGCTCATAACACTATAGAATTCACTCAGAGCATTTTATTATAGTGTATCTTAATTATCATAGTTGTAATACATTTTAATAATTGTATCATGTATTATAATCATTGTTATAATGCATTATTAGTGTGATTATTTATAGGTGGTCATTTGGGTGCTTTAAATACAGTTAGAATAAATAATAATTATTTTAATAATGATAATAATAATGAATGTGTATGGGTTCATGTTTACCTTGATCAAAGCTGTTGAGTTTGTTGGAGTTGTTAGTTTCTCCCAGTCCCTCCATGTCCACCACATCACTGTTGACATCTGAGTCGTTCAGAGCACTCAACGTCACATCTACACACACACACAAACACACGCGCACACACACACACACACACACACGCACGCGCACACGCACACACACACACGCAAACGCACACACCACAAGAGTAGGATTGAACAATTGATCAAAAAAACTATCAAATATTCAATATGAACTACTGCTTGGGGGGGGGTCCCAAACGGTCTTCTAAACCAGTGGTTATCAACCTGTGGGTTGAGAACCACTGGTTTAGAAGATTTTGGGGGGTCACCAGATAACAGTGAAGCAGTGGCGTACCCACCGTAGAGGCAGGGCAGGCCTCTACTCCCCTCTACTCCCCTAGAAAATAAAGTAAAAGACTGACTGAAAAACAGGCAGTGAAAAAACAGAATAGTGGCCGTCGGACCATAGCCCGCCTCCTCGTCGCGGGCAGGCAGCTAATCACCACCGTATCCATTCAGCAGAGCGACCCTCGCCTATAGTGATGCAAACGTATGCCTTTGTCTTCATGGGGTACCAGGAGTGCCAGCCTGGGGTGGGGGTCTGGGCCATCACCTGTACTCACCTGGCATAAAAAGGGCTCTGAGAGCAGCTTGAGCCATTCATTACTAAACTACAACATGAAGAGACCACCGCTGGCTGAAGAATTGATTGATTGATTGATTGATACTTGCATATTGTTTTTATTAAAGTTTTTCAGTTTTGTAGTCAGTGTAGTGTTGTTGTAAACTTGTTTCCCCCGAGATTTTCCCCCGAGTAATGTAATTCCTGGGAACGCCACTGCAGTGAAGTGACAATTTAAGGACTTTTAAGACCTTTTTAATACAAAAAAAAGTAAAAAGAAAAGAAAGAAGACCATTACAGCATCAAAATTAATCAACAAACTGTACTATAAATGGTAAAATGGTAACCAGCGTTTTGGTCTGCCCTCAGCCCTCCACTTCCGGTGGTGCGCCTATGTTTTCATTCCCACTAACAATATTTCTCCTCGGAACACTAACACCATTTCTCCCAAAGAACATGGATCGTTTTGGTTATAAGCCCACTTGTTTCTACGATGAAATAACAAGTTAAAATGTTACTAACTTTCCGTGTTTTTTGTCGGCTCCGAGGACGCCATTGTTAACACATCGGGTGTCAAACACGGTCTGAACCGTGTTTTCACAGAGCAGCGCTTTGGTAATCTGAGTTCCCAGAAGTTTTCGCCAGCTCTGGCGAGGAACTTCTGGGCCAGAGCCCTGGTATTTGTGGGCGGGATGTAGCTTACGCTCAGAATCTGAGCGGACACGCCTCTTACCGGTCTGAGAGCTGTGCAACTCGTCTAAACAGTCCGACGAGAGGCAAACAGCAGTGCACAACAATGGCGGCCGCAATTTCTCAAGGGGAAATTGCTTCCCGTCGATCCTATTTAGATGCAACACCCACTGCATGTGGATCCCGCCCCTTTTCTTCATTGGCTGTTGATTTGAATCACAACGTAGTGGCCGCGCCCCTGCTGTCCAAGCTCCGACGCAATGCCTCCCAGACTAGCGCTTTGGTGCCGAACACGGTCTGAACCGTGTTTTCAGTCTTTTAGTTTTTTTCGTTTTTTTCCACACGGGAGGGGCTGGAGCAGCTCTGGAATCACCCGTGGTGATTCTGAGAAGGATAGGACAGATGGATCACCGTGTCAAAAAACATGGCTCCCATCCGCTTCCGTTCTATCTCCTTCTCTAAAACCCCTATAACTCCGAAACTTCTTACGCAGGGGAAAACGACTCATTTTGTATGCACGATCGCTCCGCCATTGTTACTCACGTGAGAGATGTTATCGTTCCAGGCGTTAGCCAGGACCATCGGGCAAAATGGAGGCATGCTTTTATTCACATGGAATGCACGTCGTGGAGTCTACAGTTTAAACAGCACTGCGCAGCTCAACGGCCAAACTCTGTTATTATAAAATGCTGGCACCCAATGTGCTAAATGAGTTTGGGTTTGTTTTCAGTGGGAAGCGAGCGCACAGATGTAAATCCCGCCCACTACATTTGATTGGGTAAAGCGCGGCCTGCTTCCTGATCTGAAGGCACGGCCACTTGTAGGCTAACGCGCACACGTTCTGAACGGGGCTACCGACAGATTCAGTAGCGCAGCTCTGAATCTGTTCTTGAGAGATTAATTGGGGAGTGATGTGAGTGAGCCAAACTCTGCTGGCATCCCTCCTCCGCTCCGCTACTCTTCCTGTGCTCACCTGCAGTCTTCTGTTTCTTCACACGAAGCTGGGCGGGAACTCCCTGGAGGGGCCCCCTCGCTATGACCACCTCGCCTGTCGGCAAACTCGGCTGGAAAACGACGGGCGGGGCGGCCGGGACGACGGCGGGAACGGCGGCAGCGGCCTTCTTGGCCGACTTCTTTTCCGACGAGACGACCGTCACCATACCGCTGTCATCACTCAGCTTCCTTTTTACTGTCTTATTCTGAGTACTGAGAGAGAGACAGACAGACAGACAGACAGACAGACAGAGAGTGAGTCTATTGAAGATGAGAGGGTGATGCTAGTGTTAGTGTGTGTGTGTGTGTGTGTGTTACCTTGTAGGAGTGCAGTCAGCAACAGGGTGTAACTGCATGGTGAGTTCTCCTAGTTTGGTGAAGGCAGCGCCCGCCGCAGAGAAGATTTCACCTACCTGAAAAAATTTAAACAAACACACAGAAACACAATGAAAACTAATGTATACATATTACCTAAATGCACACAACACAATAAAAACAAACATGCGCGCACACGCGCGCACACACACACACACACACAGTCACCAACCTGACAAATCAAACACACACACTATGCTGTTGATATATATATGGACTGTATACATATGATATGACACATACAGTCAACCCTACACACACACACACACACACACACACACACACACACACACGTTGAGACTTGAGTACAACAACTTTGCAAGAGTAACAACATGGAAATACAAAGGTAAAGTCAACATACCTAAAAAAACTAATTACACAGTACAGTACTTAAGTAAAAGTACTTAGATACTTTCCACCAGTTTGAACCTAATGAAATCAGTAAATGAATGAATGACGTCATGCAGGTCAGACTTACTTTAGTTGATGCTGACGTCATTGTCTCTGCTCTCACAACTCACTGGACACAAAAGACAACTAAAGACACATGCTAAGCTAACATGCTAAAGCTAACCTGCTAAGATAACCTGCTAAACTAAAAGGGTTGACACACGCGCGCACAGCTGCTTTGCGCACTAACAACGCGTGCACGGCCTTGTGCGTGCACGTGCCGGTAGTGGTACATGTAGTCAGAGTGAAGCTCTGTATTAACGTTACAATGTGTTACCGTTGGTCGTTCTAAACGCAACACAACCACGTCGCGACCACATGTGTGACCTGTCGAATCCTGTGACCGCAGGGACCTAGTCTCCTCCATGCATTTCTGTGATTTGTTCAGTGGTGGAAAAAGTAACTTCGTTCGATAGGTCACAGATATCAGTGTAGCAGCTGCTCTGGCGCTCAAACGCCTGCAAGCTGATTGGTCCAAATGTGAACAGGCAGGGAGGTGCGTCATGGGCGGGCCAATCTGTTCTCAAGATCCCATAGATTGAAGCTGCTCTCATGCTGTGATTGGCTCATTGGTTGCTATGGTTGCATGGTTTCTAAAGATTGAAAAGCTGTGTCGTTGTCGCCCTCCTGTGGCCAAAAGAAGCCAGTTCACTCCGAATGAATGGAACTTTATGATATAATATATTTGTTGAAAGCGTTCATATGCCCGCCTGGCAGTGGTGTGGAAAAAGTACTTGTAAAGAGTAGTACATGTTTTACTTAAAGGTAGGGTAAGTGATTTTCTTTCATTAAAATAAGTGTTAAATAGCTCTATTGTGATAGTAGGCTACTCATTGCTATAGAGTGTTTGTTCAGTAACAGGAGTCTCCAATGTCTCTCCAGCTCTTTATTAAACAGAAAATGCATTTTCAGATCGGGATACCAATTTCGTCCAATCAGGATAGAGAACTCAGAAAGGATACAGATTAAACAAGTGAAATTGGAAGTGAGGACTCAAAGAAAAGAGCAGACAAAATTGGAACTGGAACACTATAGAAATGAAGCTGATAAATGGGTACTCTCTCCTGATTGGCTGACATTTTGTTACCTACCTGGAAATGTATATATTCAAAGATTTGCAAAAATGTTCACGATTTAAAACAAAATAGCAGATCTACAAGTTGTATAGCAGATCTAGAGCTTGTATATCTGCTATTTGCCAGACCCAGGGGGTCGGGCCTACATGAGGCTTTGTCAGTCCCCCTCTCCAAACGTTTTCGTCCATACATGGGCATAAAAGAGGTCTGTCTTCTGTCCTCTTTTTGATTGGCCAAGCTTAGCATGACGTAGTGCTCTGATCTTTCAACCACTAGGGGTCTGGCAGTACCAGGTCTCCTGGTTCCCTTGTTTTGAATTGCCAAAGAAATCCAAAAAATCACACAGATGTGTTCCCGGTCTTAATTTCTTAAGGGCCCATTGCAGCCACTCTGCCCCCCAGGGCTCTGGAGTCAGGAAACACATGCTGGCCCCTCGCATGACTGAGGAAGCACAATGAACTGAGGAGAATACTGCTGCTTTCAACATGATGCTAAAAATGACCACATGCTGCTGAACGATGCTGCTGTCTATTTCATACACTTTATTGTCCCTTGCATAGATAGATAGATAGATAGAGAGAGAGAGAGAGAGAGAGAGAGAGAGAGAGAGAGAGAGAGAGAGAGAGAGAGAGAGAGAGAGAGAGAGAGAGAGAGAGAGAGAGAGAGATAGATAGATAGATAGATAGATAGATAGATAGATAGATAGATAGATAGATAGATAGATAGATAGATAGATAAGAGGAGAGGAGGAATGACAACCAGTTATT